>NC_090926.1:346542039-347185308 GCF_040938575.1 Ambystoma mexicanum
TCTGTGCCAAGGAACTACAAGCCTCATCAGTTTTGTAGTTCCCGGGCACATACTAATGTCTTGCCTGGCACGTTAGCGCCGGCGCGTCAGGGTCCAACAAGTCTGCGTGAGTCCACACAGGACGCACAGGCGCTGAACTGCATTCCAGCGTGGAGATCTAGAAACACGAGCTGGTAAGCCAGTTCTTTATAGAGCCAGAGATTTAGTGCGACTATTGGTTAGTAATATGGAGTCCAAAATCCTGACATTGCCAACTGAACAGAAATTAAGACACCAGGCAATTGTTCAGAAATATTGTATTTTAGATATTAGTCTCAATGCATCTGGCTCCGGGCCTGTTAACATGTCTCGTGTACATCCTAGTATCAATGTGACTATCTCTTCAAAAACTATAGAACCATTTGGACAGAGCAATGAATGTATAGATACTAGTAGGAATTATGCGAACACATTAGATAATCAGGCAAACCGTGTGTCTCCTAACGTTACTGTAGATACCGAGTTGCAGATTTCTTTGCAAACTGATAAATCTTCGATAGGCCGTAATGCTGAAATAACATCTAATAATGTGGACCTGGCCATTGGACGAACACTTAATATATCCCTGCTGAATACCCGATCAATGGATAAATATGCTATAGACATTCATGATTATGTTGTAGAAAATCATATTGACATAATGTGCGTTACGGAAATGTGGTTGAAGGATTCTAGTGGCCTTAGACTTAGCCACGCCTGAAGGTTACAGGTTTTTTGGCCAGAGATTGCCCTCTTTCAATGCCTTATTTGTGAGGGATGTGAAATTGTATTGCTTAAATTCACCCCCCAACCACTGCATGAACATCATTTTGCTATACCGCCCCCTAGTAATATGCCCTCTTTTAACAAAGATATGTCTACTATAGTAACCTCTACGGATAGGCCCAACACTATAAAAAAATCATAATTATGTGATCCACAGTAAAGACCCAACCCATGTTAAGGGCAATGTGCTAGATTGGGTGGCCGCTAAACATCTTCAAATTGGTCCTATATGTACCAAACCTTGTGTCTGGTTAGATCACTTGTTTGTTAAATTCGAACTTACATTGCCTACTTAGGCTGTTCAGGGAAAGAACGTGCTTTAAAAAATCTCCAGTAGAAATGTTAACAATATTCCAATAGGTGAATTAGGAGGCTGTATGCTCAGACTCTTGGAGGATACCTCAGACACTCATTCACCTTATGCACTGGCAGCAGAATATGAACATTATTTGACTATTTCTTTGGACTTAGTGGTTCCTAAGAGGAATAAGACCATCAGAGAAAGACCTAATAACCAAAATTGGTTTACCTCTGCTCTTACTGCACATAAATAGGAGAACAGGCAAGCAGAACACAGTTGTGCAAAATACAAGACAAAGAAAATAAAAACATGTGCAAATCCCTCGAAAACAATATATAGGAAGGAGACTTGTGAAGTTGAAAGAGACTACTTTAACTCACACTGATTAAAGAGTCAGGCAGTGACACTAAAAAGCTGTTCAAGATTCTTAGGAAATTAGAGAAACCCCGGGCTCAGTCAGATGTTTTTGCTCCCACAAATGAGGACTTCACAGCAGTACAATCTGCCCTCGCAGATAAAATTAAGAAAGCTCTCTCCAAAATATTTAATAGTACGACAATGGATATCAATTTTGATATAAAGTCCTAGATGTATCTGCAAAATCCTTTTTTACATTTAAGCCCATTTTGGAGTATCAAATGGACACTATGGGCCTCGTTACAAGTGCGGCGGTAAGGGGTTAACGGCACCGGTAAGGATGCCGGTGACGTTAACCCCTTACCGTCGCATTCCGAGGTCCCTTAGCGGGTCCCACTAAGGCCGGCTGGTAAAACCAGCTGTCCTTAGCGGGAGACACTAAGGGACCAGGGAGCTAATAACGGGCTTGCTATTTGCGGGCCTGTTATTGGTTCCCTCCCCATTCCCATTTAGCCCTATGGGGGCTCGAATGGGAATGGGGAATGGTTTTCTGAATGGGGACTTACTGGGTCCTCCAAGGTTGGAATGACCAGGTAAGTCCCCATTCAGAGAACCCGGACCCAGACACGACTTTGGAGGCAGCCATGGCGCTAACAGCGCCATGGCTACCTCCAAACTCGTAATGACCCTCTATATTAAGGAAAATGCAGTCGACAACATGTCCCGGGGATGTTGTCCCGTCAAAGATCATTTTTAATAATGTCAAGGTGTTTTCCCCTTTTCTGACACGTTTTACAAATACAACTTTTGCTCATAACACTGTTCCAGATAACATCAAGAATGCAGTTGTTACTTCTCTGATTAAGAAACCAGGTCAAGATCCGAGGACACACAGTAACCTGAGGCCTATAACTAATGTCCCTTCTTTACTAAAAATAGTCGATAAAATTGTTACTGCTCACCTACAAGGACATTTGGAAGAAGCAGATGTCTTTCATTCTAGACAATCAGGCTTCAAGTCTCACAATGGCACAAAGACTGCACTGATAGATCTGCAGACCCAGATGCTCAATATCATCGACAAAAGGAAATCAGGGCTGCTCATGTTGTTACACCTATTAGCAGCCTTCGATATTGTAAACCATGATAAACTTGTTACCATTTTGGCCACAACAGGGAGCTGTTCTGAAAACATCTCAGAATGGATCAAGTCATTTCTCAGAAATAGAAGGTCAAAGGTTTGCTGGGGAAATGCCACGCCGGAGCCAGCCTTGATTACCTGTGGTATGCCCCAGGGTGCTTGCCTCTCCCTAGCACTCTTCAATGTGTACATCTGCTCCCTAAGTGATCTATTGGAGAGTTTGGATGTACAATTTACCAACTATGCTGATGACACTCAGCTCATTGTTGTTGAGCTGAGTGGAAATTATGCTGAGAAAATCTCTCATATTTTGGAAAAAGTTAAAAACTGGATGTCTACAAACTGGCCATGCCTTAACGGCGCTAAGACTGAGCTCCTCATTTTTGGCTCTACCCAGGCAAGAGCCAAGCTGGGAGCGGATTATTCAGGATTTATTATTGATAACCCTTGTATTAAGGTAGTACAGAAGGTGAAGACAATAGGAGTCTTTTTCAAAGCCTCCATGGTGCCCATATAGATAATGTAGTGAAGAAGTTCTAATATCATCTGAGGCTGCTGCGGTTGGCTAAACCATATGTTTCTATACATAACTGCACAACACTGGTAAGAGCAAATACAATGCTGAGGTTTGATTATTGCAATGCCTTGCTGAGTGGTGCAGGTAAGGACTGCATAAAAAAAGCTTCAGGTTTTACAGAATGATGCTGTTCGAATCGTTAAAGGAGTATCAAAAAAGGAACATATTTCTACACAGAGAAGGTACCTGCGCTGGCTGCCAGTCGCAGCCAGAATCCTGTTCAAGGTCAATGTTCTAACACATAAATGTCTCTACAGTCAGGCAACACCATATTTAAGTGAGAAATGTACACAACAAAATTCTACACGAGCTACCCAGTGATGCTATGTAGCTAACCTGTCCTCGAAGCAAGTGTGCTAGACGTAAAGGCCGATCTTTTCCAGTCCAAGCAGCTTCGGCCTGGAACAAGTTACCAGCTGACCTGCGCAAGATAAAGAATCTGTGGGCGTACTGTAAATGTTTGAAAATGCTTTTATTCATTTGATTCTTATGTGATGGCTTATTCTGAAGTATTGCGTTGTTGCTTTGTGTGTGCCTAGATGCATGTGGGCTCTGCGCGTAATAAATAAACAAATAAAATAAAATAAATAAAACAATATTGTTTAAGGGTGGAGATCCTGAATAAATCTTCACGACCCTTCTAGTTGAATTCGTCACTGGCTACACAGCCATGTTACATGGAGACTCTGATGGCAGCAATATTCCCTACTTCATTAAAGTGGAAATGGTCTCAAATATGCTTTCATCTGCTTCTCTGGACATGGGGTACTGTTTATCACGTGGGAAAATTGCTCCTGGTTTAAGCTTGATTTTAACTGCTCCTGCTCTACTCAATAGACCCATGTCATATGGACTGCTGGTCCATAAGATGCCTGGCTCCTTTTCTAAATCTTCCTGAAAGAATGACGGTTTCTTTTTTACCATTGCCATTCTCTGTGGTATTTCTCTATTCTCAATTTTTATCCAATAAGTAAGATTTATGAAAAATACAAATTCATTGTCTGAATATTAATCTCTGAACAAGTCTACGTCTGTCAATCTGTCAATCTGTATCCTTCCTTAAGGGTTATTACTTTTCTCCATGCCTTTCCCTCATCATCTGTCCTATGAACAATCACCCTTTCTTGATTTACTGCTGCTGCCTTTACCTCTATGGGAATGACCTGTCCTTCCTCATCATCCATAGGCATTTATGGTCTAAAGAAAAATTCATCAGGTATTCTCAATATTTTCCCTGCCAGTTCAGGAAGCAATGTCAACAAAATATTTACTCCATACAACAATATTTCTGGATCTATGGGGACCCCCGTAATGCTTTTTGGCCTGTAAAAGCTATTATAAACTCTCTCACATTCATATAATGTATCCCTGGAGTTGGTTGAACACACTATCCCTTTGTCAGTAAAAGATATTGGACCTCATTCGAGGTTGGCAGTAAGGGGTTAACGGCACCGGTAAGGGTGCCGGTGCCGTTAACCCCTTACCGCTGCATTATGAAGTCCTTTAGCGGGTCCTGCTAAGGGCGGCTGGTTTTACCAGGTGCCCTTAGTGGAAGCCGCTAAAGGACCAGGAAGCTAACAACGGGCTCGTTATTAACGGGCCCGTTGATAGCTCCCTCCCCATTCCCATTGAGCCCTATGGGGGCTCGAATGGGAATGGGGATGGGTTCCCTGAATGGGCAAATACTGGGTCCTCCAAGGTTGGAATGGCCCGGTATTTCCCCATTCAGGGAACCCGGACCCGGTATGCGGTATGGGTGTAGCCATGGTGCTAATAGCACCATGGCTACCTCCATTCTCACAATGACCCCCATTGTCAAGTTTAATATTGTCATCAAGTCATGTCCTAATATGTTAACCTGTGTCTGGGAGAATATATTAGTGGCATTGATACGTAATGTTCACCTATAGAAAGTGGTAATTTGTCAGTAAAAGAAACCAAAATTGTGGCCCCAGAGAATCCCTGCGCATTCATGGTGATCACAGGCATTGGGTATTTTCCCTTTCGAACACAGGAACAAGTGGCTCCTGTATCCACAAGGAATAGAATCAACCCTTTTCTTTACTGCCATGACACCTTTATTGAGGTCAGCGATGGATTTGGCTAGGTCAGAAGCGCTATCCTTGATGTCTTTTTTTAGCTCAGCTCCTGCAACATTGCCAACAAGTCTGATTTTCTGTATAGGTCGGTCATTCGATTCTCATTGACTTTCCGGTGGAGGAGAGTGTATCTAGAAAAGTCGCCTTTTGTGAATCTCTGCGGTTTGCATCAAGGCTTTAATGTCTCCGGACGCAGGTCCTTTCTGTTTCGTTGCTTGTTTGGCCATTCTTCGTCTATGTTGGGGCTGTTGGGGTGGGGGTGCAGCTAGTGTTTCAATATTGGCCAGTGCCTTAGCCATGACCCGAGGTTCCAGTTATTGCCTTCCCCACCTTCTGTGCTCAGGGTTTTGTGCAGTTCTTTCGCCGGTTTTCAGTGGTAGAGGAAGCCTCTTTTCGGCCTGATGTGCAGTAGCCCTTTTATGTTGTGGGTGCCACTGGGGTTGTACCCTTGCGGTCCAGGGTCTACCGTCCACCATTGGGCTGTGCTTGGTGTTCAGCCCTTGTCCTTTATAGGCTCTTTTCAGCGGGTTAGCTGGGCATTTGCGGGGCTCCCTGTCTATCCTGTCGTAGCAGGGGTGGAGATTGTTAGATCGCTCCAAGAGGGCCCCAAGGGCTGCCACCCACTTATGTTGCCCCCCAAGAACTCCCAGTTGCCCAGAGTATGTGCCAGGACCTTGCTTTAGTGCCTCTTTCCTATGTGGGCGCTTGGACCCATGTGGTGTCATGCAGGCATTTCATGTTGCTGCCAGGCAGGGTTGCCTTCGTGCCTTGTTTGATGGGACCTTTTGCGGTTGCTTCACTCTACCCCCGTGTTGATTAGCGCCTGCTCTTTCTAGCCGCGCTCATGGAGCAGCTGTTTGCTGTTTTGGTGCTCTGATCACCATTAGGGGGGTTGCTGCGTATTGGTGCCGTCCCAGGATCCCATTCCTTCCCCACAGTTCTCTTGCACCTTTTGAGCTGGGTGCATATGTTATTCTCGCTTCTCGCCCCCCCGCCTCGCCATGCTTCCTCCGTGTTATTTCATATCAACCCGGACGCCCCCAGCGTTTCCTTACCGGTGTCTTCTGGCATATCTTTACAGCCCACGTTCGCACTCCTATCTCTGTTTCCTTGATTGCGGTCTACCCGCGGGTGTGTGGCAGGAAGGGCTTCACAGCGCGGTAATTTTGGCCTCTGCTCGTCGCTTCTAAACACTCTGCAGTCGTTAGCGGGCTGCTTGCTGCAGGGTTCCTTCCTTATTCTCGGGGGCCCGGTCGGTTTGCCATCCTCTCTGCTCCCTCGTATTTCGGAGGTGGGCCATCAATTCCAGCCTGCATCCCAGCTGCCATCTTGGCAGGGGTCTGCTCCGCGCCAGGTCCTTCGGTCGCAGCTCTGTCGGAAGGACTCATTAGTGCTGCAGTTTTACACGGCTGATTCTACAGACATTCTGATGCCTGTTGTGCTTTTCACCGGGCTGCCAGACACATATGGAGCTTTGAGCTTTTTGTGTACTCTTATTCAGAGCCAACATCCATCTTTTCAACATGGGCGCTTTACCCATGTTATATTTTCTACTGCAGCAAGGTTCTATGTGTCTCATCTACCTTGCATTTCTGCATATATACATTTACTACACATCTGGTTACTTATCTTCTGTGAATACATGTGTTTTTCTCATGTGTTTGTAGGCTTACTATTGTTTCTTCAGTTACATCTTCATTCTTTAAGTATCCTCATATCATTTCAGTACGTCATTGTGTCTTCTTATGACATCACTTTGCACCTGTCAGATTTCCTTTACAGCTCTTCGAAATTCAGTGGTGTCTGCAAATTTACTGCTACCATTTCAGTTCGAGGGTACATTCTATACGGTTTTCTGAGTGCACAACGTCTTTCATACACCCGATCCAGTATTGGAATGATACCTGGTGTCATGCACAGTGTCTTGTTCTTCAACCATTATGTCAAAGGTGAGAGGGTGGGTTCTATCAATGACGTACACATCTGCTCCTCTACAAAACACTCCACCAAGAGTGCACACATGCATGTCTCTAATTATCACTCTAATACTCACCAGTCCAAACTCTCTTCTATACTCATCCATTTGGACCTTTCTGCAACTATTGGCACTGGAGGTCAATGCGACCTTGGTGGAAGGGGGTTAACGGGCCGGTAGAGCTGCCGGCCCCATTAACCCCCTACCTCCTCATTAGGAGTTCTGCTCGCGGGACCCGCTTAGGACGCCTGGTTTTACCAGGCATCCTTAGAGGGTCCCGCGAGCGGTCCAGCATGCTAACGGGCCGTTGTTAGCATGCTCCCCCTTCCCATTGAGCCCTATGGGGGCTTGAATGGGAATGGGGATGGGTTTCTGGAATGGGGAAATACTGGGCCGTCCCAGGTCGGAATGGCCCGGTATTTCCACATTCCAGGAACCCGAACCCGGTAACCGGAATGGGGGTAGCCATGCCGCAAATAGCGGCATGGCTACCTCCAAGGTCATAATGACCTCCACTGCCAACGACTCCTCTCTCCTCCTCAATCTCCAGGATCTTTGATTTCACAAATTTTCTCTTGCCTGGATCACCTACACTACCTGAAAGGCCAATCCTTTAAAATCTGTGATCCCCCCCATCTCCCAGTTGGCGTCCTCTAAGTATTAGTCCTTGGACCTCTGCTCTTCACCCTCTACACCTCTGCCCTAGGAAGCCTTCTCTCATCCTTTGGCTTTCGCTATCACCATTTTGCTGATGACACTCAAAATATTTTTCACCTTTCCCTCCTTCATCCCAGCTATCTCAAGACAGATTACGGCGTGTCTCGCTGCAATTCATCACTTGATGGTTCTCTGCTGCCTCATGCAAAAATGGGAGTAATCTTTCTCCCAGCTTCTAATGCTATCCCTCCGCTCCCTTCCCCCCTGCTATCTGCTTTCCACCTGACCTTCTTGCTTGCAGTCTTGGGGTCCTCATTGATAGCGACATTCAACTGGAACAAGTCATCACTACCACTGCATTTGCTGCTCGTATTAATCTCCTCAATTTATGGAAAATATGTCTGTTTCTTACTAACCACTTACAAAAACTCTAATCTCCTGTGAATCCGTGGTGTACTGACAGGCTGTTCAGAAAATGTATCTGCCTGTTGAATCAAGTAATCTGGGAGTTAGGGTAAGGCCACAAGGGGACACTTTGCTCAAGCAGAGAAGCCAGGATTTCAACACACTCCACAGTTTTGGAACCTGAACACATACCTTCTGAGATCTAGTCAGTACAGATATTTGTTTTGGCTTTCAAGAACTACAATAGTACCGTCTAATAGCATTAACCTTCAATGGACACAAATCAGCTAAAGCAACCTGACAATACATAAAGTCTTGCATAAACGTGCTAAGCAAAAAGAGCATCAAATGTGTTTTGCACCTCCTGAATGGAAGACTACAAGTCCCAAAATGCAAATCAACGTTCTTTTTCTGTTAGGCCAGTAAAACTAATGTATAAAAGCTCACCTTTTAAGCAGTAGCTTTATTTTATGCCCACTCTGTTTCTGTGGGCATTCTTGTCCCAATGATTTGTGTTAGAGCATCTAACCGCTTTACCAACATTCTAGTGAGACTCTTCAGCTGAAGCTTTTATGTAGAAATCTGCATATCTCACACCTTCGCCTAAGAAACCAGACACTCAATGGGCCTCATTCCGAGTCCGGCGGTAAGTAACAGTAATTACCGCCATGGCGTAAATACCATGTACGATGTGGTCGGAAGGCGCTATTTCCACCATATTCCGACTTCGCGTGCACGAGTATTCCGCCATGGCGGTAAACTCCCTTGCGGCATAGCGCAAAAGGTCCCGTCAAACCCCTTACCGCCATAAGCCTAGACGCATTTAACACCATCGCCTTCGATGGAATCCGTAATTAGCGGTGACCGTAAGTTACGCTGACCGTAAATTACGGCCAGCGTTAAATACCGGAAACGGAAATAACGTCATCGCACAGGAACGGGAAGCATCACGGCGGCCATATTTAAAATCACAATCCATTGCAATCCTCACCATACAGGACATACAGGACTCCATACAGTACTCAGATCGACCAAATATACAACAGAGAAGATCATCATGCCTAAAGTTCTGAAAAAGGGCGCTGCGCGCATCCGAAAAGAAAAATTCACCCAGGATGAGTTACAGGTCCTGGTCGACACCCTGCATGAACATGCAGATATCGTATTCTGCAGCGACATGCGTAGGCCCACCATCCTCAGAAAGAAGGAGATATGGGAGTTGGTCGCACAGAGGGTGAGCGCCGTTGGAAACACCCCCCGCAGCACAACGCATTGCCGCAAACGCTGGGATGACCTCCGTCTCAGGGTGCGGGCCATCATGTCAGCAAACCGTCAGCAGGCCCTGGAGACAGGAGGAGGCCCAGGCTCACCCATTAAAATGATGCCCTGGGAGGAAACATGTGCGGAGATGATGGGCACAGAAGCCATCGAAGGTGTGGGCGAAATGGATTGCGGTGACCCCTCATCCGCTGATGCAGGTGAGTGTCATGAGTCCAAACAGTACATGCATCCTTAATTTAATTCACCGCAAAGGGCCGGCCAAAGAGTCACATCATGTTTGCTTCGTAGCCCCCCCCCCGCAACCGTGTCGTAACAAGTGGGACCCAGGATGATGTCAGGTGCAAGGCTGACACCCATATTGGCCATTCCACACAGAAAGCTGGCCAATGTCACTCACCACAGTACTCCGCCAACATGATTGACCCCGCCAACAGTATGCTTTTACCATCCAAGCCAAGTTCTCTCACCAACCAAAATATCACCAAGACGCTGCTCTCCCAATGTGTTACCATAGGCTTGAAGTCATGATGACCCCCAGATCATTGATCATGCTGTCTCTCTCTCTCTTGCCCCCCACAGGTAGCGGTCATGAAAGTGAGGAGCAGGAAGGCTCCCGGCCAAGTACCTCCCGGGACAGGGGCAGGGTACAGCGCATACCTGCTGGCAGACATAAGGCCCATACTACACCACCTGCTCCAGCAACCCCCATGGAGGGTACACAACCCCCACCCGCGCACCTGGACATGGCTGCAGTTCCGCAGGAAACATGCCCCACGCTGCACCCTGAGGAATCCAGCATGTCAGGGGAGAATGCTGCCATGTGCCTCCTTAGTGTGCCAGACAGCCCCACATCCCATTCCGTGGTCAACGTGGAGGAGACCAACGTCTGCAGCCCTGAGTCACCATCATACAGCCAGGTTGCACACAGCGACTCCGGGTCGAGTGATGGGCCAGGCCTCACAGGCGAAGGGGTAACACCTGTCTCACATCAGCCCACATCCCCTGGCGCAACACCTGAGAGGCCTGCAGGCACAATACCGAGCCTGCCAACCACATCCCCCACAACGGCCGCAGAAGCTGTGCACTCCCAGAACCTCACGGCCATGATTGAGGAGTTTCTCCGGGACAACCGGGAATCAGGGTTGGTGCATCACAATGACCTGCAGGCTCTGGGCGAGGTCATCACAACATCAACAAACCGGCTCTGTGAGGTGCTCGGCAGGATTGCTGATGCCCTGGAGGCAGCTACCCCCAGACCTCAGCCCCAGCAGGAGGAACCACCCTCCCAGTGCTCCTCCACGCAGACCAGCCCGGTCCGCAGGTCACAACGCACAATGCGTAAATGATTCCTCATGCTCGGGGCGTGCCCATTGACTATGAAGCCACACACATGTGGCCTATGTAGTATTGATGGGACCATTGTGGGGCTGTTGTGGGGGGAGGGTGAGGGGGGTGAGGGTGTGCGTGTGAGTTGGGGGGGAGGGGGGTGAGGGTGTGCATGGGAGTTGGGGGGGAGGGGGGTGAGGGTGTGCATGGGAGTTGGGGGGGAGGGGGGAGGGTGTGCGTGGGAGTTGGGGGGGAGGGGGGTGAAGGTGGAGGATTATTTGTACACGTTTTCACATGATTATACAATACACAGTTTGGTGTATCCTGGAAAACAGAGTGGACATTGATCATTGTGCATGTGTCTTTTAATGTCTCACAGTGCATGTAGTACACGTATCCCCACACCCAGTGCCCAATGTCCTGTCATCCTCACCCCCTCAGCTGACTTGTGACTCAGAAATATTGGTCAATCAATGCTTGTCGCACGTGACGTCCCTCCTGTGCATCGGCCCCGTGATGCTGTCCTGCCATTCCTTCCTCCTCCTCCTCCTCCTCCTCCTCCTCTGGTGGGAGCAGACCCACGTCAGGGGGCAGTGGCACGTTCCGATGGATGCACATGTTGTGCAGCATTGCACATGCCATGGTGATCTTGGACACCTTCTCGTGGCTGTAGATGAGGGCCCCACCTGACCGGCTGAGGCAACGAAATCGTGCCTTCAAAAGTCCGAAGGTCTGCTCTATCACCACCCGTGTACGGGTATGAGATCTATTGTAGTCCTCCTGGTGCCTGTTTTGTGGGTTGCGGACGGGGGTCATGAGCCATGCCTTCAATGGGTAGCCAGCATCACCTGCATGAGAGTGGAATGAAGGTAAGTGTTCGTGCAATCATGGTGGAGAAATGGGCTAATCTGACATTGCAGCAGGTGTTCACTGGCCATGCACACATGTCCCAGGATACAGTGACCCCATTACATCGTACAATGGCGTTGACTGCCCCACCCTTATGCATCTCTCTACCCCACCCTTTACCACCCAGGTGGAGTATGCTGACAGCCTACTCACAGCCCCAATGGACTGCCATGGCCCATTCCGGTTACTCACCAAGCAGCCAGGTACGTCGTTCAGCATGTCGCTCCATGTAGCGTGGTAGTGTAGAGTTGCGCAGGACCAAGGAGTCATGAGTTGATCCGGGGTATCGGGCATTGCATTGTGTGATGGTTTTACTGGCATTACACACCATCTGGACGTTGATGGAGTGATATTGCTTGCGGTTGCGATACGGCACCTCCATGGCATGGGGCACCACCAATTCTACGTGGGTGCAGTCGATGGCACCTATGCAATTTGGCATGCCTGCAAGTGCATGGAAAGCAGCTTTGGTATCATATGTCTCCTGGGGAGTCCGGGGGAGGCATATGTAGTCCCTTCTGTGCTTGAGGAGGGCATCGAGCACTTGGTTGAGTATCCGGGAAAATATGGGCTGTGAAATGCCATGCATGTGCCCCACTGTATGCTGGTAGGTCCCTGTGGCAAGGAAGTGGAGCACAGACACTACCTTTAGTAGAGGGGGGATGGCAGTGCTGATTTCTATTAGGCTCACTATGTTGTTATGTATCAGGGCCACTATGGTGGTTATCGTGTCCCGGTCAAGGCGGTACAGGGTGTGTATCTGCTCTGGTGTGAGGTTGAAGGGGGTGGGTCTGATGCGTGGGATTGGGGGTTGACGGCGTGGTAATTGTGGCTGCACCGGTAGGGCATGCTGGGCCTGTCTCTGCCTCCTTCTCCTCCTGTGTATCCTCTGTGGTGGGGGCTGTGGTTGCTGTGGTTGCTGTTGTTGATGTTGTCGTCGTTGCTGCCTTGCAAGCAGGGCCTCCAGCTCCATGAATGCTGCGAGAATTGGTATCATCTTGGTGTGGGAGGGGGTGTGGTGTGTGGGTGTGCTCCTTTTGTGCTGTGCCTGACTCTATGGACTCCACCTGTGCTGATTGGGTGCACCTGTTCCTCTTTCTGGCACTGTTCAGGGTTGTTAACACCTTCTCTGCGATGCCGGTAATTACGCCATGGCGTTAAGGTACTTTGCGCCCTTGTGGAGGCCGTTTTTACCGTGTCCGCTTTACTTGGGATCAGCACTGGTTTACGCCTTGGCGTTATTTCCGACGTGGTGTGTCGGGCGCGCGACACTGGTACGCTATTTACGCCGTCGTACTTTACGGTGGCGGTAATTACGGTGTGAAGGGTCGGAATAGTCCACGGCGGAAAATGATGGCGGAATTACTTTACCGCCATCGTTTTTCCATTAGCGCCGTACTCGGAATGAGGCCCAATGACTGCTGTGAAGATGAGTGCCCTTCTGTCCCCTTCTACCTCCTCCAAGCACTCTTCTGCAATGCAAGTGCTGGCATTGCCGCTGCTCAATAAAACCAGACTTATCACTCATTTATCATATGGCTTTATCTGTTTGATTCCCAAAGTTTGCGCCCTTTGTTTACAAATAAATTACATGTGTCTCACTATGACTGCCTTGAAAGCAGGCACAGATGTTGTGCGTAATTGCAGCTCTGCACGCTCCTACAGTTGAGAACGTCCCACCACGGTTTCAATTGACAAATGTGTGCTTAGAAAATCTAACAATGAAATATGTTACAAGTCTAATTGCCATGCATTTATTAATAGAGCATCCCCCAACACGTTTCATCTTTGTTCTGCAACGCACAGATGTTCAGGGGTGTCGAAGGCCGTCACTAGGGCAGAAAATATGATATGATATGATAGGTTATTTATAACTGCGCTTAACACCCAGAGGTTTCTAAGCGCGGACCGGGGATCGAACCTGGGTTGCTCTGTGTCGTCTTGCTTCCAAGGCAAGCACGTTGCCCCTGAGCTATCATCCCGAGACTAAATTGAGAACAGAGTGAGTGGAACATTCCTGAGCGGCCACCCAGTAGACACACAAGGGTCAAGAAGAAGCCTTCTGTGTATGATGACTTTATGGACTGACATTTGCCTGCTAAATGTTAAATGTTAATTGTTAAAGGTATTTGTACCGCGCACCATCACCAACGGAATTGGTCCCTAGGCGCTCTGGCGGATCTGTAAACGATAAGGGGGGGATGGGTTAGTAGTGTGAAGAGGGAGTAGGATAGTGAGAGGAGTGGTGTTCTGTTGGCAGCTTCAACTTGGTATACACCAGATGCTGAGCTTTGATGCAGGTATTGGATCGGTGTCAGTCCGCTTGTGCTGTTGCTCCGGCTTATGTGTTGTTGCAGTGTTGTGAAGTGCATTCGGCTTGTGGTGCGAGAGATGATTGTGTGAGTTTTTGAGTGAGATAAGTATGCAGAGTTTGAGGTTATATTGGTTAGTGGGTTACCTGACCTTTAGCGTGCTAACATTCACAGTATTGTCTAAGTGTGGCACTTGTTGGCCTTCACAATCCTATCTAGATACAGCACAGGCCACTGTTCAGAATTCTATCTAGGTGTGGGCATGCCAACATTCACAGCCCTATCTAGATGCGGCGCAGGCTGCAGTTCACAGCTCTGAGTGTGGCACATGCTAACATTCAAGTTTCATCTAGGTGCGGCATGCTATCCTTCAGTCAAAATCCTGTCTAGATGCGATGCAGGCTAATGTTCACAATTCTATCTAAGTGTGCACATGCTAATATTTACAATTCTAAGTGTGGACATGCCAACATTCATAATTAAGTGTGGACATGCTAATATTCACAATTCTATCTAAGTGTGAACATGCTAATATTTACAATTCTAAGTGTGGAAATGCCAACATTCACAATTCTATCTAAGTGTGGACATGCTAATATTCACAATTCTATCTAAGTGTGGACTTGCCAAAATTCACAATTCTATCTAAGTGTGGACATGCTAATATTCACAATTCTATCTAAGTGTGGACTTGCCAACATTCACAATTCTATCTAAGTGTGGACATGGTAATATTCACAATTCTATCTAAGTGTGGACATGCCAACATTCACAATTCTAGCTAAGTGTGGACATGCCAACATTCACAATTCTATCTAAGTGTGGACATGCTAATATTCACAATTCTAGCTAAGTGTGGACATGCCAACATTCACAATTCTATCTAAGTGTGGACATGCTAATATTCACAATTCTATCTAAGTGTGGACTTGCCAACATTCACAATTCTATCTAAGTGTGGACATGCTAATATTCACAATTCTATCTAAGTGTGGACTTGCCAACATTCACAATTCTATCTAAGTGTGGACATGCTAATATTCACAATTCTATCTAAGTGTGGACATGCCAACATTCACAATTCTAGCTAAGTGTGGACATGCCAACATTCATAATTCTATCTAAGTGCGGGCATGCTAACAATCACAATTCTATCCAGACGTGATGCAGGCTAATGTTCACAAATCTATCTAAGTGTGGACATGCTAATATTCACAATTATAAGTGTGGACATGCCAACATTCACCATACTATCTAAGTGCGGGCATCCTAACAATCATGATTCTATCGTCCAGTTCATCAAAGAGCAGGTGGTGTGTGGAGCGCGGATGTCTCGAGAGGAAGTGGAAGATAGTCAGAGTCTCGCTAGACCTAGCCGGGGGGAAAGGAAAATGTGTGCATAGGTTTGGCGATGATGTAAAGCTGAAATAAAAAATGTGTTTAGACAAATGAAGTCAATGCAGAATTAACGTATACTGGCATGTTTCCGCACCAGCCAACTACAAGTTTGCACGTGGGGTGGCGGAATCACCTCTACCTAAGAGTTGGAGGACCCTACTGGCAAAAATCGCTGATAATACCGGCACCTGCAATACCCGCAAAGTCCCCCATGGAATGGGGACTAACGCTGCTTACCGGCACTCGTAATGCTGGTAACAGTAATTCCATTTACTGGTATCCTGGCGGATTTATGGCAAGGTTGGAATGAACCCCAATGTGTGCATACATGCTAACCCTCCGAATTTTTTAGTGAAAAATATTGCTAATATTATCATTTTCCAGTCTAAAATAATCCCAGCCCCAATGCATTCCTATGGGAAAATGTATGTCTCCTGATTTCTCTGGCGAAATCTTCCAGGTGCGTCGGAATGTTGGCCTGTATATGTGTGTACTCTTCACTTGCTGGTGTAATTACTAACCACGCTGCTACAGTGACTAACGATGCCTAGGGATTCCTCAAAAGGCAGCCAGGCCAGCTCTGTCACTCTTATTTCGGTTCTGATTGCTCGAGGCCAAAACACAGCTTCTGGATGCTGCGATGATTCAAGGCTCCAAGAAATTTCAAAGTGGTGAGGCGCTGCAGGCTGTTTTAGCTACTTCTCCAGTGCAGGTTTAAGACAATGGGCCCATGGGCAAAAGTGACAAAGGGTGCCAGGTGGGTGGGTCATAGAGGTGGAGCCTAGAGTGGGAGGAGTTGGATAATTATGAACATTAGGGACAAATGCTACATATTTTCTTAAATTGTGTTTTTTAAAAGTTTTTTGTGTTTGAGAGGTCTGACTCTAGCTAGAGCCAGCTGGGCCTCCTCGCAAGCTTTTGCTGCCAGTGGTGGTAATATTGAATGATCAAGCCTGAACCTAATGTTGGAAACAATAGGGTTCAAGGCAATAGGCAATAACATGGTCAATGAGAAGGGACATTACTTGCCATGATATCACAGGATAATTCGAACAGCATGCAGAACCATTGTGTGCATCTCCCCAGGTGCTGTTACGCCACACACTTCAAATGTCATTGAAAATCACAGACTTAAAGGAATTCACCTTTTAATCACAAAACATAGCAGGAGTTACCTTTTTTTGTAAGTGCTGCTTTTAGCACTTGAAAGATCCCTTAGTTCCAACCTACCACATCCATATATCCTTCAGCTCCACAGGACCCTGCTGAGTGGCAGTGAATGGAAATGGAGAGGGAATAAGGGCAGGATAGTGAGGGAGAAAAGTACAGAAGGAGCAGGTAACATGAACACTGGTTGGACAGGAGAGTGGAGAATGAAGGAGGGCAAAAGCGTGAGCGAGAGATTGCGAGTGAAGGAAGACAGGAGATAAGGTGATTGAAGGGAGCCAGATGAGGTTAAAAGAATGGGTACAGAGAATGAATGAGGGCAGGAGAATGGGGCAATAGTTAACGTGGCAAAAGAGTGAGGAGAAATGCAGGGTAAAGAGGATTAAAGGGAGGGGTAAATAGAGAGCAGGGAGTTCAGGAGTATAAGGAGAGTGGGGAATAATGAAGGTCTAAAGAGTCAGGGAGAAATGAAGAGTGAGGGAGGGCAGCCGAAAGGGAGAGAAGGGGGACAAGGGAGTGACGTGGGTAAATGAGGGAGAGAAACATTGAGTGAAGAAAGGCAGGTGAGTATGTGAATAGCAGCAAAACGAGAAAGCAAGTGGGATCTTTATAACAAAGAAACGTTGGTATAAATGGAGAAAGAAAAAGGCAGGAGGATTAAGGGAATGAGGCAAGAACAGGGGACGACATAGTGTTCAAAAAGAGCAGGAAAGAGTGGAATAGTAGAGAGAAAATGGCTAGTATGGAAAAAAGGAGGGCAACAAGAATGCTGCATTAGAGAAAAAGGAAGCAGGAGGCAAAGGAGTAAAAGGGGAGCATATTTGTGATGCGAGGTGAGCAGATGCTTGCCCTAGCTGCCCACCTATATGCAGTCACAGCTGCAATAGATACATGAACAGGTAAACAATACAAATGCAGCCACTTAGATAAGGTTGTATGGCACTGGACCAAAAGGATCCACATGGTTGATGAAAATCCCCTTGGTGTGAGTTCTTCGTGTTCCCCTTGTACCAAGTTGGCAGCTAAACAAGCCTGATGAAACCCAAGATCGGGGAACGGGGCTGGGTGTGTCTGTAATAATAATAATAATTATAATAATAATAATAATAATAGGTTATTTATAATGAGCTTAATACCCAGAGGTTTCTAAGTGCAGACCAAACTTCTGTTGCTTCATGTCGTCTTGCTTCCAAGGCAAGAGTGTTGCCCCTGAGCTATCCTCTCTGTGGAGGGTGACCAATCATCCTGCATTTTGTGGGCCTGTCGCGATTTCATGGGTCGTGTCTCCTGTCTCGCACACAGCCAGCTCGGGACAGGAATAAGCAAAGACTTTTCTCTTCTGAAGCAGGATCAGCTATCCAAAGTCTTCCGAGCTGACAATTTTCGTGTGACAGTGAAAAGTGCAGAGAAGCACAGCATGTTTCCCACAGCTCCCCTAACAGCCCTAGGTTCAGCTTTGTGCCAACCTCATTTCAACAAACAGATTAGAGGCCTATGACCAAGACATAGACGCGCTTGAGTAAAGACTGTTGTCCCTTAAAAGGTGCGACTGGAAATAAATAGGAGGAGAGCATAACACTGCATGCTATGTAAAATAATGGCTCAAGCAGATTACCTTATATTGAATTCTCTTTCACTGTGAATACCTTTTTAAAAACCAAATTACATTGTTTTAGGTCCACATTCCTTTGCAGGTTGCTACTGCAATCTTGCATTCAGGGTGATGAAAATAAAGCTGTACATATCTTTTTGTTTGACCTATTTCTATAACAATGTATATAATGTCAGGTTGGTTTCTTATGTGCTTTGTGTACATTTGAAAACATTGATAGAAAAACAAATTATTTTGCTTTTGGAAACCCAAATCTTGAAAAATATGTATGTTACCTGTCACTGGGAAGATATAATGCTTAAATCACAGTCTTGGGGCCTAAATACTGATTTCAACACTTTAACAAAATGTGTGATCCTGGTGAAATCATGTAATGTCACTGTGCCTGATCTGCTGACATTGGGAGCCGCTAGAAGTGATTTAGTTAGGAATTTTTGCTATGAAGAAAAACCCTCATGGCTTACTAAACTATTGAGTTGATGCATATTAATGACTGTGATTTTTTTATATATTGCACAGCACATTATTCTCTTTGGCTTACACATTAAAACGTATTTTAATGTCTTTACCAATGGTGTCCTAGAATATTGAAGACTGATGTCACTGCTTGTAATGTTATTTACTGTGATGTTGCTTGTGATCATGTCACTCCATATCGTGCACATTAGGGCTCTGCTTATCTTTTGCTGGCCAGGTCCAGATGACAAATTAGAACTTATCAGAGCCTTGTATGCCTAACAGTGCCATAGTGTTGTGCTTTTGTTATTCAGTGTATGTGTCCAAGAGCCTCTGGGTGGGTCAACACAAGCAGCTGCCCCTATTTTGGCAGTCTTACTACCCAGAAACATATTTCTTTTTTTCATGTCTTTAAATGTGAACTTTGCCTTGCATGCATGTTACAGCCTGCACTATGCTGGCTGCTGTCACCTTAACTGAAGACTTAAAAGGTGCCCTTTGCAGCAGGTTGCAAACTGCCTTTAATAGCACCCAGCAGTGTTATCACCTCTTTGCCCTTTACTCTGGTTTCATCTGCATTAACAACTTGCTGACACAGCAATTACTAACTTTTCAGTGGCAGTTTAGTGTTTCAGCTCCCCTCAGGCTGCCTGCCCCGTGAGAGTAAAGAGCATTCCTTGTATCCATCCATTCTTCGTTAAGCAACCCAAGGGTGCCCTCCCTACCTAACTGTAGGCAAGGGGGCCCAATCATATTTAAATGAGCTCCCACGAGCCCTGACAAATGTTTAGCTGGGCCCTGGACCAAGCGCCAAGACTGTGCCTGACTTTCAGCAAGGGGGATGAGGGTGTGTGTGTTATAGCTGATGTGAAGAGATTGGGAAGGTGGCGGACCAGGACCCAGCAGGGCCTGCTCTCCCTGTGTCACTCATCTGAGAGCTAAGTCCACCTCTGTACTTCTCCATGGCTAATTGATCTCGTTTTAAGACCTAAACTGTCCAAAGGTAAACATGAATCTCTCAAAAACAGACACCAGCCGTTTTCACAAGATCATGCCAAACATGCGCTCTTATAGATGTTTGTTTGCCTTACTGTAAAATGTAAATGCCATTCTTAACATCCTGTGTTTGTTCTCCTAGGTACTTGTCTCAGGAATCTACCAGGCTACCGGATCTGGAAGAACTGCTCTAGCGCCTTCCTTGAATCTCAGCGAAAATAGACAACCTTTATCTGAATTTGGATTTTGTATTTTATTTATTTATATAGCGCACCAGGCCCGAGGGCTTCTGGGCATCGTCCCGATGCCCTGAAGCTACACAGTTCACCCTTCTTGGCCAATCACAGGTAAAAGGCCATTCAGCATAACCCCACTCCACCAACCATACCCCGGGAAGAGCAGGGGCAATTACATCTCCAGCAAGACGTTTGAGGGTCCTTCATCACAGAAATGGCACCGCTAGAGGACGTAGGATTTGCAACACACATCTACTTCATCACAGGTCACTTATGTATTTAACGCCAAATACGTGAGGAGTGCAGGGCACAACTCGTAAAACCAGTGCTGGAAATGGAAAAAATGTACTCTGGGAACCCTCTCCTCCTTGGCAGGGCAGGGGGAGAGCGGTGGGTCCGGGGGCCGTGGCCTCAGGCCAAGCCACACAATACAGTATCTCTTCAGGGCCTAAAAAAAATATTTCTCAATTTGTTTTAATAAATGTGAGGAATTGGGTCTTATGTTAAATGTGGATAAATCAAAAGCCATGGTGTTCAAACATCCTCACTCTACGTATAAAAAGATTGTGATTGGAAGTGAATGGCCTGATACTCGACACTACGACTACTTAGGTTTGAAATGTCAGGAAACAGGAAACTGGGCAGCACAAAATCAAAAAGCGTCTATCACCTTGGAGAAGCTGGGTGGTGCCATATTGTCTTTTAATTGTAAAGGCTGGTGATGGAGCTATCTCTCCAGCCCTTGATCTCTTTTGAAAACAGGCTCTACCTGCTGCTTTATATGGTTCTGAGCTTTGGGGTCACAGTGATATATCCAAGATTGGAAAGTTTATGAGCATACATTTCTTTTTAAATTGTTGTTGTTACCTGTTATTGCGCCTTCAGCCTTGGTGTATTTGGAACTTGATCTGGTCCCGGTTTCGTTCTTGATCTGCACACAGCCAGCTTATTTTTGGGCCAGACTGTGGAAGCAACGTGGTTTAGCACCCTATAGGGATGCAGTGTCAACTTTCAGGGATTTGGAGGGTGGCAAAAGTATTAAGTGGGTCCAGCATGTTAAGGCCATTTGCCAGGGCCTGGAAGTTCCAGGCATATGGGAAAACCCAAGTGTACCCATAATATCCCAGTTAATGGTTATGAAATCCAACCTAAAGTTAAGGAGCTCTGAGGCTCTGATACAAGATGCCGCTAACCTGAATTCGGGCCCGGAGTATCTTGATGTGAGGATGTTGCCTCGTTTTAAACAGTATTTAGACATTGTTTTGCCTCCATTTGAAAGGTCACTATGCCTAAGATTTAGATTGGGCATATTGCCTGTTGCTTCCTTTACCAAAAAATGGCGGCCGTCTAACTCAAGCGCATGCCCTTTATGTGGGGCTCTCAATGAGTCAACTATCCATTTTCTGCTGATCTGTGCCGGATCAATGAACCTGAGGAGAAAGTATATTAAACAGATTTTGAGGGATGCAGAGGTTCGCCAAACAGCAGCGGCTGTGAAATATTTGAGGCAGTGCTCTAATCTGAATGGAATTTTTGCCACAGCTCATTTTATACATAGAGCCTAGTTACGCAGGAGCAAGATTGTGTGACCAATTGAGCAATATTCCGCCGGCAGATGAGGTTGCGAGAGTTCTTTCCTCGATCTAAACCGGCTACATTTTATGTGTCCATTATGTAATCATAATTCTGCTATATTTAATATGTTTTACAGAGATCCTCTGTATTTTATGACGTAAAGGTTCTTAATATCTGAATGTATTTATTTATGACCTGTTTGTTTTATTCTCCTTGTATGCCCTTTTTGGCTCTATTGCCGAAATAAAGTTTTAGAATAAGAGGTATCTCTTCATAGCACCCAAGCCTGGCGATTTGCATAAGAGCAAAGATCATTTTTGGAACGTTAGAATGTTCACAATTTTGTGATAGTGATTCAGCAAGAAACCCTGTTGAGGGAGTCATGGAAGTTGGACTCTGCCCTTTTCATTAGTCACAATACTCACCCTAACAAAAAAGTCTGTAAATCGCAAGACATATGTACTAATTTAGACACCTTCTGAACAGCAAGTAAGACTTTGGCTGTTTCTGCATAGTGGGGCTGCTCGGGGCCAGCCCCCACTATGGCCCAATGCATATTTCATACAATGGGCCTCATTCCGAGTCTGGCGCTAACCAATGGCGCTACTAGCGCCTTGGTCGGCGCCGGACCCGTACCGGCACCGCCCTGGTGGAATGGGAAATTACCGCCCTATTCCGAGTTGACCAGGGCGGTAATTTCCCATTCCCCAGGGCTCTTCCCCATTTCCAAATGAGCCCCATAGGGCTCAATGGGAATGGGGGAATTGCAAAAAACGTGACCATCCTTTACGGTCACCGTTATTGGCTTAGGGAACTCGGAATGTGGCGGTAAGGGATTACTGGCACCGGTCTCGTTAACGGTGACCGGTATCCCTTACCGCCATACTCGGAATGAGGCCCAATGTATTCAAATAATGTACTCAAAGGCAATTTGATTATTTGAAAGAAAACAGATCACTATTCAGAGTCAGCTAGAAGTGCCCAGGCCTCGATTGGACCTGATCCTAAGCACATATGGTTAAGTCCTTCCGAATCAGACCCGCCTTTGGTAGCCTTTCTATCAGGAACAGACCTTCTTAGGCACGGCTAGACCTTTTAAGCTCCCTCAGGCCAGAAGCTGGTTTCAGCTGGTCGCGGGTGCCCCTTCTGTTTCCGACCTCCCCTCCGAGAAGCGGAGGTGGAAAATTAAAAGGATTTCAAAAAAGGTAACAGGTGCCCCTCTCCAGAAAGAACATGGCATGATAACCTGTTCTGTGGTTTGAACAAAGGGCTGAAGGATGATACTTCAGTGGAAATGTTGCTATTTGCTGCTTACTAAGACAATTCACTCCTTTTTGATTAATCTGCACATTGTGCAATAAAGAACTCAGACTTATTGCATTGCCTAGAGAGGAAAAGCCTTGCCAGGCAGGTGGTAGGAGAGATAGGCAGACGAAAGACAGCCAGGACCTCGGCAGTAAGAGAAAAATACTACACGGGATGTCCAAGGGCCACCAATGCAATGCTTCAAGTTAAGATTATGTTTCTACAGCAAAAGATGAATTGGGCACTTCAGAACTAATTAAAAATGTTTTGGACAGATATGTATCCTCATTGGCTTGTTCTGTAGCCTTTCAGAGGTTTGGCGAACAGGTGGATTGGGTAATCCAGACACCAGTAACATCCCCATGAAGCCACTAAAGTGTCTAGGCCTGTGTTCTTGTAGCAATCATAGCTATTCCTTTCTTCATTTATATGTCAGTGGCTATTTGGCATAGGGCACTGCTGCAAGAATGTTTGTTTTGGTTGAAGTGATTAAGTTATTTTTCCCAATACACACATACAGTCACAGCTCAGAGGCCACCATAGTACACAGACTTCTACAGAAAAATAGCTCTTACCTTTTGCTGTTCTATTCATCATCATTCTCCCCTTCACAGGCTGCACCTCATGACCAGGAGACCTCTCTATTACCTAGCTGCAGTAGGCTAAATGGGGCTTCACTGCTCTCAAGCGATCCTCGTAATGGGGCAACAAGTATCACCTTCCCTCCCTCTCTCCGTTAGTCAACCAACATAGCATTGCCCAATCCGTGTCAACATCCATGCAGTAGAGTTCTATATCACTGACATGGCACTGTTAACATCCTATAGCACGGCATGTACTTGTGGAGGAGGCTCCCTCGGCCGAGCTTCTATAACCCCATGATGCATCCTTAATGGGTTAATGCTCCTGGAAGATCCCCGTGCTGAGACCCTACATGATTAGAAAGACACTGCTAGGGTCATATAGCAATGAGAAGTATTTCTGGAGGATGCTTACACTGCTGGGGTTATGCAGCAGTGATAGGCGCAAAGCTGGAGGAAGCTCACATTGCTATACACCATAGCACTAACTGGGTCTGAGCAACGGGAATCTCATAGTCCCACAGGTTGTGTATGGTACAGGTGATCAGGTGATGTCAGAGATGAGCTCTGTAAATGACGCTGCCTACTAGTGCATTGAAGACAAGCATGTTTGACAGTCCAGCCCTTGCAGACAGCAATAGTTCAGTAGAGATTACTTAATGTCAACATGTAGGACATATGTAAGAGATCATAGAAACCAAGACGAGATAGGTGAATCTGACATAGAGGCATAACTGCACTGGAGGCTGGGTGTATTACTGTAGTAATACTGCATACAACTGTGTGTGTGTGTGTGTGTGTGTGTGTAAGAGCATAACTGCACAGGGAATATGTATAACAAAATGCCTGCACACACAAGTCTATAGTATGTTGTCAGAGTTAAGTTACGTATGGGCCAAATACAAAGTAACTATACAGCTTTTGTGAGTCACAGGAATATTACTGCACCGTTGTCTGTGTGTAACATCAAAATGGGACTGCACAGGGAATTGCAAGTTATAGGTCTATATCTGCACATAGCTGTTTGTGCCTATTGACAACACGCAAGTGTGCAGGCTTATTTATTTAGGTCTTATGTTAAGCAGTATTGGTAAAGCACAGTGTTCACAATATCCATGACTTCTTGGCACTGACAGCTGTCAAGGAGGCAAGGTGTTTTTTTTTTTGCCAAGGGTGTAATCCTTCAGGAAATATTTCCCCAGAGGTGCTAGTAGATGTGTTACATTCCTGAAACCCTAAAGTGTGATGTCAACATGTATTTGGCTCATGTATGATCACGCTTTAAGGCCTGCATTGTTGCCTGCATGCCAGTGTGGGTGCTTTGAGACAATGCACAAGGAAGTAAATTCACTTCGCTTTACTCCCTCTATGCTTCAAGGGTCTTACTCATGGAAATAAAAACTCGTATAAGAGAATGTTTTTCTGTCAGGTGTTTTAGGAGTTAACAACATTTCCTTTAAGCTGTTTCCCTGTGTTCAAATTCTTTCCGATTGTATATATTACAAGGATTGCAATGTCCATTTCTCCTATTACACCTTCATTCGTGTATCCTAAATTGTTGTGAGGTATTGGCAGAGAGAGGGGTCGGGGTCCATAAAGATATAAGGGACCTAGTCTGCCACCTCCACGATACTTGACATACTTTTAGTGACTTGGTAAAACCTACTGGCTGCTCTGCTACCCTAGCGCCATGCACCCAAGCACATCCCAACAGCCCGAATGGTCTAATTATAGATCTG
This sequence comes from Ambystoma mexicanum, assembly GCF_040938575.1. Lineage (NCBI taxonomy): Eukaryota > Metazoa > Chordata > Amphibia > Caudata > Ambystomatidae > Ambystoma > Ambystoma mexicanum. The sequence continues at coordinate 346,567,249 of NC_090926.1, forward strand.
ACAAGGGAAGAAATAGAGCATAGACTGTCTCATACATCTTCTCTAAAGATTAATTAATATATTTAAACAAGCAGAGGAGAAAGTGTACAGCTTTGTACAACATAGCACACCTGCGGGGTCACTTTAGCTACGGCCAAATCAGCACCATGTTGTACCATTAAGGAAGTCCTTATCCTCGCAGAGTCCAGTGCTAGCATCAGCGGGAACAACTGTAGCGTACTAGGCAAGAAAAAAAGAATTGCCTAGTCTTTGCCCACCTGCAGCACAACTGCTTAGCTGGAATGTGGCTGGTGTTGGCAATAAACTAGACGATGGGATTGGTTAAATTGGGTAAGAAAATACGATATACTGTGCTTTCAAGAGACATTGCTGTGCAACGAGTCTATGCTGGCAAAATTCTTATCCGAATATTGGGTAACTACTTTCCCTGCTATCCGCGACGGGGATGGCAGGCCATGCAAGTCTTACAGGACCTGCGATTGTAACTTAGTCCATATCCCTGTCCTCTCAGACCACATCCCATTAACCTCTATCACTCAGTGTAACAAGGTAATTTGCAAGCTCCTTATAGGCAATGTTTACCTGCACCAAAATGAGGATTTAAAAAACATATTAATCACAAATGGGTGGTTGGCAGATCTTCTTATATCCGAGAGTGAGTAAGGTATAGCCATTCTGGGCGACTTTGATGCCAAATTGTCAGACCTTGGGCCGCCCTCCGATAGGCTCCTTCTACAAGCACTTGTAGGATTCCCAAGAGAAATCCAAATGTTCTCATTGGCGATCCACATGGGGCTTTATTGGATTCCTTTTTGCACGCTACTTCTGTTGTTGACTTTAATGGGAGATGATACAAAACACACCTATAACCTAGCTATCAGAAATTACTTGATTGACTATTGTCTGGTCGATTACTATTCCTTTTGGAGAGTGTGCAAAATGTCGAGGTATGTCCCCGTCCCATGAGCAATCATAATTCCTTAATCACCTCATAGAATATGGCGTTCTCATGTACTGGTTTAGCACCTTTTTCCAACTGTGATAAATCGCTTATGGCACCGCATTTGAGAAAGTTGGCTGGCAGCAATGTTGGCAAGTGGAGAGTTTGCGAGAGCAAATATTTTGTCACAGGCTCTTGTGGAAGACCCAGTGTCCACCTTAAGGGCAAGTGAGAAGCTAATTGTCCCATCTCCGAAAGGTATATGCATCCTTGTACCACTTTTTCTGGCAGCTGTACAGGAGCGCATAATGATGCTATGTGGTTTGATGCGGAATGTCACAGAGCAAAGTTTGGCTTGTGGTTTGCTGTTAGGAAGACAAATAAAACATCTGGGTTTAGGCATAAGCTTAAGCATTGACTATAAAAAACTTGAGGTTAAAGAGAAGATTGTTCTTTGAATCACAGTGGGAAAGGCTAGAAGAGACTATACGTGATAGAGAAGTAAAATGCTTTTGGAATTTGGTAGCAAGCTGATTCCACGAGTGCATACAGGACGTCATCTGCCCAATATCAGATGAAGATGGTGCTCCATCCACTTTTTTACGCAAGTATGCCCCTAACCATAATACAAGCCTCATTTTCTCAGTGGTCAAGGTGTTGATGGCTATTACAGAGGCTAAACCAGGCAAGGCACTGGGCCCGGATGGCACTAGACCAGAAATATATAAGTGGTTTCCCGAATGGTGGACGCTGGTCTTGTTAAGGATGTTTAATTCTCATTCTGAGGTCTTGGCCACTGCGTGATTAAACCGATTTTCAAAAAGGGCTCACGGTCGAATCCTCCCTGTTACCGTCCTATATCATTACTGGACAGTATGTCAAAAATCTTTACTAATTGTTTATTGGTCAGGTTCGAGACGTGGGCTGGGGAAAATAATATACTACCCATCTATCAGGCAGGTTTTAGAAAAGGCTTCACTACATCTGACCACATGTTTGTGCTCACGACCATCATAGACAAATATGTGAGGTTAAGAGGGTGTGAAGTATACGCAGGGTTTTTGGACTTAGCAAAGGCCTTTGACTCTATAGATCGTCCCTTTCTCTGGAATAAACTCCAGAGAATTGGCGTCCCAATCCCCCTTCTGCAATGTATTGTCTGCCTTTACTTTAACACTAGGGCTTCTGTTAGCGGCCACTCTAGAGCTGGAGCTTCCAGTGAGTTTTCAACTAACAAGTACGTGAGCAAGTGTTTCCCACTGGCTCCGCTGTTGTTTGTCATCTTTTTTTATCAAATTTCATGTCTGGCCCACCCCAGAAAGGTACAATTCCTCAGCGTCTGAATGGTGTTATGTACCCTACCCTTTTATATGCAGACAATGCCATTTTATTGTATTTGACACCAAAGGGACTTGCCAATAGCTTGAGCTATGCAGCTGGCTATTTTAAAGCTAATGGCGTGAAACTAAATTTGAAGAAAACAAAGCTAGTGGTGTTTGGCATTAATAAAAGTAAGTACAATTGGTCCATAGACAATGTGAATATAAATGTGGATGAATCATATTGTTAAGTGGGTGTTATGTTTTCATGCAATTGTCTGTGGTCTGCTCAATTAGTACTATCAGAAAATCACTTGTGGACCAGCCTATGTGGCTTAAAAAGATTTTCTCAAAAGTATGGGGACTTGCGTTTTGATAAATGCATTCAGGCGCTGGAAGCAAAGGTCTATTCTTCCATCTTGCATGGTATCGAAATGTGGGGCAGTGCGAGTTATGCTACCCTGAATCACGTTTTGCATATTTAATTGAGAAAGCTGATGGGTTTGACTACTAGTACCCCACGGTTTCCTGTTGGTTTTGAAGTTGGGGTTTTAAATATTGGTGTCCGGGCTGAACTTAGGTTCCTCGTATATTTCCGTAAACTACACTTATGCCCTTTGACGAACCCTAACATCACAAATGTGATGGAAGAGCTAGCAAAAGCCAAGACCTACGCCACAAACCCCTGGTACAAGAAAAGTTCTACATTGTGTAGAAAGTGGGGGATAGGTTTTGATGAACTGTGGGGGGTGGGGTTGATGACCAAACAACAACTGAACATGAAAGCAAGAAGAACCGAATTTGATCTTGTTATAAATAGAATGAAAAACCTACGCTCACTGGGACACCTATTGGTGGCACATCACACTTACCCCGAACATTTCTCAGTCAATTCTATCCGTTCACCAGCGCAGCGATGCATTATGGCTATGGTGCGACTGAATGTTTTACCATTCAGGGCCCAGATGTCGTGGCAGTTCAATACCATGCTTTGCATTTGGAGTAGTGGGGCTGTAGAGGATGTTACAAACTTTTTACTTATTTGCAAAAAACGTTTACATTTGAGACGACAATGGTTGAGAAGACATTGTATTGCTAACAATATTAGGATTGTGTCAGGTGCAATGAATTTTGTCCTGTCCTGTGTTGATGCTTGCTTTGTTAACGATTGATGCGAGTATATTATCGCCACTTTTAAGCACATGGCAAGGACATTTTAAGTTTATATTTGTCTCCCTTTTATCAAGTCTTGTTCTCAACAGTTGCACTGTATATTTAAATACGATTGTTTTTAATAATGCATTTTGTATTGTATTTTATTTTGTCTGTAAACTGAGAACTGAAATAAACTTTCTATCTATCTATCTATCTATCTATCTATCTATCTATCTATCTATCTATCTATCTATCTATCTATCTATCTATCTATCTATCCCTCTGCCCTAAATGGCCATGTTCTACAGGCAAGGAAGCTGGGTGGATCTACCACACTCTTAAATGATGGTGGGCTTTGAAATGAAATGTGGCTCCTCTGGCAGCAGTGGCCTGGACCGGGGCCTTTATGTTTGTGAGGCCTACATGGAGCTCTACGGGGATGGCCATGCTGGTGTGGGAGGATAGATTCCTCTTGGCCGGATGATGGATTCTTCTGGGAGTTAACTGCGCAGGCCAACCTTTTCCACACTTCTCTTTCAGGGCCGCAGTTGCCTTGTTCTATTAAAAGAGCATAGAAGGGTGCTCATGGGCCCAACAGGGGTGTATAGTCATCTTATATTTGCAGGACTACTTTGGGCATTAAAAGGCCCTTTTGAAGAACTGACTGCTGATTTACGTCTGTTATTTATTCACACATGTGCAGATGCTATATGCCACGTTCTATCTGCTTTAAAGCGCTTGTCGGCCTTGTGGAGTCAAGGTAGAAGGTTCAGGCCACATTGTAATAAATGCATCATTGTCTTATCAGCTGATGGGTTAATTCGGTTGGAATAGAGGGGTACTGGCCTGCAGAGTTTTCTCTTAGCGGTGGGGCCAAGTCTCTTTCCAGGGGGGGGCGTACAGAGTCCCTTTTCGTTATATTGTACTCGTGCTTTATGCTTAGGTCATTATAAATGCAAGGTAAGTAAATGTATCAGAACGAAAGAAAAAATTAAATCAGGACTGGATGGATTGCAAATGCGTGACAACGTGCATGCTGTGGTTTGAAGGTCATGGTGCAGAGCACAATTTAATTGTTGTGTGCAGTAATTTGATAATGCAAAATATCTAACTGAGGCAAATCCTGTACTGTTTGCATCTTTGCATTCTAGAAAGTTCGTTTTGCTTTTCTATTGGAAACCCACCATGAGTGGCAGAATGCAATGAAAGCTGACTGGGCAAGATGTAGCCATTTGCGATAGAGAAACTAAAGGCCCTGGTAATATGACTGGATACTCTTTTTGGCCAAAAATACTCCCTGCATTTCATCAATTGTAGGAGCACATTCTTCCAGGTGTGTGCCTTAACCCAAACACACTGGAAGAGGGGTCCCTATGCCTATTGATTTACCTGGAAGGGTGTGTTTCCTTTCGGAAATGCCAGGCTTGGTTGTAACATTTGAGCTGGCAGGTAAATGGAGCAAGGCATCTCTTACACTGAGTCCGTGGCTTAGGGCTACAACTTTATTGGGTTACTTTCTTTCCCATTTTCCATCTCCTCGGGAGAACCAGAATAGGCCAATCAAGGAAATGCAATGGGTTTCCCTTGAAAATGTACGTGCAGCAGCTACGTCGACATCCCCCATATGTGTGTGACCCATTACAGATTGCAGGTGCTGGATGCTGTGGACAATGCCTTTGGGTAAGGGGGTCCACACCTCACTAGATGTTTAGGGCCCTACTGTTACGAACTTCTGACAAAAAATGGTCATTTATGTGGCAGAAGTCTGTTGTGTCATCTGTTGTCACTATAGTTTGCCATCTTTGTGTTCAGTCCTGGTCTTGCTTCCACCACACCATAGCTGTAGTATTCCTCAATGAGTAAGGGACTAGGTCAAGGCGGAGGGACGTTGGGGTAATGTCGGATTACCTCAAGTAATCCCCATTGCAATTGTCCAACTCCTTCTCGCCCCAGGCCTGATGGCCCCCTCTCCGACCAAATGTCTGTAATCTAGCTGTATTGCAGTGTAGGAATCAATACTTCGTTGTATAAATGTTTGAAGCTAGCACTCGTCAATCTTGCTGGCAGGTAAATCAAAAGTTCCAGAAAATGAAAGTGCTGAATGGTTTAGGACTTTCTGTCTTACTTATCCCAGAAACTTATATAAAGCACTGTGTACAGTGGTGTTAAAAGAAGTCCTTCGGCCGACATTTACCGAAAATGAATTTCAATGGTTTGTTAAGAAGGTTGTACTAACAGTAGTTTGATGTGCACACCTTTTGTTGCTGATGTGCGAGTATGTTTTTCAGTGTGAAAATGCATTGGAAGGAAGAGGTAGCCTAGAGTTAAGAATGACAGATGACAAGTTGACCGAAAATAGTTTTAAACAGATTGTGGTGCATATGACCAGCACATGCACAGGAAGATGCTTGGTGCATTCAGTGATTTAGCCAGGTCTTTTTTTAATAGGATGCACCTAAAAGTTATGCCCTGTGACCATAGCAGGGCAGTCATGCAAGCCGAGCCACTTACACGTATATGTTATTTGAATTTTTTTGTTTTTACAAAAGAGTTAAAGTCAAACCAACAACATAATAAGGTTAGGGTAGCACCATAACATTATATGAACAAAATATTAAAAAATATATACAGAAATCAAATACCATGTAAACCTTAACTCGTTCCCTGTTTGAGTTTTTGTAGCATTTAGCTTGGGTTGTAACATCTTTTCCAGTGAAGGTGATGCAATTTGTTTTTATAAATATTTGTGTTTGATAAAAATTGAAATCTTTTTTTATTGATGTTTGTTTTTAATGTCTTTTATATTTGGGCTGCTTTTGTTACTATTTACATTTTGCATAATTTAGTAATTATTTGTTTAGTAGAAATTGGATATTTTTATTTGTGTTTATATAAAGTATGACTATTATAGTTTAAATGTTGCTAAGTTTCTACATTGTATAAGATGTGTACATATTGATGTTATTTGTTAAAATAAATGTTACTAAATAGTGTTTATTATAGTTTAATAGTTTTTTGTTTAGTGCATGTTTTATGGTTATGTGTACTGTATATTGTATTTCATGTTATGTTTTTTGTTACTGAATTATATATTTGTAATTACAAAATATAATGTGCTTATTTTAAATGCAATTTATAAAATGTAAATGTTTATGTATATAGTGATTGTTGATGTTAAAGTTACTTGTTTTTAAATGTAAGTGTTTTACACAAATTATAGGTATAATGTGTTTTTAATTATGTAGTATTTTTGTATTATAAAACTATGTTATGGTTTGGTTGATGTATTAACATCATACATTTAATTAACCTTTTAATACTTTTACTTTTTATAAAAAATATTTGTTTGTGTGCATATAATGTTATTTATTATATAATAATGTTCCTAGGTTTATGGATGAGTTAAGGTTACCATGATATTTGATATGAATATAATATTATTTATAATGTAGTGTTTATGTATGTTGTTATCCTAACATTAGTATTTCTGATGTTTGTAGACTTTCCGTTTTTGTTGGTTTAACCTTAACTCATTTGTTAAAAAAGAATTAAAATAATTACCTGTGTTTTTAAGGTTTTCTAATTGTTTGTAACATTTTCAAAGTTCTATTATAATTTGTAAATTGTTATGTGTTATAATATATTTCATTAACATATATGAATGTTTGTTGTAACTGTGTTTTTATCTAGTTGTGTAAAATGAAATGACTAATATTTGTGAACATTTAAATTTGGTGACAGCCTCCACTCCACCCCTTAAAGCTCTCCCTTACGTACATTGTTAGACCCTTTGAAAAAGAGTAAAATACATTTTTTTTTATATTGAAACTATTGTAATTAGATTTCATTTATGTGTGAGAACTTTTTGAAAAATAACAATTATGGGTTCTACAAGTTATAGCATGAATACTTTAATGTACTTGTTCAATGTTTTCTGGGTATCATTTTACGAAAATCACCAGAAATTGAGGAAGCATGTAAAAGTAGACTTACATGGTATTCATATTAAAATTATATATATTTGAACTTTAATTTTTTATACATTTTTATATCATGGATTATTTTACACTGTTTTATATGGTTTTGTAATTGTTTATAAATGTTTTTAACGCACTATTACCTTTTATAAATTAACATGTGTTATAATTTATTTAATTTAAATATATTAATGTTTGTTGTAACTGGGGCTGATATACTATGTTAAATAGGTAGAATTTAAGTCATTTTTTGTAATAAGTTTTACATACACTATTTGTTTTGTGTTTAGTAAACGTAATTTTACATACACTATTTTTATTTTGCTTCGTCAATCGACCTCATATGTGGGGCTGATTTAATCAGGAAAATACATATCGAAAGTACAACTCATGCCAAAAATAAGGCATAACTTCTGTGGAGATATATCGCTGCAACCTAGCGATAGCACTCTATGTGCAACAATTGCACAATGCTGCTGCTGCCACACACCAGCCGAAGAGGGGATGGAGGGAGCGAGTCTTCCACACCAGGTTCACCCTCTTCGGCATGGCCAAAGCAGAGGTCTACCGAAGGTATTGCTTCCGTGCGCACATCATTATGGACATGTTGTGGGAGTGGGAGGATGATTTGCACCCCAGCACTGTGCATTCACATGCCATCTGGGCACATGTGAAGTTCCTGGCCACCCTGCATTTCTTCACCACTGGCTCATTCCAGAGGATCAGTGGCATCACTACAGGCATCTCACAGGCCATGCAGTCATGCGCCCTCCATCAGATCGTGGCATGCATCATATCGAGCAGTTGACGCTATTTCCACATGCCCTAAACCCAGGATAAACCAAGACAGGTGGCACGTGGATTCTACACTGTGCACTGATTCCCCCGTATCATTGGTGCATTGACTGCACTAATGTCGCACTATGCCCCCCCCAGTCCAATGCATACATGGACCAGAACAGGTCTAGGATACCGGTGGGCTGTTCAGGGATGTAAACACCAATTTCCAGGGCTCCATCCACGACAGCCACATATTTTGGATTTCCAGCTTGTATGCACAGATGGAAGCCAGACACTACAGGGACATGTGGCTGACAGGCAAGTACATGAACTCCCACCACGTTCCACCACACACATGCATCAACGCATCCACACACCCACACACAGATGCGCAGCACATGACCATCACAATGCATGCACACGATCACTGGGTCCACACAGAGCCAACTAGCATGCATCCAACATGACACACAATGAGACACCCAATGCGCACTGACAAAATGCATGTCCTCCCTCACATAGATGCAGGTTATTCATTGCACCCATATCTCATGACCCCCTCCAGGTGGCCCGGTAGTATGCAGCAGGAAAGGTACAATACAGCAGATAGGGCCACCAGGAGCATCATTGGGTGGTCCTTAGGCTTCCTCAAGTCACAATTCAAATGCCTAGATCACTCGGGTGGTGTTCTCCTATACAGGCCACACATCGTGTGCAACATCATACATGCTTGTTGCATCCTGCATAACATTGCAGTGCACAAAGATGTACATAAAGATCTAGTAGCTGAACTCAGGCACCAGGCCACTGACCAGGGGGGGAGTCCAGTGCAACAGCATTGCGAGTGAGGGAGCAGCTGGTCAACATCTTTTTCACATGAGCTTGCATGCTGCCAGAAAGGAACAGTGACCAGACACAAGACAGTGTCTATGATGAAAGGATGACAATTGCCAGGCACGGCCTGCACACACTCACCATGCTAACACATAGCAAACATGCACACTTCCACACATACAACCCTGCGCTGCACGATAAAGCAATGGACAGATCGAAACAACCGTTCTGCCATGCCAGTACTGCACATGCACAAAATCCCAAAAGGGATGGCCATGGAGTAAGTGGGTATAAATAGCAAGTCCACTGTACACAGTAGCACTCAAACCACCATGTACCACTCAAAACAACCAGATCCAGCATCAATGTCCATGCATAAACCCACACCACCACACATGCGGCCTACATGACATGTTACACATGAGCAAACGTCTGCATGCCGCATCCACAACACAATTGCGTACAACACATCGTGATACAACAACAGTCCACTGGAACAGAGTCCATACACTTCCCTGTGCCGTCACTAATACATCATATTGGATGACTATCATGAACGCATTGGTTGACTTGACATGCCTTGCGCAAAGGGGAGAATATGCCATCCCTCGGTGGAACATCTGCCACCCATATGTCATCCAAAAGCAGGCAATGGCAAGGAATCACTACGCAATACACACTAACAAGGCACATGCGCAGAAGGAGCAGAGGTACACTGGTAAACATCAGAGAGCGCACATGGAGAAAAACACATCACCATCTTGCATGGATGTGGTGTCATTACGCACTGCTAGAACCTCACCCACAATGACATCACATGCACGCATGGACAAATCGACAACTATTGGCGCTCACTACATATGTATGAAACAGACAGGACACTGCGTCCAATCAGAGCAGGAGTCACAAAGTGTCCCCATCAAATATCCCACCACCCAAAATTGCAAAAACAACAACTGGAAAACTGTGTGACTGCAACTTGGGATGCACAGGTGATGGACCATTGCTTGGTGATATGACAAGCACCCAAGGAGATGCACTGGTCCAAGTTGGCCCAAGTCGGAAGGAAGACACTACATCTTCAAAGCAATGGGAGTGGGGCGCCAGTGGTGAGCTGAGTGTGGATTCCAAAAATGACATCACCAAGCAATAGCAAGGGGATGCACTGATGACAGAAGGTCCTGTAACTGCAGGCTACCACAAGCTGAATGTCAGTAAGTATCAAAGCATGTAATCAAATAGAACACACAACTCATGACACTACATTGCTGGCATCAGGGGCACAGAAGTGAGGGCTATTGGTGAACTGCAAATTCTGATGCACACTGCATACCTGCACCGCCTGGTATGATAGATCAGGGGGCCCTACTTGGATCAATGGTGACATACCAGAAAGGTTCTTCCACACTCTCCTTACTACTTCACTTCACCTATATAACAATGTACAGCACCACACCCACCCACTCAGAACAACACCTAACCCCATATGTGAGCCTCCAACATCCCTCCACCTAACATGACAGCCCATGACCAACACAGCACAAGTGTGAACATTAGTGAACCTTGATTACCTGACGTAGGGCCCCACCCTAGATGACCTGCTGTGGAGATCCACGAAACATAAACCAGTCGATTACTACAAGACATCTGCATGAACCACAATGAATGGCACATCTTTCCACAAACCTGCTTGCACCCACCACCCCTGCATAGCCACTCAACATGCACGTGAGAGAAGCTACATTTGCTCAAGAGCACCAGCATGAGCAACAACCACCATGTACAACACGCAGATATGTTCATGGCGCCAGGGGCGACTGTACACTTTATTGCAAATCATGCAGATTGCATCACAGAGGTAGAACAAGTGAGTCAGTCACCATGCATAGCACGGCATGCGGACACGTCACTGTGCATAATAAATAATGAACCACAAAACAGCAGGTGAATGGCTGTCACTTCCTGGAAAAACCAATTTTCTGGGACAAATATTCTGCAACGGCAACAGACTGCAACAATGTATCTAGGGACAAGCACAGGGAATGCACAGTCAGAAGCCAATTTGGGACGTGAGAACCCCAATGATTCCCACATGTAGATGCAAGACACATGCACAGAGCCATGCTAGTGAAGAAATGTGATTACATCAGATGTAGAGGTCCTGAAAGATAGACTTGTGATGACATCCTTGCCCTGTGCATGGCTCCCACACTTGCCCTGGAACACATACAAGCATATGTTCATGCAGTGGCTCACAACACACACAGCCGTACATCGTCAGACATACGGGTACGTGCACACTCAAAACATACTCAGCTGCAGACTGATTGTATCCTGAAGAGTAAAAGCCTGATGTCCCCGGAACACCCCTTCCAGACCCTCTCTGTGCAAAATTCTAACGGGACGAGACAAGGTGCCTATATTCATAGTCATACGGTGAAGGACTCATGACCCCTGCAGAAATATTAACATGCCATCGAATGTATGACTCCCTCACCAGTAATCAGTTGAATTTGGCCACAATAAACAGTGTGTCCTTTACTGCTGCAGAAGAGCCTTTCAACCCACAAGGTTGCAGGAAACAATGGCTCTTTTACCTTATCGACATAGCACGAAAGACCAAGGTCTGACTGTTCTCCCAGGATGTAGGCAGGCCATGGCAGAGGTGTACAGGATTGCATGGCACCTGACTCCCTCCTGCCCATGTACTCTTCACCCACCTCATTGGAGTACCATGTGTATTAACGATCCACGTGGGAACCTGCCGTTGCAGCATGTACTGATTCACACATGCGTGAAGGAGATGCACGAAGATGTTGACCCGATGCACAGACCCATTCATGAGCAGACCACCTTAATGCCTGAAAAATCAACTCACTGCAGCTGCATGGCCTGACATGCACATCATCGATGGAGTGGACACACTGCCTCCGTCACAGGACTACTCACATGATAGAACTGCGGATACACATGTGCATCATGACACAATCACACAGACACTGCCATTCCAAATGACACACCTACCTTGACCATGTGCAGGTTCAGGCTCCAGAACGTTTCACCCACCACAACTTACATAGGCACTAACTACATACACATATCAAAATGGACAATAGTTGTGTATGGCACACAAAGAATATTAAAAAGCACATCACAGTATGGAAAGCAATGATGAAAATGGTGCACGCAAATATGGCCAGGGAATAAATGAAGGAAAGGGTAGGTGCAGGTAAAAGGAACATACACAGTGAAGGTCTAATCCACAGGGGGACTCTGGGTTGCAAGCGGCCAACAGAAACAGGTACAAAAATAAACAATAAATGAGGCACACTGTGCAGGGAGAGTGAAATGGGATGGACACAATAGGAAAAACGAAAGAAAATTATTAGTCTGCCTCTGACCCATCAGATACACTGTCCCCCATGACCACCAACTCAACCTCTTTTTCCTTCACCTCGCCATGCACAGGCCACTGGCTTGGCAGGATGGTGGAAAAATAGAGGGAGTCGGCTGCATGTCTCCAGTTGCCATCCTGGGCGTAGGAGGAGCAGAAGCGGCCGAGAGCACACAGGACCTGTGAGGGGATGGGACTGTCTGTGTCAGCAACAGATGCCATTGTATGATGCAGACAGCATCCTTGATGGCCTTCACTTCCCCTCTGTCTGCCCAAAATTCTGCGCTCAGCCCTGTGACCTCCTCCCTCAATGCCCTCTGTTCCTGCAACTGTTGCTTCCCTCCTTTCCTCACCTCCCTTGCCAGCTCCTGCAAGGTATCCTGTTGCCCCGCAGGACCCCCCAGCAACTGTTCATTGCAGTCCACACTCCACATCCAGGTGTGGATACCTGAGCCATGCTGACATCCGGCTGGCCCCCTGAAGGTGCAGTTGCAACGGTCTCTGGGCTGGCCCAGTTGGCCCCACAGGTGGGCGTGCTGCAGACAGCACAGTTTGTCCAGGTAGCAAAACAGGCATAGTAGGCCCCATCTCCTGCAGGTGTTGCAGGACACAGATGAGCCCCATGCAGGGAGGCAGGATGGGAACACTCCCTGCGCCCGCCAGGGTCAGACCTGATGGGCGCAGCGGCCCCCCGGCAGGGAAATTCGTAGTGTGGCAGTCCAGAAACAAGGGTGCCGGTGAGCTTTCCATTGCCATTGAGGAATAAGAAGCCAAGATTACTCTATTTGGGGAATCCCTAAATATTGAAATGCAGAATAATCCCAATAATTCTCCTCTCATGTATAACAGCAATGACAATATTCTATCTTGCCCTGAAGAAATTAAAACTGGCCCGCGTAAACAGAAATCTAAATGAGCTATTTCTTCTCTAACCCCATTTGCAAGTTCCTAAAGTGACCTGACCATTCGTTGTTAAAATGTTAAAACTGTTCCACCAACTATTAGAGTACAGATGCAAAGCACAGAAATAATAGATGGGGGCAATTAATAGATCCTGGCCATTGAATTACCCAGTTTAAACACTTTGGTTGTGTCGCTGGATCATCTAGTGACTTAACACCCTCACTATGGAATCATCCCTGAACTATGTTGCTTCTTATCCAAGGGTTCATACATTATTGCAAGTTATAGAAAAAGTGTTATCGTCATTAACAGAAAGGTTAACACGAGTCGAAAAGACACTGGCAGATACTTGATTGATTTTAAACTTATGACATACAATCAATAACAATCCATCAATTAGTCATCACAAATCGATATAATTCAACTTGCTGTAATAACGCAGTCCTACCATTATTAGAAAGCAGTACTGAAACCTGATACCAAGTCATTTTACTCTCTATGGCATAGATATTTAAACATGTTATAACTCATCCACTCCCCTCTTCCTATTTGTGCCAGATTTTAGCGGCCTTTCCTGGACATCCCTGGGCAGTATACATTCGGAGTTCCATGGACACAGACCTATCCACAACAGTGACCCATTGCGCGAAACTAGGGCAGTCCGAGGCCCCCCACTTCCTTGTAATGTTATGCTTGACCAGGACTGTTGTTGTGGATAGAAAAAATGTCTCATACCCACCAAAGAGTTCATCTCCCCAGATACCCAGGAGTAGTAGTTTAGGGTCTGGTGGCACTTCCACTCCTGGTACTTCGGACAGCTTAGCACAGGATGTCTGCCAGAAGCTATGAACCTGAGGGCATTCCCACAGGATATGAATAAATGCACCTTGCCTACTCCCACAGCGTAGACAGTTTGGACTAGTCGCTCCATTCCAACAAAACAGCGTGACTCTGGGATAGTATATCTTATGAAAAATCTTAAGCTATGTTAAGCAAAGTCTGGAAGAGATTGCAATTTCACATGGATACATAATAGCTAGTATCCAGTCCTCTGGGTCAATGGGCCACACAACCCTTTGGCATTTCGTCTTGTGACAAGATAGTTCTGGAGATGCAAAGGCTGTGATTGCTTGATATAATGTAGATGTGACCTTATTAGTAATGGGTTCTAGGAGAACATTCCGCTCTAGTTGTGAGCATTGTGGTGTGTCTAATGGACAGGGAAGGTGTTTGCTTGATGCATGAGTGATCTGCAGAAAATGATAGTGCTCTGTGTTTGAAATGCCACATGTGTCTCAATTCCACAAAGGAGGCAAGGGACACCCCGCCAGTGAGCATATCCCCTACTGTTACAATGTCTGCTTCCACCCATTCTGACCACATCAGTAGTTTGCTAGCTTCTGGTAGGTTATTGTTCTTTCATAGGGGCTGTGCCAGAGTCAATTTGCTGTCCCAGCCAATATATCTAAGGGCTTCTTTGCATATGTGCGACATATGGAGTGCCAGTGTTGGGGCAGGGGGGCACTTCCCACCTTTCAATATAAATTGGCAAGTGGGGTCATATCTTGCTGCTCCATGACCTCTGCCTGAATGTGAGGTAAGTCCCGGTCCCCATGTAGTACCTCATTATTGACCGTCCCTTGGAACGTCCAGTACTATGATTTGATGTGCGGCAGTCTGATTCCACCCTCCCAGATTGATTACTGTTGCGTGGTGAGGGCGATTAGTGGGTGTCCACCTCCCCACAAAAGGTCTCTAAGGATGTTTTGGATCCTATGGAATTCTGGATCTACGATTTGTAAGGGGGCATTCTATAAAGCATACAGGAAGTGTGGTTATGCAAGCATTTTGCAAAGGGGGGCCCTGCACAGTAGGGATAGCGGTAGCGCCTTCCAATGTCGGACGTCTGAAGCGAAGCGTTCAGTAATTGGGTGTAAGTTGTGAGTGAGATATCTGGAAAGGTCCGGCTCGACTCTAATGCCCAGGTAGCGGAGGTGCTCATGCTCAACTTGGTATGGGCAGTCCAGAAGGATTGCTTGCTGCATCTCCTGGATTGGAAAGAATATTGACTTGTCCCCGTTCACTCGTAGACCACTGAAGGTTGAATAGTCCCTCAGCATTTGTGTAACTATTGGGCAGGAGCAGGATGGGCTACCTGAGTATATTAATAGGTTGTCTGCGTATAAGGAGATTTTGTCTTCCCTACCCGTTGGCCAGTGGAAGCCCACCCACGATCCATCCCGGCGAAGCCACGCGGCAAGGCATTCTATGGCAATTGCAAATAGCAGTGGGGATAGGAGATAGCCTTGACATGTCCCTCTACCCAGCAGAAAGGCTCTGGAAGACCGGCCTTTAACCCTAACTTCCGCCAGCAGAGATTCATACAAAAGTTGGACCCAGTCCAAGTAGCCTACTCCGAAGCCCATTTTCTCTTGATTTCCCAGATGGCCTCCCAAATCAATGAGTTGAATGCCTTCTCAAAGTCAATAGCTAACAATGCAAGGGGTTCTCTAATGGCGGTGGCTCGTTCAATCATCAGATTTAATCGGCGGAGTGTTCATGTGTGTTCATTTGTCCGGCATAAAGCCGCATTGGTGTGGGTGGATCAGTGATGAAGTTACTACCTGCAGTCTGTTTGCAAGCACTTTGGCGAGTATTTTGGATTCTCAGTTGAGTAATGAGATAGGTCTATAGGATTTACATAGGTCTGGTGGTTTTCTCGGTTTGGGAATTACCACGATATTGGCTTTGTGCAGGTGATAGGGGAGGGTGCCATGTTGCTTACAGTGATTGAACATTTTGTGTATAGGAGCCATTATCATTTCTTACATTTTTTTCCATATTTCAATCAGGAACCCATTGGGGCTCAGTGTTTTCCCAGAGTTCAGCTGGCCGATGGGAGTTGCAACTTCATTTTCCGTGATGGCAGAGTCTAGCTGCGCTTGCTAGGTCTCCGACAGACTGGGAATGGTAATGGTATCTAGTATAGTGTTGTGTACTGGCAAGGATGGACTTTCATAGAGTGCAGCGTAGTAATCTGCAAAGGCCTCCGCGATTTCGCAGTCTGTTTGTACCGTCACATTTTGCTAGTTATTTCCCTGACATGTCAGTGTTCCTCATCTCGTCTCTCGAGCCAGGTCAGTATTTTACCCACCTTGTCCCCTGATTCATAGATGCAAGCACGCATCTACCAGTGGCACGGTTTGGCATTGTCCATTGAAATGATGCAGAGTTTTTCCCCAGCCGTAAGGAGGGTTCGATGTTTTTCAGGCGAGCCTGCGAGTAAATATTCCTCCTCCCGCTTATTTGCTTCTTCCTCTGCCTCAATCGTGCTTTGTCGTTGGGCCTTGTTTTTTGCAGAGATCCATGAGAGTGTCTTACCCCACAGTACCGCCTTGTAAGCCTCCCACAGTCTATCAGGGGTTTCTACTGTGCCCTCATTGAGGTCGAAATATTCTATGGTACAATTCTGCATATGGTCTATAAATTCTGGAAAACCCAGGTAATAACTATTTAGGTGCCACGAGGGAGCCGGTTTGACCCTGTTCGGGCAAATCTCAATCTCTAGCGGTGAGTGATCCTAGACCCCTCTGGCAAGAAGGTTTGCGTTAATTACCCTATATGCGTGTCACAATCACACCTATTAGGGAAGAGAGTTCGACCCCTCCCACCGTGGTTGGCACAGGTACCTGATCGTATATACACAGGACACCACGTGGCAGCCAATAGGGGGAAGAGGGATTAGGGAGAGGTTGTGGATAGGGTGGGGGAATTAGGAACACCGGAAAAAGGAGTAGGGAGCACCTAGGTTGGATAGGAATGGGGAAGCACAGGGTACAAGTCTAACCTGCAAACACCTAACACACAAATCCATACTTGCTTCCTTGCACTCTGGCAAGGCACATGAACCTACCCCACACTGTTCCTGACTGACATGGTTAGATACTCCTTAATACATGTACCACAGTTGATGACACATAGATAGCACTAGACGTTCAAGCAAGCGGAATGTAACAAACAAGGGAATAATATCCCTGCATGAAAAGGCGAACACATGGCTCTTTTGGGCAAAGCAACAGAAGCACATTTACATACATAAAGGTTAGCACGCTGTAGACAGTCCCTGTTCACAGCACTAGAACCATTGCCCAACACTAGTTTCTTGTCCAATAAGATACTAGTTCTCTTAGCTCAGAATTGTATGCAATCGTATTCATGTCAAGTTCATGCCCCTTATGAAAGAACAATCAGTTTTTTCCCATCCGGACTCAAAAGAGTTTCTTTCTTAGCACGTGTGATCCAATAGAGGGAAATAGAGGGAAAACCTTGTTTTAACCTTGTTAAACGCACGCCGTGATAATTGATTCCCCAACACTCTTGCAATGAGAGAACACTAGTAGGTCATAAATCACAGTGCCCGCTCCCTGTAGTACTTAACTTTAGTCCGGGAGCCCCTTGGGACTGCCCAGACGAAGAAAGTGCTGCATCAAAGAAGACAGTCTGGCAGCATGTCCCCTCTCCGACCTGCGTGTTCCTCCGGGTCAGTAAATCATCCAGCCGTCGGGCACAGCGAAACCTCCTCCGTCCTCCTCCACACCAAAATAAGCCGCACCTGTCTTGCGCCGTTGCTGGCTGATAAGTCTTACTGATTGCAATCAGCTGGCAACGCGCGTGAAGACAGGACTACAAAAACAGCCAGGGGCTGCTGGGAGTTGAAGTCTCTGCCCCTGTAGCGGCGCAACCATGTTCATCTCACGTACTGAAGCACCCCACGTCTACCCCATCCTTTATTCCTGACAGTACCTCCTCTCCTAGAGTTCTTCCCATGACCCGGTTTTTCCGGATGTCGCAAATGGAACTGTTTCACCAATCGGGCAGCATGTACCCCCATAGCTGGTTCCCATGAACAATCCTCAGGGCCATAACCTTTCCATTGGATTAAATACCACAGCTGTTGATGTTTTCGTTTAGCGTCCAAAATACGTCTTACTTCATATTCTGTCTGACCTTCTTTTTCAATAGCCGGAGGTCGCTTAGTGATTACCCCTGGATCTGCGGGTTTAAGCAAAGACACATGGAACACTGGGTGTATGGGTAGAGTCTTTGGCAAACCTAATTTCATTGCTGTGGCAGACACACGTATAATTTCATGAGGCCCAATAAATCGTGGCATAAATTTGCGAGACCCCACCAATGATAGGTTCTTAGTTGATAACCACACCCTGTCTCCTACTTGATACTTAGGCCCCGCCTGCCGCTGTTTGTCAGCTTGTACCTTATATGCCTTTTTGGCTTGCTCCAAATTGGCACGTGCTTTCTGTCTGATTCCAAGAAGCAACTGTTTGCGCTCTTGTAACACAGGGATGTGTTCCATTTCCGGTAAATGTTCCTGTATCATATTCTGTTCGTGGCCATGCAAACATTCGTTGGGTGCCATGCCTGAAGAGGCATGTTTAGTGTTGTTATATGTAAATTCGGCCAACCATAATGCTTGCACCGAAGATTCCATACCATCTCCAAGATAACACCTTAAATATTGCTCGAGTGTCTGGTTCACCCTTTCCGTCTGCCCATCTATTTGCGGGTGATAACTTGCGGATAAAGCACAGTTGATTCCCAGCATTTTACAGAAAGCACGCCAAAATCTGGAACTAAATTGAGGTCCTCTATCCGATACAATACTTTTTGGAAGACCATGCAACCTCACCACATGTTGAAGAAATAGTTCTGCTAATTTCCTGCCCCTGGTATTCCCGCACACGGAATGAAGTGGGCTTGCGTAGACAAATAATCTACCACCACCCATATGGTATCGAACTGATGGTCGGGTGGGAGATCTGTAATGAAATCCATGGAAATGTGCATCCACGATTTCTCAGGAGTAGGTAAAGGCTGTAACAAACCCCTCTTTTTCACATGATCCGCCTTGTTGCGTACACAATTTTCACATTTGGACAAATACATTTCCACATCTTTTCTTAATTCAGGGCACCAAAAGTACTTTTCCAGCATTGCTTGCATCTTCCCTTTGCCTGAATGTCCTGCGAGTGGAGAGTTATGGCACCAATACAAAGCTTTATTTTGCAACTCTTTAGTGGGTAAATAGAATCGTCCATTATGATAAGGCAACCCTTCCCGCACTGTTCTGGCAGGATCACTGTCCCTCCATTTTCACATCTGGGGTGGTCGCAATCCTTTTCTTACCTGATCCACTAGTTTCTTAGTGATAATGCCAATAACCTTTTCTGCAGGGATGATTGCCTTTACTTCACCCACTATTTTGTCTAGATTCTGTTGTCTGGTCAATGCATCAGCCTTTCCATTCTTGCTCCCTGGCCGGAATGTGATGACAAAGTCAAATTCATTAAAGTACTGAGACCAGCAGAGTTGCCTGGGACTCAGGGTTTGCGCAGTCTTAAAGTATTGTAAATTCTTATTATCGGTCACCACCACTACCTGATGTCTGGCCCCCAACAGGTAATGTCTCCATTCCATAAAGGCAGCTCGAATGACCAGCAATTCTTTATCAGTAATGGAGTAATTCTGCTCACAGCTAGATAATTTCCGGGAGAAGAATGCTACCGGATGCCATACTCCTTCCTCATCCTTCTGCGATAAGATGGCCCCTATCACCACATTGCTAGCATCCGTCTCTACTTGGAATGCTCTTGCCGTGTCTGGATGTTTCTACACTGGAGCGGTAGTGAACACCCTTTTCAATTCCTGAAATGCTCTCTCTGCTTCGTGATTCCACGTAAATTTCACTGCCTTTCTGAGTAACTGGGTGATAGGTGTTACTATTTTCGAGAAATTGCTAATGAAACGTCTTTAAAAGTTGGCAAACCCTAAGAAGGATTGTATATCCTTTATGCACCAAGGCGAAGGCCACTCTGTACCTGTCTGTACCTTCCTTGGGTCCATTACAATACCTGCAAGAGTCAGTATAAATCCTAAAAATTCAACCTGAACGGTGTGGAAAGCACACTTTTCTAACTTCACATACAGTTGGTACTCCTGTAACCATTTTAACACTGCTCTTACATGTTTGACATTTTGCTCTTGAGATGAAGAATAAATCAAAATGTCGACTATATAGACAATCACAAAAACATCAATGCATTCTCTCAAAACTTCTTGCATAAAAAAGTGAAAAGCTGCTGGCGCATTACATAAACCAAAAGGCATGACCAAATATTCAAACAAACCGAACTTAATCCAAAAAGCAGTCTTCCACTCATCCCCCTCTTGTACTCGAATCAAATGATATGCTCCCTTTAAATCCAACTTAGTATAGATTTGTGCTGATTTCACCTGATCTAACAGAACTGAAATTAATGGCAAGGGAAATCTATTCTTTACCGTTACCTTATTTAATGCTCCATAATCAATGCATGTCCGTAAGGTTCCTTCCTTCTTAGGAACAAAAAATAAAGGTGAAGAGACAGGGGCGGTGGAATGCCTAATAAATCCTTTTTCCAACATGTCATCCAAATACTCCCTCAAATATTGATTTTCTTTTTCTGTGAGCACGTAGATTCTACTGCACGGCAACTTGGTCCCAGCATCCAATTCAATTACACAATCATAAGGTCGGTGGGGGGGTAACCTTTCCGCCCAACACTTATCAAAGGCTGTACCAAAATCCCTGCACTGTAGCGGAATCTCTGTTCCTGTTGCTCCTACCACCTGCCCTCCATGACTCTGGACCGCCAAAAAATCTGTGTGCCCCAATTCTGGCACCATGTGCTACTGACACCTTTGCTCATCGAACTCCACTGTCTGTTTTTCCCAATCAATCTTTGGATTATGTTGTACCAACCATGGCATATCCAAAATCAAACCAAACTGCGGTGCTGCTATCAGATCAAAGGTAATCTCATTATGACCGAAGTCACATATCATGCGCAATGCCGTAGTCTGTTTCCTTCTAGGGCCAGAAACTAAAGGAGACCCATCGACCGACTGAACTCCTTCCTCCCGCTGTTTATCCTGGAGCGGCAACCCCAACTGTTCTGTCATGGTAATATCAACAAAATTGCCCGTAGCTCCAGAATCCAACATTGCTAGTACCACCTGCTTAGTCATTGCAAAACATAGCATAACCAAAATGTACAAATGTGAGGTCTTCTTCCCCACCGTATTTGCCACCCATCTTGGGAACCTTGCCGCTTTTGGACCTGTCACCTTCGTTCCCTCTAAGGCCAGCCCATGTCTTTTCCCGCTTCCTTCTTACTCCTCTCTCCCCCAACACTTTTTTGTGGAGTATTAGGGCATGTGCGAATGAAATGGCCTGCCTGTCCACAATAGAGACACAAGTTTTTACACTTAAGTTGTTCTTTTTCTGCAGCAGTCAAGGGCCCTCTTACACTCCCAATCTGCATTGGTTCCACCTCTCCAGCTCTGCCACTCCGACTCCTGTCTAATCTTACAAAAGGTATTGGGTCCGGTTTTTTCTTGTCTCCTTTCCTCTCACTCATTCGATGATCTAATCTCAAAGCCAGATCTATCATGGCTGCACAGTTATCTGGTTGTGGCTCTACCTGAGCAATGGCATCTTTCAACTCCTCCCGTAGGCCCTGGTAAAAGAGCACTGTCTGTTTTGCCACTGGCCAGTCGGTCTCAATCACCAACCTATTGAACTGAGTCACGTATGTAACTAGATCACGTGATCCCTGTCTTAATCCTAATCATTCTTGTGCTAGGGACACCTCCCGCCTATCAAATAACCTGCAAAACCCTGCCAGAAAACCATCCCAATTATATAACAAGGGATCATCTTTTTGAACCAGTCAGTGGCATAGCCCAGGCCGCCACATCTAACAAATGCTGTTCTTGCCTGAATCGTCTCCAACGCTGTAGGTTTACAGAGGAAATGGAGTCGACATTGAGTGAGAAACATCATATATTTTCTGGGATCCCCGAGAATCTTTCAGGAGCTGCCAATGGTACACTACTGGGAGGTTACACAATTACGGTAGACCTTTGACTGGTAGAAGCTCCCATAGCTCAAGTTGCGCTAGTCCCCTCTAACAGAGTACTTTGAGCTACTAGACTCTGTACTTGTGCCTTTAATGTGGTAGATTCTTGTTGAGCCTGAGCCAATTCAACCTGAATCTCTTGTAGAGCCTTTAGTACATCGGCCAAACGCAGAGGAGTCGTATCAATTTGGCTTGGGTGGTTGGAAGTATCCCAATCTGGGGCGGCTTATTATGTCACAATCACACCTATTAGGGAAGAGAGTTCGACACTCTCTCCCGAACTACAGAAGCCGAATCAATCGACCCCTCCCACCGTGGTTGGCACAGGTACCTGATCGTATATACACAGCACACCACGCGGCAGTCAATGGGGGGAAGAGGGATTATGGAGAGGTTGTGGTAGGGTGGGGGAATTAGGAACACCGGAAAAAGGAGCAGGGAGCACCTAGGTTGGATAGGAATGGGGAAGCACAGGGTAAAAGTCTAACCTGCAAACACCTAACACACAAATCTGTACTTGCTTCCTTGCACTCTGGCAAGGCACATCAACCTACCCCACACTGTTCCTGACTGACGTGGTTAGATAAACCTTAATACATGTACCACAGTTGATGACACATAGAGAGCACTAGACTTTCAAGCGGAATGTAACTAACAAGGGAATAATATCCCTGCATGAAAAGGCGAACACATGGCCCTTTTGGGCAAACCAACAGAAGCACATTAACATACATAAAGGTTAGCACACTGTAGACAGTCCCAGTTGACAGCACTAGAACCATTGCCCAACACTTGTTTCATGTCCACTAAGATACTAGTTCTCTTAGCTTAGAATTGTATTCAATCGTATTCATGTCAAGTTCATGCCCCTTTTGAAAGAACAATCCGTTTTTTCTCATCCGGACTCAAAAGAGTTTCTTTTTTAGCACGTGTGATCCAATAGAAGGAAAACCTTGTTTTTACAAACACACGCCGTGATAATTGATTCCCCAACACTCTTGCAATGAGAGAACACTAGTAGGTCATAAATCACAGTGCCCACTCCCCGTAGTACTTAACTTTAGTCTGGGAGCCCCTTGGGATTGCCCGGACGAAGAAAGCGCCGCATCAAAGAAGACAGTTTGTCAGCGTGTCCCCTCTCCGACCTGCGTGTTCCTCCAGGTCAGTAAATCATCCAGCCGTCGGGCACAGCGAAACCTCCTCCGTCCTCCTCCATGCCAATATAAGCTGCACCTGTCTTGCGCCGTTGCTGGCTGATAAGTCTTACTGATTGCAATCAGCTGGCAACGCGTGCGAAGACAGGACTACAAAAACGCCCAGGGGCTGCTGGGAGTTGAAGTCTCTGCCCCTGTAGCGGCCCAACCGTGTTCATCTCACGTACTGCAGCACCCCACGTCTACCCCATCCTTTATTCGTGACAATGCGTCCTGTTTGGAGAGGAAGAAGTAGTCAAGTCTCGATAGGGAGGCGTGAACCCCAGAGTGAAATGAGTACCCCCGCTCCCGTTAGTGGAGATCTCACCAGACATCGCTCAGTCTGATCGCAGAGGTGAAGGCCACTAGTTTTGTGGAAGCGTCAGGGTTCCTGCCCCGTAAAAATGTGTACTATATAGTGCCACGTCCATGACGTTGTTAAAGTGGCCGCCAAGGTGCCATAAATCATGTTGATGATCTACGACTATGGCTAAGATGTCGTCAAGTAAGTCTGCTGAGAGTGAAGGGGGGCGTATACTGCTAGTACACCTATGGTCTCACCCCATACATCGCCCATCAGCATCACCAATCTGCCACTAGGATGTTGTTTCACCAGTGCTAGTTTAAAGGGAAGGTGTTTGTGTACTAATATTAAGACTCCCCCAGATCCCATAGAGAAGCCTGCATGTATTGCTGTCTGATAATGTGTTCTGCAGAAAAGGGTGCATGATGTGCCTGCCAGGTGATACTCCGTAAGAAGGGTGATATCGGGGGAGTGCCTATTGAGAAATTGTGTAACAAGTCATTTTTTTATTCTGGTACCCAGGCCATTAACATTCCATTTCAGAAGTTGAGGAGATTTTGTTTTGTTCTCCTGCATATCAAGGCGTGGAGTAGAGGGCAGGCATGTAAGTGGATAGATGTGTAATCAGTGATAGGTCTACGTGTCCAGTGGTGTGAGGGAATGTGTGGGCGATGACTGTATGGAAAATAACACAAAGAAAAAGAACAGAACCCCAAACTCCCTCCACCCCATACTCCACCCCAACCAGAAGTATCTGTTGCCCAACCATGTTCTGATAAACCCTTAATTACATTATCAGCACAGACCAAGAATATGCAAGCCGTAAATACGGTATTGGCCAACTCAAACTAGGGAAGTAATGAAAACGTGGGGGTGAGCCGACTCACAAAGCAGCCAATCAATGCTCCAGCAGCCATGTGGCTCTGCTTATTGCAGGTCCCAAAGTGGCGCAGTGATGCCGATCAAGCAATCCCAGGCCCGTATTGGCAACATTGTCACATACCTACTCCACCCTGCAGTAGTCTGGTATCTTCTGTTATTGTGGCTAGTACCAGCCACGGTGTGTTAAGATTGTAGCTGGAGATCGTGAGGGACGTGTCCAGGGATTATTTTGTGATCTCGATCCTTCAGGTCTCCAATCACCTTCCAGGTGTTGTTCGGCCCTAGTCCATGCCTCGTGAGGATCCATGAAATGGACTGTGGTTTCTTGGTAATAGATTTTCAGCTGAGCTGCAAGGAGTAGCCTGTATTTGACACCCAGGGATTATAGTAGATGTTTCAGTTGGTCAAAGGATTGTCTGGTGCGTTGCACTTTCCTGGTGTAATACGGGAAGAATGCAATTTTGAATCTGTTGTAAGTTATTGAACCTTTCGTGTGAGCCATCCAGAGAAACGTGTCTCAGTCTCTATAATTCAGCATCTTAGTGATGACCGTGCATGGTGACACTCCAGGTTTAGGTCTTCCCAATGGCATGCAGTGGGCTCTTTTGATGGAGAAAATGTTCGAGAATTTCCTTGGGGCGAAAAGGTCCACCAGCCATTGCTCAAGAAATAGTTCCATATTCGATCCCTCCACCTTTTCAGGGAGCCCCAAGATGCGAACATTGTTGCATCTAGATCTACCTTCTCCTAAATCAATCTGACTGTCCATTGTCTTGAGTTGTTGCTTTACTTTTAGCATCTGATGTTCCATCACTCTGACTGAGTCCTCAGTGTCAGAAATGCGGCCCTCAGCTTCCCCTGTGCAAGAGAATAGCTTCTGCAAGACGTGTCGTAGGAGCGATAACTCCAAACAGATGCCATCAATTTTCTCTTCCATAGATGAGTGAGAGTTGACAGTGGCCGCGATCACATCCTTGAATGAGAGAGCATCTTCCCTGTGAGCCTTGTCTCCCTGCGCAGTTTGATTAGTGGGCGTGTTGGTCCCACACGTCTCATACTGATATGATATGATATGATATGGCATTTGTAACGCGCCTATACACTGGTCCATCTTGCTCTGGGTCGAGATTTTTTGGGGTTTGTATTTAACCATGATGTGATCAGTAGTGGTAAGGAGAAGAGGGCGCCTAGTTGGTAATGCGCCGTGGAGCTAGGAAGAAGCTCATTAGTTTGACAGCCCACAAGGGCTATTGGTAGCCAGCAGTGTAGTAAACCATTGCTTTGTGGTAGATTGTATATTTTTCAGCAAGATGTATAGATATGCGCTGCAACAAGTGGGACAGTTTGTGTCCAGTGTTTCACACTGGCGTGGCATGTCGTACTCCAGCCCAGGAGTGGTTAATGGTAAGTTAGCCACGTACAGCCAAAATGCTGCAACCGTAAATGGATCAGGCAAAAATTGGAGGTCACTGCAGGTCTAGAGTCCAGGGGAGAGGCTGTCGTGCCGTACCCTTAATTAGCACTGCCGAGGAAGTCAAAGACCACAACCAGTGGGGAGCCGGTCAGGATATTCCTCTTCTATGAGTTCTGCCACTGTGGTACCTTTAGTTTATGGGTGCAAAGAGCGCTGGTAGGAGCGTTGTGTAAGGAAGGCATGGTATCAAAGTAGGACAAACACAAGTGACCACAGTTCAAGGGTGTTTATTAAACTGTGAAATGGGTGAGATAAACACTGAATCTAAACCTAAATCTAAGATGGGAGTAAGGTATGAGCATCAAATAATAATAATACAGTACTAGTAGACACAACGAGCATCGGCAAACATAACTGCATTCCCAGACTACACCCTGCAGGTGCAAAAACAAAGAACGCATTTCACATCCGTCAAGAGAAGGATGCGGGGAGCTAACCAGTAACATGTACAGTAACATGTTACTGTACTCAGCAAGATTGAAAGTGTTCAGAAAGAGTAAATCCCTCTTTTCCTACAACCCAGAGGACACTCATACATGGATGGACAGAGAGAACTTGTTAAGCGGAAGAGGCCCAACAGACCACAGAAGAGGGAGAGACATGTTGAGAATCCTGAGGAAGACCGCTGGGGCGACATTGACGTACCAGCGCGTTGCAAGAGACAAGGACCATCTGCATAGAATACAGGCACCAATACCTAAGCATAACAGAAGCAGCAGTACGCACACCATCAGAAGCGTACCGCAGAGAAGCGACCTCCCCCAAAGTGTGGATCTTTTTCGGATACTAGTTGCCAAGTATCCACCTGCCGCACTTCAGCCCCCGGGACAAGCAGCAGGGGCAGGGGAGAGACGCAGCGACGCCTAAGCACAGGGTATTGAGCTGGGCAATTGTTGGGGAGGTGGGTGGGAAGGGAGTTGGGGTAGTTTGAAGGTAATTAGCCTGTAATCCCACGCATGGGACATGTGATCGTTGAATCAGATTGTTGAAGTATGCAAAACTATTCATATGGGATGGGGACCTTAAGATTGCCACCTAGAATGTTAGAGGGATCAATAGTTATATTAAATATAACAGAATAATGGGGGCGCTGTTGAGCAGACTGCAAAATGGCTGCCTAGCTTAGTAGCTCTGTGTAACACCAGCAAACATCCGGCATCAACGGCGGAATCCTGCATGGCAGACCTCTGAAATCACGTGCAGCGGCGACCCTGGGCTCTGTGGATATCCGTTGCCGCTCCCAAGGGAATCCGTGGCTCCTGGGCTGAGAGACAGCGACCTGCGCCCTGAACAGTTGGCGCTGCTCTGGGCCTGCATGCATGTCCGCACGGGTCCGGCCCTGCCCCAGACCCAGCCGAGTATTCCTGCGAGTGCGGAACCCCCCCTGCTGAGGACGCGCTCCTCCCTGGGTTCCGGGACTGTCGCCGCCTGAGGGCTGGGGCTGGCTGGAGTGAACGGGAGACACCCTTGATGGAGCGGGTGCCGGTGGCGAGCCTGCAGTGGCTTGCCTGCGTCCCTGCGTGTGACGGCTGGGGTGCCGGACTCCAGGTAGGCGGACTGGGAGTGGAGGCGCCGCAGGGAGGTGCAGTGGCTGGCCGCAACTGGCGGGGCCCTGCCTGCTCCTTCCTGGGGTGTGTGACCTGCGGGGGGCTCTGCTGGTGGGGGTCTGCGGGAGGGGTCCCACTTCCCTGCAGCCGGCGTGCTGTGGCTTTTGCTCCTCCTCTCCTAATTAATGTCGAGCTTTGGACTGTGACTGCTGCGGAGGCTCACCCCTTTGAGCCGCGGGCTCCTGTGCTCTGGCTGTGCGTGTGCCCCTAAGAACCGCCAGCGCTCCATCTGAAGCTGGTCGTGGGCTGTGTTAGCGAGGTCCCACGCTCCTTTGGGGCGCCCTGTGGTGCGTTGTGCTGTGGACCATCTCACTCTTCCTTGTACTGCAGCAACATTATGTGTCTTGTGTCTGTGACTGCTACTTTGGCCCCCAGCCATACATCCCTGTTCAACTAGACACTATTAAGGGGGCCCTCCTAGTATACCTGCTAAATTGTTAATTGAGCGGACACTGCCACTTGGCTGTTAGATTGGCCCACCACGGGCGCTGGTCGGATTTGGTGGTCCCTGCCCTCCGGCATATCACGCATGGTGGCGCGGCGCGGGGAGCAGTGCGCCTGCTGCACTGCGGCTCCGACAAAAACACTGCCCTTGCATGCACATTCTGCAGCAACTAGCCTGAATATACGTGACCTCCCTGGTCTCTGGGTGGGGGCTCAGCTGTGGCGACTGGGACCTCCTGACGTCCGGTGTACTCTGGAGAGCCCACCGGATTTCCCTGGCAAAGCTAAGACAGTACACTGGGCATCCACTGCTAAGGCTTCTATCATACCGCCTCCCCACTTACGTTCATTTTGGGCGACCTGAGGCAATGAGCATCTTGGGAGTTCACACGCTACGTCTAACTATCCCAAGGGGCATACCGCCCTCTCCCACGATGTCCAACAGATCACAGGGAGCAAACAAATCCGGGGCTATGGACAAGTTCGCCAAGGCGGTGCTCAGGCCAGAACAGGGGGAGCCCTCCAATGACCAGGAAGATACGGATTCGCTGCTAGACCCCCCCCAACCCAACTTGGCAGCAATGATGGAATCAATGGTGAAAATTGGATGACATAAACGCGAATTTGGCATTGCTGAAAATCAAGCTCGACCAACACAGAGCCAGGATCACTGAAGCAGAAACAAGAATCAGTGCCAATGATGATGGGATCCAGGTGCTGCAGAATACCGTCACAGAGCTTGCCTGCGACATGAAATCTGTCAAAGCCAAGTGCGACGACTTGGAGTCCAGATTGCGCAGGAACAATATTCGCATCGTGGGCGTTACAGAATCTGCACTCAAGGGTCGCATGGAGATTGCAACCGAAAAACTGATCCGAGACCTGCTCGGCAACCCAGAGCTCTCCCCATTCTTTGCTGTGGAGCATGCGCACCGTGCTCTGGCTCCCCGCCCTAAACCGGGTGACTTTCCCAGGCCCATAATCGCAAAGATCCTGAGCTACAGAGACAGGGATCATATCCTCCGATTGGCACGTGAAAAAGGGGAGCTTAGGCTGGAATTGCAGATCATCAGGATCTTCCCGGATTTCTCCATGGCTGTGCAAGCGGAGCGACGACAATTTAACGGAGTGAAAAAGATGTTGAGAGACAGGAAGATCGAGTATGCTATGCTCTTTCCCGCTCGCCTAAAGTTCACCCATCGCAATAAACTTTATTTCTTCACGGTCCCGGACGAAGCAGTGAAATACATAGAGGATTACGTCCCGCTCAATGAACCAGTGGATGACCTGGTTGAAATTGACTGAGGCCATTGCCAACTGCCGCCTGAGACGGGTTTTCCCCGGGCGGAACAATGACTCACCTTATCATGGCCACCTGTCTCCTGTTAACAGAACCTCTGCCTTGCTTATACTCATGGTGAATGTTTCCCCGTGGTTGGCCGGTGGCTGTTGTGCGGGCGTGTGAGGAGCCGCGCCTTGGTTAAAATACGTGGGGGCTTTGGTATTCATGCTTTACACGCTACGGTTCTCTTGGTATGCATACTGTAATTATTGTTGTAATCCTTGGCAATTGTTGTCATTGAAAGATACACATGTTTGCTTTCTATGTCGACCCACACTGCGGTTGCAATGTGTGCCTTGTTGAATCAGTTAAGAATGTGGCCCCGTTGGGTCTGCGGACTGGGGGTGCTGAGTTGGGGTTGGCACGTTCAAGCCAATCATACAGGTGGGAAATATCACACTGGTGGTTATTTTTATTTTATTTTATTCATATATTTGTAACGCGCCGAAAGCTTGCAAGCATCAGGGCGCGACAGAGACACAAAAGACTAAGAAGTCACAGGACAAAACAAGTAGAAAAGTGAAGTAGGCTCAAACTTGAGCGCTGAGGTGGCCATTGTGTCAATTATTTAAAGAGGGTGGTTTTCAGCTGCTTTCTGAATGATTGGATCTTGCTTTCAAGCCTAAGTTTACGAGGTAACTCATTCCAAAGGGAGATGGCCTTGGTGGGGAATGCTCTACCTAGGCCTGTAGCTTTTATTCTGGCTTGGCCAGACTCAAGTAGTCCCTGCTTTTCAGATCTTAGGCTTCGGCTTGGCTCGTACCAGTTAAATTCCTTCTTCAGATATGCCAGGGCTGCTCCATTTAGGCAGCGGTGAACCAGTGGCAGGGATTTGAAGCGGTGAACAGTTTCAGGGGGTTGGGGCTGGGCAGTGAGTGTGGGGGGAGTCACTGTTGGTGAATGTTATGTGAAAACTGGCAAGAGAGCGGTTGATGAGGGCGGGGTGTGCTATTTGCGCGCCACGGCTTTGCACACGGTGCTTAGTGGTGACAGATCCTACTGTTGGGATGCTCCGTGATCATAGGCTGTGGATACTAAACTCATGTTGTGAAATGTCCGGGGTCTGAGCAACTTTACAAAGGCCCGCAAAATCACTGCATACGCCCAGAGACACAGTATCAAAATACTCCTACTTCAGGAGACACACGCCCTGGGGCACCTCGCATCCTCCCTAGCTCCAACATGGGGCCCTAATGGGTTCTACACTAAATACTCCACCTGATCCAGAAGGGTGTTGACTCTTGTGCATAAATCGGTGGAATTCTCACTGAAGACGAGTCATGTTGACCCTTAGGGCATATATATCATACTTCACTGTGTCTTAGCGAGGGAGGAGTGCTTGCTGGTAAACACTTATGGCCCGAATGTGGACACCCCTGAGTTCTACAATGAGGTAGCCACCCTGCTTATGAGATACATTGGTGTCCACATTATTTGGGGGGGGCATGAACCTTATACTAGATAACGTCCTTGATAGAACTGGGGCAACCTGTAGAGTTACGTCCCACGCAACCCGTCGATTGCACGTACACATGAAATCATTGTCCATACTCGATGCTTGGCGTGCACTTCGCCCGGGCGCAAGGGAGTACTCTTACTACTCATCTGTACATGACAACTCATCTAGGATAGATCTCTTCCTAATATCGAGCGGTATCATGGGCAGGGTCATAGACATCCAGATGCTGGCGCGAACGCTTTCGGACCATTCCCCAGTGGTATTGCAATTGAGACTAGGGACTGACACACCTGCTTACACTGCTTAGTGCTTCAAATCAGAAGCACTGCGTGACATAGTGTTCAAAGCCGATATACTGTCTGATATAAACACCTTCTTCGAGTGCAACAAACAACACGACACATCGGAGGGAACTCGCATGGAGGCATTTGAAGTATTCATAAGAGGCATGTGTATCTCCAAAGAAGCTGGCATAATTAAGCTCATAAAACGTGACCTACAGCGCTCTGAAAACAAACTCAAGCAACTAGAGTGCGAATGTGCCACATTGTTTTTGAATCTCATGCCATGAGGGAAATACAGTACTACACATGCCCGCTAGCGGCACGAAAGTATGGAGAGGGGGATAGACCGGGGAGAACATTGGCCAGACTGGTGCGTGCTGAGGAGGGTAGGTTTCATATTGATTGCATCACAGATGTGAGTGGCACACAACACTGGTCAGACCAGCGAATCCTGGACACTTTCTTTGAATTTTACGCTGCCTTATACGCGCCCCAGCAAGAGCACGCCACCCAAGACATCAATGATCTACTGTACCAAATTCGCATGACCCAAATATCCCAAGCCACCAGAGATCATCTTGACGCCCCTATCACCCTGGAGGAGATAGTCAAAACCATCTCAGACCTCCCGAGGGGTAAAGCCCCAGGCCCTGACAGGCTCACTCCTGAGTTTTATCAGGAATATGTGGCCATTCTAGCACCAAAATTGCTTGAAGTCTGGGTTGAATCACTTTCCCAATCCACCCTGCCCCAAGCCCTGCGCGAGGCACTCATAACTGTTCTCCCCAAACCGCGCAAAACCCTTTATGAGTGTGGATCCTACAGGCCCTTGTCACTTATAAACACATGTATTCGAAAGAAAAGGCCAAAGCCCCAACAGTTTTTTGTTTACGGGGGAGAAATTCTCAAAGAGGGACAGGTAATAGTGTAAGAAAAAAGGGTGTTGGGAAATCCGGCACTGAGAATTAATTACCCCTCACTACCACGATCCTAGAAAGAGAATGAACCACTTATGGTCACTCACATAGCTATTTACATAACACCATTAGTACAAAACATCAGCAGGTACAAATAGCCAGACACGCTGACATGCATGAGACCAAATTTTAATGATATATAAAAAGAATTAAAAAAGCAACAACATATACATCTATACAATAAAAGGACAGACCAAAAAATACCTGGTCCTTATATTCACATATAAACAATCAAGGCAATAAAGGAACAAGAAATGAGATGGGTAAATAAATACACCCTATACTACTGAACACTGGTTTTAGAAATGCCTAGTTTTAGACATTTATTGAGATATGGGATGTCGACATGTTTCGGCCATTGGTTGGATTGGACATTGGTTGGATTGGACATTTTCTCAGGTGTCCATGCAAAGGTGAGTGTTGTGGCCATCTTCAGGACAAGCCATTTCTTCACAGTAGGCCTTAAGGATGATGTACTACTGACATCACGGATTTATTTTCACAGGATCGAGTGTGAAAGAGACGAACAAGTCAAAAAATGTCTTGTGGCAATTGTAAAGGAAGGTTGCTTGCCAATGGTACTGTGGCCAGGTTTATGACAATGTGTTCATTCAGGTCAACAGGGCAGTCAGTAATTATCGGTTTCCTTATTGAATAGAGAACCGTGCCTTGTAGCTGCACGGGCTGCAATGTTGAGTATGGGTTGTGGGACTTAACTGCCCAACGGCATCGTGCTACTGCAGTGCTTAACCCGCCTCCTCGAGTCACTGATGAAATAAAGACGCTGGGTGATCAGTTGGTAAGGGGATTCCGACGTGCGGTATGGACAGCGTGTTGAACCCACTGATGAAAGCAGTGCAGCAGCTAGTGCTGTCTGCTGCAAACATAAAGATCGCACAGATCTCTGCTGTAGTTGTGATCAGAGCGGGATCGGGTATGCGAGCACACGTTTTTGCTGATCACAACTGCAGCAGAGAGCTGTGCGATCTTTATGTTTGCAGCAGACAGCACTAGCCGCTGCACTGCTTTCATCAGCGGGTTCATCCGTGATGTCAGTAGTACATCATCTATAAGGCCTACTGTGAAGAAATGACCTGTCCTGAAGATGACCACAACACTCACCTTTGCATGGACACCTGAGAAAATGTCCAATCCAACCAATGGCCGAAACATGTCGACATCCCATATCTCAATAAATGTCTAAAACTAGGCATTTCTAAAACTAGTGTTCAGTAGTATAGGGTGTATTTATTTACCCATCTCATTTCTTGTTCCTTTATTGCCTTGATTTTTTATATGTGAATATAAGGACGAGGTGTTTTTTGGTCTGTCCTTTTATTGTATAGATGTATAAGGTTGATGCTTTTTTTAATTCTTTTTATATATCATTAAAATTTGGTCTCATGTATGTCAGCGTGTCTGGCTATTTGTACCTGCTGATGTTTTGTACTAATGGTGTTATGTAAATAGCTATGTGTGTGACCATAGGTGGTTCATTCTCTTTCTAAGATCGTAGTAGTGAGGGGTAATTAATTCTCAGTGCCAGATTTCCCGACACCCTTTTTTCTTACACTTATAAACACAGACACAAAAATATTTGCGAAGGTGTTAGTGAGCAGATTTCTTCCAATTATGCCGTAGCTGGTGCACGAGGACCAGAGCGGCTTTGTCCCAGGTCGCTCAACTGCCCTTAACATCCAACAGCTCTTCAATGTCATATCCAGGATTGACCCTGAAGCGGACACAGTTGCGGTTGCGCTGGACGCCCAGAAGGCGTTTCACATGGTGTCCTGGAAGTATATGTGGGCAGACCTTGAAAAAATGGGGTGGGCCCGGGAACGATGTCATATATTAAACTATTGTACACAGACCCTGTTGCTAAAGTCCTAGTCAATTCCCAGACATCCTCATCCTTCAGACTATACAGGGGTACCCGTCAGGGCTGCCCCTTCTCTCCTATCCTATTCGCGTTAGTCATCGAACCTATGGCTGCCAGTGTCAGAGCTTGCCACACCCGCAAGGGTATACATCTGCAGGGCACGCCTGAAATAATATCACTGTATGCGGATGATGTATCGTTGTACATTAGAGATCCGTCCACGCACCTGGATCCCATTATCCGTGACATCACAAAAATAGGTACCTTCTCGGGTTTCACCATCAACTACTCTAAATTGAAGATATTTCCTCTCACTGCAGCCACTCCGCAGCCTACCAGCGAGTTCCCTTTTCGGTAGTCCCCAGGTGGTATCAAATATTTAGGGGTTCAAGTATCTCTGCCTCACTCCTCCCTTTTGGAGGACAACTATACTGCTGTAGCTCAGCTCATAGAATCCAAAATGGCTAGATGGCGCAATCTCCCACTTTCCTTAGCGGGCAAACTCTCGTTGATAAAGATGTTGGTGGTTCCCAAACTCCTTTACATCTTTGTCAATGTCCCGATCTAGCCCGGTAACGATTATTTCGTAAGGCTCTACTCCACATTCGCCCAATTCCTCTGGCATTCCGGCGCGGTTCGAAAGAAGTGGCAACACATGACTCTCCCCTATGAAAGAAGGGGCTTTATGGCCCCTGATCTCACACAATACTGGATTGCCGCACAAGCCCAGCACGCCACACACTGGTATAAGTTCCCAACTGCACCCCCCATGTGAAACTCGAAAAACTAGGGCAGAGGAAACTAATGTCATGTCCCTTATACTCAAAAGCACATACCGTGCGGATGCCCCGGCTGACCCAGTGGCCACTACAATTGTTGCATGGAATTGCCTATTGCGCTCCCAGCCTGAACACTGGCCATACTACAAGTGGTTATCATTATGGCAATTCCCTGGACTCGCCCCCACGTATGACAAACTACTTGCCCAACACTGGCAGGGCCTGGGATACCAGGTACTGGCAGACTTATACCCTGATGGCAAATTCATTACCCCTCAGACTTGGCGCCCGGGCCACTCAGGCTCCGCGCTAGAATTACTGCAGTATTTTAGGCTGAAAACTGCGGTCCGAGATATGTGGCCATTTTACCCAGAAGAGCCTCCAGACTCGCCTGAGGTTCATTACATCGTTAACTCAGCAGATGCCAGGGGCATCGTTTCCTCGTTATACAAAATGTTACTGGAAAAAGCCGAGAATGATCCCCCCGGCCCGTGTGTGGAATGGGCGAAGGAGCTAGGCTTGGATATTACAGATTGTTTGTGGCGGTAAATGGGCTCACACACTCGTAGGGTCTCCCTCAATTTTAGATTCTGCGGTATACAATATAAACATCTCAACCGCCTATACTACACACCACACAAGGTGGCGAAATTTGTGCACAATCAGATACACTGCTGCCCTAGATGTAAATTAGAAAATGCCAACCACATGCTCATGTTTTGGTCCTGCAGGGCGCTGGGTACGTTCTGGAGTGCGGTGACTGAGGACCTTTCGGAAATAGTTGAGACCACTGTGGGTCTCGATCCGCTGGCTGTTCTATTTGGGGTTTGGGAAGGAGAAGGAGTGGGGAGAATGTCAACATTTTTGAATGTGAGTGCTATGGTGGGCGCACAGGATTAATAATGACTCAGTACTCTGAATTGAAACTGGGCAGATAGCTTACCCCGTTGCACATTTCCTTGATGTAATAAAAGAGCAAATAATGTGATTGTAACTGCTTTTGTACTGTGTTGTGCACCTGCTACTGCTTCTTGCCAATAAAGAAAAGGTTAAAAAATATATATATAACAGAATACTGTCATATTTGAGATGCCAGAAAATTGATATAGCACTCCTGCAAGAGACACACCTCAATAAGGACAGACAAGCCGCACTTGCTCAGAAATGGAATGGCACAACCCTAGGCTCGCCATATTCATTGTTTGTAAGAGGGGTTCTGATATGGATGGCACCGCCCGTACCATTTAAAATCCTAAATACTTTCAGGGATGAGGGTGGCAGAATGATTACTATCCAAGGGCTCGAGGATCAGAGGGAGTTATGCATAATCAATACTTATGCACCAAATCATGAAACTGCCGCCTATTTTTGTTCATTATACCGCAGATCTGGAAACACAAGGATGGTACAGTGATATGGGGAGGAGGTTTCAATTGCACGCTGAACCCCAATGTAGGCAGATCGGACGATAAGTGTACCCATCCAGCCCCACCCGGCTAAAGCCTTAAATGGGGTGTTGCAGGCATTCAAATTGTCTAATGTATGG
This sequence comes from Ambystoma mexicanum, assembly GCF_040938575.1. Classification (NCBI taxonomy): domain Eukaryota; kingdom Metazoa; phylum Chordata; class Amphibia; order Caudata; family Ambystomatidae; genus Ambystoma; species Ambystoma mexicanum. The sequence goes on from NC_090926.1 coordinate 346,603,699, forward strand.
AGAGCCCTACACCTGCACTCCCGAGGATATTCTCACTATACCGCCCATACGGATCTATACACCAGATTGGATTATGTATTTACAGGAGAGGAGACAGTAAGTGAATTCAAGATGGCAGAATATAGGACTCGGTTACTGTCGGATCACACATCCTTGGTGGTCACGTGGCAAACCCGCCCCCCTAGAGCGTGCATCCTGACTTGGAAGCTAAGAAGCAAGGCCCTCAGGGATGCAGGGTTCTGGGAACAGTTGAGCGAGAGGGTGAAGGACTACTTTAGGAACAACACAGGAAGTGTTGATGCAGCCGGCACATTGTGGGAAGCCCTTAAGGTGGTGATTAGGGGTACGGTGATAGCCAAGGCTAAAGGTATGCAAGCGGTGATAGAGGGTGATTTAAGAAAAGCTGAAGCTAAACGAGAGACCTTGGACTGATCGGAAGATCCATCCAGCGATAGGGACCAAGAAGTAGCCCGGCTACAGCAAGAATGCCTGGTACGCTGGGAGAGGCTAGGCAAGATGAATCACAGGAAATACGTAGAGACAACATGTTGAGGGTGATAAACCAGAGCGCTTGTTAGCCTGGCTATACAGAAGTGAAACCAAATGAGAGGTGATACGAGAGATTGTGGGAAGGGATGGGGAGGGGTGTGTAATGCAAGAAGGTATTAACGGGTGCTTTTTTAAGTATTATAAATAATTATATACAGAGGCGCCAGGAGCGGATTCAGCAGAAATAGAGGAGGCCCTGGCACTGATAGATCTCCCCAAGCTGATGCAGATGCAGTAGATAGGCTTGAAGCCCCCATAACCACGGAGGACCTGGAAGCCACCATTAGAAGGCTGCCGACTGGTAAAGTTCTAAGGGCGGATGGATTGCCGAGTGAATTTTATAAGGAATTCATGGCGGATGTGGTGCCACCGTTGCTGGCCATGTTGAACGAAGCGCTTGACACTGGTGAACTGCCGGTGTCACTGAGAGAGTCTATAGTGCCATTACTAAAGCCCAATAAGCCTGTAACTGACTGTGAATCATACAGACCTCTATCATTGCTCAACCAAGATGGGAAAATCTTCACGGCCCTGATGGCTAATAGGCTTAAGCCAGTAATATCTAAATTTATACACCCGGACTAGACGGGCTACGTACTGTGCAGGAACATTACGTGTGACCTGAGGAGACTGCACCTTGTCATAGATAGTACCGAATGAAGCACGCATCCTTATCAGTAGCCTCGCTCGATGCAGTAAAGGCATTTGACTCGGTTCGATGGCTATGGCTAACAGAGGTGTTACGCAGCTTCGGCATAGGGCCAACTTATATAAAATGGGTAAGGCTGCTGTATAGCAGCCCACTATCGACAGTCAATACAGGGGCCCACATTTTGGATCAATGATGGTTGGAGAAAGGCACCAGACAGGGCTGCCTGTGGTCTCCTATGCTATTCATACTAGCATTGGAGCTGCTGGCAGCGGACCTTAGGAAGGAATACCATGAAGCAGGCATAGTTATACAGGGCAATGTCAATTTAATCTCACTATATGCTGACGATATGCTGTTATATTTGTAGTACCGAGAAACCAATTTACAGTATATTTTGGATGTGTTAGAGCGGTACGCAGATCTATCGGGCATCACGATCAATGCCCAGAATTCCTGCTTTTTCCCCTTGGCAATATACAAGGGGACTCCTCTTAGTGCACTGCCTAACCTATCGGTAAAGTGGGATGTCAACTCATTCAGATACTCATGTGTGGATATGTTTCACGGCCCCAAGACGGATTATACACAGAACACACTAAAGGAGATAGACAAGGTAGAAAATTCCATGGCTTTCTGGATTAGATTACTGCTCTCACTGATGGGGAGAGCAGCATTATTAAAGCTGGTAGTACTACCGAGGCTTCTTCATTTCTTCACTAATGCCCCATACAATATCCCTAAGGGCTTTTTATACCAGGCTCAATGGTATTTGTCGAAGCTTCCTATGGCACGGCACAAGGTGTAGAGTGGCATTAACTCAATTGCAAAGACTGTATGAGCAGGCAGGCATAAAGGTGCCCAATTTTGAGGCATACTATTTGGCGAGTCAGCTGCAGTTCACCACGGGATGGTTATCAGATGAGCAGTCTCAAGACACAGGGATGCTGCAGACCTCATGTGCCCCATTTTATTTGAAGGAGGCGATATGGACGTTGACAATGGGGTCTTCGAAGGCCCTGCTGCTGTTGAAGCTGGGTGGTATGGCTTGGCTCAACACCTGTTTCTTTTTAGAGAAACAGTCACCTTATTCCCCCCAGGTCCCACTTGTGACACTGAAGGTGGAGGACTCACAACTCAGAAATATGAGGAAATACTGGGAACCCATTAGAGTGGTCACGGTGGGAGACTTACAAGAAGGAAGACCAATGTACTTCAGCGTACTAAGCTCAGAAGTAGGTATACATGCAGGACAATATTTGACACACGCTTCACTCCTCACTAGATTAAACCAGAAGTGGCCGGGTACGGATGGGGTGTGGCAAGAAGTTGGCACTATTGAAACACTTTATGATGTTTCAGATGGCGGACATGCAGTGTCTAGGTTGTATGAGTTATTAATGTCACAAAGTGGGGATGTGATTAGACAGACTAGGTGCAGCTGGGAGGCAGACATACAAGAGCAAGTGACAGACGCAGTTTGGGGCGGAGCACTGGCCTATCATAAAAAGGTGTCCAGAAACGCAAAGCTCCAATTAATACAACTGGGCATACGTAACCCTGAAAAGGATAGCTTACTTCAGTAAGGCAACAGAACAAACCTGCCCGAAATGTGGATTGATTAATGCAGACCTGGTGCACATGTTCTAGGCTTGCCCAGAGAGCCAACGATATTGGGAAGAAATAGTGCAAGCTCTGGCCAGGGCAGGTATAACTCTGGGCATGAGCACCCCGGTAGCTTGCATGCTGGCATTTTTGTACGACCGAAACATGTGAAGCATGTTAGCAAGCTGAAGGATTTAGCATATATCCTGGCAAAACGTAGAATAGCAATATGGTGGGGTGATCTCCAAATATTGATGCTTGCGGAAACCTCAGTATGGCAGGAAGCGGATCGCTGAGGCCAAGATTAACCCAATATTGACCTCATTTCCCAGAAATGTATGGTGCCGGAGTTGGGGGCCTTAACGCATAGTAATATCTGAAGAGTGATAACTGTCCCGCATAATTAATAACAATGTGGAATGCATATACCTGATGTTGATGTATGAAGTTAGCACGATAGCAGGGAAATAGGCTGGGATGAGGGTGGGGGGGTTGGGTTGTGTGGAATATACAGACAAAATTGACAGGTCATTGCTAATGAATGTAAGTAAACGTCTATAAGTTATATTGTTGTTTAAAAATCAATAAAGAAGGTTTTTAAAAAAATACAGTCCTAGTAGAGTCTAGTCAAGTAAAAAGGTCCTATTCTAAAAATAAAAACTATTGCCAATCCTTACCACTATGCTACAAAATAGTGTGGGATAATGTTTAACAAGAAAAGAAAGAAGTGTTCCCAAAATGATAGGTCAGGATGTTATGGGCGGGGTCCCACTTCCCCACGTTTTTAGCATGGGACAAGGCAGGACTCTTGAGCACAGCACACTCCTGGGCATCTCTAGCACGTGTTTACAGTTCCTTTTCTCTATATCAGGGCCTTCCATGCTCAAGTCCCTTCTCATGCAAAGTCTCTTGCTTCTGAGGACCCGATATGCCAAAATCAACAAAACAAAAGTTCCTTCCTTTAATCTGCATGTCGGGTGATAACCCTTCACTCTTGGATCCCCTTAGCCAGGCTCTGATCCTTCTCTCAGTTGTCAGCCTCCCTCAGTCGGGCTCAGACCAACCACTCACTGTGGACATCCCTCAGCCGGGTTCCTACTTGTCACAATTCAGTTCACTTAGCTTCTTCATAATGTGGGATTCACTTCCCTTAGCTTTTCTCTTGACGTCCCTCAGTCGGCTCACTACCGCCTTTCAATCACAATCTCTTTATTTGTAAGTCTCAATGTCTTTTTAAACAACCATCTAGTTTTCATTAGATCCCCCTCATCTGGGCTCAGACCTTCCAAAGCACTTGCCAATTTTAAACAGAGACTTCCGAGGGGTGATCACGTCTCACTGGGTTACTCTGTTAGCCTATGGCACGTGCAGGCTTCACAAAATCACAGTTTGCACAGTGTTCCCCTCAGCCAGGCACAAATGCCTGTTTCACAATTACCTCAGTCAGGTTCACAATTTCACAATCGTCAACACTTCTGCAAAATGTCAAGGATTTTCGATTGTACAAGGGATTTGGCTTCACCCTTGTATGACCACCTTGACACCTCACGCCAGCATTCCCTATGGCCTCTTGGTACTTGTAGTTTCAATACTCTTTTAGTCCAACACAGTCTCTTTGTTCAGGAGAGGGGTACCAGCCAGAGACCTCCGAAGGAGCGCCCACGTGGCGCGGACCACTCTATCTCTGGTACCAAATTTGTTCACAAAAAAGACCTCTGTCTATTAATCTTAATCTTACCACTGCAACCTTGAGCCTAACACATTCTGGTCCACTATCAGGTTCTTCCGACTCACCGGCTATGCTGAACTCATTGGCATTTCTTTTGCAGCTGGAGTCAAGGACCACGATGGTAACCACGTCTCCCTGCCCTGGCTATCAGTGCAGGAGGGTTCCATGTACATCCGTCACACCATTCTCCAGCAGCGCTTCCGGCTCTTATGTTTCCTTTGTCTGAGGCTTTGCATGTCCTGGTTGAAAAGGGCAAGGGCAACTCCCTCCTTGACGTACTTTCGGTTCTTGTCGCCTTGGTCCTCCATTTGAACTGCCGTCCTGGTAAAGCTGCTTCGTTGTCCGTTCGGCCTTGCTCAGAGTGTGCTCCTGAGCTCTGCCTTTTATCCTTTGGGGAAGGGAAAGGGCAGTCAGGTGTGTGGTTGTCAGCAATTGCCTTACTGTGCCTGACCTTCGTGTTGGGACATGTCATGTAAACGACCCTGGTTTCAGTCCGTTGTCGCTCACGGTGTGAGAAAGTGTTTGTTTTAGAAAGGGGGGGGGGGTTAGAGTTTCTAAATATTCCACTGGGCAGAACGGGGAAAAGGTGTAATAAGGAAGGGGATACCACATCTCACCTTTGGTGTCCCACTTCCACTCCCCGAAGACCTCTCAACCAGGTGATCCTCCCACACTGATCTAACTCCAGGAACTGGATCCAATAGCGATGGCCGTGTCATGGCCACCTGGGTTACAGATCCCCAGGGACTAATGAGTGAGATATCCTAAGGTTTCTTACGTTGTTAAATCCGTTCCACACCTCCCACTTTGGTTTCACACAGGGAGGATATAAAGCAAGGTGGACGATTGCAGTGGAGCAGGAGGGCAATCACCCAGTATGGAACTGACACCAGTGTTGTATCCTTCACCGCAGTCCAGTACCAGTGTGGCAGAGCAAGTTGACGCAGCAGTATTCGTGGGAGCTATTGTCACGTCGCCACCCGTAATCCTACACTAGTGTTTCACAGATCTTTCAGCAGCAGCAGGGATGGGTATGCCTAAGCCACAGGGCTTCAGGCTCCCAGGGACCCACCGTCTGGAATGTGGTGCATTTCGTGGTCCCGTAATTGCCCTTTTTGTGGTCCTTTCGCTTGTGTCAATAGCGGATACCTGGCCTGCTGCTGCGGGGTGGTGGCGGTCGGTCAGATCTGTATCTCCCTGACTGTTGTTATTGCGGCCATGTCATGATCACACTGAGAGCACTGCCGCTGCTGTGTCTGTTGGCCGGTACAGTGTCCTTAGGTGCTGGGGTCAGCGGGGGCAGTCCAGTACTCCCTGTTCCTCGTTCCACACTGAGCTGCAGAATGCCGGCTCATCACTGTCTCAGCTGCTTAGAGTTTGAACAAGATGGCGGCAAGCGTAGATCGATGCAAACAAAGCCCAACGGCTGGGTTCCAAACTGTCTGTTTCTTCTGGAGCCTCGATATTATGGTGCCTGCCAGTTCCTTGCAGCTGTGTCGGCAGGGCTGAGCTCTAGTTTCGGACGAAAAGGCAGGATTCTAAGCAGGATTTCTATGGCTTACACAGAGCTGTCATCGGTCACGTCTTCACTCGCTCATCGCGCAACAGCGCCCCACAGCAGATACTGCTTTAATGAATAAAATATATTAAGAGATCTGTCTGCACCAATACCAATTAACAGCTATAAGCAGGATAGTGATACTAGTTGAATCTTAAAGAATACATTTGGTGCTGCCTATCTATGACAATATTTCTTCACAGGGAATTTCTATGCAAACTTTTATTAGAGGCCAATCTCTAGACACCAAACAAGGAACTATAGACATGATCTTAACTCCCAATAGATTTAAATCTGCAGGTCATACTCAAACCTTTTTACAACTTCCACCAGAATCTAGCCATCTTGCCCTGGTCTTGACTGACGTTTACATGTATGACAAAAGAAAAATAATTAATCCACAATTACACTTGTTAACAAAGCTTCTCACTGGATCAGACTTAATATATTGTGATCTTCTGTGGATCCCTCTGCCACTCTTATGGTCATGAAGGTGCTGAAATGAGGGTGTTATGTTATGTTATGCTCACAGATTCTGGTAGAGAGACTTCTCAAGTCTAATTTGAGGCACCCTTCTATCCAACTAATATTATCTCTTTATTAGTGAATTAGTGAAATCTAGGTGATGCAAAATTAAAATTAAAATTAAAGAAATATCTATAAAAATGTTACCTGCGAACAAGAGAGAGATTGGCAAAGTCAAATACACTCATGAAAAATCCCCCCTCCACTGCTTCCTCACCTCCCCCCTGCTGCCTCCTCCTTGGCTACCTTGCCCTCTCCTCCTTCCTCTTCTGCCTCCCTTCTGGCTTCTTCTACACCTCCGCAGGGTGTACCTCTGATTTGTACCCCTCCCCGGAAGTCTTTCAAGGATGGCAACCTTCTCCATATTGCCACTCTTAACTCCTCGATCAGCTGTCAAACACTTCTCTGACATCTGCCGCCTTCTGGAGGAACACAACCTCGATGTCCTCGGTCTCACGAGACATGGTTCACGGCCAGCTCTGTCACGAGCTTTGACACCCTACTCCCTGATGGCTACAAGATCCTCTCTGCACCCAGGTCCAACCGTTCCGGAGGGGATGTAGCCCTGATCTTACCTGAATGGATTCCTGCCTCTGTCATTCCTACGCAGGCCTACCCCGCCTTTGAATGCCTCGTCTGCAGGCTCTCTCTCCTACCCATTCCCTTACTGTGGTTACTATCTATCGGCCACCTGGTCAGATCTCCTCTTTCCTCTCTGAGTAGGCGGACCTCTCCTCTTCCCTCCTGGTCTCGACCACTCAACTCCTCCTTCAAGGAGACTTCAACATCCACCTGGATGCCTCCTGTCCTTCCTCTGGACTCTTTTGTGACCTTTGCGACTATCTCTCACTCTCTATTCTCCCCTCTGGCCCGACTCACTCTTCAGGGCACACTCTGGGTGTCCTGATCTCCTCAGACCTTCCCCTTTCTATCCCTCTCACCACTCCTCTCTCTCTTGGAGCGATCACTTTCTCCTTTCCTCCCAGCTCACCCTCTCTACCCCTCAGGCCAAGCCAACTCCAGCACTGCCACCCATCTTCTCAGTCATCCGGCCCTTAAAGCATGTGTCAGTTGAGGCTTTCGCCGCCACTTTCTCACCTCCACATCCAAGCCAGCGTCTCTGCGGCATCTAACAACTCGGCTGAACTCTTTAAAATCTGCAAGGAACTGGCCAATCCTGCCGCAGTCTCTACCTCTCCTGTCCCTTCCCAGGCCCTCTGCACGGCACTGGCTTCTCATTTCATCTCTAAAACTCAGGACATCCTGTCCTCTCTCTCCTCCTCTCCCCTTCCACGCCCTACTCCCTGCTCCTCCTCTGGTCCTTCTTCTACCTACTCTCCTCCCTCCTTCTCTGCCTTTCCCCTGTTCTCCCCAGATGAGGTTTCTAGACAAGTCTGATCTATGAAAGTATTGTCGAAACAGCTTCAGCCCTGCTCCTCCAAAACCATCAAGGACCACATTGACTCCCTGGCTCCTGCTCTGTTCGACTTCTGAAACCACCCCTTCGCCAGTGGAGTCTTCCCTTCCCCCCTTAAGCACTGCCTTGTACACTCGCTTCTTAAAAAACCCTCTGCTGACCCTTCCTGCATGGCTTACTCGCCCAATCTCTGTCATGATCACTGCTTCCAAGGAGCCAGGACCAGCCCAACGTCCTTGGAAGCAGGCCCCTAACCCTAATCCTAGGCACCAGCCGGTCCCCGCGGGGACCTTTTGGACCATGTCTTGGCGCCGGTGGCACCAGGCTCATCAGAATCATCGGTCCCGGTACTGGAAGCGCCGGGCTCATAATATGTGTGCAGATGCTTGGGTGGACTTACCTGCAGCAGACCATGCTGCTTACTTACCAGCCGCTTAGAAGTCCTCTGTGAACATGAACTACTTATTTACCTGGGTGGGGCAAGCTCCACTCCCTGGATTCAGCACTGGAAAGCTTCTGGAACTGGAACTCTTTTCTTACCTAGGCGGGGCCGTGGAGGAAGACGCCTCATCACTCCAAGGCTATTTAAACCACACCCGATAGACGAAACGTGCTTTGCGTTATTCTGCATCTGTTCCAGCCTTTCTTCTTACGATCCCGAATCTGCAAGAGTCATACTCACCATTCCTGCATCCTGTCGACAGCAGCACCTGTAGAGACAAGAAACAGCAGGTTAGCAAGGCAGCCTTAACTCGCAGTGCTACTCACCTGATCCATCGGTTGCGGTCATTTTCGGCACGCTGCACCTCCGCCTGCGAAGACAAAAGCATTGTCACTAGTTACCGGCACTCCGTGAATTCTGGATTTCTTCACACTGCATCGCCGCCTGCGGAGATAAAAGCATTGTATCTACTTACGGACATTCCGCGGACTCCGGCGCTGCAAACCAACTTCTGAAAGACAAAAGAAGAGACATTAGACAGGTATTTACTTACGCCCATCGCGCTCTTCGCAATAGAACGCCTGCTCTTCAGCACGAACTACGCTGCAAGGAAAAGACAGTTAGAGCGCTTGCATTTACTCACGCATTTCCAGGCGCTTCACTCCATCTTCCTCAAGAGTCCTGCAAGACAAAAGGGAGAAAAGCATTATACAAATTCCTGTTCAATGTTAACGTGCCTTGCACCTAAAGACTATAAAGACTAAAAAGGTGTCTGGAAACTCACCGCTCGTGCAGTTAACGACGGTAACGGTCTTCTGAGTCCAAGAGGCCTATGTTTCACCAGTGAAGGAACTGGCAACAGCGCCCTGCACCAGACGCAGATGGAGAGCCCAGCATTCACCTATCTAAGGTGAGCACGTTGACCTGGGGGCTCTACGGAGAGGAAGAGGGACATTGAACAACCCAGACCATTAACCCCCATATTCTTTCACCTGCAGAAACCTCACCCTACGAGTTCGACACACAGTGCGAAGAGGTTCGACCCCAGAAGCCCATCGGGTTCTGCACATCACCTTTCGAGTCACAGACACCTTCCTGCCAAGATCAGCGCCTCTGTGGGAATCAGGTGAGCGTTACAGAACGCGAAGCCCACCGCAAAACTCCTACCCAGGCGCAATGGAAACCTCAGACACTGATCACTTAGCCCAGTTGCTCGGGGAATTAAGAGCAGAAGTACATGCAGCTCGTCAGGAAACAAGCTCTCTAAGAAGAGAACTGATAATTTCCAAGGAGCGAACAGAGGACCTCGCTAGGCAATTGCTACAAACGCCGGCAGGACAGACACCCCTGCCCGCTGCAGGAGGAAGCTATCCTTCTGCATCATCTGTAAATCCAGTGCAAATCAATCTACCTGGTAATGTGCCCTTGGCTCCGCCCGAACGTTTTTCTGGTGACCCAAAGAAATTTGCGGTGTTCCTCCACCAATGCCGCTTACATTTCTTATGTCGACCAGCTGCATTCCCAACAGACCAGACCAAAGTGGCTTTCGTGCTTTCTTATCTCAGTGGCAGCGCCGCAGATTGGTCGATCCCTTTAGTCACCCAGGATGATCCGGTTTTACATGATTTCCAGGCCTTCCAGTCCAGCATGGAGAAACTGTTTGCAAGACATGCACAAGGGCAGGCCTTGGACAATGAACTTCTTTCATTACGACAGGGTAATCAAGACCTCTTGACCTATATAGCCTCATTCAACAGACTCATAGTGGAAACTCAATGGCCCGAGGATAAGAGAATAACGCTTTTCTACAGAGGCCTGCGTGGAAAGCTCAAGGATGTGTTAGCTCAAGTTGTGAACCCTCCACAAGAATGTTTGGACTATATTGACTTAGTCGTCCAATTGGACCACAGATTACAGAACAGGAAGGCTGATCGTTCTAAATTTGATACCCGAGTGTTTTCTAAACCACAGACTTCTACTAAGGGAGCTGACACTGTGGAACCCATGCAAATAGGGGGGATGAAAGGTCCTTTAACCCAAAAGGAGCGGGAAAGAAGAAGACAGCTGCAATTATGCCTCTATTGCGGGAACTCGGGGCACTTTCTTCGAGACTGTCCAGTGAAACCAGCTAAGAAGGCTGTAGGAGCCGCAGATTCCAGTACCTCAAGTTCCGAGCAGGGAAACGACCTAGCCCGGCAAGTGTAGAGGTCCTCTTGCCGAGCGTTAAGATCTGTCCCGTGACCTTGCATTTCGTGGTGCCCATGGTCCTCATTAATCCTGCACGTCCGGATCGTTTGCATGCAATTGAAGCTTACATCGACAGCGGAGCAATCGGCAATTATGTGGACCGTGAAATGGCATCAAGGATGAATCTACCCCTTGTCCCTAAGGCAGTAAAAGACGTCATTACTACAGTGGATGGCACGGAGATAGCCTCCGGACCAGTAACGCACGCCACCCAAGGAGTGACGCTAGTGAGCCAAGATGGACACCGGGAGAAAATCGTGTTCGATGTGATCAAGGCCCCTCAGTTCCAGATCATTCTGGGAATCCCTTGGTTAGAGAAGCACAATCCTCAGATCAACTGGCGAGCAAAGACGGTTCAGTTTCCAGAATGTTTTACCACTTGTTATCCTCGGCCTGAAGTTTCAGTGGCGGCGATCTCTTCAGAGGTTCCCACATTACCTCCCGACTACCAAGAATTCCAAGATGTCTTTCGGAAGGATCAAGCTAACACCGTGCCTCCTCATAGGTCTTACGACTGTCAAATAGACCTGATACCGGAACAACTCCTCCTTGCAGTCGGATTTATGCCCTCACCGAGCCAGAGAATCTTCACCTCAGGCAATATCTGGACCAATACCTAGCTAACGGGTTTATCCGTCCTTCTAAATCTCCAGCTTCCTCGGCTTTGTTCTTCGTTCCGAAAAAGGAAGGAGACCTTAGAACTTGTATAGATTACTGCGCCCTGAATCAAATCACCGTTAAAAACAGATACCCGTTACCTTTGATCCCTGAACTCCTGGACCAAGTCAAAGAAGCATGCATATATACAAAGTTGGATCTCAGAGGAGCCTACCACTTGGTACGAATAAAAGAAGGCGATGAGTGGAAGATGGCCTTTCGCAACAAGTATGGGCTATTCGAATATCAAGTGATGCCCTTTGGACTTTGCAACGCTCCTGCCGCTTTCCAGTATTTTATGAACAATGTCCTTAGAGAACTCATAGATGTGTGTGTTGTTGTCTACATTGATGACATCCTTGTCTATTCATCATCTGAAGAGGAACATCAGAAACACGTTAAAAAGGTTCTCGAGAGACTGCGTCAACATAACCTTTTTGCCAAGCTTGACAAATGCGTTTTCAACGTAACTGAAGTTGAGTTCTTGGGATTCATATTGTCACCTAATGGGGTTCATATGGATTCAAAGAAGGTCGATGCAATCATCAAGTGGCCATCACCAACCTCGGTAAAAGGAGTTCAAAGCATGTTAGGCTTCGCTAACTTTTACCGCAGATTCATTCCTGAATTCTCTCGGATAGTCCAGCCCATCACCGCTCTGTTAAAGAAGAACAAACGTTTTGAATGGTCTACAGAAGCAGAACAAGCTTTTCTGGACTTAAAAGCTAAATTCATTTCTGCTCCTGTTCTAAAACATTCTCGCCCAGAACTCCCCTACATCGTGGAAACGGATGCTTCTAGTCTTGCTATGGGGGCAGTGTTATCACAAAGAGATCCGGTCACACACCAATTACATCCAGTAGCCTTTTGGTCCCGCAAATTCTCGGCTTCCGAGATCAACTATTCAATTACAGACAAGGAACTTTTAGCTATCAGATCGGCCTTTAAAGCCTGGCGGCATTATCTTTTGGGAGCCAGACACACAGTCACCGTAATGACTGATCACCGCAATCTACAATATCTGAAGACGGACAAAGCTCAGTCTTCCAGACAGCTTCGTTGGGCTCTGTTTCTGGCTGAGTTTGACTTTATAATTACTTATGGACCCGGCAGTAAAAACGGAAAAGCAGATGCCCTCTCTCGGATGGGAGTTGATGAACATTTGACCAATCCAGAACCAATACCCATAATCCCAGAACAAAGGCTTTTGGGGTTGGTCAACGCTCAATCCTTTGAAGACATCAAGACTACAGTCAAGTCACTCCTAACTCCGGCCGATTTGCATGACTGGCAATTAAAGGGAAAAGAATTCTCAGTGGATCAAGACCTACCATATTTCCAAGGGCGATTGTACTTGCCCTGTGAGAAAATACAAAAACAAGTAATTTCCTGTTATCACGACTCTCTAATGGAGGGTCATCCTGGCATTACCAAAACCATGGAAAAGATCAAGAGACATTTCTGTTGGCCATCATGGAAGAAGGATATTAGAGACTTTGTAATCTCCTGCGGCGTGTGTGCCCAGAATAAAAGTCAGAAGGAGAAACCAGCCGGCCTGTTACACCCTCTGGATATTCCTCCCTGTCCATGGCATACCCTGTCCATGGATTTCATCACAGACTTACCTCCATGCTCAGGGTATAATACCATTTTAGTAATCGTGGATCTATTCTCCAAGATGGCTCACTTCATTCCCCTGAAGGGCCTACCTTCGGCTTCGGTATTGGCTCGAGAATTCTTAGAAAACATCGTTCGGTTACACGGTTTTCCCTCGGTTTTAATCTCCGATAGGGGAAGTCAATTCATCTCCCACTTTTGGCGAAGTTGCTGTCGTCTAGCCCAAATTGATGTAAGACTTTCAACCAGTCACCATCCCCAAACTGACGGACAAACCGAGAGGACAAATCAGACTCTAGAGCAATATCTGCGTTGCATGCTCCAACAAACTGAAAACCCTTGGAAGGATATTCTTTGGATCGCTGAATACGCTTACAACAATTCGACTCATTCTGGAACCAGGAAGACTCCCTTCTTCCTATTATACGGACATCATCCTAGAACCTCTAATCTGGATCCTCCCCAAGAATTCGAAACACCTGCTGTGGATCATTTGCACTCTGAGATTACCCGTGCTTTTAAAGAAGCCACTGCCCATCTGCAAAGAGCTAAAGCTCAAGTCAAAAAGGGAGCAGATCGATACCATAAAGAGGCTCCTCACTACGCAGTAGGAGATCAGGTCTGGTTATCCACTAAGCACCTGCCTCTAAAAGGACCCCGCACCTTCAACCCGAGATACCTTGGACCTTACCCCATGTCTACCATAGTTAATCCGGTGGCGGTCAAATTGGAATTACCTGCGCATATGAAAATACATCCAGTATTCCATGTCTCCTTATTAAAACCAGTACAACCAGAAACCCGATTGGCTGAACTCCCAGAACCTGTTTTGGTAGACGGAGAACTCGAATTCAAAGTAAAGAACATTCTAGACTCCAAGATCTCCAAATCTAAGTTATATTATCTGGTTGATTGGAAAGGATACGGCCCCCAGGAAAGGTCTTGGGAACCCTCTGAATATGTCCACGCACCTCGTCTGGTCAAGAGATTCCATCTGAATCACCCCGACAAGCCAAAACCCCCGGAGAAGACACGCTTAGGAGGGGCCTTGAGGGGGGGTACTGTCATGATCACTGCTTCCAAGGAGCCAGGACCAGCCCAACGTCCTTGGAAGCAGGCCCCTAACCCTAATCCTAGGCACCAGCCGGTCCCCACGGGGACCTTTTGGACCATGTCCTAGCGCCGGTGGCACCAGGCTCATCAGAATCATCGGTCCCGGCACTGGAAGCGCCGGGCTCATAATATGTGTGCAGATGCTTGGGTGGACTTACCTGCAGCAGACCATGCTGCTTACTTACCAGCCTCCTAGAAGTCCTCTGTGAACAGGAACTACTTTCTTACCTGGGTGGGGCAAGCTCCACTTCCTGGATTCAGCACTGGAAAGCTTCTGGAACTGGAACTCTTTTCTTACCTAGGCGGGGCCGTGGAGGAAGAAGCCTCATCACTCCAAGGCTATTTAAACCACACCCGATAGACGAAACGTGCTTCGCGTTATTCTGCATCTGCAGCAGAACGCTCACCGAGTCTGTTGCAGCCTTTCTTCTTACGATCCCGAATCTGCAAGAGTCATACTCACCATTCCTGCATCCTGTCGACAGCAGCACCTGCAGAGACAAGAAACAGCAGGTTAGCAAGGCAGCCTTAACTCGCAGTGCTACTCACCTGATCCATCGGCTGCGGTCATTTTCGGCACGCTGCACCTCCGCCTGCGAAGACAAAAGCATTGTCACTACTTACCGGCACTGCGTGAATTCTGGATTTCTTCACACTGCATCGCCGCCTGCGGAGATAAAAGCATTGTATCTACTTACGGACATTCCGCGGACTCCGGCGCTGCAAACCAACTTCTGAAAGACAAAAGAAGAGACATTAGACAGGTATTTACTTACGCCCATCGCGCTCTTCACAATGGAACGCCTGCTCTTCAGCACGAACTACGCTGCAAGGAAAAGACAGTTAGAGCGCTTGCATTTACTCACGCATTTCCAGGCGCTTCACTCCATCTTCCTCAAGAGTCCTGCAAGACAAAAGGGAGAAAAGCATTATACAAAGTCCTGTTCAATGTTAACGTGCCTTGCACCTAAAGACTATAAAGACTAAAAAGGTGTCTGGAAACTCACCGCTCGTGCAGTTAACGACGGTAACGGTCTTCTGAGTCCAAGAGGCCTATGTTTCACCAGTGAAGGAACTGGCAACAGCGCCCTGCACCAGACGCAGATGGAGAGCCCAGCATTCACCTATCTAAGGTGAGCACGTTGACCTGGGGGCTCTACGGAGAGGAAGAGGGACATTGAACAACCCAGACCATTAACCCCCATATTCTTTCACCTGCAGAAACCTCACCCTACGAGTTCGACACACAGTGCGAAGAGGTTCGACCCCAGAAGCCCATCGGGTTCTGCACATCACCTTTCGAGTCACAGACACCTTCCTGCCAAGATCAGCGCCTCCGTGGGAATCAGGTGAGCGTTACAATCTCCATCACCCCTTCCCTGGGCAAACTCCTGGAAAAGCTGGCCATCTCCCAGCACAATCTTCACACTGAATCTGTTGGTTGTCTCCATGATCATCACTCAGGCTTTAGGGCTGCCAGAAGCATGGAAACTGTTTCCTGAACATCCATGAAGATATGCTCCCCAACCTTGATTCCAACACCCCCTGGGTCCTCATCTTACTTGATCTCTCTTCTGCCTTTGACATGGTCAACCATGCCATCCTGCTCAACTGTCTCCGTGATAACCTGGGTATCACCGGTCAGGGCCTGACGTGGGTGACTTCTTTCCTCTCTGATCGACCCTCCCAGATCCAACTTGGGCCCTTCCTCTCCTCTATCTCTATCTCTACCTGAGGTGTTCCTCAGGGGTCTAATCTCTCTCCCTGGCTGTTCAACCAATACCTGGCACTGCTTGCCCACCGCATTGCAGCGCTCTGTCCCAACTTCCAGTGCTATGCGGATGACACTCAGCTCACTTTCAGGCTACCTTCAGCTACTTCTTCTCCCTCTCTCATCTCGGACTGCCTGTCCGCCATCCAGGAGTGTTGCGCCGCCAATGACCTCTGCCTTAATGCCAGTAAGACTGAGATTCTCCTCATCGGCACAACCGCTCCCTCCTTTCCTGTCACTCTCTGGCCGGCCTCTCTTGGCCCTCTTCCCGCTCGCACCTGTGAGGCTAAAAACCTCTGGGTCATATCGTCGACTCCACACTCTCCTTCTCTCCTCACATCTCCGACATCTCTAAGAAGTCACACTAACAGCTGCACCCCCTCAGAGATATCCTTCCTTACCTCTCCTTCCCCCAGAAGTTCACTGTCCCCAGAGCTCTGGTTCTCTCTAGGCTGGACTACTGCAACAGTCTCTTCCTAAATCTGCCTGCTTCTACTCTTCGTCCTCTGCAACTCATCCAGAACAGGACTGCAAGACTTGCCCTTGGCCTCGAGCCCAGGGATCGTATCTCTCTAGGACTGAAATCTCTACACTGGCTCCCAGTGGCAGGGAGGATTAAATTTAAATCCCTCTGCATTGTCCCAAAGGCCTTCTGGGGCCTGGGGCCTCAATACCTTCAACCGTCTCTTCCTAAATATCTTCCTTCTCAAGCTCTTCGCTCATCCGCCTCCAACTCCCGCAGGGTCAGGCGCTTCTCCAAGCAACGCGTTGGTGGTAGATCTCTTTCTTCGGCTGGGGCCTCTGTCTGGAACAGTTTCCCTGAAAATTGAGGAGAATCATCTCCGGTTCCAGACGCACCTTAAAACCTTTCTCTTTGCTTCTGCTTTTTCTCCTCTCCTCCCCTGCTGAATTCCTGGCTGAAACTGAATTTGTACTGGCTACCTGGCCACCGTCTGATCTCGAGCCTAGGTCCCCTCCCCCGCCAAACACACTCCTCCACTGCCTTCCGGGCAACTCCCGCAATTGGGGACTGTCTCTGTATCCCGTCAGTCCCACTTCCAGCACTTGACACCCAATGTCTGCACTTACCCTTGCCACCAGCTGGCCGTACCTTTTCCTATTGTTATTTATCTACTATCCCATGTACCGCACTGTGCCCTCCCCCATCCCCTGCACTTTCCCCTTCCCTCGTCCCATGCACTTCCCCGATCTAAATGACACCTGGCCTAGCAGGATCGTTGTCTTTGTCTTCCCATTGTTCCCCCTCCCTTGCCTCGTCGCGCCTTGAAACACTTGTGTATAGGTGCATTATAAATGACATATCATATCATATCATGTACAGGCACTATCAACTGATAATGTGAATACCACACACTTTTGGTCCCAATACTAGGGTATATGAAAGGAACATATGCATCAACTGTAAAGCATTAACAAGTGATCAATCAAAGCAGGACATAATTAAGAAAGACATCTTTAAAGTAGTTAATTATGAACTTAATATTTACCTTGCAGAGGATTTGAGCCAAGAACTATCCCATTACTTTTTCGCTATTCATTGAAAATACCGTCCCAATCCTTAATTGAATAAACCTAAATCTAAACGTGTGTGGGCTAATAAATCTAGTACCACAGTAAACTAGTCTCTTTTAAGTGGCACTAAAAGCAGAGCTGAGAAATGTAGTGTTAATTACCAGTAAATATAAGGGGCCTCATTACGAGGCTTGCGGTGATGGAATGAAGGGGGCCGGTACGGGGCCGGCCCCCTTCATTCCGTCAGGGCTGATTCCAAGCTTCCCATCGCGGGACCCGGATCACACCCCTGGTAAAACCAGGCATGCTTTCCGGGTCCCGCAAGGGGAAGAAGGAGGCAACAATGGGGCACTCGTAATGTGCCCATTGTTACCTCCATCCCCATTCCCATTGAGCCCTATGGGGGCTCAAATGGGAATGGGGAATGGTTCCTGCAAGGAGGAATTACCGGGTCCTCCGATGTTGGAATAACCCGGCTATTCCTCATTGCAGGAACCCGGTAAAGGAGCCCGGTTTGGTGGCAGCCATGTAGCTAGTAGCTCCATGGCTGCCACCAAACTCGTAATGAGGCCCCAGGCGTCCTTTCCGGGTCCCGCAAGGGGAAGAGGGAGGTAACAACGGGACACTCATAATATGCCTGTTGTTACCTCCATCCCCATTCCCATTGAGCCCTATGGGGGCTCAAATGGGAATGGGGAATGGTTCCTGCAAGGAGGACTTACCGGGTCCTCCTATGTCGGAATGACCCGGTAAGTCCCCATTCTGGGAACCCGGTAAAGGAGCCCGGTTTGGAGGCAGCCATGGAGCTAATAGCTCCATGGCTGCCTCCAAACTCGTAATGAGGCCAAAGGACTATTGGTGGGCGGTTTGGAGTGAAAATATGAGATAGAAACCAGAGACTGGGAACGTTTCCTCATGACAGTAGAGTGTACCAATACTAGACATTTTGGAGATTGATTGCATTGGGGTTACCCCATTCAAATACCCTTCATGTGGAGAGGTTTACAATGCGAAGATTGAGATTTGCATTTTCCCAAGATGCACATTATAGGAGACTCTGTTGATAAGAAAATGATTCTAGTTGAATGTGGAAGCAAGGGACTTTCTAATAACATCATGTTCGTTTCTTAAATGGAGCTGCATAATGCATGTAAAGGCCGGCCAATCTGCAAAAGCTCATGGGCTGATTGTATTCCTTTAGAGCTCTATTGGTCTGCTGCTGACTTCTGGGCTTTTATGTTACTGAATGGCTTTGATGCAATAGTCTTACGTTATACAGCACCTTTAGCATAAGGTATTGCCCTAATCATACCGATTTTTAAGAATGATGACCATTAAAATCATACAGCCTTTAAGTCAATTTCATTGTTAAGTGCTTCCGCTAAGATATTTTCTTGAATAGTATACCAACTTTTCTTTTGGTGAATGACATTTGGCCTAATTTTTTATTAACGATTTTACCACTTTTATTTTACCCCTCACACCTTTTTTATACACCTTACCCAAAATTACCATCTACAATTTTGCAACCAAAAAGTGGTAAAAAATGTGACAAAAAAATGGGCAAAACTGTCATTCAGCCAAAGTGGGTAATACCTTAGATCTACATTTTAAAATCTCTAAGTATGTTATAATAAGACAAAATGATAATATATTTGGCTTCTATGGAACTCGTCATAGGCTTTGGCATAATGAACTGTAAAAGGCTGTGGAGGATTCTAGTTGAAATGGGTTTACCGTAAGAACATTTGAGAATATTAATAATTCTTTATGATTCCACCAAAGCTACAATTCGGTTTGATTGGGGGTCTGAACTAGGGCCTTTCCATTTGCCATGCAAGAAGACAGGGCTTTGCCGGTACAACCCCCTTTTCAATCTCTATACAAACACACTACAGACAATTTTAGAGTTATCTACTCTTGACACACACCATATAGGTTTAACCCTGTCCCGCCTTTGCCATAGGGAGACAATGGGCCTCATTACGAGGTTGCTGGTCCGGTAACAACGGTACCGGAATGCTTGCCGGTACCGCTGTTACCGGACCGGCAAACTCTGAGTTGTGCCATGTGTGCCTTTCATTCCGCCAGATCTGCCCTGGCGGAATGAAAGGCACCCACGAGCACTGCATGCCTGTAGCACCGGGGCCAGAATACCCCGGTAATTGCCCATTCGCGGGTGCGGGATTTCCATGCCGGTATGGAGGTAGCCTTGCCGATTTTTACCAGCAAGGCTACCTTCAACCTCTTAATGAGGCCCAATGGGCCTCTTTATAAGTATTGCGGTAAGTCAATAACGGATCCGGTAGCACTACCGGCACCGTTGCTACCGTACCGCCATACTACAAGCTGTGCTTGCGGGTGCCTGTCAGCCTGCCAGGTCTGACCTGGCGGGCAGTGCAACACCTACGAGCACAACAAGTTGGATGCACCCGCACCGTTGTGAACGGTGCCGGTGCATCCGAGGTCCTCATTCCCATTGAGCCCTACAGGGCTCTAATGGGAATGGGGATGTACCAGGCCCGGCACCCGCGAAAGGGCAATTACTGGGTCCGGCTGGGCTGGAATAGCCCGGTAATTGCCCAGACCCGGATGCGAATTTGGAGGTAGCCTTGCCGGTTTTACTGGCAACGCTATCTCCAACCTCCAACCTCGTTTTGAGGCCCAATGTGGTTCTTAATAGAAAGGACCCCAAGAGCCATGCATCAATTTATAGATCAATAGTAATCAATATCTTAAAGTCTTCTGTAATGGTAATCACATAGGGACCCAATTTCAACTGTAGGCAAATAAGGTTACCTGGGAATATGATTTTCTGAACAGCTTAGTGGGAAAGAACATCTACAAAAACAGACCAGGTGTTTGGTCCAAGATTTACAAACCATACTAAAGCTTTCCCATGCATAGTATATTGGGGCCAGATACAGTAAAAGCCCATTCTATACCTGTATATGGAACAATGATCTGGGGAACTGAAGACTGTACGATGTCACAAACAGGAGAGAATGTTGTTTTTAAATCTCAATTGGAGTTACCTTTGTCCCCAGTAACATTTGCTTTGCATAATGAACTAGGTATGGGATATTTGGAAGATGATGCCCTAGTCTTCTGTGGTTCTTGGTATGGTCAAATAAACATGCTAAATTCACCCAGGAGTTAATGAAATATGCAATGGCGTGTAGATAGATTAAAGATATTCCCTGGGTGTTGGGAAAGATCTGTTTTCTATTCATGGTGGCCAGTGCTCTGAAGAACATGCTTGTGCTAAACCATCTAGTTCTACAACCTTTAATCTTGAGACATGATGAATTTATGAATTGCACTTTCATGGGAAATTTCTTCTGAATAAAGTCATTGGATTGAAATGACTTGAAACTGTGCCATACTCTCTCCGTGTTCATATTTCTCGGCCCAGTCGTTACTGCAAATCATTTTAATTTACTTTCTAATTTTGTCAATACTGACTTCTCTTCTCAAGTAAGGTATACTATAAAGCGTACCCTTTCCCATAAACCCCCCTTACCCATAAACCTTCGGTTTTCTTTTCTGTCAACCACGATACAAACCACTGAAAATGTGCGGACAGAGGGGTCTCTGTCAGAGGAATGTGCTTCCTTATGTGCTGCTCTGTGAGGTTCGCAGGATGACCAAACATGTTGCGCCACTCCTGGGACTTTTGACATCGGAATCGTGGCATTGGTGCTACTCCTTATTCAGCTTACTGGAAGGCAGGAGAGGACAGCAGTATTCGCTGGACCTATTGTAATGGACCTCTGGATGCTGCGTCCAAACCCCAAGGGTAGAGAAGCAGCCAGCAGCCAGGGTAAGAGGGTCTGCTTCATCTCTTCAAGTACTGTAGGTAGGAACACGTGCAAATCAGTGACAAAAGGGGATACTCCGGCATTACTAAAAATTGCACCGGTACTGCTTACAAGGTGCACTCTCAGCAGATACAGTTTGCCTCCCGATTCTTAGCTTGAGTGAATCATAGTCAGGCAAGAGGTCTTGCAAAAAAACGCATGTTCAGGATTCCTCCTCAAGCTCCTCGTCTTCATCCCAAGAAGCAAGACTTCATCCCAAGAAGCAATCTAAGTCAAAGCACAAGCACCAGTCAACATTTGAGGGACAGATCATGTGCCTTCACAAACACAACATTAAGGAGGTGTGGGGTTAGAAAAGCCTCCTTGGCCAGGGATTCTAAATCTTTGTCCGGTGATCCGGCGAGATACTGGAGGCAAGCTAAAAGGGATCTATGTAGACAAAGAGGTTTTAGCACATGTAATCCAACGATGGAGTTCCCAGCTGTATATCAGACAGTCTTATCAGAACTCTAATGTTGCCTTTTCTTTGATTTCATCAATAAAAAATCAGATCCTGTCGAAATAGAAGACACTTAATAAGACCTCAAAGGCCCCCTGATACGTGGCCATATTGGGGCAGCAGTAATCCAAGCTGAGCTGTTAACATAGGAGTTCCCACTTTCCCTGTCTAACAGGGTGACCATCCGTGTCCGATGATTGAGCTTCACTAAGCAACGTTGTGGATCGGTGGGGTTGGCAGTGGAGAAAAAGTAAGCAGGAGCTCACTTAGCACAAAGGGCAAGCAAACACAATGGGTCTCCTTACGAGGTTGGTGCTAGTCATGGCGCTTTTAGCGCCATGACTAGCACCAATAACGGGGCCGTGTCCACCCTTGGCGGGACCGGTAAGTCCCCATTGTAAAAGCCATTCCCCATTCCCATTTGAGCCCCCATAGGGCTCAATGGGAAGGGGGAAGGCATCAATAACGGTGCCGCAAATCACAAATTACAGTACCGTTATTGACCCCGTTATCCCTTAACGGGTCCCGTCCATAACGCCTGGTAAAACCAGGCGTTAAGGGAGGGACCCGCTAAGTGACCTAAGAATAGGGCGCAAAGGGATTACTGGCACTGGTGTCATTACCGGTGCCCGGTATCCCTTTGCGCCCACCTCAGAATGAGGCCCACTCTATATATGTATATATGTCTCACTTTCTTCTTTCTGATTTCCAGGACCTCACAGAGCCATTGATGAGGGTACTGACTGTTCAACAATTCAGGAATGGATTTATGGAAAGTTTGAACTGATCTCCAACTTGGCACATTACAGTGTTAGGTTATCATATCCACAAATGTGAGTGGAGCATGGTTGTGGCTCAAAAGAGTGTGTTTTGAAGTGCCACCTATTTGATACTCCAATTGTGTTTGGGTGGTCCTACGTCATTTTAAGTTCACACTGTGTTAGTTAGCTCACACCAAAATAACAATTCTAGTTGAATATTCTTCTTTTACTGGGTTCAATGACAACAAAGGCATTCTTTTCTATATACTTTGTCAATAGAAAAATACTTTAATAAACTACTAAAAACATTTCAAACATGGATATCCTATGATCATTTACCACATACACATGTTTAAATGGACTGTACTCCAATAGTGCATATACATAGATAATCACTTGATCTGTTTAAAACATATTATACTTATTTCCTAAAAAAAAAAAATACTTCAACCATACTCTCTAGTTTATTCCATCTTTCATTCATACATTCAATCCATATTTAACATTCATTCCTCTTCTGCCAACATGTTTCTTTCCTTCTCATACCATTGCACTTCAAAATTGTTACGATATTCTTCAGGGGTATGCACTACACCATTTTTACAGTCCCTCTATTGTTCATTTTGATTCTATCCCTTTAGTTGGGTCTGTGCCGAAAAATAATGTTGGACTCATCAACTCTTGTAGACTTCCACTTTGTTGAGTCTTCCTTTTGTAAGCTATTTAGCCAAAAGACTATTTACATCCATCGACTATAGACTGTTGTGGATTATTCCCAAGCTTTTCACTGTTACAGCTTTTTGACTTTATCACTGTTATGTCTTCAAATTTTAAGCACACAGGGAACAGTTCCCCAATATGTTTTCCTTTCATGTGCCCATTGTTGCAAGCCTTGGTTCCCGCGGGGGCATGGACTGTCCCATTGATTTTATACGTTCTTTTTAGTACAACGCACATATGTTCCTATCTGACTCACTTAATTTCTTGTCCCATATTTTCATGTTTTACTTTAGTCTCGGTTTGCGGTTCTGCTTCAGGTCTCCCGTTTCATCGTTTGATTCTACTTTGGTAGTAAAGCCACCAACAGAGCCAGATACTTCGTGAGAGGCAGATTTGAGACTGAACCCACTTTGGAATTACCACCACCTCTGACTAGACTGAATCCATTTCGAAATACCAGAACCAGAATCATCCAGACCTCTTGCAGACCACCTTGAACCTCCTAGAGAAGACAAAACACCTGGGGGCTCATGTTAATTAAAGGTTTAATTTTGAGGAGGGGACCCGTTACGTTTACATTTTAACATAAGCGCGGCCGCTGCCACATTTTTGCGATTTGCACTTCAGGGTCCAAATGTAAAGAGCAAAAAGCGGTGCAAAAGTGTGTACACTGCGTTTTGCCTATCACATTTGTACTTTGCATTGCAAAATTAGCAGCGTTTACTTTTCATTGTGAGCGCTGCTTGTCATGCGTGCATGTATACAGTGTTCACAATGAAAAATAAATGGGCATGTCAGACAGCATTTATTTATAATTATAACATCTCCTGCCATGCCAGGATGGCTGGCAAAGTTTACAATCAATCCCTGTGGGGTCCACCTGCTTTAGGCCAGTGCATTGACGTTACACCCCCATTGAACAAGAGCCCCTCGGTATGAACCAAAAGCACATCCATGTCACCAATCTCATCCAGATGGCAGACCTCTGTAAGACCTCTGTGAATCAATGTACCAGGCCATAGCCTGGTACATTGATTCACAGAGCCCCAGATGGATTAGTAATCCTAAATATGCACCCTTTTTGCGAAATCAGAGATTACTAAAGCTGGAGCAACCCTGGGAAGTCGCCTTAGCAACTACCAAGAATTATCTAGGAAGCTGTGCCCCTTGGAAAAACTTGCAGTCAAAGCAAAGACCACCTCTTGCTGCACTTCCTACCTAAAAGGCTGCCATAAGTAGCCGGATGTTGAGCTAGAAGTGGACCAACATCCCTTGCTCATAAAAGTACAAAAGAACCTAAGAGAACCAGAATGATGGTGTAAATATGTGAAGCGGACTACATATAGAAAAAGAAACCCAGATTTTGGAAATGGTAGCCTCTTACTGTGAATCTGAAATATCACCTTATCGGGACAATGATGAAATGGAGATCACATACATTTCCCTCTGACCAGGACTGAAGACCAGGACTTGGGACAAGGGTAGAACAGGATTGCAGAGTCAAAAGAAGGCCCAAAAGACTTCAATTCTATACCTGCAGAGAAGAGCCTTTATTCACCAGAGAATTATAATAAGGTGTATTAGCACCTGGGGCGGGGGCAGCAACCAATCATGTTGTTTGGATCGCGGGCTGAATCCCACGATCCAAGCCTGCGTTCCAAGCAACCTGATGGCTGCTCCCCCAACCCTGCCATCTTCCCCCCACTACCCCTTCCCTTCATGTCAAATTAACTGTCTATCCCAGCCCCACTTACCTTTTTACTTCAGCGCCAGCAGCCCCCGCTGCCGCTCCCTCCTGGCGGCCATAGAAACGGAAGAGGTGTTCCACATGCAGCCCCGCCATCCTGATTCATAGGAGTCATCTTTAGTGAGTATTTTGTTTCAATGAACGGGCCTATTAACTCGGGCCCCGGCCCTTACCACCCATGGAACAGGTGATTATTGCTAAAGTCAATTCTCCTGAGAGAAAACTACAATTGCCCTTAGGCATGAAATTCGGGCGCACTCATAGCTTAGCTGGGAATCTCTATACCTCTGAGATGGTGAGTCCATCGCACTTAGCAATAATAGAGCAAGATCCTATCCAACTCTACACCAGCGTTACCTCTGTGACGTCAATGGGTGTCAATTAGTTGAATGTCCAAGCAGTGGCACCTAAAGAGAAAGGAGTTCTAAAAAACTGGGAAGGCGCTTAAAGGGATAGGAGCCATAACAAAATGGGAAGACATCTTAGCTGGAGCATGTAAAAACTATTGGCATTCAATTGAGCCTCACCTTACCAGAGGAGCACACCAATTCTGACTCCAGAGTGCGGGGTGGGAGGGTGAGAAAGGTGATAAAACCTGAAACGGTCCCACTAATGACAGAAATACATTTGTAATGCCTTGAATCAATGGGCAAATAGTCTCATCAGAGCCAACCAACTTGCCCCAAGGTTCAGATTCTGGTGTCACCCTATCCTGAAAACAATGCTGGTCTTAGGAAAAGTACAAGATAAAAGAGGATTAGACTGCCAGAATTTCCTCTTACTGTGTGCATGATTTCTCATATGACATTTAAAACGTCATGGTTCTGAAAGGGGAGCAGTCTCATTCTATTGCTAAACTTGATCCCATGCCTCATCATATCTCTAAAGCGGTAGAAATGTGTGAAACATGAATGCCATAAGACCCTGAGGGGGTAAAGCCTGCTTCATCAATGTCTCCCTTCATTAATAAGGGACCATCTCATTGCCCTTATAATAGTACCTATGAGAGTCAGCCTCTTTACCGTAAATAAAGAATTGGAGATTTCTCCATAGGCATGTGGGCTCTATACTTGGATAGTACCTTGACTCTCTGTATCTGCCCCTCTGTGGGTTATCCATGCCAAAATACATCACACAGATCTCTCACCAAAACTTCTGGTCTGAAAGTAGCTCAAAGCTCAATTCAAACAGAATTTGTCTTCATACTGAACGACAAGAAAAAAAGAATCATTAAGAATGGCACAGAAGAGTGACAATGGCAAATGCCTTTCTAAGGAGCTTTCCCCTGACACAGGGGCAGACTGGTTTATCGGCCATTCGGTCGCTGGCCGAGTGAATCGGGCCTTTGGAATGGCCTAGCTTGGTTTTATGAGGCACCCTGGGGACTGGTTTTATCTGCGACTTTGCGAGTCATATCATATGCATACAATCCATCCATTGCGGATGTTTTTTATTTTGACTAGCGTTCACCATCAGACAGTCTCCCTGCTGGGCAGCGGCATTGGATCGATGCATCATTCAATGTGCACTGTGCACATTCATCAAAGCAAAGTTAACACTTACTTCCTAAGTGTTAACTTTGCTTTGATAAATGCATCACAAAAGCACTGAGTGCCCCCAGGCCCAGCCATCTGCTGGCATTGTGGCGTTGCCAGCCTGTCATGATTCATGCCCCTCATGTCCCCAGCCCTCCAAGATGTCAGGCTGGAGCCAGGCCACGATCACCTACATGGCCCTCAAGGGCCTCTCCATCCCTCCAAAGACTCACTTGGAGTCAGACTTGGCGCTTGTGGCACCAGACTAACTCACTCCCATAGTATAACATTGGGGATTGGACTTGTAGTGCATTGATGGGGACAAGATGGATGCCCCGACATATTTCGGTTCCCAGAACTGCATCTGCAGTCTAGTCTTTTGGGTGTGATTCAGCCCAGAGACACCTGGGATACCCAGAGACTATTTAAGCCACGCCCAGGCTGAGAAATATGCTTTGAGTTTTCTACACCTGCAGCGTGACACTCACCGTGTTCGGATCGGTCTCCAGTAGGCCTGGATCTTTCTTCTGCGCTCAGCTCCTGCAAGAACAAGAACACTGTTAGGAACAGCCTTACCTTGCGGCGCTTCTGCACATCATTCATCGCTACTTCTGTTCTGCGGGCATCTTTGGCGGTGTCACTCCCATCCCGGCACGCCGCTTCCTATGGAAAAGGGAAAAGAACAGAAAAAAGGCATTAGTAAGCATTCAGCAAATCTTCGCTTATTTTTAAAAACTGTACGAGCTTCAAATGCTTACCTGAATCCCAGCCGCTATGGGGGAACTCTGTCTCCGGAACTTCTCACCCATCTGCAAGAGGGAAAAGACACTCCAGGTTAGCGTGGAAACATCTAGAGGCGCTGCATACCGCGTTTACTCACTGCATTTCTTCGTCATAACCGCCATTCACGCTGAAAACGTCGCGGCACCTAAAAGACACAGAAAAAGAACTCAGTTCAATACAAATACGAAAGGGTTGCATCACGCTCTCACTCACCTTCAGCGGTACTCATCTCAGCAGCACGTCGCCATCTCCGGACGCCGGCCATCATCTAAGGAAAGAAAGGAACAAAGTTAGAGAACAGTTCAAAAGACTCATTATACTTACCTGTCGGACTCTTGCCAGTGAAGTAACTAGGCAGCAACGAGCCCGCATCAATCAACGCGCCCCTGCGCTGAAAGCAGGACGGAGAGCACACTTTCCAAGAAATCAAGGCCCAGTCTCCAGTCGAGTAGACTCCAGGGAAGGGTTTGAGGTCGTAAGAGGTCAGAACAGGCTGAGTGACGTCCCCGTGGATACCAGGTGAGCGTTACACAGCCAGGAGACAGCCTCGCTCAGGGCCTTGGGCTATGCACTCTGTCTCTCAAGAGTGTGTGTCACAAAAAAAGAACAATCAAACCACAAATGGGGTGTGGGATTGGCCGGGATGTGTGAGCTGAGGCTGATGGGCTTGAGCCTCGCTAGTGTACTTGCAAGTTGCTTGCAAGTGCAACTCTTTGCTGAATTGCGGTCCTGCCTGGGGTGGGGGGTGAGGCTGGCCTGGGGCTGCCACCTGCCTGACTCCTTGTGGGGCCAGGGGGCCTGTGGGCTGGCTGTTCTTGCTATGTAGCAGCCAGCCTCCTGCAGCCAATCACAACAAGTCCTGCCAACACGCTGTGCCCGTCATGCGCATAGGGTGTGCTGTGCTAGGCTGGGCGCGGCCACCACACCCTTGCACTTGCTGGTAGACAGACAGTAGAGTGACTCCAGAGATTTAGAGGAAGTGAAGCCCGACTCAGTCAGTAAGTGTTGACGATGAGCACAAGCCTGGGAGGGAGCACAGCAGCACTGTGAGTAGCAGCCTAACAAGTCATGCTGCAAGGAGGAGACGACAGACGAGACAAAGGGAGGCCTATAATTCGAGCTGCTGCTTGGGCTGGCCCAGCCAAGGCAAGAAGACTGACTGTGGAGACACAACTATAATTTGTGCACGCGGGCCGGCATGCAGTAAAGTAAAGTAAGTAAAAAAAGAAAAATGTAAGTGTTATTTTTACGTATACATAATACATGATTCACATTCTGTGTGTACACGTATGCTAATGCTGGGAGGTCGGATCAGGCATTGAGTGTGGAGCAGTGGAGGGACTGTAGCCTACCCTGGCCGTGTCATGTGTCATTGACCCCCCCCCAGTGCTGCCACGACTCAAGAGAGGGGGGCTAGACTGGCCCAGGCTGAGCACCAGGGGATGATAATGATGGGATGTTCACCAGTGGGATTATAATGATGGGATGTCCAGCCATCTAAGGATTTCACTATGAGCTGCAAGAACCCACATCCAGTCCAGTAGGTGCAATCTATGCCTGCCTCCACTCCCCGCCGCATCCCCCCCCAGAAAAGGCAACTAGAGTTAATATATACATTTGGGTAATTCTAAAATCTCTACTTTCTGCGTGTCATCCTGGGACGATAAATTGGCAAGAGGCTATGTGTGATGATGAGGGCACAGCACTGACAGCAACGAGAGGCAAAGTCCATGCTGGCGTGTTTATAACTTGTTATTGGTACTGATGTGGCAGGATTGCTATTCTAGGCTATGCTATGCAGGATTGCTATGCTTAGTTATGCGGTATTGCTATGCTATACTGTGATATGCAAGATTGCTCTGCTATACAGGATTGCTATGCTATGTTATGCAGGATT
Source organism: Ambystoma mexicanum (assembly GCF_040938575.1). Taxonomy (NCBI): domain Eukaryota; kingdom Metazoa; phylum Chordata; class Amphibia; order Caudata; family Ambystomatidae; genus Ambystoma; species Ambystoma mexicanum. Next base: position 346,632,874 of record NC_090926.1, read on the forward strand.
GCTATTCTATACTATAATGTGCAGGATTGCTATGCCATGTTATGTTATGCTATTTTATGTAATACCAAATTATGTTATGCAATGCAATGCTATTAGGCTCTCCCATACAGTTAGGTCTCCATATCACCTCCCTCTTCCTCCCTCTGCCTGCTCTACACGCAGCACCCCAGACAGGGCCAAAGCCCTGTTAAGGCAAAGGACACGTCAGACCTTCCCTTCCGCTTATTCTGTACAAGTTTAACATTAGCTCCATATATGGGAGATAAAAGGACGGGTTTCTGCAAATGCTGCTTATTCACAATACCACACGATGTCCCTGCAGGGCTGCATCACAAGGTCACAAGTAAGATGTCAACAGTTCTTGCCAAATGTCTGTAATGTTGTGCCAAGTAACACCCCTATAGTGAAAGTACAGAAACCTATTATTGTTTGCCTATGATATGCTATATAAACCGGCACTCTTGGGTGGGGGGGCTAGAGAGAGAGCTCCTTCTGCCGACTGCCTGAACACTTGCATGCTGCATGATGTTCTCCCTGCTGATAACTCTGTATGCTGTGTTTTTGCAATATAATACATGAAGCCTGATTTTCCACCCATCTGTCTGATCTCTTTATTTACTGCAAAGTGGGGCTGGCAGAGGTGGCCTTATCTTGGCCACCACAGACTAGTGCTGTGACTCTAGTCAGGACTGCGCAGGAGTTATCTGGACCACCACCACAGGCCGACTACATTAGGTCCTCATCATACTGAGGGTGCTGTTAAGAAGCATGGTACACCTGTTATCTTCGAAGATGCCAAACTCAGTGGTGTGATCGGGAAGTGGCCTCTGGAAAATCTCTGTCGCAGAGCATGACTGTGAACCTGTTTGATTTTCCTCAGACAGAGTGGTAAATATCAAACTTCCGCTTATGGCACTGTGTTTTCTCAGCATGTACGCTGGTTTGACTAAAGTTTATTTGCAATGTCTTATATGCTCTTTCTCTCTCTACTTACACGCCCTGATATTTTGTGTTGAGTATTTGTATGTGATAGCAGCACGGCAGAGAGTTTCAGCTCTGTTGAGCACATTCATCGTGTTTGTCTATGGTGTATAATGTAATAGAGGGATTATGGAGACCTTGCAATATTGCAATCGGATCTTCTTCACTTGTGCAGCTATATTAATTACCTTAGGTTGAAAGAAGATAGGCTTTAGTGGCAAAGGCTGTGATCATAGAACCCAAATAAACAACTTATTTAGCTATAGAAATCGGTGAGTTTTCCATTGGCCAAGTAAATGGTTTCAGTTTCCTTAATGGATGCTTAAAGATAATGATGTTTGATTTGTTTGGATTTATTTTCAAATCATTCTCTCGTGCATAGTCAGATAAGGCGGTTATTAAGCATTGCAGTCCGACTTGAGTGTACTCTAACACTACAATGTTATCTGCATAAACTAACCAATTTATTTTCATGTTGCCCATTTTGGGTCCAGCCACGCTGATATTCTTCAATCATTGTAATAAATGTGACAGATATAGGATAAAAAGAAAAGGGGGACGATCAAACAACCTTGGCGTACTCCTCTTTTTATGTCATTGGGCTGGAATACATTTCCTAATTTAGACATTCTTACTCTTAGAGACGATCTTTCATGGAGTTCTATCAAGATAGATAGAAGATTTTCTGGTAGACCCCATTCTTTCAGTTTCAACCATAAGCGATTTCTTTTTATGGTGTCGAAAGCCTGGGAAAGATGAACCTAGACTCCGAACAGAGGGGTACCACCCTTTACTAAAGAGTCTGTACTCAAACCGCTAAGGATCAGCGTATAAATCTCCTCCTAAATCCTGTTTGCTGCTTACGGATTATTCCTTTATTTGCTGCCCATTTATCTAAATCACTCAATATTAGACTTGAAAAGATTTTTCCATCAGCATCTAACAGAGATATGGGGTGATATTTGAAAGCCGCTAAGCGGTCCCCTTTTTTATATATAGGAATTATAATGGAGTTTCTTCAAGACTCTGGGATACTTCTGGTAGTAATTATGTTATCAAACAAACACTTAAGAACCCTTGCCCACAGTTCGGGGTTTAACTTCAGAACTGCGTTACTAAGTTTGTTAGGACCCGCTGCCCTAGATACAGATTATTTTTTTATTAGGGTTTCAATATCTGTGTGTGTAGAATTCAATAACCAATTTGAGTCTATTTCTAAATTAGGTTCCTGAGAGTCTGGAGATCCATATACCATCGAAAAGTGGTCTATCCAAGTCTGCTCCTGGATTATAGTATATTGTATTATAGGAACAGATATTATTATAGTATTATAGGAACAACATAATTTCAGCAGAAATCCCTGTGCTTCTCCACCCTATATTTATGTCATCCAAATACCTAGGTATTTTTAGTTGTTATGATTGTACCCCAACCCTGCTCCCTGTGGTCTACACCCTGTCCAGGGACGACTGAACAGGGGGTTGATGTGGCAGGATTGCTATGCTAGGCTATGCTATGCAGGTTTGCTATGCTATGTTAGACAGGATTACTATGCTATAGTATGATATGCAGGATTGGTATGCTATGCAGGATTGGTATGCTATAAAATTGATATGCAGGATTGCTATCCTATGTTATGCTATGCTGTGGTATGCAATACTATGTTATGTTATGTTATGTTGTTATGCAGCGCAGTGCAATGCTATTAGGCTCTCCCATACAGTTAGGCCTCAATGTCACTTCCCTCTGCCTCCTTGTGCCTGCTCTACACGCAGCACCCCGGACAGGCCAAACCCCTCCTAAGGCAGAAGACACGTCCGACCTTCCCTTACGCTTATTCTGTACAAGTTTAGCATTAGCCCCATATATGGGAGATAACAGAAGAGGTTTCTTCAAATGCCGCTTATTCATAATACCACACAATGTCCCAACAGGGTAACATGCCAAGTAACACCCCCATTGTGAAAGTACAGAAACATATTAGTGTTTGCCTATGATATGATATATAAACCATCACTCTTGGGTGGGAGGCTAGAGAGAGAGCTCCTTGTGCCAACTGACCAAACACTTGCATGCTATTGTTCCTGCTGAAAACTCTGTATGCTGTGTATTTGCGATATAATACATGAAGCCTGATTTACCACCCGTCTGTCTGATCTCTTTATTTGCTGCAAAGTGAGGCTGGCTGAGGGGGCCTTATCTTGTCCACCACAGTACTTATATGTAGTGCCAGGTGTAGAGTAAAGCGGATTAGTCAGAAGGCAGCCACCACGAGGACAGTGGAATGAGTGTAAATTGCAGTAACAGGATCCAATGTCATTCAGGGCACCAAATAACCCTGCAGCACTGTCTCTAACACTTGATATTAAAACAATTTTGAAACGGGTTCTGTAACTGGTTTGGGCTCCTGTAGCTGAACATATATTTAACACACAAACGCAATATATGTGACACACAACATAGTTATGTCATGTCTTTTGTGCCCCGAAGTGGCCAAAAGGCATTGTGCTGTTGCAAAACAATATAAATGCTGAAAACCAGATCCTCTGGTGTGGTTTTATAAAATGTGGCAAATTCACTTTAGTGCTTTCTGATTTCCGAATAGAGTATTTTTTATCAGTAGAACCAGTGGGCAATTATACAACTATTGAATGCGAGACACACGACCATTAACTAGTGTTAAGATGGATTTCTAAACTCTGACCTGATGGGCAGAAGTTTGGGAGGCCACCCTAGTTTAGTGGAACTGGGGAACCTTCTGGACAAACCAGACCAATTTACGGTAGCTTGGCAGGCGGTCAAGACTTAGTCTCAGGAGGGGTCACCGTGAGCACACACAGTAAAAATCCACAGATTACTCTTAGACAAGTGTATATCAAAAATATATTTATTATAGGCCTTAATAACAAAACACAATTAAACCACTGTAATAATAAAACAGTTACCCCACACACTTTACACTATGTAACACATATACAAAATGCGTTTAGCCTAATGCGGACGAAAGGGGGAGAAAATAACCACAACTTGACACAGAAGAGTTAGGTTCAACACAGATATCGCATTGGCAGTTCTTTCAAGTCAATCCCTAACTTATGCAGTCCAGCCCTAAGATGTGAGGGGCTTTATGCTCAATTGTACAGAGATGCATTAACAAACTCTTGCAGGTAAAGTGACTTTGGGAGTTCGGGAATAGCAGGGGAGCGCAGGCTAGCCCAGCTGAGGTGAGTATCTTTTCAGGGATTCTTGTGCGTAAAACAGATGGATGTGCCAGGGGGCACTGGTAAGTGATGCAAGTACTCATTGACCCTTGACATAGTCCGGGTCAAACTTTGCCAGTCTAGTCCAGTTCACTAGTATGTTTCACCTCTGCAGTTACAGGGTGCTCCGGCTCTCAAAGGCTGCGTGACGGGACGATCATCCATGGGGAGACAGTCGCCGTTTCTCAGCTCTCAAAGAAAGGAGAAGGATAATTCTGGTACAGCACATCTCAGGACACAGGACGGCAGGTCTGCAGGCACTTACAGTGACAATCACCACAGCGAAGCGACACAGGGATCGCACATGCTCATGGCATGGCACACTCACATAAATTGCGAGCCAGAGGGGCCAGGACAATGAGTGTTGGTGTGAAAGGGCCCAGGACCACATGTAAGCGATTCCCAAAGTCTCGAGTGTCAACTCCGGAAAGTGGTGCACCTATACGATACCCCGTGTTGGAGCTGGTCAGTTCGCTGGATGGACCAGGAACACTTCTAAAGAGGCTCTTTGCGAGGGTAAGCAGCAGGTTCCGAGAGTAGTTGGTCCATCTACTCCAAAGGGTCGAAGCGCCCTTGCATTCCTTCTTGGTACGATACAAAAGCAGGGGTCTGATGGGACAAATGCGGGGGTTCAGGGTGCCAAACCTTCCAGCACGTCTCCTACGGTTCCACGGGTCTACTCTTTCGTTCAGGATACTTGGCTCCTTCCGTAGTTTGATGTGAACTTCAGGTGATCGACCTGGAATGGATGCAGAGCCCCTTTTCTTATACAAGATTCATTTTGTGCTCAAATCTGGCATAGCCAATGGAAGATCTGCTCTCTTGCATGCATGCCAGGCGTCATTCAGGCCTACCAGACATACTGGCACCAGTAATGTGGATTGGGACCAGACCGTCTCAACCCTCTTCCTAGGCACTAGCACACGTGACATGCAGTAGCCCGGGAAAGGAGGCAGAGCCCCTTTTCTTATACAAGATTCATTTTGTGCTCAAATCTGGCATATCCAATGGAAGATCTGCTCTCTTGCATGCATGCCAAGGGTCATTCAGGCCTACCAGACATACTGGCACCCGTAATGTGGATTGGGATCAGACCGTCTCAACCCTCTTCCTAGGCACTAGCACACGTGACATGCAGTAGCCCGGGAAAGAGGCTGCATGCCCAAATAAGAAATACTCGGCTCTCTTGGCCTGGGTGAAGGAAAAGGGACAAAATGGCCAAAGGACAGAAGAAAAGACTTCTTGGCACGGCCATTTTCGGTACTGGCCACAGTCTTGGGCCCAATGCGGTAATCGCGGTATGGTCCATAAAAACCCAGTAAAAATACTCTAATAGTAAACTGCTGCCACCAGTTCATCCTTGGCACAGTTGTACAAACACCAAAAAATCCTTAGAGGGTGGCCAGGGTCATAAAACAAAAGTACCTCTATGCGCTGTACTGTAAGGTACTTGGCACATATATAAAAAGTTACCAAGAAATGGCAACATAGTAGAAGACTAATTGAAACATAGTTTCCCAGTATTGACAACCTGAAGGATGTGTCAGTTTCCCCATAACAAATGGGCAAATTCCCAGAGGAGTGCAGCTGAAGGCCATGCTCCACTGGAAAAAGGCAGGTTAGGCAAGCCAAACAAAAGCAAAAGGTTTGGAGGGTCCATAAATGGAGGGAAAATTGCACCTAAGGAAAATCTTTCCTAACAACTAGCCAGCTATGAAGTGTATTATCTGGCTGAATGCATGACCTGGGTGTGAGCCAGGCGGCGGCAACATGGCATTTTGCGGTCACGTGTGAGGCAATGGCACACTGCTCTGAACTTGCATTACCTGGTTCGCTGCGGTATGGCACTATGTTTTTGTGTCAATAGTTTAAATGGACTAGATTCACCTAGGCAGCTGAGAATTGGAGCTAGGAGCTGAAATTACTGCAGTCTCCCAGCACTTTCGATCACAATCGTGCCATACTGAACTTGCTTTTTAGGAACAGTTCCGCCACGCAGCAGCTCCAGCTCCAGATAACATTTTGAAGTGGGAGTCTTTTAAAATGCCCTTTTATATCCATGTCATTCCCGGTCTCAATGGTGATATTTTTGTGAGTAAACAAATATTGCAATTCTAAAACTGATGTTTTGTAATACATATATCTTATAACTAGTTGGAAATGGAAACAAGCCTTTTTCCTTTAAAGTGCCTTTTCAGATCGGGCAGTAAATATAGTAGTGTGGCTTCCTGTGGCACTGCTAGGCTGGCGTCAGTGACATGTCCACAGAGCTGCATGGATGAAAGCAGGGGAAGAAAGATTTTTAGCTCACAATATTTTTACTCCTGACTTTTGTCCTCCCGCTTCCTTTATTTTTTAGATGGTTTGCCTGCTTTTATGGTTTGAAAGGGGTTTCTATCTATGGCACTTATCTCTAGGGTTTCCACCACTGTAAGACTAACCAACGTGGACTGTTATGTTATCAGAACTTATAACGCGCACGTTCACCCAAGGGCATCATGGCGCGAGGATAACACACAGTAGACTAATGAATAGATGTTATCGCCTAAAATACCCAGGTTATCAAAGGTCGGGGAAAGTGGAAATGATTCTCTATACGTCTGAGAGTAATAGGCAAGTCATTCCCCAGTTTTGCTCTGGCGACTGAAAAGGCCAGGCCTCCAATCCTAGAGAAACAGAACCTAGAAATAACCACTAAAAGTGCACTTCCAGAACGGAGGTACCGACACGGGACATAGGGTGGAAGTTTTTCTCGTAGGTTATCAGCTCCTAAACAGTAAAAAGCTCTATGAACCGAGCATAGATACTTAAAAATTATCCTCTTGGCCACTGGGAGCAAATGCAGGGATCGAAGAAGTGGGCTAATTTGGGATCCATTGTCGCAACCAATCCGCCAAAACTATTGCATTTGCGTACAGGCAGGTAGAGAAAATTGGCATGTGAGAAGGCAGACAAACCTTCTAGGTGTTGGTTGGGTATTTTACCCACCCAGACTGCGCATAGCCATGCTAATCCTGTCGAGCAATCCCACCCACTTCCTGACCTTCCCCACCCAAAACACATCCTCCTGGGATCTCATTGAGCTAGCTTAATATGCCTTACCATCAAAGTTCAAGCTCAAAGGGCCTGTCAGTTGTTTTTAAAGCAGTATTCTGAGTTAATTACTTAATTGGAGTTCTAAACCCGCTACTGGTGTAATATGAAATGTCTTAAACAGGTCTGCCTTCAGCCATTGGATTTATAAGCACTATGGGTGCACTTGACTGAAGTTCTGTTAAAAACACGCATTGGCAAAGCCAACAGTTTTGGCTTGTGTATAATAGGCATTTGCCAGGCACTGCTATTATATGCCCGGATACACCATTTTGCAGCTGCTACCATTGATGACAACTTACACCTTCGTCAGTGCCTTGCAAATGCATTTCCCATGTCTAATAATAAAAGCCCAAACTGGTGGCTGCGTGCCAAGTGACAACCTGTTATTGGAAGGCTGTATGCAGAAATGGAAATTCCTAGATGGTTGTGCTGGAAGGGGTCTCTGTAGCATTTTTGTAAAGTCGTGAATTGACTGGATTCATGGATGATGATATGAGGGCCACTTTCCTTAAGCAAAGGCGGGGGGTGCACTTCTTTTTTTAGGTGCCCAGGCTACTTGTCCCAGTCTGACCCTGCCCTGACATCCTACCAACTGGGCAGGAGCCTTCTGCTTCTCTGGTCTGCCCATCTGCGGGGAGCCGGTACACACTCCTTACACAATTCTGCCTCCCAGAAGGGAAATTTAAGTACTCTGTTCCTCTCTGGAAGTGCATCCATGGGCCCTCTTTCAAGAAACATTGTTTTCAATGTCATGACATCAAGTGAAGCAAACCAAAAGTACATCTCCCAGAATGTACTAGCACGGCAGAGGAAAACCAGGACTGTAAATGAAACTTTAGTATCATTTTGAGCTTTACAGTTGTCTAATGTACTGCCTTTCATAAAAAAAACATACTTCTAGCCTGCGCTCCAACATCTTGTACAGATGGAGGACACCAAGGCTGCATGTTCCTGAATGGAGTAGTCGGGTAAAAGAAAAGCAGCATCGGAACTCAGAGCCTGGTGACAATTCAGACTTCACAGTCATCTCAAGCATGGTAGCACTCACACCCTGCGACTGACACAGAAATAAATACTGCTCACCCACTTCAAGGTTCAACATGTTCATCCAGACTGCATCTCTGGTAGGGCTATGTACATTCAGGACTGACGAGAAACCAGCAGTCTCCACTCAGACCGCGCACCGCTGTTAAGAAGACCGTGGGAGAAAACCGCCAATTTCTCCTCTGCACCTGAAACCTGGGCCCAAGCCTGGCGGGGTGCAAGGGGAGCTCTTTCTGCTCTAAGCAAGTCAACCTCTGCCCACCACCAACCAACCCCACTCACCCAGCAAGGGACTAGCGGTCTCTAGGGGATGATAGGGAAAGAGGGCGCAGCAAGAGAACCATGCCCACATCAGGAGGCACTAAACAGGAGGTTTCTGGCTAATTCAACCCTTTGAAACTCCCTTAGCGGTGTGGGAAGAACAGGCCCTGAGAAGGGTTGACAAATGTGTAATTTGTAAAGCAACATGGGTTCTTGTCTCGGAGTTGTGACACCTCACTCAGCAGGGACTGTGACAAGGAGAGAGGGCGGTAAGTAATTGAGGCATTAGCCCACAAAAGTAACCCATACTGGACTGTCGGCCGGCCCTATGGCGCAGTCTGAGCCTAGCTTTTAGCTCAGTAATACGTTGGTTCGCATCTCATATGCAGTAAATGGCCTTTTGGAAGAAACGTCTATTGTTACCTGAAAATTACCATATGTCAGCGACCCGTTGACCTTGAACACAGCCATGTAGTCAACACAGTGGACAGGAATAGAAACGGCCTAATGAGATAAGCAGTTAAGCGGGCCGCCGAACGCCGTATTGATAAGCAATGGGAGGAGCTTTAAGCTACGGAAAAAAGGTACGCCGTTGGTATTCAAGAGCAACGTAAAAGTGCAAATACCTTATTAAAACCCAGTGTCTGTTCAAAGCAGAAACCATTGTGAATTCCTTGCTACAGCGAGAAAATAAAAGTGGCGCTGAACAAACGAGGAGCGAGCGTAGAGCTGCTCAGCCGTTCTCGGCTACAGTTAGCACGCACGCACGCACGCGAAGGAAGATTGCCAGACTCGTGGGAATGCAGGGCCGTTCTTTCGGGAGCAATTATGTCAAGTGGCCCCTTGGTGAAAGCAAGTGCTGCAGGTGGAACGAATGGCAGCGTGGAAGAAAATCTTCAACTTCTCGCCACCTCTTTTAGAAGGATGAGGAAAAGCAATTGAATTTGGAGTCTATTAACATTCGAAGTGATCCGCACTTTAAGGGGTGCCTTGCTATTTATTTCTCAATAGGGAATTCTTGCAGGGATAGTGGTAGAATTTCTAGGGGGTACTTAAAAGATACTTATATTTGTTTTGTTGTTAGTGTATGCATTTTTGGGAGGATGTGTGCCCCTTCTCAGCGGCCCTTGCCGCTTGCCTTCCTCGCGCCGCCTAGCTCCCACCATCCGCTTTGCTGATTGGCCATTGCTAGTGGTCGAAGCGTACAAAAAGAAGTAGTGGAACTATTACAAATCGCCCGGTATGAAAACAACGGTGGTGGTAAACCCGCCGCCACCGTTGTTTCCATGCTGGGCGATCACAACTCCTGCAGGTGGGAGGTGATGTTCCCGCCAGGTCTGACCTGGCGGGTTTAACACCGCTCGCCTGCAGGCGGACGAGGAAACACCGGCAGCATTACGAGATGCTGCCGGTGTTTCCATGATCCCCATTTCCATTGAGTCCCATAGGACTCAATGGGAATGGGGATTAACACCATTCCACCTCCGTGATTCCCACGAAATCGGGGTCATAATGCCTCGGTAATTCCGGGAATCACGGAGGCAGAATGGTAATACGAGTCCGGCGGTAACCAGGCGGTTTTACCGCCTCGGTTACCGCCAGACTCGTAATGAGGCCCTATGTCCCCTACTGACCTGCCCCCACTCCCGCAAACTCCGTCGCCACACTCCCGTCACACACAATACAACCCCCCCAAACACATCTGCCTGCTGTTTATTATTATTTAATTCTTATAAAGAGGCACAGTCCCATAGGCCCCAGGGAACACAATAAACATACTAGAGAGCAAAGCTGATATTTAGTCAGGGTTGAGATTGAAAAGATGGTATTTGACCAATTTTTTGTACCAGGTAAAGCGTTTCCATATCAATGGAGCCTGGAAATCAAGAAAAGTACCTCCAAACCGGACCAACTTTGGGTTGGTACGGGGTACGATGGTCCAAGGACTGTAACTGTCTTCCAAGAATCTGGGATTTTAAACAATCCTTCAGATATTTTGGGCTTGCCTTGGTCTGGCATTTAAAGGAAAGAGTGAGGACCTTATGAGTAATCCGATGTTTGATAGGGAGCCAATGCAGTTTCCTGCTAGCATCAGGAACATGAGTCTGTTTTGGCAGACTGTAGATAGCACTGCCTGCACCATTTTTTGCAACCTGTAATGAATACAGGCTTTACAGCGTTGTGCCAGCCAACAGGCTGTTGTGATAGTCAAACCTTGAATTAACTGGCACTGTAGCTAGCAAGGAGCAATTGCTAACTGAAATGAATGGATGAATATGGTTCAGTAGCATAGTAGTGTAGCCACAAGAAGAATGAATGGGTGACACATGAGTCTTCATGGTGAGTTCTGCCTAAAGAAATACACATAGCAGCTTCACATTCCTAGAAACACTGATGTTATTGCCAGCAATGTAGAAGCAGGCACAAACTGGGTCTAGTTTTTTAAGACGTGGGCCAGATGCTACATTTAGGAGCTCAATCTTGTCACTGTTAAGAGCCAGTGAGTTATCCGCCATCCAGGTCTGTACTGCATCATAGATTTTGTTTATGGTGGATGAGTCCTGTATGTAGGTTGCACTAAACTCAAGGATGACCTCCGTGTCATCAGCATAATTAGTATACTGTACACCCAGGTCTTCCAACAAGCTAAGCAGGGGCCTGATATAAATGTTAAAGAGTGTCAGAGAGATGCATGATCCCTGCACGACGCCACATATTTGTATGACAGGGGATGAGCTAGCCTCTCCGACTGCCACTCTTACTGTCTATGGCCCGAGGAACAAGGTGATCCATTGTGCTGCCAGGTTGGAGCAGTGTGCCGGGTCCCTAAGCCTTGAGACTAGGAGGGGACGATCTATCAGGCTGAAGGCTGCAGAAAGGTCCAGAAGCATCAGCAGGGCAGTATGGCCAGATCCACTATGCTTGCCAAGGTGGATTGGAGGTCCAGCATAGCTGATTCTGTCCTGTGCTGAGCTCTGAAACCTGACTGGCTTACCCCCAGGATGTTATGTTCTTTATTATGGCCTTGTAGCTGCACATAGGCTACCTTATCCATGATCTTAAGGATGAAAGACACGTTTGTAATGGGCTGATAGTTTTTGGCCTCTAGTGTGTTGGAGTTACTTTTCTTAAGAGGTCGCATGATCCAAGACTCCTTAAGGGATGATGGAACCAAGCCTTTGCTAAAAGAAAGACGGGAATCTTCAGTGCAGTGAAAGTGCAAGTTTCAACTTCCTCCTACACTTTTATTTTAAAAACAAACCATTTCAGAATGGTTTCTTTTTAAAATAAAAGTATAGGAACTGTAAATCGTAATTAAAAAAAGTAGAGGAGCACTGCACCCAACCGCACCCACCCACTTGGACCACTGGCCCTTGTGAAATCAAGGAAGCTCCTCAGACGAAGCGCTGTCCAAAACACAAGTAATTTAGGTCCCAGATCGAGTTTGGGCATCCATTCCACCAGGTAAGGTCCACTCACCCCCTTATTTGCTGCTAAGTCATTTTTGGTTGGGTTTGTGCCATTCACATCAGCCCTGGCCGCATGCCTTCCTCGCTCCGTCCCTCCCTCCTCACTCTGGCCCGCTCCTGCCTTTCTCTTTGCTGATTGGCCTTTGTGAAATCAAGGACGCGCTTCTTAACTGGTAGAGCTAGGGCATCTTTTCCCGGGCAGCCACCGGCTAAGGGCTCCAAGGCAAAGGGAAGCTCCCAACTAAGCAGCTCCACTCTGTGCTTGCTCCTGTTGCGCTTTGGATGCCTGACAGAGACCACCTACAACAACTGATAAGTAAAGTAACTGTGGTGTGGGTGTGGAGTACAGCCATTACTGTACTCCAGTAAAACCCCTTCACTCTTATTACCTAATATATCATACCTACATGCACCTAGCTGAATTGCGTAACTGGTATTCACTGTACTTGCAAAGTTGCATCTGAGTGTTTTCCCATGTAAGTTTGGTGCAGGAGGTGAGCAAAGCCATTGCGGTGTTCATTTAAAGGCTGCCACTCCTTCCTACTTTAGAACAGTGTGTGGATTGACCCTGTGCCCCTGGATACTAATGCTAGATGTATTGCGAGCTATTTATGTATTGCTGTCAGCGGGACTGGGGAGTAGGAAAGAGAGTAGGAAATGTGCCACATTCAGATGGATATTCAGGGTCAGAAAGGTGGCATATTTAGATGGAACTTGGGGGTAGGAAATGTGCCTCATTTAGATAGATTTTCGGGGGGGTAGGATATGTGCCGCATTTAGATGGATCTTGGGAGTAGGAAATGTGCTGCATTTAAATGGATTTGGGGATGGGGGCAGGAAATGTGTGCAGTAGCACCTGGAGCGTTCCAAATGCCAGATGGGATTATCAATAAATGATTTCAGGCCCAAATAACCGCACAGACTCAAAGAACATGGTAAAACACTACTTTATTATCAACTCAATAAAGTTGGGAAACCTGGTGAACAAGCCGATTGTAGCTCACACACTCGCGAAAACATTTCAATTACACAAAAGGCTTTATACCTCAATGTACGTCAGCTATGACGACACCCCATATGGCAAACAGTAAAAACCTATCAAACAGAGGGATATGTTAGGGAAACATATATACCTGTAGCTCATTAATGTGTTAGTAACATCGTTGGCTGCCGGTTATCAAGTAAGCAAGCGTTGAACTACCTATTGAAATATGTTACAATACAGATAATAGCAGAATAACAGCAGTGGATTGGATTCTGTAACAATGTATAATCCATCATTATATAGGCCCTCATGATTGGTTGGCATTCTCCCAACTCCTTGGACATTCAGCACGTTAGCAGCATGTAAGCAAAATGAAACCCAGGTGTGGGGAACGTCAGACTACTGCCCACTTGGCCAATTAGCCTCCCATCTCTCATCAGTTAGGCCCTAAACCAAGGCTTCTTCTCTGTAGTTGACCTTGCTGACTGTTCTCTTCCTCAGAACTTTAAAGGGAGTGAAGGTACATTGCTATCTTTGTTTGGAGCATTATGAATAGGCCTTGTTTCAGGTCTTGCACCAAGTTGGAGGAGACTACGATTTTGTTCATCCCGACCATCTATTTAGTGCTATTTGATTCAATTATATTGGGTGCTATTACTACTCTTGGCCTCTGGAGACTTGTTTGCTCCGTCTTGGGTATGCTTTCTGCATTTTTAATTGTTCAATACTTGGCACTTGCAAATGTTCTCTCCATTGCTTAATCTAAGAGAAATATGTTGTGCGTATGTAGCTTATCCTCTTCAACTCCTTTCGTACCTTGCAATTGCTTCTTGCTGCAGCATCCTTGATCCTAAACCAAGCAAATATTCTTTGATCTGGCACCCAGCTGTATTCCAGTGGATATCAGCTCAGCAGCCTTGGTCTCTCTCCTTCAGGCTTCTCGCTTACATATTTATAGTCGACGTCCATTTTCTCATCATGACTGCTTTACCCGTGTTATATTATCTAGTGCAGCAAGTTTCTATATATCACATCTACCTCGCGTTTCTGCGTATATACATCTACTGCATCTCTTATCACTTATCTGCTCAGTGTATTTGATTTCTTCATATTCGCATATATGTTCACTTTGTTACTTCAGTCAAATCTTCATTCTTAAAGTATTCACATATCGTTTCAGTGCATCCTTGTATCTTCTCTTTATGGTGTCACTTTACACTTGTCAGATTTCACTAATAGCTCTTGTATGTTCAATGGTGTCCGCAGACTTCCTTCTACCATGTCAGTATGAGGGAACATTCGATACAGTTGTCTAAGCACATAACGTCTCTTATATCTTTGATGCAGTATTGGGATGATATATGGTGTCATGCACAGTGTCTTCTTGTTGTTCTTCCAATATGACGCAGCTGAGAGGGCAGGTACTATAAATGATGTGTACATCTGCCTCTCTAAATTCCCCCCTCTGGTCGAGTCCTCGACCACCTCCTCAATTTTCCTCACCTTTTTTTCACACTGTGGTTTCTTTAGAATCCATATCTTTGTCACCCCCTCAGGTAACCTGCATTCTTTATGTGCTCATCCACACTCCAGGTCATATGCAACACTCCCCAGTTGGTTGAGAGAACACCCAATGTCGCACATACTTCTTATGATCCTTGGGGTAGTACAACTTCGTTTTTGGGTGGGGATGTCAGAGTACTTCCTTTCAGGTGCTCATGGGGGTGCTTTCAGTCTGTGTATGCTTGTCAGTCAAAGCATTTATATCAATTATTATCTTCATCCCAATAGCTTTCTTTGCTGTCTTCTTGCACTGTCCTATGATTATTCATACAAGACAGCAACCCAGCAATACTAGTATTAGTATTGCTCCAAGCAGTTTGAAGGCCTTTGCCAGCCAGGTTGGAACCCAAAAGCACAGGGACAAAAACAAGTCTTGATCTTTGGTCTCATCTACTTCTTCCTCCATTTTCATATGCAGACTTGACAGCAAAGTCCTTGCTTCTGTCAGGGTTCCATTTTCTCCATCATGGGCAGGTCTGTATATACAGTAAGGAGGCCCAATCTTGGTACACATGCCTCCTTCCATTGCTGTAATTAAGTCCAGGACATACCTTTTCTGCAGAGTCATGAGTCCGATGGCCCTCAATTCTTGTATTAATTGTTTGTAGCAACTCCCACCTGGTTATTTGTAGCCACTTCACATTCACTGCAGTCTCAATTCCTGGCATGAATATGGCTGTAAATATCACTGCCGTTCTACCGACCAATTTATGCTCATCAGGAATGTCCTGATAATCTTCTATTGATTTTGCTGAACAATTATTCTCTCTTCTGTCGGAAGAGGTTGAGCAACCTTTTCTTTCTTTGGTGTGCATCCATTTTCGGAAAGCTGCTTGGAAATATCAGGGAAAATATCACTTGTGCTTTTGTTAGGGATAAACATATATGTCTCATTGCTACACACTCCAACTGCATTATAGAACATTATTTGATGAAATGCCATATTAATAAGGAAGAAAAGACAAAACATTGTACAGAATGAGGATACAAGAAGTATTGTAAAATAATTAATCTATCTTCTTTCTGGCAATGTGTCTCTTATAAATTGGAAAATTCCCATTCTCTTTTATCAATATAAATGTAATGTAATTCTTGTTATTCCTTATAACAACCACACTCTTTTATAAAAGAAATTGTAAAAGTATTGCAATAATGATTCTGCAAATGATAGGGTTGTTTTTAGGATTCCCCAAAAATGTGACAATATCAACGTGTCGTCTCACTAAAGCTGGGTAAAACCGAGGTATGTATACAAAAACAGCATGCAGAGATGTGTGCAATGTTATAGGTAACATAAAGTGTTGTGGGCAATCTTTGTATTTTATCTTCAAGGCTTTATCTCTTTAGCCTCGCTGGAATTGTTCAGTTGATACTTGCATAATCCATTTGTTTGCCTTTGAACTTGGGAATAATCAGAAGTCAATAGTTCAAATTGTTTTTACTTCATCTGTTCTTTGTTTTGGCTCTTGGTAGCCGATCTTGTCTGTACTCATGGGACTTTTTCTCTTGCTTCATTGTCAGTGGGTGCAGGAGGGGTAAAGGTCACTCCTTTGTAAAGCTTTACGTCATTCAAGTTTACACAAGCTCTTATTCCATCGATCTTCATTGCGGTGGAGTGACCCCCTCTACAAGGTACGGTCCTTCAAAACGAGGCTTATTCTAAGTGTGGATAAAAATCTTTACACACACTTGGTCATCAGGGTACAAACTAGGTTGCTTCAGCAGGTCTATATGATCAACTGTTTGGCTGTCTTCTTCGCTCTGACTTTTTATTTGTTGGGAAATAAAAGAAACAATAGCCATCATATTTGTCAAATAATCATGAATCTCATCCCCTAATGTTTTTGCCACACTATGGGCATCAGTATCTATTCGAGTGGGAGGAGCAAGGGGTACTCTCATGCGGTGTCCAGTCACAAACTCATGAGGAGTCAGGTGGTTATCTTATCCATGCTGGTTTCTCAGTGCAAATAAAGCAAGGGGTAGGCAATGTAGCCATCCCTTCTTCAAAGTAATTTTATTCTTAGCTATCCTTTCTTTAAGGAATCTGTTTAGCCTCTCAAAGATTCCATTCACCTGTGGGTGATAGGCAGATGGAAACTTGTGCTTTATACCTAATAAAAGAGTGATCTGTTTGAACATTTAATTTACAAAATGCGGCCCATTAACAGACTGCAAGACTTCGCACACCACCCGTCTGGGAAACACCTCACGTACGAGAAACTTGGCAGCACATGTGGCATCGGGGTGCATACATGGGCCTGCCTCAATCCATCTGGAAAAGGGACATAGTACTGCTAATATGTATCTGTAACCATTGCATGTTTGCAACATATCCACATAATCTTTATGTAGATGCTGAAAAGGACCATTGGGTCCAGGCATTGCTCCTCTCACTGTTTGCAAAGTATGCCCTGCTGTGAACATCTGCCAGATAATGCAGTTCACAATAAACTGTCCCAGTTGTTGTAACAAATTTGGTGAAAACCAGTATTCTGCGATCATGGCAGCAATACTCTCTCTAGTTGTGTGCACGGGATAGTGAAGCTGCTCCAGCGCCAGCTTCGATAAATCTAGAAGCATAACTGGCTTTCCAGTGCTATCTTGTCTCCATATAGCCTCTGTGGAGGATAAAGAGCTCCCTGTCTCTTCCATAAATCCTGTACTTCTTGTGGAGCTCAACCTTGTAACTCAATTAACTGTACAATGGATAACATATTAAAAACTTCCTTCACCATCATACATCATTCTCCCATTTGCTTAACACTTTTTACTTAAAAATCAGAAAAATTTGGAAAATATGCTGCCCTTTTCGCTTCAATGTCCATGGCTTTGTTACTGCAAGAAATTATGTTTGCCCTCTTAGTATGGACTGCACACTTTAACACAGTGATAGCCAATGGGAGCTTTAGTACTTTAATGAGTTAATCCAATAGAGAATCATGTTGCACTGGTGTGTCTTCTGCGCGGAGGAAACCCCTCCTTTACCAGCGTGCAAACACTGCATGTATGGTTGAAGTCACACAGGCGGAGTCAGAGTACACTGTCACTTCCTCATCCTCATACCTCTGAAGTATGGTGATAAGCACCACTAATTCTGCAGCCAGTGCTGAACTATGTGAAGGCAATCTTGCACTTGTCACTACTTCAAATTCAACATTCATTTTTAGCTACACTACTGCTGATCCCGTATGTATTTCTCCTGTCGTTTGGTCAATTTTTGAAGAACCATCAATGAATAGAATTTTCCCCCCTCCGAGAGCATTTTCTCTAAAATGGGTAATATTGTCATAAAACTCAGTATACGTTGTGCAGTCATGTGCATAGTCCTTCCCTACTGGTTTTGCTATGAATGTCTTTGGATTCACTACTCTACATTTAACAATTTTGATTGCTGGGTTCAAAATATTTCACTTCATATCCTGATGCTCTTTGTACCCTTAGGTTTCTCTAAAATGGCAAATATGGAATGCTCGACGAATAACGTCATTGAGCACCCCATTGTAATGCTTGCAGCTTTTTCCATTGCGAAAGTAGCAGCAACTTACGCTTGTTCACAAAGATAATGTCCTTTCATTACCAGGTCTAAAATCCCACTATAGTAGGTTAATGATTCATGTCCATATCCTAATGTTGTCTTCTGTGTGAGAACTGCTATCTCCATTTGAATGCAGAATAAGTAAACCTCTTTGTTACAGTCTGAAATTCCTAACACAGTGGCTGTTCACATCACTCTTTTTAGTTCTTCAAATGCTTCAGTCATCTCATCTGTCTATATAATCTCAATTTTTAAAAAAATCTATAACAAAAATATTTGGCTTTCGTTGGGATGTTACATAATATCGTGGCTGGATTTGGAACCAAAAGAAA
Source organism: Ambystoma mexicanum (assembly GCF_040938575.1). Taxonomy (NCBI): domain Eukaryota; kingdom Metazoa; phylum Chordata; class Amphibia; order Caudata; family Ambystomatidae; genus Ambystoma; species Ambystoma mexicanum. The sequence continues at coordinate 346,651,404 of NC_090926.1, forward strand.
CTCTGCTTCAACAATATTGTTTAGGGGACGTAGATCCTGAATAAATCTTCACAACCACCCTTTAGCTTCCTTCACCGGGTACACAGCCGTGTTACATGGGGATTCTGAAGGCACCAATATATTCTCTGCTGTAGTAAAGTGGAAATGGTTTTAAATATACTGCTTCTCTGGACATGGGGTACTGCTTTGCTCGGAGCAAAATTGCTCCTGGCTTGAGCTTAATTTGAACTGCTCCTGCTCCACTCAATAGACCCACGTCATATGGACTGTTGGTCCATAAGATGCTTGGCATCTTTTCTAAATCTTCCTGGAAAAATTGTGGTTTCTTTTTTACCAATCCCATTCTCTGTAGTATTTCCCTATTCTCAACTTTAACCCAACAAGTGAGACTTAGGAAAAATACAAACTCATCTGTCAAGTTTGTTAGCCTGTATCCTTCATCAAGGTCTATTACTGTTCTCAATGCTCTTCCTTCATCATCTGTCCCCTGAATAATTCCCCCTTCGTCTCTTACTATCACTTCCCCCAACTGTATGGGGATAATCTGTCCTTCCTCATCATCCATAGGTATTTCTAGCCTAAACAAAATTTGTCAGGCATTCTCAATAGTTTACCTATCTATTCAGGAAGCCATGTCAACAAAATATTGACTTCATCTAAAAATACTTCCGTATCTAAAGGAACTCCTCTTAGTGCCTTTTGGCCTGTAAATGCTGATATACATTCTCTCACATTTATATAATGTATTCCTGGAGTGGAACACATCTCTTTGTCAGTGAAAGATATCGTCATGTTAAGTTTTGTCATCAAGCCACATTCTAATATGTTAACTGTTGTCTGCCGAGAATACAATAGTGCCATAGACACTTCATGTTCTCCTATAGCGATTGGTTATTTGTCAGTAAAATGAACTAAACTCATAGCCCCAGAGAATCCCTGTGCATTCATGGCAATGGCAGACATTAGGTACTTTCCCTCTCGAACACAGGAACGAGTCACTCCAGTGGCTACAAGAAATGCAAATGTCTTGCCTCCTTTCGTTACTCTGGCCCTTGGTTCCTCTTAGGGGTCTGGTGTCACTGATAGTACTGAACACATCTGGTTGCTCTGTGGGCTTTCCTATTGTGGGTATACATTCATCCCTGCACCTGTGAATGGGTTCCCTCCCACTACTGTCACACTCCCTATCCTGGGTATGGATGCTTGTGGGGCTCCTGTATTCGCATTCCATTGCGGCACCATTGCTTGATGTGTTTGTGCTTGCTGGGTCTGTACTTGTTGTGTTTGCATAAGCGCTTGCTGTGGTTGCCCTTGTGGGGACTGTGATTGCAATGGAACGTGTCGCGTTTGCTGCATTTGCGGTGCCGTTTGGCACCGCAAATCTGTTCAGCACATTGGGCCTCATTACGAGGTGGGAGGTAAGGGAAAACCGGCACCGGTAAGGGCACCGGTGCCGGTAATCCCTTACCTCCCTACTATGAGTTCCCTTTGCGGGTCCTTCCTTAACGCCTGTTTTTTGCAGGCGTTAAGGACGGGACCCGCAAAGGGACTTTAGAGCTAATAACGGTACCGCAATTTGCAGGTAACATCATTAGCGCCTTCCCCATTCCGATTGAGCCCTATGGGGGCTCAAATGGGAATGGGGAATGGCCCTGGTGAATGGAGAATTACCGGTCCCTCCGACCTCGGAATGGACCGGTAATTGCTCCATTCACCAGGGAGGAGTCGGAAGGGTTTTGGAGGCAGCCATGGAGCTAATAGCTCCATGGCTGCCTCCAACCTCGTAATGAGGCCCATTGTTTTGTTTTTTGTTAGGAATGTGTTAGGTTCACTATGCTGTCCTGTATTCTAGATTCACCAAATTGTCTGTATTCATATACAAGGGGGCACCTTTTGCTCTCAACACTATCAAATTGTCAGTGTGTTCTGTTGAAAAGCTGGGGCTGCCCTGATCAATTGTCTATATACATTCTGCAGTACTTGGAAAGATCAGGGAATAGCCCCTGTTTCGTTTCTACAGGATACCGTACATTGCTTAGCTGCGCTGGCTGTACTCGTGCGGCCATGCCTTCACCACTCGTCAATATTGCTCCTGCTAGTGCAAATTTCAGCAATTGTTTCTGAACTAACATTGCTTCCTCCTGCTTTCTAGTCTCAGCGGTTTTTCTTATTTTTCTCTTGTAATAGTCGACAATGATGTACGATAGTCAACTGTATTTCTGGCCATGGCTTTGCTTCCATTCCTACCTATTTCTTCATGTAACGTTAAACTGGCTCGGGCAGCCCCTGACATAAATTATGATAGAATAATGGTACTGTTTTATCCCACAGTTCCCTCATCTCAAGATGCCAACGTTCTTGAATCTCTTGAATAAAAGCAACAGGATCTTCGTCCTCACACATTTGCCTTGTCATAATCCCACCCATGTATGATATATCAGGATATTGTACTCTAAGCGCCCTCCTTATGTCTGCTCTACAATTATTAAATGGCGCTCTGTCATGTGTCGTGTTTTGCCCAGTCACACTCGCATATCCTGCTCCTCTGCAAATATTGTCAGCTCCCTCCCCTAGGATAGCTGCTAGTAGGCCTGTTATGCTACCCACTGCTAACATCCTTCCTGCTGTCATTCTTTCTAATTCATAAATCCTTGTTACTGCACCTGCAGTTAAACTAGGTAATTTACATTTCAAATGATCTTTGTCCATTTGTGGCCACGGTATATACTGTGGTCGTCCTGCCCCTTTCTCTAATAAGGGCGATTGTGTAAATCCTGGTCTACAATCGTACCCGCCTACACTTCTTGTCTTCCAGGTGGGGCTAGTTTCACCCCTTCGTCTTCGTCCAGGCAATTACCTTAATCTATTTACATATATATCCCCTGGACTGTGCAACTGTGCTTGTGGTCGTTCAGAATATGGTGTTAGTTCTGGCGTTTTTTCTTTTGGGTCTTCTAAATCTGACCACTTTACCCCTCTTTGTATATTTGGATCTATCGAAAAAGTGCATGCGCCTTCTCTTTGTGCACTTTAGTTTTCTCCCCTTTTTTCATCTGCCATCATTATACCCCAGCTGATATGGCTGTTGTCCCTTTCCTCATGAATTAGATCCAGTCTACTTAAGGACAGCATTCTATGCTTGTCCATCATTATGTCATCCAATCTTTCGCCTGTTTCTTTCGGTGGAGATCCTTCGATACTCCCTTTGGTTTTGTAACCATCTTTATACCTCATTTGCCTAAATAAATCCCCAATCCTTTTCCCTATGCCTTCTGCCTCATGCTCATCAGCCCATATCTTTATTCTCTGTATCCCGTGCAGCTCCCTGCTGGGATGTTGTGACCCTCTCTCTTCTTCCCATCATTCTCATGCTTCGAGTGTTATTATACATCTATTAACAATGTGATCTATTTCATCATCCCTTTGTCCCTTATTGTCTAATTTCTTCTTCCCTTCTTCTCATCTCTCTTTTCTCCTCTTCTTCTCTCCTTCTTTCAATCTGTGTTTCTATTTCTTCATGTTTCTTCTCCTCTATTCTCTCTCTTTTTTCTGTTCTTCATGCCTTCGTCGTTATTCCTTTCGCTTCCTCTTTTTCCTTCTCCTCTTTGTATGCCCTTTCTCATTCCTTTTCCTGTTCCTCTCTTTCTTCTCTTTGTCTAACATCGTCAATACATTTTCCGTCTAATTTGAGTAATCTCTGTCTTCCCATCGACTCGTTCTGTACTATTGTCACCTTCATTGGCTTTGTCCTTCTCTCCTTTTTGTCTCTTAGCTTCTTCTATATCTGTCCATCCCTTCTTTCATCATGCTCTTTATGTTCACCACATGCTGACATATATTTACGCTCTTTAATCTTGATCTCTTCTATATTGTACTCACTACTATAAGTGGGGGGCATGTATGTCGGATTACATACCCTGTCACTGCTTTTAACACCTTTAGAAGATAAAATCCCTATTTGTCCTCAGTTGTACTATCATTTTTAGGAGGAGAAAGAGGAGCCGAGGGAGTTACATCCACCACTTTATGCTGATTAAGCATCCACTCCTTTTCGGGCGGGTTTTCTTTTTCGCTCTGATACATTTTCCATAGTTCTAAAATAGCCAACCTTTTATGTAACCGATTCCCTGTGTATGCAGCATGTAAGTGTGTTGTTATGTGTTGCAATACTGTTCTTGATCGAGAACCTTCATGAGGCTAAGGCATGAACATTTTGTAATCAGTGCCTTTTACCCAGTCAGCATGGTATTTCCTAATCTTGGGTGTGCATTTTAGTAATGTTTTGCACAAGTGTAGTAAGGAAGTGTCCCCCATAATGACAAGTCGTTTTTAACGGTCGATACTTATTGGTCCTTATATTCTGTTATTTCTTTAATTAATTACAGCACAACAATCAATTTGGGCCAGCACCATCAATCGCCGCACATTATCCCAAAAATATCCACAAACAAGCCTACAGAATAATATTTTCTTTGTTTCTTCATTTATGGTTCTATCAATTCGTACTATCCTGCTTTTATTATTGAAAATCTAAGAATTTAATTTTTTTCTATTTTTCACAACTGCTACTCAACTTCTACTCTCCTAGATTGGCGTCAGCTTGTTTTTTAGGGTCTAATAACTAGTCCAATTATTTACTATTGTTCTATAGTTTTAGTCCACAACCTACATTATTACAATGTAATAGAAAACATGTCAAATTTTTACACTAATATTTTTCACAACCCCAAACAACGGTGCACTATAACCTCTACGATCGTCTTTTTTACTGTCTCTAGTAAAAGTATGTCATCTCTATTTTTACTCCATTGTGTAATGTGCCGTGCATCCTTCCATGGCCTTGCTGCAGGAATCCCTTAAAAAATACTGTGTTCCGGAGTTTAATGCAGTCCCTTCTTTTCTCCTTGAGAATAGGAAACAAGGTACCTCTCATTGAACAAATCCTGTTTCGTTCCCCTATTATATATACAGGCTATGCAATCCCTCCCCTTTTATTTGCCACTTTCGATGTTTCTAGTTACGGCCGTTGCTCCGTTTGAGCCCTTTGGCATCGACTCTTCCCCAATCGACCTCTTTGCCTTCTGTCCATGGGGCACCCATTGGGATGGAACAGGAATTTCTTCAAAGAGGCACATGCTGAACATCTTGGTTTACACGTGTTTTTCTCTTTTCTCCCGCTCTCCACGGGAAACTCTGCGGTCTTCTGGCTAATGGTGGAAGACGTCAAGAATCTGGATCTGAACCATCCGCTACCAAAATTTGCAATAGCAACTGGGGCGTTCCAAGTGCCAGATGGGATTACCAATAAATGATCTCAGGCCCAAATTACCGGACAGACTCAAAGAACATGGCAAAATACTACTTTATTATCAGCTCAATAAAGTAGGGAAACCTGGTGAACAAACAGATTGTAAATCACACACTCTTGAATACATTTCAATTACACAAAAAGTTTTATACCTTAATGCACGTCAGCTATGACATCATCCTACGTGGCAAACAGTAAAAACCTATCGAACAGAGGGATTGGTTAAGGGAACATATATACTTATAGCTTAATTAGGTGTTAGTAACATCATTGGCTGCCTCTTATAAAGTATGCACGCCTTGAACTACCTCTCACTGTGTATAATACAGATAATAGCAGTGGATTGGCTTCTGTAAGAATGTATATTCCATCATTTCATAGGCCCTCATGCTTGGTTGGCATTCTCTCCCATCCTTGGACATTCAGCACATTAAAAGCACGTAAGCAAAATGAAACCCAGGTGTGGGGAACGTCAGACAACTGCCCACTTGGGCAATTAGCCTCCTATCTCTCATTAGTTAGGCCCTAAGCCAAGGCTTCTTATTTGTAGTTGACCTTGCTGACTGTTCTCTTCTTCTGAACTTTAAAGGGAGTGAAGGTGCATTGATATCTTCATCTGGAGCTTCATGAATAGGCCTTGTTTCCTGGTCTAGGACCATGTGTGCGGAGACCACGATTTTTTCCATCCTGACCTTCTATTTAGTGCTATTTGACTAAATTCTACTGGGTGCTATTATTCCTCTTGGCCTCTGGCGACTTGGTTGCTCCGTCTTGCATACGCTTTCTGCATCTTTAATTGTTCAATACTTGGCATTTGCAAATGTTCACTCTGTTGCTTAATCTAAGAGAAATATGTTGTGCGTATGTATCTTATCCTCTTCGACTCCTTTCATACCTTGTAATTGCTACTTGCTGCCTCATCCTTGATACTAAGCAAAGCAAATATTATTTGTTCTTGCCCAGAGCTGTGTTCCAGTGCCTGTCAGCTCCGCAGCCTGGGTCTCTCTCCTTCACGCTTCTCGCTTACTTATTTATACAGAGTCGACGTCCATTTTGTCATCATTTACCTGTGTTATATTTTCTACTGCAGCAAGCTTCAATATATCTCATCTACATTGCGTTTCTGCATATATACATCTACTGCATCTCTAATCACTTATCTTTTCAGTGTATATGATTTCTTTGTATTAGCATATATGTTCACCTTGTTTCAGCGCTTCTTTGTATCCTTTCTTCATGACGTCACTTTACACTTGTCAGATTTCACTTATAGCTCTTCTATGTTCATTGGTCTCTGCAGACTTCCCTGCTACCACGTCATTTCAAGGGCACATTCGATATGGTTGTCTGAGCGCATAACGTCTCTCGTATCTTCGATCTGGGATTGGGATGATAACCTGGTGTCATGCACAGTGTCTTCTTTTTGTTCTTCCAATATGATGGAGGTGAATGAGCGGGCACTATAGATGACATGAACATCTGCCTCTCTACAAAGGTGTTACATTTAGATGGATTGCTGGGGCAGGAAATGGGTTACGCTTATGGAATGTGTCATACGTAGATTGTTTGCGAGGGAATGTAATTGTGTTACACTTGGATAGTTTGCTGGGGTAGGAAATGTATCATGCTTGTCTGTGAGAGACAAGCCTTGTGTTACACTTAGACGGATTGTTGGAAGGAAATATGTTTCTCTTGAAGATTTGTGAAGTTTAGCACATGCTTGCATTAAAAGAAACAGTGTAGTTTAGTAGTCTCATTTCTACTGAAGAACTTAGGCTGGCATCTGTATCGCTCTTAGAAGAACAGTAATGGTCATTCTGAAGGGTGGCCAGTGTGCGCATTAAATTGATCTGGGAATTGTCATTTGTGCTACACCTTTAACACTTAAAGATCCTAACTCAGCCTTGGTATTCTGATATCGCAGTTAGAAGACATCTGTTAGCAGCGTACATAGAACCAGGAAGATAGCTAGTAAGACTATAAAGCTAGCCGGTCCATGGCGCCAAGAGAATCCTACAATCCTAAATCCTATGGTAAACATCTGGTAGAAATACTAGGTCAGCCAGTCTTTTGCTTGAGGGTAGCACCCCCCATAGTGCCTAGAAGAATCTATGAGGGTAATTGGTCTTTTTCCACAGACTTTCCGATGAAACAGCGACATCAAAGATAAGCTCCATCTGTGATCTTGGTACGTATGAATGCACCACTTCGATGGACATCTGCTGAAGGCACGACTATCCATCCATTCACAGTAGAATGCAGCTACGACCTACGACAACATTCGGGCTAGCTGGACACTTAATGTTTTTAAGCCTACTTACACCAGACTACACCTCAACACCCCCTAAATCAGTATGCAGCGAAGACCTATGACAAACTCGGGCGGCTGGACACATAGCGAGTCTCTCACACTCACACCATCTCCTGACTCCTCTCAGTACCCATCCACATGTGTAGAAACACTTGTGTATAGACGCTTTATAAATGCTGTATCGTATCATATCACATACCTCACCTCATGGGTTCATTTTTACCGGAGCCTGGCCAGCCCTGCTAAGCCTTCTTTGGTCAAATGCACACACACACATTTTAATCCTGCTCCATGACCTCCAACACTCTGGACTTCGGTCCCAAAGGGCGTTCCCACCACCAGCGCATTGAGACTATAATAATGGTAAAAGGCGCTATATAAATGACAACTACAATACAATATAATTTGGTTAAATACAAACCTTTACACAACCATATAGAAACAAATAGCATAACATTAACATAATTAAAAGCATAAGATACATGTCATTATAATATGACAGTTAGAAACAATAGATAGTTATGGAGGAGTGGCCACTGCTGTGTTCTGGAATATTTAAGGTTCTTGTGTTGTGGTAGTGGTTCTGTGGTGTATATTTTATAGTGCTATCACCAGAAAAAGCACCACTGGTACTGAGGGGTGAGTAAGTAACTGAAGGACGTTGTTTGGGTTGGAATCACCCAGACATCTGCAAGGAGCTTGTGCAAAGAAACTCACAACTACTTTTTCTCAGTTGGTTTCATTCATATCCTGTAATAATGATTAGTCGATAGACTGTTCCAATACATTTCCACAATCTTTAAAATCGTTTTTTGTCGTAATGAAGCTTTTTAATCCGTCGACATAGGCATTCTTATGGTGTCCAATGCATTTCCTTTGGTTTTACCATCTTCAGGGAGCAATTTCTACAAAAGAACAAGTTACTCCTTACCTGGTAACGTTCTTTCGATGGGATGTTCCTCCGACGTATTCCTTATCTATGATATTTGTATCTCCAGCTTGCTGGCCTCGGAAACATTTTTTCCCAGTAGAGGGCACTGTGCGTCGACGTCCGTCGAGTAGGTGTTCCTCGACAGCCACCGTATCGACGCCGACGTCATCATGCCTATAAATGGCCACGCGCAGCGTCCGTTGCTCAGTTCCGTTTTGTAGAGTAAGGTAGTTATTGCATGAATGGTTACTACCTTTGAAGGAGCGTAAGCTGCAACCACAAGGGAAATGTTACTGCAGGGATGGATGGGAGGGGCGATAAGGAATACGTCGGAGGAACATCCCATCGAAAGAACGTTACCAGGTAAGGAGTAACTTGTTCTTCGAATGGATTGTGTCCTCCGACGTATTCCTTATCTATGATAGACTCCCATAGTAGTGGTATGTGATTGGAGGCGGGAGTAAGAGATGCCATATTACTCTTTAAGAATGAACAGAGTGTAACACAGCTTTGCCAAATCTAGTCTCTTGACTAGAGGAGGAATCCAGGCTATAAAATTTGGTAAAGGTATGTGCGGACGACCATGTGGCAGCCGCACATAGGTCTCGAATTGGTACCCCTCTTTGAAGAGCTGAGAAGGCTGCGATACCCCTGGTCGAATGAGCCCTTAGATTTTGAGGGGGCTCTTTCCCTGCCAGTTTGTAGCATTCCAGAATGGCTAAAATAATCCATCTGGAGATGATTTGTTTGGTTATTGGTAATCCCAATTTATGTCCTGCGTAACCTACAAAGAGTTGGTCTGCTTGTCTAATTTTAGCAAATCTACTGATATAAAAACTCAAGGCTCGCTTAGGGTCCAGCCTGTGTAGTCTCTCTTCCTCTTTCCCCGGATGGGGAGGAGGATAGAATGAAGGTAAAGTAATATTCTGAGTAATGTGAAATTCAGAAACTACCTTTGGGAGGAAGTTAGGCTTCACCTGTAGAATGACTTTGGGCCTCATCACGACCCTGGCGGTAAGTTACCGCCAGGGCCGTGACTTTACCGCCATGGTGCTAACTACGTTAACGCCATGGCGGTAAGGGGATTTACCGCCCCATTCCGACCTTGGCGGGGCGGTAAATCCCCAATCCCCATTTACCCTTCCCCATTCCCATTTTTGCCCCATAGGGCATAATGGGAGTGGGGAAGGCGTTAATTACGCCACCGTAAATTACGGTGGCGTAATTAACACCAAGTTCCCTTACCGCCATGGTTTTTTACACCCGCTAAAAGCAGGTGTAAAATCCGCCATGGCGGAAAGGGAACTCGTGATTGGCGGTAAGGGGTCGGCGCAGCTAACGCTGGCGCTAACCCCTTACCGCCAGGGTCGTAATGAGGCCCTTTGTCCTTGTGAAAAATTGTATGAGGAGGTTTACAAGATAGGGCTTGTATCTCGCTAACCCTTCTAGCAGATGTTAATGCTACCAATAAAACAGTTTTGAGGGTGAGAAACCTCAATGAACAAGAGTGGAGTGGTTCAAATGGAGCACCCTTTAGGAAGTTTAAAACTAGATTTAAGTCCCATAAGGGAACTTGGAATGGTCTTGGAGGGTAAACATTAGTTAGACCTTTCAGGTATTGTATTACCAATGGAATTTTGAAATATGAAGGCTCCTCTGCAGTGCGCTCAAAGATCGATAGCGCTGCGAGATAGCCCTTAATAGTGCCAACTTGAAGGCCTGAATTTGCCAAATAAAGTAAGAAGGATAACACCGCAGGTGTACCACATGAAAAGGGTTCGATATTCTTTTCTCTGCACCAGCTGCAAAATTTATTCCAACGGCAGCGGTATAGAGTTTTAGTTGCTGGCCTTCTGGCCGAAAGCAACACCTCCATGACGTCATCTGGAAGGTCCCAATCCTTGTACCTCAAGCTTTCAGATACCAAGCGTGAAGGTTGAGGGTCTTGATGGCTGTATGGAGAACCTGACCTCCCTTCTGCGAGAGAAGATCCTCTCTGTACGGTAGACGAATTGGAGGGTGGATGGACATGTCCAGAAGGTCCGGGTACCACGTTCTCCTGGCCCAATCCGGGGCAATTAGGATCATGGTCTTCCGAAACCTTCTCAACCTCCTGATCATTTGAGGAATGACAGGGACCGGAGGAAACGCGTACAGAAGTGGGAACTCCCAGTCCACTACGAACGCGTCTCCTAGAGCTCCTCTCGGGGGAAATTCCCTTGAGCAGAATCTGTCGCACTTCCTGTTGATATTGGTGGCGAACAGATCCACTTGAGGGGTGCCCCAAAGGGCGAAGATCTCTTGAAGGACTTCCTGAGCTATCTCCCACTCGTGGGAGACTGTGTTCTACCTGCTCAGAGCGTCCGCTGTCAAGTTCTTCTCTCCGGCTAGGTGAATTGCCGATAGAGAGATTCCTTCCTGAATTGCCCAAAACCAGAGCTGCATCGCCTCTCTGCACAGTGGCAGTGACCCTACGTCTCCTCTTTTGTTGAGGTAGTGCATGGCCACTGTATTGTCCGTCATTATCAGGACGTTTCTCCCCCGTACAGACGGCAGAAAAGCCTTCAGTGCCAGTCTGATGGCTCTCAGCTGATGTGTAGTCTGGACTCCGATGGAGACCAACGACCGCTGATGGTCAAGTCGTTGGCATGGGCTCCCCACCCTGTGAGTGAGGCGTTTGTGACTACTGTTATCTCCGGCCTTGGTTGCCAAAACAGTTCTCCTTTCAAGATGTTCTCTGGATAGGCCCACCATTGAAGGTCGTGGGCTACCTTGTCCGGAATCCGGAGGAGATCTGTCATCCTCCCTGAGAATTGTGACCACTGAGTCCTCAGTGCCCACTGAAGGGATCTCATCCTCAGGTGAGCCTCTGGCACGGGGGATATGCAGGATGCCATGAGGCCTAGCAACCTCAAAAAGTCGTAGGCTGGGAGACGTTGGGCATTTTGAAACCTGGTGACCATCTGCAGAATATCTTGAGCCCTCACCTCTGGTGGCGAGGCTTTTCCCAGGGATGTGTCCAGGACTGCTCCAATGAACTGGAGTCTCTGTGATGGTATCATCTGTGACTTCTTTAAATTGAGGGAGAAGGCCAGCTTGTGAAGGAAGTGGCAAACATAATCTAGTTGGATCTGAGCTTGTTCCGAAGAAACTGCTCTGATCAACCAATTGTCCAGGTAGGGGTAGACGTGAATCCCTTCCCTCCTTATGCTTGCAGCCACAACCGACATTAGCTTTGTGAAGACCCTCGGGCGGAGGTCAGCCCAAATGGCAGAACTCGAAATTGATGAGAGTTGCCAATTGCGAACCTCAGGTACTTCCTGTGCTTGGGCTGGATTGGCACATGGAAATAAGCATCCTGAAGGTCCTGAGATACCAACCAGTCCTGAGGCTGGAGGGCCTGAAGGATCTGAGAGAGAGTTACCATCTTGAACTTGTCCTTCCTGAGGACCTTGTTCAATTCTCGTAAGTCCAGGATGAGTCTCAGTCCTCCGTCTTTCTTTGGTATGAGAAAGTAGGGGGAGTACCAGCCCTTGTTCCTGTCCGCTACAGGTACCGGTTCTATGGCACCTTTCTCTAGCAGGTCTACAATTTCCTGCAAGAGGAGCGGATCCGGCACTTTCAGAGAGCTGTTCCCCGGTGGATGGCTCTGAGGGATGCGTAGAAAAGGCAGGCAGTAACCTTGGCCAACTGTCTCCAATGCCCAAGCATCTGACGTAATAGCCTGCCATTCCGTCAGATGATGCGTTAACCTACCCCCTACAGGTGTCTTGCGATGGGAGACCTCAGAGTGGTTTGGGAGCGGCTGATGCAGTTGCCAAAGGTAAAGCGGCTCCTGCTGATGCGGCTTTCTTTCCTCTACCCCGTCCACCACGGGTAAATTTTCCTTGGCCTCTTTGAGCAAGCCGTCCTCTGCCTCTTCCATATGAGGAATAATAGCGAAAGGACCTTCCTCTCCAAGAGGATCCTGAGGGACGAAAATTAGTTTGACGGATTGCAGCTCCTAGTGACTTGGCTGCTGCTTTAGATGTTTGCAGTTTTTCCAAACTGTCATCCGCCTTTTTACCAAACAGGGAAGAGCCGTCAAAGGGCATATTTAAAAGTCTGGCCTGTACGTCAGAAGCAAAGCCGGACTTTCTCAACCACGCATGCCTGCGGATTGTGGTACTTGCCGCCATGGCCCTGCTGATACTGTCAGCAGAATCAATGCCAGTTTGAAGGGACTCACACATTGCATCTTTACCATCTCTGATGATATTTAAAAATGCGTCCCTTTCTTCTCCTTCCTGGAGGCAGTCAGCCGCTGATGAAGCACACTCCCAAAGAGTGTGGCTGAACCTAGCGAGCGTACAAGTCGCATTAATAGATTTTAAAGCCATGCTACAGGCCGAGAAGACTTTCTTAGCCATGGCATCATATTTTTTATCATCCCTATTCTGTGGAGCAGTGGGGTATGCAGATGTACTGCCTGATGAAGTTGCAGCCTGGACCACCAGACTCTCTGGAGTAGGGTGTTTAGATAGGTATTCAGGGTCAGAAGCAGATACCCTATATTTCGCTGACAACTTCTTGTTAACCGCAGGGATAACTTCAGGAGTTTCCCAGTTAGTTAAAATCTTTCTCTGTAAGGCAGAGTGAAATGGAACCACAGGATCCTCCTGTGGACCTTTATCCAAAATGTCAGTGAGGCCATCCTGCTGAAAAACAGGTGAAGGTGCAGACCAACCCATGAATTCTATGATTCTTGACACTAGGGTTCTATAAGGGGTTTCAGCATGTTCCCCTGGGTCTAATGTGACAAATTCCACTTCAGGGGAAGTGTCTAAACCACTTGCTTCCTTTAATACATCCTGAAGGTCTTTCAACCTTCTTTCCTCAGGGTCAAAAGTTTCTGTTTCAGGTGATGTGGTCCTCTGCAGGTCAAAAGTCCTTTCTTGATCTGAGTCTTCCCTTTCCTCATAAATTGAGGTTAAAGGGGGGTGTTCTGAGTGAAAAGGGACAAAACTCATTTCTAAAGCAGAAGGAGCCATCATCACTGGCCTTGAAAAGGTTGATGTCGTCGACACCGATGTAAAAATCCTTGAAGGCGCCGTCAAAGGCGTCGAGAAAACTGGAAGAGTCCCCGTAGAACTCGAAAGGATTGGAACCCTGCTCGAGGATGTCGACGACGCTCTCGGCGGCTTTTGGCCTAACCGTTGGCTGTGGAGTAGCCGTGTTTTTTTCTTTTATCGGCGTCGGTGTCGACTCAATCGACGGATGCGTCGAAGAACCCTTCGATAACCGCGTCGATGGCGCCGATCTATGCTTCGAAGGGGCTTTCGACGATGGCGTCGAAGATGCTTTACTTCCCGATGGCTCATGGTGTTTTCGGGTCGACTCTTTCGCCGGGTGCTTCGACTCGCGGCGTTTAGATTTTTTGGGCTTTTCACCCGGGGTATCACCCTCAGCTGACTTTGAGGGGGTCGAGGCTGCTTTCTCGAAGACGCTTAGCATCTTTTTTCTGAATTCCTCCCACTCAGCCTGAGAGCTGTGTTTTGTGGGGCAATGTACTCTTTCAGGGGAACTAGAAGACGACGACGAAGGAGATCTTCTACGTCTCTTTTTCGAGTGTCTAGACCTCGACGAGTGGTGGGAGCCACTTCAAGACCTAGACCGAGAATGCTTTCGACGGTGAGGAGACGAATGTCTCGACTCTACCGCGGAAACTTTCGAAGAAGTTAAAACTGACTTACCTCTCTCGAGCTTCCCCTTACGCTCCTTCAAGGCTTTCGCCATCATGGATAGGCATTCCTCACACTCCGAACACTGGTGTTCGATTCCCAGACACCACAAACATATCCTGTGAGGATCCGTCAACGACATTTTCTTCCCACAGTCTCTGCATTTTTTGAAATCGGACCGAGGAGTCGTCGGGTTGGAGGAGGAAGCCATCGAGTACGAGTCGGTTTTCTCGAGGAAATATGAATATATTTCGACTGACGAACTGAGCAACGGTATTCCGAGGCACACGAAGCGCGCAAAAACGGAACTGAGCAACGGACGCTGTGCGTGGCCATTTATAGGGATGATGACGTCGGCGTCGATACGGTGGCTGTCGAGGAACACCTACTCAACGGACGTCGACGCACAGCGCCCTCTACTGGGAAAAAATGTTTCCGAGGCCAGCAAGCTGGAGATACAAATATCATAGATAAGGAATACGTCGGAGGACACAATCCCTTCGAAATATAGATGATTAGGTTTTAGTATAGAGTATAAATATACAATCCAATTGTTAGATGCAGTTAGGTCAGTTACCTGCCTGTGCTTCTGTCTCTCCTATACGTGCTTCATTTTCTACACTTAGTCCTAGGCAAGGGCTTCGGTTGGCCTCTAATACCTGTAACACAAAGAGGGAGAGGGGCGTTGGTAGTTGTCACTGCAGAAATTGTAGTGCTTTCTAAGGATGAATGTATACAATGAATGACATACTTTGTTGTTAGAAGGTGTTATCCCCATTCGATAGTTACTTCCTGTTGTCCTGTGGGGCGACAAAGTCAGAAAAAATTAGTACGTTGAAAAATAGCTACAAAATTTGATTTCTAAGGATGAAGTGTGAGTAAGTTCTCCTAGGAGTGTCCCTCTAGCAAACTCACCTGGATATTCTATCTTTTAATCGTTTTGGGCAACAGGATCCCGGTCAGGTGGATCGCTGTGTCCAGAGGAAGTACATTTATACACAATGGCACCAGCGTTAGCGTGCACAATGACGTCACCAGTCGGCGACGTCATCGCGCGCCGGCCGCCATTTTGTTGGTTTTGGTGCCCGAGCGTGTCAACTAATTCAGTACACGTATTCTCTAAGAATGGTGTAGTGCCATGTTGGAAGATCTTCAAATGTGTTGACCCACGATTAGGTGTCATGATATTCTCCATTGTGCATGCTGTAAATACGCAATGATGAGCAGTTCACTAGTTTCACGTTGCGAGATTTCGTTCTTGTCTAATTTCCCAACTAGTATAATTCTCTAACTAGCTTTAAATATTGGTGCTATGATATGGCATACCAAAAAGGCTGTTACTAGTGATACAATTATATACTCACTGATATGAAGGCCTTGAAGAATGATCACAGTACTCTCCTCACCAATAAGGGTATTCCCCGAATATTCACATAACCGCATTGCAGTACAAAAGAGAAATAACTACTGTACTGCAACATACTGTCAACCAGCATACCCACTTACTACTTACTCTGTGCACTTTGAAACAGATGTAATGCCACCTAAGCAATATATAAAGAATTATAGTGAAAAAATACACGTGTGGTGGGTCATATCGGGTTTGTTGGCATTTATTGTTGAGGGGTCAAGGAGTTCTCAATCACGATTTTATTACCCGCTTATGATGCTATTCTTTTTGGGACTTACGAATAGGGCTGTACCGAATAGTGAATTTATTATTCAGTTGAAACCGAATAGTTGGTCCATGTATTTGGCTGGTGCTGAATAGTAATTTTTTAAAACTCTTGTTGCACAGAATTTTAAAAGACAAAACTACATGGGGCATAGCCTGGCAACTCCCCCATAATTGTTGCAGGTGGGGCCAGTGGGCCTTCCCCGAGTGTGCCCCTATATTGTTTTGTATTTTAAAACTCTGCGCAACAGGGTCCACTAGACCTTGCCTCAGCTGCCCCTGATTGTGCATTTTTTTTAAATTACCTGTGTGGCTACCAGGGTAAGGCCTAGCAAGCCCACAGCAACAATTACATGGTTCTTTGTGTTTGTGCAAGGCACACTATGGAACCAAACCATAGCTACAATGGCGATCTATTCACCCCCAGCACTAATGACGCCTCTAATTGAGGAAATCACGCCGATAATAGTAAACAAGCCAACGGATACACTGGTAATGGGCGGAGACTTCAATGAAGTGATGAGCATTATTGAAGATCGCACACATCAAAGAGGAAGAAATCCGACACTGCCGACCAAACTGGCTAGCTTTGCATCAGCACTGGGCCTGAAAGACGCATGGAGGGACCTCCATCCAGGGGAGAGACAATTCTCTTTCCACTCGGGTACACACGGGTCGATGTCCAGGATTGACTACTTTTTCCTCCCCGGTGAAAATGTGCACAAAGTAATTGAAGCAACTCTGCAGCCCCGAGGAATATCGGATCACTCCCCACTCACGATGCTGCTCGAGACAGAAAGACCCCAACCTCCACCGAAGTGGCGATTGAATGCATACTATCTAGGATTCCCGGAACTAACAGAGAAAATCCAAGAAGCAACCGCAACGTACTTTGAATTAAATCAGGATTCCGTGGATGATGCAGAAATAGTATGGGAAGCATATAAGGCAACTCTAAGGGGTGAAATTCTGAGCTGGACTTCAGCACATAAAAAATCACACCAGCGAGAAGTGGCAGAAGCAGAAGCGGAGGTGAAGCGTGCTGAGGAGAACTTCATAAGTTCCGGAACGGGGGAAGACAACACATCTCTACAAGTGGCACAAAAGAAACTATACAACGTTGCGTTAACATGTGCAAAACAGGCGCACAGAACTATGCGTGCAAGGATATATGAAACAGGAGACAAAGCCAGCAAGATGCTGGCATGGCTGGAAAAGAGAGAGGAGGGCCACCTCCAGGTACACCGGATAGGCATCACAAACACTGAATGGGTCTCAACGGACTCTGGCATTGCGGAGGCCTTTGCAACCTACTATGAAAGACTATATGCCCCACCGACGACCCCGCTGGACCCCAGCATATTGGACACAATGACCATCCCAGCACTAAACGAAACCCAGAGGCTGAATCTTGAAGCTGTAATAACGGAGAAGGAACTGACAGCCATCTCCCAGCTCCAGAATGGGAAAACCCCGGGGCCCAATGGCCTTCCAGTGGAAATATGGAAAAAAAAATTGGCACCGGAGAAGTGGCGCCACACATGCGGAAAATGTTCCTACAGGCAAAGGAGAAAGGCATCCTACCACCAGACCTAAGGAAAGCCAACATAGTAGTGATACACAAGGAAGGCAAACCTCCAGATGCATGCAGCTCGTACCGTCCAATCTCTCTCATCAACACCGAAGCCAAACTACTGGCAAAAATACTGGCCAACAGATTGCAAACAGTGATACCATCCCTGGTCCACCCGGACCAATGCGGCTTCATGCCACAAAGATCCACGCGAATGAATATTCACAGACTTCACTCTGCCATTGAAAGATCACCCACTCTACAGGGCCCACTAGCATTGCTTACTATCGACTTCGAGAAGGCCTTTGATTCGGTCCATTGGGAGGCCCTGTGGCTCATTATGGGCAGAATGGGATTTGGAGAGCAATTCACAAACTGGGTTAAACTCCTATACAATGCCCCGATAGCAGAAATTAGAGTCAATGGCTAGTCTTCACGCACCATAGCACTTGGGAAGGGTACCAGACAGGGATGTCCCCTCTCTGCGATGTTATTTGCACTCGCAATTGAACGACTAGCGATAATGCTAAGAGAGTCCCTGGATTGGAGGGGGTTCCACTGGGCACAGAACTGGGAGGACAAGGTGTCCTTATATGCAGACGACCTCCTAATCTACCTAAGTGACCCAGCAGTCTCCTGTCCCATTGTCCCGAATATACTAAACATATATGGGAATTTTAGCGGGTTAAAGGTAAACTATGATAAATCCCTGCTGTTTCCGATTGAAGGACTCGATGCAACAACCCTAGATAATGGCCTATTTAAGACCGGGAAAGAGCACTTCTGATATCTCGGGATACAAATCACGACAAACCTAACACAATATGTAGAAAAAAACTGTATCCATTGAGGGATAGATTCGTAAACGACGTAAGGCACTGGATGACCCTTCCGCTCACCCTGCTAGGGAGAGCTGCCTTATTCAAGATGTTGGCCCTCCCCCGGTTTTTATATGTCCTGCAGAATGCACCACTATACATACCTAAAATAGAATTCCGCAAAATAGATGAATCACTTAGGAAACTGCTGTGGGGAGGGGGGCATCCCCGAATTGCACTAAACACCCTACAGCGCTCAAAATGGGAGGGAGGAATCGGACTTCCATGCCTGCAGATGTACTACTGGGCTGCTCAAAAAATTAAAGTGGTGAATGATATCCTGCATATCGATCCAATGATGCCGCACAACAGAGCAGACACCCAGACGGATCATGGGATCACCCCGCTAGAAAGCCTCTATCAAAAGAAAACACGACAAGCCACACCCACAATGACTGCTCAGAGAACGCAGATTTGGATAGATGCACATAGATACTTGGGATGGGAAGGGAAAGTCACGTTGAAACAACCACTGTGGTGTATTAAACATCTCCCAGAACTTAAAGAAATTCACAAGTGGGTGGCCTGGGAGGAGGCAGGGATACAGACATTAGAAGACATGGTACGGGATGAAGAAATCAAGACATTCCAAGTTCTGAGAGATGAATTCAACCTTCCCATCACGGAGCACTTCCACTACCTGCAGATAAGACACACACTCACTGCAAGCGAAATAGACCTCCCAAATGTGCACCCCGATCGAGAGAAACATAGTGATGGAACGAATTGAACACAAAGTAACATCTGCAATGTATAATGCCATCAACTCGTTTGCCACGAAGGAGCTCACAGAACTTAAAGAGAAATGGGAAAGAGATGTGGGTCAAATACAAGCAGAGGACTGGACAGTGGCTCTTATGTACCCCCGAGAATCAGCAATCTCAGCCAGAATTAGGCTGGTCCAGCTAAAAATCCTACATAGGATCTACTACCCCAGAGAGGCTTTGCACCAATGGGGAAGGGCGACGGACCCTAACTGTTTAAGATGCCATCACCCAAGAGGAACCTTCTTTCACATTTTATGGGATTGTCCGCAGATACAAGACTTTTGGCAACAATGCTGCGATAGCCTATCAACAGTACTTGGCCGCGAAATACCGTTGGACCCCAGACTCCTGATACTGGGAATAGATGCGGATATAGAACTATCAAGATTTGAAAAACTCATGTTTGCAACAACCACAAGTCTTGCCAAAAGAAATATAGCTCAATTGTGGGGCTCAGCCACACCACCACAGTACGGCAAATGGGTAACGGATGTAGACATGTGTGTGCCAATGGAAGTGAGAATGTACACCACAAGGGGGTGCCCAGAGAAAGCGGCCAAGATATGGCAAAGGTGGGAGGACAACTGAAGGCAAACAAAGAAGAGCCATAGAGACATTGAATGCCGAGCAGTGAACTGATACAAGCGATCGAAACGAAACCAAGGACTATTAGATGTAACAACTTTACAACATACGCAAAGATGAGCCAGATGCCAGGAAGAAGTGTATACCTGTGTGTTTAAATGTAGTGACTAAGTGTTAATTATTTACCTTCGTTGTGTTTTGTTTGTACCTATAAAACAATAAAATATTTTACTAAAAAAACAATTACAGGGTTCGCTGGGTCTTGCCCGGTTGTACCTGGTTGCTGAATTTGTTTTAAATGGTCTGGGGTGCATCAGGGCAAGGGCCGGCGGCCTCCCTGCAACATCTACGGAGGTCGCCAGGGGTTGCCCTGGGAGCCCTCCAGCAACACATTTTAAAACATGCAGCATTGGGGCAGCTAGGCAAGGCCCGGCAACACCTGTAGCTACTTTTTTCAATTGTTTTTTTGTTGTTATATTTTTACATTTTCTCAAATCAACCCACACAAGAGGGCCCTCATTACAACACCGGCGCTAAACCATGGCGCTATTAGCACCATGGTTGGTGCCACTGTTGTAACGGGTCCGCCATGGTTCAATGGGGAAGTACCACCCCATTCCAAGGTTGGCGGGGCGGTAATTCCCCATTGAACCATGGCCCTTCCCCATTCCCATTTTCGCCCCATAGGGCTCTATGGGAATGGGGAAGGCGCTAAGTACGGTACCGCAAATTGCAGTACCGTACTTAGCACCAAGGTCCCTTTGCGGGTCCCTACTTTAACGGCTGGTCTAGACCAGCCGTTCAGGTCGGGTCCAGCAAAGGGACCTCGTAGTAAGGCGCTAAGGGCCTCATTACGACCCTGGCGGTAAGGGGTTTACGCCAGCGTTAGCTGCGCCGACCCCTTACCGCCAATTACGAGGTCCCTTAGCGCCATGGCGCTTTTAACACCTGCTTTTAGCAGGTGTTAAAATCCATGGCGCTAAGGGACCATGGAGTTAATTACGCCATCGTAATTTACGGTGGCGTAATTAACGCCTTCCCCACTCCCATTATGCCCTATGGGGCAAAAATGGGAATGGGGAAGGGTAAATGGGGATTGGGGACTTACCGCCCCGCCGACCTCGGAATGGGGCGGTAAGTCCGCCAACCACCATGGCGTAAACGTAGTTTACGCCATGGTGGTAAAGTCACGGCCCAGGCGGTAACTTACCGCCTGGGTCGTAATGAGGCCCTAAGTGTTTAACGGCCCTGCAGCCTTTTACGGCGCCGTTAAACACTTAGCGCCAGGGTCCTAATGAGGCCCAAGGACATCAAATCAAAAAACACAATTAACTCATCAATGCCCCCCTACCCCCCACAACCCAATCAAAATTGTCAGGCGAGCATAACTTAACAAATGATTACTTTGAGGTAGTGTGAGTCTAGCATGCTACAACTATAAGGTCATTCCTATTCCTTACTTTGTCGCTGCTAAAACTTGTCAAAGCCTCCCACCACCCATGGGCTGACCGTCATATTAGGACCCTGAGAAATTAGAGGGTGGGGTTACACTTAGGGACTTCTCGCTCCCCTTCCAATCTCATACTCGACCTGTAACATCTGGTAATCCTCTCTTATTCACTTAATTCCGGTCCCCATTTGCTTAAAAGCCTGGAACACAAATGTACATTTGTAACTCCCCCACACACACAACTGTCTCAAACCTTCCCTCCTCATTTTACCCAAATTATAAACATAGGCGTTGTTGCATAACTAATGGCCCATTGTGCCAGGTCCTGACCCGCACTAATAATCTGCATGCAATGGGGAAGAAATAGAAGCAACTATATTTATAACTGGACATTATTCAGGGCGCCTTATCGTCTGATACAAAAATATTTTTTTGCCACACATCTTCGCATTGTAACAGCATATCCTCGTGAACATGAATGGAGTCAGGTTCCTTTTGACGTAGTATGAACATTTCAGACCTCACCCAATGTCCCAAATCAGAAACCTATACATTGAAATGTGCGGTGCTTGCCGATTTCCATGCTATGCTTCTTCTCCTTATGGCCAGCATGACTGCTACATCTTTCAACTTCTCTAAACGTCTCCTTTTCTTCCCCCTTGAATGCGATCCCACTAGACATGCATAAGGTGATTCTGAGATTTGCCTATTTCTGATCTATTCTGTCCAAAATGTTGTCTGTGAGCATGAGCAAAACATCTTTAATAGATCGCATTTTGTAAATGCCATTTTCATCAGCAATGAGCTGAAAGAGCAAAAAAGAAATGTATAGACGCTCCATGTGAAACATATTCTGTGCAGAAGGCTATATTGGATCTGTTTGAAGCACTCATTTTGTGATACCAATCGAAAGGTATATAGAATGTTAAACCATTGTGTATCATCTAGTGTGACTCCCAAATCTCTCCCCAAGGCACATTGACTTTTAGGATCTGAGTTCGTTGCTATGTCAAGTGTGGTCATCTATATGTCTGTTATTGCTTTAACTCCATCCCCCATTGCATACAGTACACATAACACCGGGTCCTGTGTTGGCGGGTAAGGAGGACCAATGTTTCCTAGTTTTATTAGTCAGGGCGTGTTCATCACGAATTGGCCAACCAGTATAGTATATCATTAATTTTCCGTAAAGTTGTAAAGGGCTGCTACAGACTAACAGACTTTCGAGAAAGACTCTCCCATGCGTCATGATGGCCCTAGGCTCTCATAACGGAAGTATGTGGTTTATTAATTAATGTGACTCGCCCACCCCAAGGGACATGTTGGGAGAATATAGGGAAAGAATTCACAATTCTTTGAGTGTTTGTTTGCATATCTGATTTCCTAGCTTAACAAGCATATTTTTTTTTCACGCTGCAAGCGCACCCAAAGTGCCTCCTTCATTGTGTGGGCCTTGATGGAGTTGCTCGATAATTGTGTTTCAGACGTCTTTTTCTGCCAACCACTGTGCTGTATATTGTAACTTCGAGAATCTGGGATCTGAAGTCCACCTTTGATGTATGGCCTATGTAGTCTTCAGTACTGCTTTATGATGACTTCTTGCCCATAGTATCTAACTCATTTTGTCTTCAAAGTAGCTTCCATGAACCATATAAGGGATGTAAGAAAAGCAATAAAGAAAACGTTGTAGTATTATTTTAGAAATGGCTATTCTCCCCATTAGTGAAAGAGGGGGTGGGTTGTTTCAGAAACCCAAGGACCTGTCTAGTCGACTGAGAGCTTTGTATGTGTTAGCTTTATAGGCATCTTATAGTTTGTGCTAGATATCAAGCTCTAGATGACAAAAGGAATCGGGACAGCCCTTCAGAGTCTGTGTTATTCTCCCTATCTATTAATGGCGCTTCACAAAATTCAAAGGGAAGAGACAAGATTTGTACCACTTTATATACAGCCCTGAGAGTCTTCCCAAGTACCCAAATATCATTATACAAGGGAGGGATGCTTTATGGTCTTGTAATTACAATAAGATGTTTTCTGCATATAGTGATGTCATGTGGCGTTCAGCTCCTATACAGAGTTACATTTCTCTGTGCTGGTCACCAAGCAGACAATCCCCCTGTTCCACCTTGAGTGGACAGTATGGAAGACAGGGGGCATCCTTTTCTGGTTCTCATTTAATCTCCCATGCATTGGATACCATTGGACCTTTTTTAACTAACGTTGTTGTAATCGCATCTTCAGACCGAATCGTTTTAGGACTCTGAATATGTTGTGCCAACTCACTGAGTCAATCATCTTAATACCATCTAAGGATGCTATGGTGTAGCATGTATCTAATTCGGAGGTTCAGCTATCGTGTGGTGGGCTCTGTATAAGTTATGCATGGTGTTTCTGCTGGGAATAAACCAGGCCGGATAAGGCATATAAATTGTAGAAGTATTGGTTGTAATATTCTATATAAGGGGCCCATATACATTGAATGCATGAGCTTCCTGGTGGGCTGCATTCTCTGCACTTTGGATATTTAACCCCTAGTATCAGTAATAAATCAATATCACAATAAATCTAAACACATATTAAAGTTTGAAAAATATATATTTTATTTAACAGAAGCGGTTTCTCAGATGGGCCTACTTAGTCTGTGTGTGATAACAATTCTCACGATTTTCACATCCTTGTTGAGCCTGGAGAGCAGTCTGCATGAGTCCCTGTCTCGAGGGCCCTGCCCAGGTTTCCAGACAGGGACACTATAGCTTTTCTCATGCCAGGTGGTAGTTCCACTTTGCCTTAGGAATTTAGAAATACAGTCAAAAGTGGCTTCAGGAGTTTCAGTATGTCTTATAGAACGCTGTAAGGAAATCATTGGTGCCTGGAGTCTTACCAGTGGGGAATTACAATATTACAACCTTTATCTCTTTAACTTTTGTGGGCATGTCTAAAACCTGCGATTGTTCTTGTGTAATAGACGCAATACCAAAAATAAGATAATAGCCAGAACATTAATATACAAATCTTCAGACAGATTTGTATATTAATGTTCTGGCTTTTATTAGGCCTTTGATATTGTGCAGGGGACTGAAGTTCCTAAATTCTTGGGATCTGATTTTTCGTATTGCATATATGTACAGTTATGCCAGGACCAGGTTTTCTCCCATGCACCTTAAGTTTCATGTCTAATCAGTTCAAATTACACAACCAAATAGAATTCATCAGTAAAATATCCTTACATAGGAGTGCGTTGTCAGTTACCTTTGTTGGCCTTGTGTAATAGAAGCTAATGTGATGAGTTGAAGTGTGTCAGTTACATTCATCCCATCTCCATCACAGGGCTATTGGTAGTATTTCTTAAAAGCAGTGGTTACGTCTTGTGGTGCAAAACATTGGGCTGAGCAGGGGCAGCGTGCAAGAGCAGAAAAATACTACAGAGTCTGTTTTTTTAATTTATTCTCAGAAAACACGAACCCACAAATGTTACCCAGCAAGAAAACAGTTATAAAATCACTTCAACATTTCAGTTAAAAACAACAAAACAACATTGGCATGGATTCCGTCTACCTGCAGTGGGTGGTCCCTGCATGGTGGTTGGGCACCCCCACCCCCCGCCTCACTGTCATGCTCTTTTTTGGGTGGGGTACCAGGAGTCCTCATAAACCATACCTATACAGACTACATCCTGATCCCCACTCAGACCCATGACCCCAACCGGTCCGAAACCCCCCATTGAGGGGCCACCTGACTTCACCATCGGCCTACCCCAGGCCCCAGGGGCCCAAAGGGGCAAATCACACCCACACCACACCACAAGGACCAGGACCTACCCATCCGGTGCACTCCCTCGAACCAAAGCCAAGTTCGTAAAATCTGTAAAGTTCTTCCACAAGAGTTCAGTTCCCCGTTCAGTCTGATGCATGCCATTGTGGTGAAAATACTGTGTGACCCTTACCAGTCCATTGGCAATAATCCTCAAGCGCCCGTAGCAGGATGCCAACCACGCCAGTTCATTGTTCAATTTCTTTGCTGAAATGTTCAAGGGGTGAGCCTCCTTGTCGGGTCCCAACTTAGATCGCGGGATGATATGTGACCAAGCCACAAACACCCACGGGCAGTATCTAGCCATTCAAGAGAAGGACATACATCCCTCGCTCAGATCTTTCCACCCCACAGGGAACAAGTTATTGCCTCCAGTGTGCCTCCAGCGTGTATAATACCCAGGCCCAGGTCAAGCAGCTACCGCCGCAGCATCTCAACTATCAAATATCACCATGCGTACCTGCTGCAACAGTAGACCCCACCTGCAGTGAAACAAGAGATGCATTTGATACAACAGTACCCCTTTTGCACAATCACCCACCCAAATGGCGAACCTCCCTATTCCCCCGACGGGCCCACCACAGCTGCCCATGCACCCTTCAACATGTCAAATGCGGACTCATGTACCCTTTAAAAGCATTTGACTTCCATCGTCCCGACTTCATAATTGATTCCTTATCCAAGCCCATGCTTGCAGCCGTAGTGGCGGCCCTTATCCTGAAAGAGTGTGGTGCAAATTCCAGACCGCTTAGCCCTGCTGCTGCCAGTGCCTTCTCAAAAATTTTCCTAAACTGTACCCTCCCCTCTTTATCGCCAAGAGGTCAGATATAGCTTGCACTGGACACATACATGTATTGCTGAGTACATGTAATGAAACTCTGCACCCCAGCCCTCTTGATCTGTTCTAGAGCGCTTAATCCACAGTTGGACTGACATGCCCTTGATGACTGACACGTCTGCTCGCGACAACCCCCCTTCAAGGTCAACTGCAGAAGACCCTACCATTTCGCCAACACTAAATGCACCAAAGAAAGCAGTTATAAATGCATCCCCGAACAATATAACCTCATAGCTTTCCCTGCACACCACCCTCAAACTCTGCAAGATAAGCCCCACTTTCTCTGAATCCACTAGTCTCCTACTGTCCCTCGGCACCCTTGCATCCTCCTCCATGCTATCATGGCCCATCATGGCCATGCGCACAAAAAAGTCTGCTGATGAACTGTAGTCCCGCCAAAAAACATACTGAGACCACATGTCTGCGGGCCAAGCTGCTAGATGCCCCCTGTACATGCAGATGCCCTCAGTAACAGATGAGCAAGTCCCTATGGAAAATAGGTAACAATCCCTTTTCCCTGCAGAACCCGGAACCCGCTGAACTGCTGGATAGCATGGGTGTATCCTCTCTTTATTTCTGTGCCAGGGAGCTCGGGGACGTCATTTAGGGGTTGCCAACCGCGACCCCTGAGGTTTTCCTTGCTACCCCTGTGGTCTCCCTTGCTACCCCTAAAAAAAGAATTTGATCAACGGTTCTTTTTTAAAAAAAATACAACCTCATGTGCTGTGGCCAGCGCCATGTGGCTCTTTGCTTCTGGAGTGGCTGTCTTTCTTGTTCAGGCCTCTTAAAAAAAAAAAAAAACAGGGGTCCCACAAGTTTCACACTTTCAGCAGTGACCCTAAATAAGAAAGAATAGGAATAACAAATAATTTGTCTTGCTGGAATTCTATACAATAATTACTAAAGTCATTAAAGGATTATTTCAGGCACACTTCAAGGGATGAGTTACTGATTTAGTCTGTTCTTAAGCACCTCAATTCAGCCTTTCATTCTACTGAAGTCGATAAATGAGTACCAACACAGGTTGGCTGATATTGTATGTATATTTGTTCTATATAAAGTACTTAAGCGTAAGTGCTATATAATAACACATCATTATCATTTGGCCATGGACGTCTGCTTGCATTCACAGTAATTAGGCAATATGGGCCTATACACACTCATATTAATGATACATATGGTGATCCATTCTTGTATGAAATGTATATCACATTATAGTGCTATCGTAACCATATGTTTCGTAGTGTACTTAGGAACAATGCTATGTAATGCAACTTCCTTTTTTGTCAAGGGGTGAAAGGTCGTATTCCATCGCTTTCTGTGACATCACTTCGGGGTGGGGTCAAATGACATCACTTCCTGTGATGTCTCAGCGGTCAAGGGTCATGTGATGTCACTTCCGCTACCCCTGGCATTTCGGTGAAATGACGTCCCTGAGGGAGCCCCCAATCATAGGGCAAGGTATGGGCACCAATATTCTCCAGGAACGCAGTCATCCTCTGATCTGCTTCTGGAAGCCGCTGCCGAAATTCCTGCGTCTTGAAATGAGATGAAGCATCAGCAGCATTATTATCCACACCCGGCACATGCCTAGCACGAAACTGAATGTTTGACTTCAGACACAGCAACACCAGCCGTTTCAGCAACCGCAACACCATGGAGCAAGCCGCCCATGACTGTTAATGGCATGGACCACAAACATACTGCCGCACCAGAAGACCACCTTCTTACCCTGCAACATTGCCTCCCGGATCGTGAGGGCCAC
The DNA here is from genome assembly GCF_040938575.1 of Ambystoma mexicanum. Lineage (NCBI taxonomy): Eukaryota > Metazoa > Chordata > Amphibia > Caudata > Ambystomatidae > Ambystoma > Ambystoma mexicanum. The sequence goes on from NC_090926.1 coordinate 346,679,015, forward strand.
CACTATCAGGAAGTGTTCCAGGAATGTTACGTTGCGCACCAAACCACATTTGAACATCCCTCAGGCAACCGGGCCCTGCACCATCTGTTACCCAGAATGACCCCAAAAACCACACTGCCCACTGCATCTGTATGGAGCCGAACTGCATGCTTGAGTACTCTCCCGCGGGCCAGCCCTTCACCCCATTAAAATCTGACAGGAATGCAGCCCATGCCAAGGCCCTCCTTCACGTCGTGTGGGCATGTTTCTCCTTCATGGCCCCTGCAGTCGGCCTGGAGAATGCCCCACCAATAGGAATTACACGAAAGGGTGAAGTACAATTGGCCCACCAACCTATGTAGCTGCCCTAGCGCGACCACCTTTGCATGTAAGCACAATGCTACTGAGTCTTTGAACTCTTGCACCTTACTCAATGTCAATGTGGTGACCGGATCTTCAGTCTTATCCTTGGCCAACGGGACCCCTAGCATGTCCATTACTTCCTGAAAGCTCTTTTAAAAACTCACATGCCAAAAGTCGTCCAGGTAGTGTAGCACCCTGGCACCCTTGAACTTCCTCATAGTCGCCCATTCTAAGAAAGTGCTGAACTTCTCGAAGTAACTACAAAACACTGAGCATCCCATAGACAAACACTTATTGTAATAGTAAAGCACTGCTACCTAAAAGCCTAACATGTGGTAATCGCCCGGTGTGCACTGGTAGAGGCCGGAAGGCGGCCTCGATATCTGCCTTGGCTAACATAGCACCCCTCCCCAGTTTCCACAGCCGCTCCTGTGCCCCATCGAATGACGCTTGGCGCACGGAACAAGCGTTCCCACTGTTAGCATAATTTACTGATGCCCCTTTTGGGAACGGTAGGTCATGTATCAGCCTACATCTCCCCTTCTCTTCTTTGCTACTAAGCCCAACGGGGAGCATGTGAATGCAACATATGGATGGTGAACAAATGGAACCACCACCCTCCACAGTGCTTTTTCCTTCCCCACTTTTTCCCTAACCACCTTTGGTTGCCTGAGGGCAGAAACCAGATTCCTTAGCACATCAGAATGGCCAAAACTTGAGCCGGAATACGAAAACCTTCAGAGAAACTATTTATTGAAATCATAGCATCGTCAAACTTAGGGTATCCATTTGCCCACACCCGCAAAAAGTCCATGCGCATAGGTGAGGGGAGACCCTTTTCCTTTCAGGGAAGGGGGGTCACCTCCCCCAACCCTCTCTCACTTATTCTACTTCTCTTTTGCCTGCTTGAGACATTGGGCCTCATTACAAGGTAGGTGGTAAGGGATTACCGGCACTGGTAAGGACACCGGTGCCAGTAATCCCTTACCACCCTAATCCGAGGTCCCTTAGCAGGTCCCTTCCTTAACACCTGGTTTTACCAGGCGTTATGGAAGGGACCCGTTAAGGGACTTCACAACTAATAACGGTACCGCAAATTGCGGTACCGTTATTAGCTCCATCCCCATTGAGCCCTATGAGGGCTCGAATGGGAATGGGGAATGTTTCCGGGAATGGGGACTTACCGGGTCCTCCAAGGTTGGAATGACCCGGTAAGTCCCTATTTCGGGAACCCGGGCCCAGAATGCGGTAAGGGGGTAGCCATGGTGCTAATAGCAACATGGCTACCTCCAACCTCGTAATGATGCCCATTGTAGCTCTGGGTGTCCGTTAACCCCGGAAAATGCACATGCTCAAATTTGCAGGTTGCCCTAACACAGACTTTCCTGTTGTAGGCCCAACATGTCTGCTTTTTATTGACTGCCTGAGGAGCTGCTCGGAAGGGCTGCCCAAAATTGAAAAAACCCTGACCCCAAACCCTCGGGTGTGTGGCTTCACCATTGTGCAGCGGACCCACAAATCAATCATCTTAGTGCCCCAATCTAAGTTAGAGCTACCTGCCTTGGCGCCTCTGAATCTTTCATCATACGTCAGCCATGCTCCATGAACACACTCACAATACATGGACAAAATCAAGTGTAGGTATGCAAGGCAAACAGTTTAGGATGTATCTCTGGATACGTTTCCACCATTACTGCCGAAGAAATTGCAATACCAGTTGCCCAATTCCCTATTGTCTTTTCCCCAAGCGCACATTGGGCTTCTTATCCTTACCCTCCCCCTTATTATGTTTGGACTCATCTGTAACTAAACGCTCCAACAAAGCGAACAAATCAACAACCATTTCCTTACAAATCTTCTCCTTTAGTTCAGGGGCGATGGATCAAGTGAACATACCTGGCTGTGGCGAGATGGGCCGGTGTAGCGATCACGTCACTGCGAGTACAGCTAGATGATGGATCTTGGGGGTGAAGGGGGACACTAGTGCTGCAGATGGCACCACTGCTGATTTCCCAACTTCTGCTGCTGGTGGTACTGCAGAGGTTGCCCCTGCACCTGTCAACTTCCCCCGACTGCTACCGCTTATCCCCCAGGAGGCATCTCTGCCACCCCTATGACTTGGTTACCTGCAAATGGGACCGCCGACCCCTGGTGAAGGGACAAAAGTCCCCACCAAGGGCCTGTCCATGCATTCCACACCGGCTGCTCCACTTCCTGTCCAAGCTCCCTGTACTTTATACGGAAGTCCCAAAAAAGCCCTGGTCCTATCCGCCCAGTCTGGTTTGCCCCACTGCTTATCACATCCGTCCCTGCTTTCATGGTCACCTTCTCTATACTGGACACATGTGGTGCGTTCAGCCTTTTCCCCCTAGCCATGCATCTGCCCTCATGCGCTGCTTCCCAGCCCTTCACTTGTACCTTGCCCATTGGCCTCCACAGGGCTCACCCTTGGTGTTGCCGGTTTCATGATCACCACCGTTAATGCTGATGCAGCTACACCCCTTTTTAGTTACTGCTTTCCTCCCTTTCTGGGGGGGTTTTGTTGGGGGGCCGCTTTTTCCTATGGGGTACACCTCCTTCCTTCTCAGCTGCAGCCCCTGCACTGGACTGCGGCTGCTCCACAGTAGAGATACTAACCCCACCTCCCTTCAGTTGGAACATAACCGCATAAAAAACCTTTCTCCTGGACCATAGAAGGAATGGGCCCAAATTGTGCCGCATCCATTCTAGTGATGTCCTCTAGTCATCTTAAAATTCTAAATATTATGACAAACAATCCCTGTACCACTGTGCCAGGACACAGTAGGCTGTAACCCAGCTGCCTTATTGCAGCCAGCCACTATGAACTGTCTCTACTGACTGATGATCCAGGAAAGAACCACCTAGTATACGAGGTCTATATGGACTCATATGCTTGTTCACCCCATCTGCTTAATACTTTATCTTGTCTGTCTTGGTTTAAATGTTTCTTAAAGCATTACAATGGAAAATCATTTCCTTCACATATATCTTTTGACCCAAAATGTTTGAGTAAATCCATCAGACCCCAGATATTATATGTATCTAATGTGGCAGTGCTGTAACCGCAGTCTTAATTCAGTATTGTTAAAATGCGTGTGGCCTGTGGCTGAATATATTTTAAGTTATAGCGTTGCTGGACTCGACCAATTTCGCGCTAGCACAAGTCATCTGTACATGGCCAATGTTCTAGTGAACAATGTTAACAGATGAGCCTCCCTCTTACAGACAATTAACAATGAAGATTACCCCTGCTTACTGCGCAGGGTGTCTTGATTCTATTGAAGACTAGGAGGCGAGCATTATGCTCCAACTTATTGATTACTCTTCAACAGTTTCGGCAAAAATATAAGGAAAAACTGAAAAGGCCTTTCACCACTGGCGTAACAGGGGCCCCTGCAGCCCCTGCAGTGCGAGGGGCTCCGCTAGCACATGTCCTGGCAGTGGCCCCCACTTGGAAAAAAGAAATGTTACATTTTTTTTTTCAAAATCTTTTTTTTTAATTTCTTTTTGAAATCGCTTTGCCTTCATAAAGAAATTAGTTCTGTAACAGAAATAATGTCTTTATGAAGACAGAGTGACTAAAAAAAGAAACTTTCTTTTTTGAAGTCTGAGGGCTTTCCCATACCCCATGACATGGAAGACCCCAGGCTGGAGCCCTCCATGTCATGGGGTGGGGGAGCCCTACTACTTCAAAAAGAAAGTTTCTTTTTGAAGTCACTCTGCCTTCATAAAGAAATGATTTCCGTTATGGTTCCGTCCTTAACAGAAATTATTTGTTTATGAAGTCAGAGTGATTTCAAAAAGAAACAATCAGCCTCATTACAAGTTTGGCGGTAATCTTGCCGGTAAAACCGGCAGGCTGCCGCCAAACCTGCACATTTTTCCAGCACCCACGAATGGGCAATTACCGGATCATTACGGCCCCGCCGGACCCAGTAATTGCCCATTCGCAGGCGCTGGAAAAAAAATGCTCCCCATTCCCATTTGATCCCCATTGGGTTCAATGGGAATGGGGAGCTGGATGCACCAGCACCAGTCACAATGATGCCGGTACATCCAGCATACTCTGCTCGTGGGTGTCAGCACGCCCACCAGGTCATACCTGGCAGGCGTGAATGCACCTGCGAGCAGAACGCGTAGTTTGCCGGTCTGGTAACAACGGTACCGGCAAGCTTACCGGTACGGTTGTTACTGGAACAGTAAACTTATACTGAACCCCAATTTCATTTTGAAGTAATAGGGCTCCCCTCAACCCAATGACGTGTGTGTGTGTGTATTGGGAAAGGGTGTACACTTAAATGTGGAGGTGGCTGTCTGTGTGAGTGTATGGTGAAAGAGTGCACACAAATGTATGGGTGACTGGGTGTGCATGTGTGTGTGTACAGTGAAAGGGTGCACACTTAAATGTATGGGTGGCTGCCTGGGTGTGCATGCATGGTGAAAGGGTGCACACTTAATTGTATGAATGGCTGCCTGGGTGTGCCTGTAGGGTGAAAGAGTGCACACTTAAATGTAAGGATGGCTGGGTGTTAATGCATGTATATGGTGAATGGTGTTTGTGCTTGTGTTCAGGGGCGCAACAAAACCTACATTTCGGGGGCTGATCCTTCAAATGTTGGGAGAGGCGCTAACTTCACGGGTGGTGGGGGAGGCAAACTTATTTGTGTGGAGGCATCTAACTTCATTACGCATTTTAATGAGACTATTCTAGTGCAGCTTCAATGTTACAAGCAGTTAACTCTCTCCTATAAGTGTGAAAGCACCCACTTATGAACTGTTGTGAGAAAGAACAGTCTCCTGTTCCCTTTCTACTCTTCCAATCACTTCCCTGGCATGAAAGTACTAAAACCACATCACAATTTCAATTGCCCAAAAAATGAAACTGCTGGGCCCTTGTTAACAGCGAAACCCAGGTGCCATTTAACATCTGTCTCCTGTTCTGTCCGGCAACTGCTCTGAAGGTCAGCCAGGTTGAGTCAACATAGCGCATAATTTCTGGGGGTGAGTGCTGCAGCCCAGTCAACTTAATATTGTTAAGCCCCTACTTGTGTTTAATGCCTTAATTACTTATTGGTAATCGTCATTACTCCTAGCCCAATTCTTCCTTGTCCCTGTACTTGTGAATGAGGCAGTACTTGTTTATGAGGCAGTATGCCTCATACACAAGCACTGGGGTGAGGTAGAGGTACATGGAGGTTATGCCTGACTTAGCTACCTGTATATTCATTACTCCTAATCCCACTCTTCCTCATCCCAGTACTTACCTCTGAGGCAAGGAGCCTCAAACGTAAGCTCTGGGACAAGGAAGAGGGATGTGAAGGTAATTCTGGGCCAAGGAGCTGATTTTGGAGGTTGGGGTAGGGCATGGGAGGGAGAGGGGATGTGTGGGAGGTGGGCTTGTGCGATAAATCATAATGGTTGTCCATGTCCAGGCTAAGCAGGCATGATATGTGGTATTAGTGGCTAGAGAGGCATTTTGGTGCAGCCAGTCTAGTTATTCCTCAGTTTGGTATGACTTTTTTTTGAACTGCACATTTCTGATAAAGCAGTCCTGCTAAGTGTAATTACCTGGCTAGATTGGCATTTGGCTGCTGCTAGTTTAGCCATTTCTTACTGCAGCATTGTATATTTTTTTGAGCATCTGTGATAAAATGATATGATATAAGTCTATTATAACTCACCTGTACACAAGCGTTTCTTGGCGCGACAAGCAATGGAGTGAAGATAGAGGGTGGACAAGACACATGATCTTTCTAGGCCTTGTGCCATTCAAATCGTGCAAGTGCGAGAATGAGAAATGCAAGGGGAAAGTGAGGGAGAAGTGCAAGGAAGAAGGGAAGGGAAAACAGGGGTGTAATACTCTGAGTAAGTGCAGCCAGGACAATGCAGCTCTCGGTAGTGCAAGGAGAACAAGGAACTGTAGGGTTACAGTCCCTAAGTGCGTGGTAGGCCAGAGGCAGTGCAAGGGTGACTGATAAAGAAAGAGCCTGGACTCAGTGAGACACTGAGGGTAGCCAAGCAACCAGTCGGTACAGCAGACAGGTAGGTCAGCTAGGGAGGGAGAGAGAGAAAGCAGAGGAGAAGAGGAACGTTTTGAGCTGCTTCTGGAACATCAGGTGGTCTGCTAAAGTTTGAGAGGGGCAGGGAGGCCATTCCAGAGGCTGCAGAGGAGAAAGACCTACCCCTCACTCTCTGCATGAAAAAGCGTCTAGCCCTTAGAGAGTTGGAGGTAGCCGGGGGAAGAGCTCGCGAAAAAAGGTATTTTGGAAGAGAGCGTTGGATGAAGTGTGGGCCCGACCCCAGAAAGCCTTGTGGACAATGCAAAGGGTCTTGAACTTGATTCTTGCAACCACCGGGAACCAGTGGAGAGATTTCAGGGCTGTAGAGATATGATCCCTGGGCTTGTGGCCAAGGATAAGTCTTGTTGTCCTGTTCTTAATTAGTTGCAGAGGGCGGAGAGTAGATGAAGGTAGCTTGAGAAAGAGGCTGTTGCAATAGTCTGCATGAGAGGAGCCTGAAGGAAAGCTGTGTGCCATCCGCATAACACTGAAAGTTAGAGGAGAAGGTAGAGATCAGATGGGACAAAGGGGCCAAGTAGAGGTTGAAAAACTAAGGTGAGAGGATAGAGCCCTGGGGAATGCCAGAGGTAGAGACAGAGGTGGCGGAGAGAAAGTGAGCAAGTTAGACCTGGGAGGGGCAGTCCAAGAGGAAGGATGTCAGCCACTCCAGGGCCTGATCTGTGATGCCCAGGAATGTTGGAATCAAGGTTAGAGAGCAGATCTTCACCGGTGTTCAGGAGAGAAGTTTCCGTGCCTCTGGCAGCTCTGAAGCCAGACTGATGGTCATGGAGACAACCAACAGATTCAATGTGGAGACTAAGCTGGGAGATGACCAGCTTTTTTCCAAAGGTTTGCCCAGGAATGGGGTGATGGAGATTGGGTGAAAGTTTGCCGGACAGGTAGGATCAGCAGTCAGCTTCTTGGGGAGTGGGTCCACAAGGGAGTGCTTAAGGGGAGAGGGGAATGTTCCAGTGGTGAAAGAGTGATTACAGAAATCAGCCAAGGTGCAGCAAGGGTGTCAATATGGTCCTTGATTGTTCTGGAGGAGCAGGGGAGCACCTCTGGCAGCTCTGAAGCCAGACTGATGGTCATGGAGACAACCAACAGATTCAATGTGGAGAGTAAGCTGGGAGATGACCAGCTTTTTTCCAAAGGTTTCCCCAGGAATGGGGTGATGGAGATTGGGTAACAGTTTGCCAGACAGGTAGGATCAGCAGACGGCTTCTTGAGGAGTGGGTACACAAGGGAGTGCTTAAGGGGGGAGGGGAACGTTCCAGTGGTGAAAGAGTGATTACAGAGATCGGCCAAGGTGCAGCAAGGGTGTCAATATGGTCCTTGATGGTTCTGGAGGAGCAAGGGAGCACCTGTTTGGACGACACTTTCATGAATCGGACTGGTCTAGAGAACTTGTCAGGTGTTGTCAGAGAGAAAGAGGAGGAAAGAGGAGGAGAGGTAGAGATGGCCAAAGGGGGGGCCGAGAGAGGGAGAGGAAGAGGAGATAGTGGACAGAATGTCCTGAGTTTTAGCGGAGAAGTGAGAGGCCAGAGCCATACAGAGGGCCTGGGAGGGAACATGAGAGGTGGAGACTGCAACAGGATTGACCAGTTCCGTGCAGATTTTAAAGAGTTTGGCCTTGTTGTTAGAGGCAGCAGAGACCCGGACTTCAATGTGTGCTCTCTTCTTGATGAGTGTTATTGATTCGACTGGCATTTTTGTGCAACCAGTCTAGGTATCTCTAAATGTGGCATGGCATGCATTACTGTAATGTTATAATGTGTCTACACTGGTCTACATTGTGCAGCCAGAGGGACATGTTTTCAATGTGGCATGGCATTTTTAATAGCAACGCATTAATGATCCTGTGCACTGTTGGTGACTTGCATGTATTGGATTGGTGTTACCCTACAAAACAATTGCAAACAGCCAATTTTTCTCAGAAAGTGTGCTGTATATTGCATTAAAACACATATTTATATCTTTCTCCTAGTACAGTGTGCGGCATACCCCTTCAGCAGCACGTTCATACATATTGTGCAAGCGTGATAATCTAGGCCTACCCAGAGTGTAGCACGACCTGTGATTTGTTGCCGAGTTTGGTGGCCCCCTCAGCATTGCTCGCAGGGGGGTCCCCACATTTTGTGTTACGCCACTGTCTTTCACTGTTCCCTTTTCTTTTTCTTTTCTTTCTTGAAACTACAAGTCTCACTGCCTCTGTAGTCCTGACAGTGCTAGTCCAGTCTATGACCCACTTCCTGTTCCTGGACTCCTCCTCTTCTTTGAATGCTCTACACTGCATCCTCTTATAAACTTTGCTTAAGAAAACGTCCAACTTCAACTTTTGGCTCTCAGCTGACTTGAACTCGCTGGCGCTCGGCTCTGCTTCTCTGCACTCCCTAGGATCTGCCGGGTCTTCTCCTGGCCGCTCAATTATTCTTCTGGTCTTCTCCTATGGACCACACAAAAAATAATATCAGGGTGGAGTCCTTGACTGTCACTTTATTCATACATGCGTTAACCTATGATATACAGTACATGCATAGGGCGGGAAATTAATGCTCGCCTCCTAGTCTTTAATAGAATTAAGACTCCCTGCACAGTAAGGAGGGGTAATCTTCATTCTATGTCAAGACTGGAGGCGAGCATTATGCTTGTTCAAAGCTTCCCCATCACAGTATTTGCCAACCCTTCAATCAGCTTGAAATAAAATGATTTAAATGTAGTATCACTAGCCCAATCTGCTGCTTGCATAATATCTTGCAGAGTTACGTCTGCTGCGACTGCTTTGGATGCCATCGCTCCTCTCACAGAATGCGCTCCATATTTCTTCAAATCGATGCCTGCTAGCTGCATCACCTCTCGCACCCACCTAGCTTTTGTGGCCATCGCTACTGTTTGAAAAGGTTTCCTGTGCGCTATTAGCAACTGCGTGGTACTGACCGGCCTAAACTCTGCTGTCCTGCTCTCGTATTCCTTAAGACACACTGCTAAACACCACTTTGTGTTACTTGGTAAGTAGGGGTAATGAACAGTAGTGGAACCCGTCTTTGTTCTCTTAGCTATTGAAAACGTTACCCCTTCTGGGCCAAAAAACTTCCTGTATACCTCCAAAGCTCTGATGTCTGCTACTCGCTTGCAAGATACTGGACACAAAAGCCAGAGACGTCATTTAGGGATCACCAGGGGGTCGCAACTGCGACCCCTGTTGTCTCTCTTGCTACCCCTAAAAAAAAGAAAAATGTATTTTTCTTTTTTTTTGCAAACAGAAGCTCCTGGGCTGTGGCCAGCACCATGTGCCTCTTTGTTTCTCAGGGGATTCCACAAATGTAACAGTGACACTAAATAAGAAAGAATAGGAATACTAAATAGTTAGTCTTTCTGGAATTCTGTACAATAATTGCTAGCTAGACTCATTAACGGTTTATTTTAGGCAGAGACACTTCAGGGGGTTAGTCACTGATTTAGTCTGTTCTTAAACTCCTCAAATTCACAATTCAGACACAAACTTCCAAAAAGCATTTAGAGTAGAATAAGCATCTATTTCAGACTATGCATTTTTCTTTTCGGAGGTTGCAGTTATGGCCTGTTTTTTTCTGCCGTTGTCTCTGTTACGATCATCACAAGACATTTCATCTCGGTGTCCTCTGTCACTGGACAGAATCCTTGTGCCTAAAAGCGTGTGTACAGTGTAAACATGTTAGACCATAGCACATAAAGTGCCTATTAATTTAATTGTGCCGCAATCAATGGTTTGTTGTAATGTGTCTATCTTTCCTATCTCCATGGCTTGCTGTTCAGGATGTTTGCATGTATGAAATAACAAGTGCCCAGAGTACGATATGCTGTGTGAGTGCGCTGCTTTCCCTGTGCTACTCTGAATTCTTTTATACACAGTTATGAACCCTCCCAATGGTATGTATTTTGCCAACCTCTGAAGCCTGAAAAGTAGATCAACGCAGGCTTGACATGTGGCCAAATTTGCACCACACCTGCAGATGAACTGGCCTGCTGGTAATTTCAGTTACAAGTTTAATGGTATCCACAGAGTGTCATTTTATTTCTGACTTTGAGAACATTCAGGCATTTAATTGCTAATGTTACTGTAGCCGTAAGATAGCTAAGCGGGTTGAGCACTCAATGCTGCAATATTTGTGTGATCTGCAGGTTCAAATCCTAGCAAGTCCAACTCAGCCTTTCATCCTTCTGAGGTCAATACATGAGTAGCAAAACAGGTTGGGTGATATTATATACATTTGTTCTATATAAAGTGCTTAAGCGTAAGTGCTATATAATAACACATCATTATCATTTGACCTTAGACGTCTACTTGCTTTCACTGTAATTTGGTAATATGGGCCTATACACACTGATATTAATGATACGTATGGCGATCCATTCTTGTATGGAATGTATATCACATTACAGTTTGTTTGTTTATTTATTCCTAATGCGCACCAGACCCGGAGGTATCGGGGTGCAACAGCAAGAAAGTGCAAATCTTACAGAGTTAAAGAGTTACAGGGTGAGGTCAAGGTAATGCATATATACAAATTATCAACAGGTAGGTACATAAGCATAGTAAGCAGGTGATACAAGCATTCCAGTACAATATATTTATACAACCTAAATTTAATGTGCAGAGATCCATCCTAAGAGTCAGTGGAATTGAGTAGGTTAGTGTAATTTTGTCTGAAGTTGAGGTAGGGCTGGTCTTCTCTAAGGTGGTGTGGCAGGGAGTTCCAAAGTTTGGCTGCTTTCACGGGAAAGCTACTGCCGCCAACCTTGGTGAGTCTGAATTTAGGTACAGTGAGGCAGTTGGCGTTGTTGGTTCTCATGGGTCTGATGGATGTTTTTCTGTGTAATCTATCTATAAAATAGCTGGGGGCAGCGTTATTTAATGCTTTATGGGTCAGGGATGCCGTTTTTAGAAGGATTTTGTTGTGTGCCGAGAGCCAGTTGTTTTGACGTCTAGTCACAGAGATGTGTGCTCATCTATTGATACCTAAGGCGGATCTTAATGCATTATTTTGGAGGATTTGAATCCTTTGGATAATGTCTTTGTTGGCGCCAATGTAAAGAGCGTTACAGTAATAAAGCCTAGAAAGTATTAGAGCTCTGGCCAGGATCATGCAGCTGTCGTTCGATAGGAAGGGTTTGCCAGTCCTAATGAGCTTGCACGTGTAGGCAGTGGTAGAGACCATGGATTTCACTTGTTTATCAAAGGAGAGGGTGGAGTCCAGATAGAAACCAAGGGTTTTTACCTCCTTAGACACTTTAATAAGGTTCCCATCAATGGAAAATGAGGACTATTCCTGGCCTAGTTTCTTTAGGTTAAGGTGGGTGCCCAGGATGATGAGCTCCGTCTTGTCATCATTCAGGCATAGACCGTGGGTGACCATCCATGCCTGGATTGTTAGAACTGATATAATATTGTTTCGTCCTCATTGTATATGTTGGCCTATGCCCAGTCGCTTTGCGAGGAAACCCGTATTACAAGGTCGTGACCTCGAGTGAATCGAGCCTCCATTTTAGGTTAGAACCGCCATTTTAGTTTTTGTACAAAGTCACCCTGTAGTCTAAAATGGCCGTCTCGTGTGCTATTATTCTTGCCTTAACCACTTCAACCTCTGTAGGAGGGTTAATGTCCAACCTGCCTTCAGGCTACATGTTCGGGTCATGTAGACCTTGTCCTTTGTTGACCTTGGGATCAGGGGATTACTTGAATTAGCAAATGTTAAACTACAAGAACAGTAATGCTATCCAAATACGATATGCAAAACATTTGTTTAATCTGTATTAAAACTATACGTAAAAAGTGTAACGTTAAATTAAAGAATAATAGAGTGTGTTAGTAAATGTATTTAAAAGTAAACCGCATGCACAAGATATGTAAATTAGGAAAGTGAACCTGGCGCGACCCTAGCCCAATGTATTATTAACTTGTAAGAGGCTGGACATCATTATAATAAACTGTATAAATACGCCAATGTCCAGCTAGCAAATTCTGCTCACTGCTCACATTGAACCCTGCTGGTGGTCTCTGTGATGTATTGACAGCCGAATAGCTATTTGTGTGCTTTGTGCAATACTGTTCGGTTTTGTAATAAAGATTCTGGGAATCTTTACAAGCCCGTGTCGGTGTATTTTCCTTTGCTTGGCGTAACAGCCGTAATATTGTATTTTTCTGATTCCACAGATGGCGCCCGAATAGGGACCCTCAAGATTGACTTTGTCTCATTGAAGGTTGGCTCGGCTATCGGATCAGGATCGGACGGTGCCAACAGAAACAGCCACTCTAGACGAGAAGCAAATTCCTCGACGAAACTACACTATCTGATCCCTGAGCGGTGAGTTGTAGCCCGAGACGACGTCTTGACGAGGGTCCATACATTTGAGGTGGGTAAATTTGCCGAAAATCACCAGACACGTGGGTCCTTAGCATTGTCCTTAGTAACCCGATCGGGCCTCTCAGTCCTTTGGTCAGGTGAATCGTGTCCCGATTCTTAATCTAACCCTGACAATTTGAATTTGGAGCATTGTACTCGCGAGCACAATTATTTAACCAGGTACCACCAGAACTTTGATATGCCTGGGAAATTGTCTGTCTGCTTTAGGGCATTATTCCGCAGCGACAGACAATCTTTGGAAGCTAGCCGTCCCGCACCACAGGAGGGGTCACCAGCATGTACTATGTACTGTAAGAAAGGCTTTGGTAGTATAGCATTTAATGACATTTGGCACAGACAGACCAGACATAATTCTAATCTTCGGTGGCCAACCAATGGTAGTTTTGAAATCCCTCGTATAGAATATTTAGAGTCTGTACTAGTAAAGAAAAAGGCTAGCCCTGCAGCATTTGACGCGTTACATAGTTGGAATACAGAAGCTTTGCAGCAACAGAAGAGTAGAGAGAAACATATGCGTAGACATATGACAAGTGTCGAAAAGGCACGGTTATATGACCAAAATAAACAATTAGAGTCAGTTAGGAACACGGACAGGGCGATTCAATTAGGCATTCAGAAAATCTACCCTTCAAAATATTTTCATACGTCAGATGAATTGATTAATAAACTTTTGCATGAACGAAGGCCCGATGCCTCCGCACCACCTCCGTACGTCGCTCCTCCTAGCGCTTTGCCCCTTCCCGTTGTTGTTCCCCCTCCTACAGTTCCTCCGGTCCTCCCTGCTGCTCTTCCTGTCATTCTTCCAGCCGTCACTCCTTTGCCTGCCCTCTTACCTCCACCTGTTGATATTCAGAATGTGCCTACTCTTCTTCTTTCAAGTGATTCTGCATCACTTGTAGTAGACCAGGGAGCGAGACCAAGGGTCGTGACTCGTAATACTGTGTCCCCAAACAAAAAGAGTGAATTGATTGCTTGGGCTAAACATTGTATGGAGAAGGGTGAACAAGGCGATATTTTTTCCACACTCGAAAATTTAAAAGGCATTCCCGAGAAAAATGTTTTTATTGAAGGATTAGGGACTCATTTGAGTATGATGTGGAATAGATTAAATGATGTAGATTTCCCACAAGGGTTACGGGATTTCGCGCTGTCTAGAGATACTGCGGAGAAGGTATATGAGCATGTTGAGAGGATTTTTGAGTATAGTTAGGAGTTGGAAGAGTTAAGAATGAGGAAGCAGATGGTGGTAGTTTAGGTATTACGTACTTGCAGAAACGGTTTTCTCCTTGCCGTGAATTAAAAGGTGAGGAAGCGCGAATTTGTATAAAGGATGCGATAAGATGGATTTCGGATATGCCGATAACTCCAGATGAAGTATATGACACATATAGTCAGTATACGTTAGAAATGCAGAAGAAAGTGATACAGGTGATGGTAGAGTACCTGCAGGATGAGTGTGTAAAAAGAAAGATTTGTTGTCCCGCAGAATTATTGAGCGTTTATAAGAGAGCTTTTTCAATTGATACTTCCTCGACTGCCCTAGCGCTTGATTTGGCTCTGTTGCTTAGTAAGCGTTCGGAGCTGCCTACTTCTCAGCTGCCTATGAGAGAGGTCCCTCCGACATTTGTCCCGAAAGTTGAGATTGTGGCTGATGCTGGACGAGTGATAGTCGCCGGAGAAATTCCTGCACATTACGTATCACAGTTTGTTCACGTCCCGTTTTCAAGACAGGAAGTGAACACCATAAAACAATCTATTCCCGGTATAAGAAAAAATCCGACCGGATTCTATAAAGAAATAGAGTTGGTCTTACAGTCGTCGGTATTCACCTTAAGTGATATTGACCTATTATTTCCCGTACTCCTACCAGTCGATTTGTGGAAACAGATCAGGACTATAGATGACATACCTGGGTTGGGAGATACATGGGATAACATGGTTAGGCTAGATAAAGACCAGCAGGCGAACGACCGCCTCAAGTGATATTAACCTTGCCTGACAGAATTATTGTAAAATTGAAAACTATGGTTCCTGAAAAAAGAATCATTTGGGACAAGCTTACGGCCTGTGTCCAAGGAAAGGCTGAGGGTGCTACCAATGTCTTCAATCGGTTTGAGCAGGTATTCTCAGATTTCAGTGGACAAGACTTAGGCACAGAGTCAGGGAAAAGGCTGTTTGTCAACAAATTTGTACGTGGATCCAGTTACAGATTATGTCTTCTGAAAGCGCTTGGCAGGCGAAGTCTCAATCAGAAGTACTGCATAGGGCTCAGTACTAATAAAATCGTGTAAATACTGAAAAGGAAAAACTTGAGAAAAAAAAGGGTGACCTGAAAACAAAAGTTTTATCACAACAGATTGTTAGAAGTCCTAGAGGGGGTAATCAATTTAGAGGGCAGTACATTCCACAGGGAAGTGCGCCCTTGGCTCCGGTAACCATTAACCAGTGTGCCTATTGCCGGCAGGAATGCCACTGGCGCGCACAATGTCCGACCTTGCAGCAAAGGTCATTTGGAAACATGGGTAGACGATCCAGAGGTCACCCAGGTGCAGGGGGCCCTGGTAGAGGTCGGTTTGTACCAGAATCACAGCATCCTCCTTCAAAAGATAAGCAAGTTTCGAATGTGGATAATAGAAACATTTTTGATCACCCTTCTGCCGCGTACCTCTCTGAAGAGCTTCCTTTTGATGGTATTCTGTTTCGCTAGGATTGCCCAAAGCAGGATTTGGAACCTACGCCTATTCCCGTTCATCAGAAAGGCCCCTACGTTGAGATGGCGGTGGGGAATAGGAAGTATCTATTTTTAGTAGATACGGGAGCACAGAAATGTTCCATCGATCATTCACGGTTCCAACTATTCCCCTGTCAGGGCAGTCCAACGTTTCCGTGGGTTTTCAGGCACACCTGTAGTTTGTCCGGTCTCTTTGCCGGTACCGATAACACAGGGTCCCTTCACGGAACAGTGTCCATTTTTACTTACCACAAACTGTGGGGAGAACTTGCTGGGGCTAAATTTGTTGAAGGCATTGCATGCAGTAATACATTGTTCTCCGGACGGAGTTCAGTTAACAATTTAGCCTCAGCAATCACTCGCCTCTCAGTTTTTGACTCAATCCTTACTGCCAGAATTTAGTAATATTCCAGAATGCTTATGGGCAATTGATGATAATGATGTGGGCATTCTTCAAATTGAACCTGTTAAAATATTTTGAAACATGGAGTAAAATTGCCTCGCTTCCCGCAATATAAGATCTCAGTTGAAGGCGAACAGGCTTTAAAATGTATAGTATCTGATTTTGTACATCGTGGAGTAATTGAGGAGATTACGGGTAGCCTATGTAACAGCCCCATTTTGCCAGTAAACAAAAAAGGTGATAATGCGATTCCCTTTCGTTTTATAATTGATTTACATGCTATTAACAAAATTGTGGCTCCTCAATTTCCTATTGTACCTGATGTTACAACGATACTAACCATGATTCTGGCCTCTGCCACTCATTTTTAGCGTTGTTGATCTTAAAAACGCGTTTTTCAGTATTCCCATACACAAGGATAGCAGGTATTTGTTCGTGTTTACCCTAGGTGGACGCTCGTTTACATTCACTCATGCACCACAAGGGTACACTGAGAGTCCAAGTATTTATAGTAGGGCATCGAAAGAGCAGCTCAATACTCTCGAGTTACCTACTACTTGCACATTACTACAGTATGTAGATGACCTCCTCTTGGCTGCTGATTCTGAGAGCGCCTGTAAAGGAGGCACCTTGTTGTTGCTTTGTCATCTAGCGAAACATGGCCACAAAGCTTCACTTAAAAAATTCCAATATTGTTGTCAGGAGGTCGCCTATTTAGGCTACCTCCTGTCAAAGGAGGGAAGACGGTTGACACCTGAAAGAATAAAGACTATTTCTGGCATGTCTGCCCCAAATACGCAGAAGGAAGTTAGAGCCCTGATAGGTATGGCTTCTTATTGTAGATTGTGGATCCCTAACTTTTCGTTATCGATTAAACCAATGCTGGCTTTGACAAAGAAGGGCATTTCTTTGCCATTGCCATGGACTTTGGAACACCAGACAGCATTTGATTTGCTCAAATCCGCGCTGTGTTCAGCGCCGGTTTTAGGAACTCCGAATTATGGCAAGGCCTTTGTATTGTTTGTGCATGAACGTGATGGATGTGCTTTGGCTGTATTAATGCAGGAGCATGGAGGGAAGAATAGGCTATGCGGTTACTATTCCTCCGCTCTAGATCCTGTAGCATGCGCTTTGCCAAGATGTTTGCGCGCTGTTGCTGCTGCTGCTGCATCTGTAAAACAGAGTGAGGGAATGGTCCTGGGTCATGCGTTAACCCTAATGGTACCTCACTCTGTAGATATTTTATTGAATAGAACTCAAACGCAACACCTCACTTCTGCACGATTGACAAGATATGAACTAATCTTGTTTGCCCCCCACATTCAAATTCAGAGGTGTTGTGTATTAAATCCAGCTGAACTTTTACCTGTCTCGCAAGATACTGTCGAAGTTGACGATACGTCACACGATTGCCTTTATATGACAGAACAGGAGACTAAAGGCAGAATCGATCTGAAAGACACGCCCTTGAATAGCCGACAAGGAGAGCTATTTTGTGATGGCTCTTATTTTAAACTTTCAGACGGTACATCCACGGCTGCTTATGCTGTCACCACTTTAAGCACGATTGTGGAAACTAAAAGAATTATGCATAATTCCGCGCAGGCCGCAGAAATTATAGCGTTAACTTGAGCTTGTGAACTTTCTGAAGGGCTTACAGTAAATATATATACCGATAGTCAGTATGCTTTTGGGGTGTCCCACAATTTCGGTAGACTTTGGAAAGAACGAGGTTTCTTGACCTCGCACGGAACGAAAATCCAGCACGGCACTTTAATAGTGCGATTACTTTCAGCACTCGCACTCCCTGTTCGGTTAGCTATCATAAAATGTTCAGAACATCAAAAGGTTACAGATGATGTAGGAAAAGGGAATGCTTTCGCCGATCAGATAGCTAAACAAACTGCCATTGATTTCAGGTCAGAAATGTATGCTGCAAAAGAAATTGTAAACGTTTGCACTTTGTGTGAAAGTATTGATGCTGTAAAAGATATTCAAGCAGATGCTACCATAGAGGAAACTAAGGGATGGATTGAGGGTGCAGGGAGATTGGATGACGATGGGTGCTGGGTAGACAATATTGAAGGAAAATGGTTACTCCCTGACGCGTACATTACAATGATGGTTATTATGGCTCATGGTCCGACACATGTTTGTGCGCGTAAATTGTCTAAAATGCTACACAGTGTATGGGCCAATGATAAGATTTTCAAAACTGCAGAGCGTTTTGTCCAAAGCTGCATGGTCTGCTTGCAGCACAATGTAGGAAAAGGTACCTCGACTCCTAGAGCAAGTTTCGCTCCACCTTCTGTCCCGTTTGAGGTTATTCACTTTGATTTTATTGAAATGGAACGTTGTAACAATCTTAAATATGTGTTGGTTGTCATTTGTGCCTTTAGTAAGTGGGTTGATGCCTTCCCGGTTAGAGATGCAACGGCCATAACCACGGCAAAAATTCTGTTGAAAGATTTTTTTCCTAGGTTCGGGCTGCCGAGAGTCATCTGGTCAGATAATGGGCCACACTTTATCGCTACTGTAATCCTACAAATTTGCAAAGGATTACAGATTGACAAACGGTTCCATTCGGCCAGACATGCCCAAAGTGCCGGATTAGTGGAAAGGCATAACGGCATTATAAAGAACAAGCTCGCTAAGGTGTGTGCTGGCACCAAGCTAAAATGGCCGGACGCCTTACCGATTGTGTTGCTATCGATGAGAACAACCCCTCAAACTAAGACTGGGCTCTCTCCCTTTGAGGTGGTAATGGGGAGGCCTGCCAATATTTGGGGTTTGCCAAAAAAGCCGCTCACTACGGGACATAGAAAATGTGCTTCTTTCAGATTACTGTATCCAGTTGATTAAAAATCTGTTTTCAATTTATCACCAGGTGCGAGAGGCATTACCTGTACGCTACGAGGGTCCCGGTCACTGTCTACGACCGGGGGACTGGATCCTCATGAAGGTTTTTGAGAGGTCGTCTTGCCTTGCACCTCGGTGGAGGGGTCCCTACCAAGTCCTGCTAGTCACTCAGACTGCTGTGTGGGTAGCGGGTAGTAAGAACTGGATTCATGCGACGCACACCATATGGATACCACAGCCCGTGCCATACGATACAGAAGATACAGAATCCCTTCCCACTGCTGTAACTAGCGTGCCTGAAACAGCAACAACCAACAAGGGAGAATCGGAGACCGCTTCAGAATCCGCGAGGCCAGACAAAATGGCCATCTTGTCTCCGCACTCCCCAACAGTGGAACTTTTGGATCAATCCTTTTCTGATCCCATTTCCGTTCATTCGCCACTTCCAGGAGGTAGTGACAACACTTTGTCCTCACCAGAAACTGCAAAATATAACTTGCGTCCAAGGAAGTAAACGTACAGCATGGTTTGACTGTGCGATTGAGAAAATCATTTGAGGGCTTGCCTCTTGGCCCGACTGTACGGGAAGATTCTGTTGGCTAATGGTTGTGGAAAAGACATTAAGAAGACGCGCGAATGGAGTCGCCAGCAAACGAACAATTGGTGTTTTTTCAGTTGAAGACTACAATGCCTGCACCCGCTACCGCTCGTATCGAACTTTTAGATAAACATGTGACTAGCAGAGACAACGATCAAGCATGTAAGGGGACCCCCAAAGTGTATTGTTGCCTTTTTGTGATAATTACTGGATTCGTAGTAACTGTTGGTTTTGGGTTATGGTATCTGGAAGAAGCATATCCGTTAGAGGACTTTTTACCTATTGAAAATGGATCTGTTATCCCCACTTCTTCCGTGCAATTGCATACTTTGTCGCCTAGAGATTCTTTGCATAGACGGAACTATCAGAATAATACCCTTTTGTTAATCATGAATGCCACTCATGCAATTTTTAATAAGACCAATTGTTGGATCTGTTCGCATTTACCGCAACATGGGGATAAGGGGCTAAATTGGTATATTCATCCTCTACCTTTGACAACTGCCTGTTACGCTTCTCTTAGAGCACTATTTTTTGGTCGATGGAATGACAGCATCTCATGGAACTTTGATTGTACAAATTTAAATAACTTTGAAAAGCATGTTTTGATGTCCCTGGGTTGCTCGCTTTTTGCAAACAGAAGTAAGCCAAACGTTGCTTCTGTTAGGCCCTCTGATAGATTGTCTCGTCCTTTTCAGTCTTTAATCTCTTTCAAAATGGCTCCTATAGGCAATAAGGATGCCACGCCTCCATCTTATTCTGTTAATCATAGCCCCGATTCAGTATCCTTCTGCATACAGAGGAATGGAACACGGTCAATGGGTAATTTTAGAAAGTGTGCCAACATTGCGAATTTGACTAGTGAAAACAGACCTCTGTACGTAGGCGAACCTGTCTATTTTGTTTGCGGTAATGTGCCATTTCCATGGTTGCCCAGGGATTGGCAAGGAACCTGCTATTTAGGGATTCTACTACCAGGGGTATTTATTGCTAGTACTGCAGATGTTTCAAAAACTCATCCACGAGGGGGCGCTGTTGAGCGCCGAACAAGATGGCCGCCTGAACGTGACTCTCCGCGGCAGGTAGTCACAGGATCCTATCTTGCGGCACCTTCTTCGATCCGAACCGAACCCCAGAGGGCGCGGTACGATCAAGGACGACCTGAGCTCCATCTGGGTCGAATCCTGGCGCTAAACGGGACCGGGAACCCCGAGAACCAGTGATCCCTCCGCCCCTCCCCCACCTGCAGGGCGGTTGCTAACCGACGTCCTCCCTCGGCTGCGGGTCGAGCCAGGCTTCCCGAACGGCTGGAGCCGCTACAAGTTCCAGCGTGGTTCCTCGCCTGCCCCCACCGGGGAACTGCTGTCCTGAGACCTCCCCCGGAGCTCGGACCCTGCATATCCTGCCATCGCAGAGGGGCGACATACACGCAACCGCGGCCGCGGGGCGCCGGCACCGCCTCGCGGTGTGCCTTCGCCGCCGCTGTAGCCCAGACCCGGACCCTGACCCCGGAGGGCGCGACACCATCTGGGTCGAATCCTGGCGCTGAGCGGGGCCGGGATCCCCGAGGACCAGTGATCTCTCCGCCCCTCCCCCACCTGCAAGGCGGCTTCGATTCGACGTCCTTCATCAGCGGCGAGACGAACCGTGCTTTTCGAACGGCTGGAGCCGTCTCGAGACTACTGTCTGTGGAGCCTCCCGGTCTCTGCGCATCCTGCCTCCACGGTAGGGCGGCACACATAAAGCAGCGGCCGCCCCTCCGGACTGGGGTCCTGCTGGAGTGGGAGCGGACGGCGGTGGAAGACACTACTGCGAGGGGGTCGAGCGACGGTGCTCCCCTGACACCTAGCACCGCGCTCCCCCTGCTGACACACACTGCAGGGGCCCGGGCCCAGTAAGGTACGTGGCGCGCTGGGTAGCGCCGGCCTCAGCGACTTGGGGCCCTTCCTTCTGGGTGCTGGTGCTCGCCCGACTGGAGTCGCAACACCTGGGGGCTCCCCCTGATCTGGCAATTTCTCGAAGGTCCCAACCATCCACAACATTATCATAACTCACACTCATGTACCCCATGGCCTGAAAATCCTTGGGACTTGGCTCATTTATATCGCTGTTCTGAAGGCTCAGCCTGTTCGTTTCGTCGGGGGACCGATCAGTGTTCCTCTCTAACTCTCCTACAGTTTCGCTTGAACTACCGCCCGGCTCCCGCAGCGGCCACTGCATACCACTGCTTTCGGATCACTTCCACCTGACTCTCTTCAGGCTTTGTCTTCACGGGCCACCGAGGTCCCAACACAACGGGCCTACAGGCACCGGCCCTTCCTCCCAAAAATCGCGTCCCGCAAGGATCGTATACCATACCCCCTTGAGCTGCTGGGACCCCCCACTCACTCTACTGGAAACCCAACCTGGTCAGGATGACCAAGGGGGCCTCAAAGAGACAGACCTCCATCAACCTGTTCGCTAAGTCATCGGTGAGCCCGCCGGAGGGAACCGCCGAGCAGGCTCCGGCGGCATCATCGTCCACCACACCACCGGAGTCCCAAAACATGATGGATTTTATCCGGGAGGGCTTCACCGCACTCCACTCAAAACTAGACGATATGAATGGCACTATATCCTCTATCAAGGCCCATATTGAGAGGACTGATAGCCGGGTAGCGGAGGTCGAGACAAGGGTGGGCTCCGCTGAAGATGCATTGGGGACCCTACGCTCTGAGGTCATTGCCCTCTCCAATCGGGTCCTCGATGTAGAAAGGAAGAATGAGGACTTGGAATCCCGATCACGACGCAATAACCTCCGTATCATCGGCGTTCCTGAGAACGAAGTTCACGAATCAATGGAAGACTTTGTTGAACATACATTGTTGACACTCCTCGATTCACCCCAACTTTCCCCACAATTTTCCATAGAGCGTGCGCATCGAGCCCTAACGGCTAAACCCAAGCCCGGTGCCCCACCTCGGCCCATCATAGCCCGTGTGCTGAATTATCGCGATGCCCTCCTCAGGGCCGCGAGGCTTAAGGGTGAGCTCTCACTGGGCGGTGCGAGGATTCACCTCTACCCAGACTTTTCTGTGGCCGTTCAACGTGAGCGTAAGACTTTCCTGGCGGTAAAACGCAGATTGCGTGACCTCTCAGTCAAGTACGCCATGCTTTACCCCGCCAAACTCCGAGTGGAGCACGCCAACCGGGTGTTCTTCTTCACTCTTCCAGAAGAGGCCTCCAAGTTCCTGGACGAGCATTTCCCAGGCTAATACCCCCTCTTTGTCCCAAGGACATACTGCTTCCTTCCTACCCGGCCAGGGAGAGCCCGCATCCTGCCACCTTCCTAAATTAGATTCACGCTGGTTTTATATTCTGTAATTTGTTTAAAATGATCATTGTCATGGTTACGTGCCGCACTAATATGTGCAATATCTTCGCCTAAGTAACGTACAAGCCCTCACTGTTGGCACTATTCATTTCACTTGTCCTGCCGTGCCCGGAGAGACACGGCCAATTCGGCCTACAGGCCCCCAGGCGCTGATGCCACTGGTTTGGTTTTTGTTGGGGGGTTTTGGGATTGTCATCCCTCTGTTTGGGGGGGGTGTGGGTGGGGGTGGGACATGTTGGGGGTTATGTTACAAAAAGCTTAGCGTTGGCAGCAATTAAGGACAGTGATATGGTACTCTATGACTGTTACTGCAGTGTGGTTAAGCTGGCCCACGGGCTATTGATACTTTCTCGGATATTGTTATTCTTACTTCAATGCCTGGGAGCGACTTGACATTTATGAGCTGGAATGTTCGGGGGTTGGGGAACTACAAAAAGATGAGGCAGCTACTATTACTAGCTGAGCGCCATGGTTCTAAGGTTCTCTTTTTACAGGAGACACATGCTCGCACGGAACAATGTATAAGATTTGCTAAATCATGGGGCCCCCACAGATTCTCCACTGATTTCTCTTCCCAAAGCCGCGGGGTCATGACCCTCATCCATAAGAGTCTCAAGTTCACTCTCATTTCTTCACACATAGATCCTCAAGGCAGATATGTACTGCTCCATGCTATGCTTCAAAATAGGGAGACAGTCCTACTGAATATATACGGCCCCAATATAGATGATCCAGAATTCTATGTACAGGTCTCATCCCTTCTCGCTGGCTTTCCCCTTGTCCCTATCCTCTGGGGGGGGGGATTTCAATACAATTTTTGATGTGACCCTCGATAGGTCCGGATCCAGGCCTCGCCAGCTTTCTAGAGCAGCCTACGCCGCACTATCGTCTCTTCCCCGTCTCGCCATGGTCGATGCATGGAGGTTCTTTTACCCGGATTCCCGCGTTTATTCCTTCTATTCTTCGGTCCATGACTCCTACTCCCGCATCGACAGGTGGGTGATCTCCAATGTTCTGGTTCAGAATGTCACACAGTTACAGATTCTCCCCAGGACCCTATCTGACCACTCTCCAGTGACCATTACCATGAATTGGGGGCCGGACCCTGGCTGTACTCGGCGTTGGAGGCTGAAACCCCTTTCCCTGCTAGACCCGGAATTTTGCTCTGAGCTCGAGCTATCTATCGAAGAGTTCTTTGAGACAAACACAGGATCGGTAACATCACAGGCCACTCTATGGGAGTCCTTCAAGGTTTACATTAGAGGGATTGCGCTATCAAAGGAGAACGGGGTTCTTAAATCGATCAGCAGAAACCTAGCAGAGAGCGAATCCAAGCTATCGACCCTTGAGGCCCAATGTTCACTCCACTCTACTACGGGAACCCTGGCGGACATCGGGGTGGAGCTGGATACGTTCCGATCCCTGGCGGAACGCGAGCAAAAATTTTTGGATAACCCAGGCACTGCAAGGCGATACGGGGAGGGTGAGCGCCCAGGCCGTTTTCTGGCGAGACTGATCTGTCACGAGACGGGGTCCCCGCATATACTTGGGATTGAGAGACCGGATGGTTCTATGGCTGTCGCCTCACAAGACATCAACAAGGAATTCTTTAAATTCTATGGAACCTTATATTCCAACTCTGACGAGGTGACGGCGGTAGAGATCGACTCCTTCCCCGATACCCTTCCTTTGACGACTCTTTCTCCGGAGTACGCGGGTTCTCTTGATTCTCCACTTACACTTGAGGAACTCTCTGGCGCGGTGGACTCCTTGTCCTCGGGGAAGGCTCCCGGCTCGGATGGTATCCCAGTCGAATTTTATAAGCGCTATAAACGACTTTTGCTCCCTCACCTGTTAGCTCTTTGGGAGGAGTCAGTTGAAACTGGGGTATTCCCCCCCTCTCTCCGAGAGGCCACAATCACGGTACTTCTTAAACCCGGCAAACCCCCCTCACAATGCGGTTCATATCGCCCGCTTTCGCTTATAAATTGCGATGCCAAAATATTTGCTAAGGCGCTGGCCCTCCGGTTAGCTCCTCTCTTGCCATCTGTCATCCATCCGGACCAAGGGGGATTCATCCCCGGCCGCGCTACCTCCCTGAACCTTAGACGCTTGTTCAACATAATTAATAGGATAAACCCCGAGACACACGCGGTAGCGGCTACCCTCGACATGCAGAAGGCGTTTGGCTCGGTCTCATGGAGGTACTTGTGGAGGGTTCTCGAGAGCTGTGGGTTTGGTCCCTCTTTTCTCTCCTGGGTCAGATTGCTCTATTCCGACCCCGTGGCTAGGGTCCGTACAGGTGATCATTGTTCTCCCCTCTTTGGGATCACTAGAGGGACGAGACAGGGATGCCCCTTCTCTCCCCTGATCTTCGCTATAGCAATAGAGCCCTTCGCTGACATGCTCCGCCAATTCCACGCACATAGAGGTCTCCGTACCGCGGGCCAGGCAGACATAGTGTCTTTATACGCCGATGACGCTTTGTTGTTTATACGCTCCCCCTCTGTCAATTTGTCCCCAATACTGGAGGATGTCAAGCACTTTGGTCGGATCTCGGGCCTCAAGGTGAATTGTTCGAAATCTACACTTTTCCCTCTTACAGAATGCACCCTTCCCCCCCCCCGGACACCCTGGGGTTCGCATGGGCTCAGTCTACTTTCACCTATTTGGGGATCGAGATAACACGTCAGCGGGCGGTGACATTCACCGAGAACTATCAAAAGTATCTCACATATTTGGCATCTAAGGTCCTAACCTGGGACAAACTCCCAATATCCCTCGCAGGTAGAATAGGCCTCCTGAAAATGTTGGTGTTACCCCAATTACTCTACAAGTTCACTAACATCCCCCTATGGCCGGGAGATGGTTTCTTCCGGGAACTGACTTGTACGGTCAATTCCTTTCTTTGGCATTCAGGCGCGGTCCGCCTTAAACTGGGCACCTTGTCTACCCCCATGGTTCACGGCGGCTTCAGCGCCCCTGATTTCTTGAAATACTGGCTGGTGTCCCAAATTCAATATACATCCTATTGGTTTGACATAACGGACCCCCCCCACACGTCAAACTCGAGAAGCTTGCGGTCTGTGACCGCGACATTCGCTCCCTGTTGATACAGCCCACCCTTCTGGAGCCGGACTCACAGAGCCCAGTTACCTGCACATCCCTGGCACTGGCCAAAACGTGGAAATTGCTTGGTATTACTCACATCTTCCATGGAAACCTCCCACTCTGGAACTTCCTACCTGGGGTCCCACGGGTACCATCGGCCACGGTCCAGCGCTGGGCTGAATCGGGATATGAGCTGTTGCGAGATGTGTTCGATCAGGGAATATTTGTTGAGTGGCCCGACCTCCCATTGCCCTTAAGAGGAGGCCGGAGTGTGTGGCTCCAATATTCATCTCTTCGCAGGACCCTTAAGCGTAATTATTCGATGTTTCCGGCTTTACCACCGGATGACCTATCATTGAGGAGCTCACCTCACCCTCACCCACCAGAGGTAAAATATCTAGGCTATACACCATGCTGCAATCCAGGGCTATTCCAGAATTCACTAAGCTGAGGCGGGCGTGGGAGGTGGACCTGGGCATCGAAATGACTGATGAACGTTGGGCGCATTTATGTGATCGTATACACAGGGTGTCCTTCAACTCCCGCTTCAAATTGATACAGTTTAAAATCCTACATAGATTTCACTACACCCCGATCAGATTGCACCACATGTCCAATGATCACCCCTCTAGCTGCCCTAGGTGCGGCCACGATGCAGCTGATTACATTCATATGATTTGGTCCTGCCCTCGTCTCTCACAGTTCTGGGAAGAGGTCTGCTCGACAATGTCAACCATACTTGATTACCCCATTAATCCCTCCCCGTTGGTATGTCTTTTTCACGACCTCCCGGACCTCCCCCGGAACTCCAGGAAACTAGCTGGCCTCTGCATGCTTCTCGCTGTACGCTCCATCCTGATGTGCTGGCTTCACCCCTGGCCCCCCACGCACGCCCAATGGCTGAGGCGGTCACGTGGGCCTCGGACTCTGAGGAAACTTGGTCTCTTCTACAACCCATCCATTCTAGGCCCAGGAATATCTGGCTCAGGTTCCGTTCTTATATGTTAGATCTGAATGAGACACCAGTCACATCTCCCCTAGCCACCTCCCCTCGCCGACCGGTGCTCACACCTCCACCATAGCCTCCGGACTTCGTGTTCTGCATGTTTTGAAAGTGTCCAGTGGCTCCCCACATCTGTATTGTAACTCCTATTTACCTGCACTGTATATTGATTGTTCCTGCATGGTACCTGTCTGGCGATGTTCGCCTGTTTTTTTTGCTGCCAAGCTAAATGAATAAAAAGAAGTTTTAAAAAAAAAAAACTCATCCACAACGAGGTGTGAAAGGGGATACTCCAGCGCAAACTCTAGGAGATATCATGAAATTATTTGTGCCATTTATTGGGCAAATTATGAATACAGAAGATATCAAGGGACTAGCGAGAGCATTGGAGAGAACCACTGACATACTCTATAATATGACGTTAGAACAGAAAGCGATAAGGTTAGTGGCTCTTCAGAACCAGATGGCATTAGATGTCATTCTGGCTGAGCGTGGAGGAGTATGTAAATTAGTGGGGTCCGCTTGCTGCGTTTACATACCAGACTCCTCTCTGACGATCTTTAGGGCTATCCAAAATCTACCAGTTCTTAGTTCAGAAGTACATGTTCCTGAGGGAAACTGGGAATTTAGTGCATGGTTTTGGGACCTCCTAATGTCATGGGGATGGAAGTTGTTTTCGGCCCTGCTGATTATCTTGGGAAGTTTTCTGCTTCTTTGCTGTTGTATACAGTGTCTCCCTGGTATATGCTCAGTATTAGGGGGATGTTCCGCGCAAGCAACAAGTGTACTAGGGCATAAAATATACGCCCCAGAGAAGGTTTCCAAAGAGTATGTGTTAAAAGAAACTCTGGTGTCAGATCTAATGGCAATGGATATGTCAGACAATGATTGGGGATGTATAGATGTTGAAGTGTGGAGTTAGTCGCAAAGTGATTAAAGGTAGTTTAGCACTTGGCATAGGCCGAAAGGAGGGTTTGTTAGAACTGATATAATATTGTTTCGTCCTCATTGTATATGTTGGCCTATGCCCAGTTGCTTTGCGAAGAAACACGTATTACAAGGTCGTGACCTCGAGTGAATTGAGCCTCCATTTTAGGTTAGAACCGCCATTTTAGTTTTTGTACAAAGTCACCCTGTAGTCTAAAATGGCCGTCTCGTGTGCTCTTGTTCTTGCCTTAACGTCTTCAACCTCTGTAGGAGGGTTAATGTCCAACCTGCCTTCAGGCTACATGTTCAGGTCATGTAGACCTTGTCCTTTGTTGACCTCGGGATCAGGGGATTACTTGAATTAGAAAATGTTAAACTACAAGAACAGTAATGCTATCCAAATACGATATTCAAAACATTTGTTTAATCTGTATTAAAACGATACGTAAAAAGTGTAACGTTAAATTAAAGAATAATAGAGTGTGTTAGTAAATGTATTTAAAAGTAAACCGCATGCACGAGATATGTAAATTAGGAAAGTGAACCTGGCGCGACGCTAGCCCAATGTATTATTAACTTGTAAGAGGCTGGACATCATTATAATAAACTGTATAAATACGCCGATGTCCAGCTAGCAAATTCTGCTCACTGCTCACATTGAACCCTGCTGGTGGTCTCTGTGATGTATTGACAGCCAAATAGCTATGTGTGTGCTTTGTGCAATACTGTTCAGTTTTGTAATAAAGATTCTGGGAATCTTTACAAGCCTGTGTCGGTGTATTTTCCTTTGCTTGGCGTAACAGCCGTAATATTGTATTTTTCTGATTCCACAGGATGATGAGATACACTCTATTCACCAGTGCCAAATCCTTGTTGTAATCCCCAGAAAGTGGGAGGAGAATCTGAGTATCATCTGCATAATTAGTGTAGATGATACCCAGAAGGTCCAGATCGTCAAACAGGGGCTTGGTGAATATATTGTACAATGTCAGGGAGACACAGGAACCCTGGGGGACACCGCACGTAATTGGGACAGAGTCAGCCGCTGCCGAGGGGGAGAAGACCCTCATGGTTCTATCACTCAAAAATGATTCTATCCATCTGATAGCCTCTGTGGAAAAGTGGGCTGCTGAGTTCAGGTGGCCGCATAAGACCTTGTGATCCGCCAGGTCAAATGCGGCTGAGAGGTCTAACAGTAGGAGGAGGGCTGCTTTCCCTTTGTCTCTTAGCACATCGACTTGAGTTTTTAAGTCAATGAGAGCGGTTTCCGTCCCATGACGGGGACGGAATCTGGATTGTCTTGCTCCCAGGAGCTTGTGGAGTTCCACATACTTTTGGATCTGGGTGTAGGCAACCTTGTCAAGTATCTTGAGCAAAAATGGTACCGTCGTGATGGGACGATAGTTAGTGGGGATGCAAGGGTCTAGTGTTTGTTTCTTTAGTAGTGGGAGTACCCAAGATTGCTTCAGATTGGTGGGAATAGTGCCAGTTGAAAAGGAGGCATTGATCAGTTTAGAGATAAAAGAGGCAAGATCTCTTGGGGCATCTTTTATAATCTTAGCTGGGCAAAGGTCGCCTAGGCAGTTGGACGGTTTAAGTGAAAGAATAACTTTTTCTACCTCTAATGTAGTTGTTTTGGTAAAGTGGAATCTGGCGGGACGGTCAGATAATATTTCACTAGTTGGAGGTATAAGGTTGGGAGGTTGTTGTGGCATATTAAGGGCAGCTTTCTTTAGGGCTATTTTGTTCTGGAGAGCAGTTACTTTATTGGATAGTGCCTCTTTTAGTATGGTGAATAGCTCCCTCATACTGGAATTGGCGATGGAAATACGTTCGTTGTATGAGTTCCATTTAGCTAGGTATATATCATTTTTGTATTGTGAGGAGATTTTAGTTAGCTTTATTTTGTTGTCTTCTGATGGGAATAGTCTCCAGGTGGTTTCACATTTCCTTTTGAGGAGTCGTAGGTCTGTAAACTGGGGTGTGAACCACTTGTTTAGATGAGCTTTAGGTTTGCTAGGTCTGAGTTTGAGTGGAGCAATTTTATCGAGAGTAGTAAGCATGTGATACAGTGGTACAGTGAAACGGTTACAGGTTACAGTTTACAGATTACAGTTACAGGGATATGGTTACAGTCATACTGTA
Organism: Ambystoma mexicanum; assembly: GCF_040938575.1. NCBI lineage: Eukaryota > Metazoa > Chordata > Amphibia > Caudata > Ambystomatidae > Ambystoma > Ambystoma mexicanum. The sequence goes on from NC_090926.1 coordinate 346,708,991, forward strand.
ACCATATTTTTCATAGTGTACTTAAAAACAATGCTATGTGATTCCAATTCCTGTTTTGTCAAGGGGTGAAAGGTTGTGTACCATCGCATCCCGTGATGTCACTTTGGGGTGGGGTCAAATGACATCACTTCCTATGATGTCATCAGAGGTCAAGGGTCATGTGATGTCACTTCTGCTACCCCTGGCATTTTGGTGAAATGACGTCCCTGACAAAAGCATGGCTAATTTCCCTGATAACTGCTTCAGTGACAGATACTTGTTTGCTGGCTAACTCGCTAGCAGTTGTAACACTATTGTTATGTCCCACAATTGCCAGTATCTCGGCTCTGGTGGTACTTTAAATTGTCCTTCTTTTATGAGCCTAGTTACTGCCGAATGCTCCCCTGCTGGGGCTCCGTCAATGGGTAGATGGGCCACCGATATTGCTGACATGTATACTCTGATGGTCCTGGAGGCCTTCCCATCTTGTAAAAGGTGTGCTAGAAAATTCAGAATCGCCACTATGGGTGCCAAAATGGGATGAACATGTCTCCTTCTGCACCAGGCCGACCACTTGCCCCAAGCCGTGTCGTAGCTCTTCCTTGTGGATGGAGCCCATGATTCTGCAATGAGTTTGGCAGCTTGAACCGAAAAGCCTGGCAGTGCCCAGCGTCTCCTGATATCCTACATGCCAGTAGTGGAAGAGTCCCTTTTACTCTCAGAGGATGAAACGACCCAGCTGGGTCCGTGAGCAACTGCTCCCCATCTGGGAGTATTTGTGGGAACCACACTTGAGATTTCCACATCAGAGCTATTAATATCAACTCCGCTCTCTCTCTCGCTGGCACTTCACCAGTACTCTGCTTAGCATCATGAAGGGGGGAAAGGCATTGTGCATTTTCCCCATCCAGACCTGTAGGAAAGCATCTGTTCCTAGCATGGTTGGGTCTAATCTCCAGCTGAAATAGCTGCTTGTCTGTGCGTTGAGCCGTGATGTGAACAGGTGGGTGTGCCAAAAGTAATCCAGCTGCTGAAAAATCTCTACGTTCAGGTTCCAATCGCTGGAATCTGTCAGATATCGGGAGTTCCAGTCTGCTATCACATTGACCGTCCCCGGTAGGTACTCTGCTGTAACTGACGTCCCTGACTGCAGGCATAAGTGCCAGAAGTCCTTCGCCAGCTCCGCTAGCAGCTTGAATTTCATTCCTCCCAGGTGAATGATATACCGGACTGCCGATATATTGTCCATCTTGAGTAGGACACAGGAGCTGACTCTCCCTTTTGTGAAAGTCTTGATCGCAAAGGAGCCCGCTAGAAGCTCCAAACAGTTTATGTGAAGTCGCAATTCTTCTGTGCTCCATTTCCCCCCTGTCTCTAGGGATCCGCATCTTGCTTCCCAGCCTACATGACTGGCGTCTGATTCTATGATCAGATCGGGTTAATCTCTGAATATGGCACATCCATTGCAGGCATCCATATTCTTCAACCACCACTCTAGCTCTGTGATGGATTCTTGGTCTAGAGGAACTAATTGGTGATACCTCAGACCCTGTTGAAGATGTCTGATCTTCAGTCTCTGGGGGGCCTGATAATGTAGAGGACCTGGAAATATGGCCTGGATGGATGACGCTAATAGTCCTACTATTCTAGCTAGGACTCTGAGTGATATTTTGTGCTTGCTCAAACAATCTCTGATCTCTTTCTTGATGTCTTGGATCTTTCATATTGCTAATTCCAGAGTCGCCTTTCTGGTGTCTAGTACAAAGCCTAGGAAATCCAGTCTCTGTGCTGGTGTTGTGTCGGACCTTTCCTGGTTCACTAAGAATCCTAGGGATAAGAGGAGCTCTCTTATCCAAGAGGTCTGATATAACAGCGTCTCACGCTCTTTGGCTAGCAGTGGCAGGTTGTCTAGGTATATGATCATCTGAATCCCTTTCTCTCTGATCGCTACTGCTAGTGGTCTCATATACTTGGTAAAAGCCCAGGGTGCTGATGCTAGCCCGAAGAGCATTGTCTTGAATTGCCTGAAATGGTTGTTCCAGCAGGAAGCTAGGAATGTCCTGAATTCTGTCTGCACTGGCACTGTCAGATAAGTGTCTTTCAGATCTATTCTTGTCAGCCAATCTCCTTTCTCAGGGTGTCCCTCAATTGATGTATTCCCTCCATCTTGAAGTGTAACGCTCACCTGGTATCCACAGGACCGTCACTCAGCCTGTTCTGACCTGTTACAACCTCAAACCCTTCCCTGGAGTCTACTCGACTGGAGACTGGGCCTTGTTTTCTTGGAAAGTGTGCTCTCCGTCCTGCTTTCAGCGCAGGGGCGCGTTGATTGATGCGGGCTCGTTGCTCCCTAGTTACTTCACTGGCAAGAGTCTGACAGGTAAGTATAATGAGTCTTTTGAACAGTTCTCTAATTCGTTCCTTTCCTTCCTTAGATGATGGCCGGCATCCAGGGATGTCGATGTGCTGCTGAGGTGAGTAGCGCTGAAGGTGAGTGAGAGTGCAATGCGCGATGCGACCCTTTCGTATTTGTATTGAACTGAGTTCTTTTTCTGTGTCTTTTAGGTGCTGCGACGTTTTCGGTTGTGAAGAAGAAATGCAGTGAGTAAGCGTGGTATGCGGCACCTCTAGATGTTTCTACACTAACCTGGAGTGTCTTTTCCCTCTTGCAGATGTATGAGAAGTTCCGGAGACAGAGTTCCCCCAGAGCGGCTGGGATTCAGGTAAGCGTTTGAAGCTCGTACAGTCTTTAAAAATAAGCGAAGATTTGCTGAATGCTTACTAATGCCCTTTTTCTGTTCTTTTCCCTTTTCCTTAGGAAGCGGCGTGCCGGGATGGGAATAACACCGCTGAAGATGCCCGCAGAACAGAAGAAGCGATGAATGATGGGCAGAAGCCCCACAAGGTAAGGCTGTTCCTAACAGTGTTCTTGTTCTTGCAGGAGCTGATCGCATAAGAAAGATGCAGGCCTACTGGAGACCGATCCAAACACAGTGAGTGTCACGCTGCAGGTGCAGAAAACACAAAGCATGTTTCTCAGCCTGGGTGTGACTTAAATAGTCTCTGGGTATCCCAGGTGTCTCTGGTCTGAACCCACCCAAAAGACTAGATTGCACATGCAGTTCTGGGAACCAAAATATGTGGGGGCATCCATCTTGTCCCCATCAATGCACTACAAGTCCAATCCCCAATGTTATCCTATGGGAGTGAGTTAGTCTGGTGCCACAAGCGCCAAGTCTGACTCCAAGTGGGTCTGGAGAGGCCCTTGAGGGCCATGTAGGTGATCGTGGCCTGGCGCCAGCCTGACATCTTGGAGGGCTGGGGACATGAGGGGCAGGAATCATGACAGCAGTGGCGGTATACAATCCAACTGTTCAACTCTTTCAGATTCATGACTGGTCGCACTTTTTCTTTTCTGTGAACCAGAAACATATTGCTTACAAATCTCACGGTTGTTCTGCACTTTTCTATGGCCCCTTTCAGCTTGAGCTGTTGCAGCTCGCAATGTAAGTTCTTTTGTTCTGTTTGTGCTAAAAGTATTGTGCACGGCCAGCTGTCTTTTATTGGCACTTGCACAACTCCAGCGGCAGCCCTCTGTCTGTTTGCAATACCCATGCATCGCTGGAAAGCGTGTGCCATTTCTGGCAATAATGCTGTGTTCTCCCTCCTACCAGTGGATATTTGGGAGTTCTCACCTGTGGTAAAGCTTTGGCCTCGTCCTGGCCCTCTGCCTCTGTGGCCTCACGGGAACCGTCCTCTGCTGGGGAAGAAGAAATCCTGCTGCTTGTTCTCCCAGTACTGGGCTCTATTGTTGCAAGGTCTTCTACCTCTGTGAAAGCTACCGGCTGCTCGAACTTGATATCGGCCGGTCCCGGCAAAAACTCTGCCTGGGAAGATCTTGCGGATAGATGCTTGTGCCTTCTCTAGCAATGTGTAGGTGCCCACAAAGCTGCCCATTTCCTTGCCGAAGGTCTCCCCAAAGAGGAGACCCTGTGCTGCTTCCCCTGCTTCGTATGAAGCTAGATCACTTAGTTTTGCATCAATTTTCTTTTTCAAATTGGTTTTTATTGGTATTTTCATAAGCTAACAAAACAACACATGTAACGAATACCCCAACTCCCCCCCCTCTCCATCCCCCCTCCCCGACCCAAGGTTAGAGAGTAGTCCAGTGCTGCAGCGCTTCTCCAAAAATGTTCCAACCTGCCCCCCTCCCCTCGACCAAGCCCCTATCGGTTGGGCTGAACTAACTTGTCCTGCCCCTTCATGCGTCTGCTTCATCAGGGGCGTCTATTATGCCCAAGAGTCGCATGCTCCGCGGGCACCACTGCTGCCTTGTACCATCCACCAGGTATGGGAGTAGTGAGTCCCAGTCCGACCTGAACCTCCCTGTATTGAGTAGGTAAGCCACTCCAGCTCCAACAATGACCACATCTTTGCCACCCACTCATGATCCTGCTGCGGGTCCTTCACTTTCCATCTGCAAGCTAGGACCATGGTAGCAGCCATCATCGTTATTGCATAAAGCGTGCGGTCTGCCTTAATCTTAATTGATGCTAGGGCACCCCCCAAGCCCAGTATCGCCAGACCTTTGTTCCCCCCGTAATTAAGTTCCAAGACTTGTTTAAGTGTGTCCCAAATCCCCACCCAATAATTCTCAAAGTTTTGGGCACTCCCACTATATGTGCTCCCAGGTACCCACTGCACCACATTCTCTCCATCAAAGAGGGGATACCCGGGATACATTTTGGGAAGTTTGGAGGGGGTCATGTGCCACTTGGAGAGCAGCTTCATCCACATCTCCCTTATTTGCAGGGATCTTGTTAGCTTTGGTATTTGCTTCCATAACAACCTCCAGTCAACACCTTCAATAGCGGGCCCGGTAGCTGGTTCCCAGTTCTTCACATAGACTCGCAGTGGAGGGTCCTCTCCTGCTTTCATGTGCTTATATATGGCTGTGATCAGATGCTTGTCTGCTGATTCCCTGCTGAGATATCTTTCAAAGGGGGTTTGTTGTCAAGTTGCGGCTTGCTTTAGGGTGGGATGGGTGAGCCAATGTCTAAGCTGGCAGCAGCGGTACCTTTACTTTTCATCCAGCGCGAAGTCCGTCTTACACTGTTCGAACTACTTTACCTGACCCCGCTCGAACATGTCCCGTACCATCCTGCACCCCCCTTGATGCCAGTGTTGAAAAGCAGATGTGTTATGCCCAGGAGCGAATTGCGGGTTATTAAATAGGGGGGTAAAGGGCGATGGATGCGACGTTAGGTGGGCTTGTTGCACCACCTCATCCCAGGTACTGGCTACTAGGGCTAGAATTGCACTACTATACATCCGGCCTGTCCTGTTTCGGCTTCCACAAGACCCCTTCAAGGTCCTCCCCCAGGACCGCCCTGTCCATGGGTCTCCCTACTTTCCCCGGGTCGTCTCTTTGCCTATCCCGGAGCACCTTCAGCTGAGCCGCCCTATAGTACCCCCTAAAGTCGGGTGATTCCCATGCCCCCCCGGATGGTGGAAGCCCTCATCAACCTGGCCGCTATCCTTGGAGACTTATTGACCCACATGAACCTGCTAGTAATTTTGTTCAGTGACCTGAAAAAGGCTGGGGGAACGTGCACCGGCGAGGCAGCAAAGTGATACAAGAGTTTTGGGAGTATAGTCATTTTTAAGGTGTTGATACAACCTAACCAAGAAATCGCTAGGGACCCCTAGTCTATCATCTTACTCTTTAACTTCTCCAGCAGGGGTGGATAGTTAGCCTGATACAGATGTTTCACATTTGTCGTCAATTTTACTCCCAGGTAAGTGAGAGAGTGCTCCACCCATCTATAGGGAGAGGTGCGCTTCAAGGAGTGGGCTTCTGGCATTGGAATTGTGAGGTTGAGAATTTCTGTTCTAGAGGCGTTTATTTTCAGGCCCGCCACGCTACCAGAGTGAGCTAATTCAGCTTCCATTGCAGGGATCGCAGTGCTCGGGAGGGTCAATGAGAGTATCATATTATCAGCGAAGGCTGCAATTTTGTGCGCTTCCCCTGCAAAAGGAATGCCGGTTATGAGCGGGTTGGAATTCACCGCCTCGAGGAATGGTTCCAAATGGAGGGCATACAATATCAGGGACAGTGGGCATCCCTGCTTAGTGCCCCTCTCGACTAGCACCGGTTCTGACAGTTGTCCGTTCACCGCTAATCGGAGGGTTGGGTGTCTATAATTGGCTCTAATCCTATCCATACATTTGGGGCCAAACCTGGTCCTGACCATAGTTTCGCATCAATTTTAAGCAGGAGACCTCTCCTCCTCTGTGAGGAGATGGCGCAATTTGCATTCCCTAGGAGGCAAACTGCTCTCTGGGCCCAATTTGCTTGGGCTTCAAGGTTTATCTCTTCTCCGGTATCCCTAGCTCTCTCGGCCACGTCCATTATCTTGGCAAGTGGGCCAGTGAGGTCTAGCACTTTTTCCTGACAGCTCCTCCACCATCTGTCTATGCCCTTACAAGGGTCTTTGCTTGTCTTTGAAACTAAAGCTAGCATTTTCGGGTCTAGCTCTGGCATTTCAGCAACTTTGCCTGGTAGGTCTGGTCGCAGGCACTGCGCCCTCATGCGCTGTCTCACTTCTTTGTCCAGCGCTTTCCTGAGCCTTAGGGCCATGCATCTCGTCACTCTGGGGGAGGGCTACCAATCTGAGGATCGGGGATTCCTAATGTCTTCCGGATCAAACATGTCAGTTATCTCCTCTTGATCCTCTTCTAGATGTCTCTCTTTACATGCTCTTTTACCTCCTCTGGGTTTTACCCAATCTTCCTCTGTCTTTTCTTTGTCTTCTTGGGAGGATAGATTGGCTTCTGCTGGCTCTTCTTTCGAGCCTGGGTCTTCTTTACCCATATTTTCTTTCACTTAGGAGTGGGTCATGAGGATTGGCACTGCCAACCTCTGCATGAAAGCTTCTCTCAGCTTTGCGAGTGTATCAACTGCCTCTGGGGCCTTCTCATCTGCCCCGTAACAGCAACCCGGGGGGTCGGTAGAGGACTTCCTCTTGCGGGTCAATGTACTCCCCTTAAGGCCTCTCTGTATGGTCTCTGTGGGAGTGCTGCCAGTAACTTTGGTGCTATCTCAGGGCTGGCTTAGGATAGATTCCAGGGTCGCCAGCCTGTCTTGTAAGGGTTTCACCCCTTGCGCCACTGCATCGACCAATGAGCTTCCAAGCACCTCTTTAAAGTTGGAGGCCAGGTCCTGCGCTTGGTCCTCTGCACTCCATTCAAATTCAGACATATTTGCTGAGTGCATTGTGCCTGTTACCTGTACTTATAGGTGTTTTGTGCACGCCCACTGCAGCGTTGTGTCAGATGCTTTAAATCCTATTAGAGAAATAGTTTTTGTTTCATGTTATTTTGTTGTAGTGTGGCTAGCAACTTTCTCCAGATTTTACTAGTTCACTGTGCCTTCTCCCTACATCTCTGTGTGTTCTGTGGGCTTAGGCTTGTCGAGGGATGTCTCTCTCTATATATTCTTGCTTCTCTGCAATTTGGATGTTGCTGGTTATGAGCATCGTCTGATCCGTCTTTTGTTTGTGTGCTGGGCTTTATGCTGTTTGCACAAGTTAATTATTGTTCACGGCTGGACCCGGCTTTAGTATTTCCTTCTGTATGCACTTCCAATCACTTCTGTCGCACCGGAGTATTCTTCTTCCCGGTGCGCGATGCACAGAAGCAGCAATGGCTCCTCCTCCCCGAAAGTGGGGGCCACTGTGCCTCTCTCGCGTTTGTCTCCGCCTCCATGAGGGTGAGCGTGCCAAGCATGCGACACAGGGCTCGTCTCCCTCGCGCTGGTTACCTCGCTCGCTACCTGATCACTGTGATGCTTTCGCCTTACTCGATGCGTGCCTGCTACGTTGCGTTTTGGCTGTTCGCTGACATGCACTCTCTCGAAATCCACTCTCCTAATATTTCCTAGTCACGGTAACAAAACAATCTTTGTGTATCTTTTAGCAACTGGTCGTTAGCACATATTCCTTGCTAGGCAACATTTCCTTTTTTAAACCTTTAATTATATATGTAAGTACAATTTATCAAAGCTCTCAAGCACCGAGGAAAAAGGATACTTACCTGATGGAGAGAAGGAAAAGAAGAGGAGGCATCCAGGAACAGGAAGTGGGTCATAGACTGGACTAGTATTGTCAGGACTATAGAGGCAGTGGGACTTGTGGTTTCAAGAAAGAAAAGAAAAAGAAACAGGAACAGGAACAGTGAAAGGCCTTTTCAGTTTTTCCTTATACTTTTGTTGAAACTGCTGAAGAGTGATACATAAGAAGTTGGAGCATAATGCTCGCCTCCAGTCTTGACATAGAATTGCAAAAGTAGTAGAACGTGGTCTGTGATCTCAATAGCATTAGCTATTTGTGTGCTGTAGTCAGTTCTACCAAAGTCCCCTGGGGTATTTGGGGTCTTCTAAAGAGTGACACTCAGGTCACCTCCAGCAAGCAATAAGGGCACAAACAGTTGTGCATAAAGTGAGTATGGTGGGGCGAGGGCTCTGCCAGTCTGACCTTCCTGTTAATTCTGAAGCTATACAGTTTTGAAGAACTCATTGAGTACATTACTGTCCCTTTCCGAGGATTCTCTGTTTATATCAAGTCAGTTGTGAGGCAGCCGGATCAACGAGTAGGTTATTTTGATGCGCATGCAGCAGTTTATTGTCCATTAAAGGGGAGTTTGACACAGAATTTGTGCACCAACAGGGATGTAAAAGTGGGGTTTGCTGGCTCCATCTTTATTTATTCTGTTCCTCTCATATTTCAGTACCCAAACACAGTGGGTCAAGAATTGTTCCACCTTTATTCCAGACGTTGTCATATGGATCGCTTTTATTTGCTGAGGACACAGCACCATTGGATCTTACATGGAGGGGGGGCTCCAAAGGAGCTTGGCATATGCAGATACATATTTTCGCTTAAATGACCTTAAGCTTAATATGGGAAAAACTGAAATCTTGGTATTTGGGAAAGGCAAAAGTAATTATGTCTATAACTTAATGAGCCAAAATAATCCAATTGGTGAACTCCACTCCTTCTGTTATTTGGGGCTCACCTTTGATAAGTCGGGAAACTCGGCCATGCATTTCAATGCTGTAGCTGCGAAATGAAAGCCTATGATGGGAGGACTGTGGAGATTCTATCACAAATATGGGGCCCGTAAATGCCTAGAAGTTTGTAGTGCTAAAGTAGGGTCAATGCTCCTTTATGGGAGTGAGATCTGGGGGGGGGTTGCAAAGTGTGATCAGCTGGGGGTAGCCCAGAACAAATTGTAAACAAAATGGCCTTCCCCTGGGTGCACCAAATAGTGTAATCAGTTTGGAATTGGGGGCCCCAAATATAGCCACACTGGCGAACCTGAGGATGGCAACTTTACTTTTAAAGACTCATGTGTTAGGCTTAAGGAATCCTAATATACATAATGCACTGGCAGAGATAAATTGCTCAGGATCCAGGGGGAAATACATACGGTATAATGGGGGTTGTGCTTTTTTTTTTAACTAAGTGGGTCAGTAAGCGAATGAAGGAATTGACTGCTCTGGAATTTTTTTAATTAAAAAGGCATTGTCGACCCAGCCATTTGCTATGGCAAAGAACTAGATAGGGCCAAGTGAGCTCTACCTTTCCTTACATTGTATAAGGCTAAGCGGCTGCCTCTTATAGTTGGAGGAGAAATCTGTAAGAACAAATCACATGATTGTAGGAAATGTATGCTGATGATCAGACTTAACGTACTCCCATTAAATGCCCGTAGTACTTGGAAATGGGGGCTGGTGTCCAAGAAATGCAACTGTGGAATGGGAGTCGGTGAAGATATGGGACATTTCCTGTTAATCTGTGGGAACTATCACAACCAATGGAAAAGGTGGCTTAAGCGTCACTTTCTAAAGGCTAAAATTAGAACCTATCAAGAGGCATTATCCTTTACAATGAATTGGAGTAAAGATAATTTGATTTTGAATCACTGCGATTATGTGAGAGAAGCACTTATTTATAGGGCTATTTTTATGAAAAAATGTACCTAATTATTTGACCTTGTCTTAGAACTTCTTCTGCAATGTTTTACATTATTTTATGCTGGGTAAATCGGGATGTGGGGAAAATTGTATGGATTCTAATAATGTAATGTACAATAATTGTACGCGTTTTAATGGAGAAATCCGAATACTTATATTTGAGAGAGAGAGTATATTTTACGTTACAAGTTTATTGGACTGAACCAATTTCACGCTAGCACAAGTCAATATGCTCAATATTCTGGTGAACAATGTTAACAGACGAACCTCCCTCTTAGAGACAATTAACAATTGCAACTGTAGTAGGACTTGGTCTGTGATCTCAATAGTGTTGGCTATTTGAGTGCTGTGGTTAGTGCTAGCACAGTCCCTCGTGGTATTCGGGGTCTTCCAAAAGAGTGACACTCAGTTCACCTCCAGCAAGCATTAAGGGCATAAAGTGAGTATGGTGGGGCAAGGGCTCTGCCAGTCTAATCTTCCTAGACATTCTGGAGCCATACAGTTTTGAGGTACTCCTGCACCAGAAGCATGGTGTCATGGAGTACATTCCTGCCCCATCCCAAGGATTCCCTGTTTATATTAAGCCAGGTGTTGGGCAGCAGGATCAAAGAGTACATTACTTTGATACGGGGTGGAAAATAGCATGGGCTATGTTGATCGTCTGTTGATATGTTTCATTACCTGCGCAATGCAGTGGATGTGAGGGTGCAGTAGATAGATTCACATACATCATGGTTCAAGCAGGCCTTGCAAATTCTTAAAAGTCGCACTGGACCTGTGACAACATATTAAGCAGTGCTTTCTGTAAAATTGTGCATGTCACTATGGCAACTTCCATTTGGTGCAATGCTAATACGCCAAGGCCGGCCTCGCACAGTGAGACTTTTATAGTTTGCTCACAGTAAATGTCAAATAAAAGTTTCAAGCATCCCCATACTTGCCAGATAGGTCGAGAATCAAGCAAATGCTACTCGTCCTTCATAAAATCTCTTCGCCAATGCATTGGGCTAGTAGATTTCGCGGGCCCTGCCTGGGCCTTATGATAAAGCCTGTCATAGTTCTGCCAATGTATCTTGTAGTTGGTTTGAGTCTACCAGTTTACTGTTTCCTTTGGTTGTACTATCTCATTTGGTCGTAATTGTGGTATTTCAGGTGATCTCTTGTCATGGCTCTCTTCTTTGTTCGGTCAGATAAGTTCCCATTACACATTCCAACTCTTGTAGAACTGGGGCTGTTCTGGCACCCGCATGATGCACTTCCGTTCAGCACGTCCGTCAGCGACTCAACAGCGCAATACAGATCTTGGAGCGGGAACCGGAGCACAACCTAAGTGCCACAGAACGTCTGCTTCAGGCGCCTAGCAGTGGTACGAAGAACAGTACCTCCAGCGGCGGCAAGCGAGAAACAGCAATATTACCGGTGCATCCGGTAAGATATAGTGCAGTGCGCAATTGCCACTAACAGCCAAGACACTGTAGAAAGAACGGCACAGTCCCAGGACTGCTTTACCTTACAGGCAGTAATCCACCCGACCTGCTTTAAGACTTTGTTGATGGGTGCAGGCCCCAAGTCAGCCTGTGAACATCCCAGGCAAGCCCAAATCAGCAATACCAGCAGGAGCAGAAATATCCCACCTGACCTACAGCCATGAGTAGGAGAGGGGCTAGTGCATCCAGCAGGAAGAGCTTCAGGAACTGTGAAGCAGGGTCGTCCCTAGTATGGGGTACTTGTCAAAAAGGCGGTATTTGCAGGTCTGGGGCTACTCAGAAGAAAGCTAAGTGTGTTGGAAGATTGGATCACCTTTTCGCAAGGCATGAGAGAGCTTCGAGGAGATGCTCAAGAGGAGCCTGAGGCCTGCATCTCCGGAGGTATAGGGGCAGAAAGAAAGCGTGCAGGACAAACAGTGCCTATACCCTGTATTTAGATGTGCTCAGTGGAGGTGGCCTGCACTTCAGTTCTCAGCTGCACATTGCTGGTACCATATTGAAACGTGCTGCTCCTTGGGTCATAAGAATGATCTCAATCTAGATGTACAGTATTATCGCTGCTTGTCAGCATTGTTAGCCGAGGTCTGCAGGTGGCTGAAAACCTCTTATACTCGCTCTTTTCAAATCCACATGTAATTAGGCGAGATCAACATTGGCCCATGTTCCTCTATGGGAGCTCCCCAATTTCAGGACTTCATCTCTCTGCTGTCAGCCATACACCCAAACCCTTTTACCTTTAGTTTGAGTTACATATATCTTCCTGCCATGTCATTTATTATTCTGAATAGTATATTTATATACGAATTAGCCATTTCAGCCAAGTCACACACAGCACAGCACTACACAGTAGTTATTACTGGGAGTTCACCCCCAGTTCATAGCCAAATGGGCAATGCATTGTGGGTATGCAAATTAGCTAAAAGGTGAAGTCTTTGCTCCAGGAAAATGTCTTTGTCTAGAGGGCAGTGTTATTTTACACATAGCATTTGTAAACATAAAAATGCACTTTAGCCCCAGAAGCCCGGGCATTCTACGATGGGTACTCTCAGCCGCCCCTGGCATGCAGGCCTATGAATGACTAATGAGAAAGGGGACACACTGACACTTCCGACATGCAACTTCAAAAGGGCCATGGGAGCGAGAGCATATGCATGACAACACGCTTGTTTCTGTCGCCTCAGGCTTGCAACCACCCCACAGACCTGCTCCACTGCCTCATGCAGCTTTTCCCCCATCACAGCAGCAGCTTCCAGCAAATGTGGCCGCCGCAAGCTTCGTCAATGGCCCATCCTCCTCTGTCCTGAGCATGCAGTTTCGGAGGCAACTCCTCAAACCCTCCAGTTTATAGTGATTTTGCGATCCCGCATAATGCACCGAAAACATCAGTTTTTAAAAAACGAGCGATAAAGGCAGTTTTTGCAAAAACACCCACAAATATGCTGGGGTTTGCAAAAAATGACATTTTTTAAAAAAAATCTCCAAACTTTTTTTACACTAGAAATGAAATGCGCAAGCACATCACATCACTTGCGCCAAAAAAAAGAGCAGAAAAAAGAGAAGCCCAATCCACAAAGGACATCTGAATGGGTGCATTTTATATGTGCCCATTCAGATGGCCTTTTTCACCCCTTTGCGCAAATCAGGGGGGAGTCTCTTCCCATTTAAAAGAAAATCCCAAATTTACAAACAAGATACGCCTGCTTTGAATAGGCGCACACGGGTTGCCACTGCACAACAGGGTCGCTCCTGACCCTGTCTGCAAGATCATCCATAGGGGTCGAAGTAAGTGGGACCTCACCGAGAGAGACTCCCCCTTTGGGGACCAGGACTCCCGTTCCTGTGAGTAACTCCACAAGTTAAGTATCACAGCTGCATTTATGGGACTGTCTTCAATGAAGAATGGTGTGCCAACTTTGTTTGGCTGAAGGCAATGTAAAAAGAAACACGTGAAGAAAGAATGGAAAATGTCTCTTTAACCAGAGACCTGTGTTTAACTGCGGCGAGTCAGAGCAGAAAGAGGGAAGGAGAGTCCCATGCGCAGGGGACACCCCCTGACCTCATCACGCCTTGTGGAGGTGGACTTGTGGCAGATTGCAGAGCCCGCGATTTTTGGAGAGCCAAAGAAAGCCAGTGTGAGAGGCCAGAGGCCTGGCGTGTACAACTGCAAGGAAAGTGGTACGAGCAGGAAGAAAAAAAAAAAGAAGTACCTAGTAGTGGTGTGACCTTGAATGCAGAGTGGTGGGCAGGATGCCCGAAGGACGGTCTAGAGACTACTGTAATTGGAAGCCTGATCAACTCCACGTCGCAAGCGTCTGCGGATGGCAGACACCAAACGAAGAACCGAGAATGTATATCCTAGCAGCGAGAGGAGCGAAGAGCAGTACTTGCTCGAGAGCTGAGCCCTGCAACCTTGCCCCATATAACCAGAGGTACCGTGGAGGCAGGGAATCATATGTGGGAGGAAACTCGCACCCGTACTAAGGACAAATGAGAACAAATATAAAGCTCAATGATTGGAGCTGTAAAAAGCAGAGAAAGCAAATAACAAACAACCCGGTAGGGGAAGACCGGGTCGCTTGAAGAGAGAAACTTGTCCCAGTCTTGAGGACAAAAATAATTGAGGAAACCAGTTAACAAGGGATGTGAGCAATGTATAAAAGAGAGTTTTGAACAGCCCAAGTGGGGAGCCAACAGAGACTGGAAACTAAAACTAGGGAGGTAGGGCAATCACACTATATCTTCAGATTTGAAGCCTAGACAAATTAGTACAACCCAGGAACGCATTATGGGAAAAACACAAAATAAAGCTCACAAGTGAACAAGATAAAAGGACACACAACCTTAGAGAGTGAATCCTTGGTAAGAGAAGCCAAAAAGGGAATCAAGGCAACCATAAGTAAGGAAAACCTGAGCGAATAGATTGTGAAGAACATATATATGTGATGACAAGAGTGTGAGGAACTATTGGAAAGAAAAGTATTCCAAAGATATGATTACAGAAAGCATGAGACCCAAGAGTTATTTTGAAGAATTACAAGAATTGATAAGAGAGACTATCCAAGAGATTACGCTAAGAACTATATGTGCCAAGAAGGAGCTGGATCTATAAAAAGACTAAACAAGGGGGGTTGGTTCTGGGAGTCCCTCTACCAGCACGAACGTGGCCCATTGGCCTGTTCTTGGGTGGATGGCCCTCGGGAGAGTCTCAACCTAGTCTTTCACAGAGGAGAAATATCCCTGCATATCAGTCTTTGTCCTGCCCAGGGCAGTTCAGCACCGAAATGCTAGGCAATTTTCCTCTGAACAAGAGTAGCAACAGCAACCCCCAGACACGTGTTTCGGCCTAGTCGGGACTCATCAGTGAGGTGGAGCTGTGTCTCTCTAAGAACAGTGAGCAAGGGGTCCACGTCTGGTGTATAAAAAGACTATCCAAAGAGAAAAGAAGAACAGGAGAGGAAGAGACATTGGGCCTCATTACAAGTCTGCTGGTCCGGAATTAAGGGTGCCGGTAGCAACGTACCGGCACCCATTCATGACCGGCAGACTACAACTGTGCCTGTCGGTGCCTTTGCATCAACCCGGAAGGCACAGTTTTCATGGAAGCACTGGCACTGTTAGCAACAGTGCCAGTGCTTCCGTCTCCCCACACCCATAGAGACCAATAGGACTCTATGGGAATGGGGACTTACGATTTATGCCGCCTGAGATCACGGGCATGGCACGGGGATCTCAGGCAGCGGAAACAGTGTTAAGGGGTTGGCAGCAACCCATAATTAGGCCCATTCTCTTGGCTCATTTAATTTAGTTATATTTAGTGGTAGGGTCAGGTAGATATAATTTGGACGGAGAACATATTTACTTTGGACTTCCTGACATCTGACAAGCACCTTTAGTTTCTTTAGATAGGTAGCAATAGGCATTATTCTTATGATTTGTATTAAAGAGTATAGAATGTCCTGAACATGCCAGACTCCTTCTTCCGACCCACCACACTATTCAGGTCTGAGAAAAAGCTTTTATGCAATCTAATCGGAACATTGAGGAAGTGATACAACAGCTTTGACAGCACAATCATTTTTACCAGTGCAATTTTCCCCATTAGTGATATGGGCAACTTTTTCCACTTAGCCATTTTGGACTGGAGAACCTCTACGTATGCGTCTATATTCCTCAAGTAGAGCGGGTGGTTGTCCCTGGAAACCACTACTCCCAAATACCTGATCTCCATCTGTGGCCATTTTATATTCAAGCTGGTCACTGGGCAAGTCATTTTATCTGTGAGGTGAAATATATCCAATTTCAACCAATTAATGACCAACCCAGAACGTTCCCAAAGTTGTATAACATCCAACATTACTGAATGTAAGTTAGTGGTGGGGTCCCTAATGAATATGAATACATCATCTGCATAGAGCAAAACTATTTCCAGGGATACACTCAGTCTAACCCATTTTTGTTTATGTTGGCACTTAAGCAGATCCGCCAATGGTTCGATAATTAGAGAGAAGAGATGGGGAGAAGGGGACACCCCTGCCTGTTACCCCTGCCCAGCGGAAAGACCTGTAAAAGACCTTGCCCAATTTTAACTCTAGCCACTGGTTGAGTGTACAGCAACTTAATACAATACCTTATATAAGGAGAGAACCCATAATACTCCAGTACATCAAATAGAAATCGCCAGGACCCAGAGTGGAATGCCTTCTCGGCATCAAGCATAAAGGAAACTGCAGACACGTGTTGGGAAGGAGAGAGGGTCTTCCCACCGCCTTAGGCTATTCCGAATGAGAATAAATGCAAAGAGAGCACATCCAGGGAGCAGGGGGGTTCAAATAATGGGAGGGTGCGCGACCACCTTAGTGCATGCATTGCAAGCTAAATGGTAGATAAGGGTGCAAACACCATCTTGGCAAGCGTCAGCCATCTTAGAAGTAGGCCCAAGTGCGGCGAACATCATTTTTTGTGTTAGTATTAGATCCCCTTGCATCAGCACGAACATCACCCCACCCAACCAGGTCTCACAGAGTCCACACAATCCTTTATTGTCCTAAGAAAGTTACAGGCCCTCGCCCCTGGGAAAAAATGCACCCTGAAAGGTCATGATAATGGAGCAGAGCGCCTCTTGGCGGTACCATCCCATGGGACAGATAGCAAAGCCCTCCTGCCCCCAACGATCCCCACACGAGAAATACAACTTTGCCATATGACTCCTGCATGGGGAAAACCATCGACCATAAAACTTTTTTTTACACCCTTCGATCGATCACTAAGATCAGAAGGCAAGGCTATATCGCCTTCAGAAATGGGTCACATGATATGTGCTGCGAGATGCAGGGTAGCATCAAAATTATAGCCTAAAACTAAGGTGGAGGACCGTGGGAGTTGCTGATCTTTCTGTGAGCGAGTGAAGCGTGTGATTTAGTCTTACCTCGGCCCTCCCCCCGAGCCAATCCCTGTTTCTGCCAGGTGCTTGTTGCAGCAATAAAATAACATTGTTTGTGTTCACCTTGGATGACGAGCACAGCAGCAACCACGTGGACCCAGATGAACAGAAGAAGATGCACCAATGCCTGGCATCCCATACAGAGCAAGCCCTATATATACAGAGTTCATCCAGGTAGAATTGTACCTTATACGGTTAAGTCATTTGTGGCATTATTTGTGCTTATAATGTGCTGCATGGGGCTCAGAGTGCTCGGTGGCAGCAGAGTTCTTTGCTGATGCATTTGTATTTTGGAGAAATAAGTACTTATCCTTGCAAGCGTGTCTTGAGCCTTTTACCCTTGAGAGATATATATTTTATGGTGTGAGCGTACATGGGCTTGGCAGTACAGCACCACCTTACATTTTTGATACATTTCAGCACAGACCCCCATCAATGCCCAGGGCCTTTCCGTTAAGAAGCATATCAATAGCAGATAAAATGTCCCCAAATATAAACGGTAAAACAAGTCTAACCACAATTTCAGGTGAAAGCAACGACGTCGGGAGGTAACTTAAATAATCCTATATTTTTAGCTTTTGACATACCGGATCTTTCAGAGTACAAGGCCTTATGGAAAGCAGGAACTCTTCAAGTATGGCTTCATTGCTAACACATATATCACCGAGTCATTATGCACTGCCATACCACCATCGACTACTGCCTCACTTTGCATAAGCCTCGCAAGGGGCATGTCTGGCCGATCTGCCTCACCATAACTTCTGGCTATTGCAGGGACAGTGACACATTTCATCTCCCTGTGTGCCAGCTTATGGAACGCCTCCATCTTTAACATGCTAGATTATTGCGTTAGGATATATGTCTGCCCTAGTTATTTCAGCCTCACCTAAAATGCTGGGAGCTCTTTACTTATGTTACAGAGCACCCCAAATTCTCCAAGAATGTGGACCGTGGCCATCTGTCACAGGGATTCCATAGTAAACACTACCCTTTGTTTGTGTACATAAATCTGTGTATGTGGTTATGAATGTTGGTTTCAAATGCAATATCCACCAATCATAGCAGCTTTCACCACCAGTGAGGTCTACCCTGATCCCAGCGCCCCAATTTTATACCTAACAGTGTTGAGTGGTCTGAGAAGGTGCGCGGGAGGACGATACATTCCCTCACCTGCCTGATCAAGAAGTGGGACACAATCCGGAAGTCAATACGTGAGGCCACAATATGCATTAAGGAGATGAATGAAAACTCCCTATCTGTCGGATGCATGCATCTCCAGATGTCCATCCATTCTCTGTCTGGCGTACCATCAATAATTACTCAGGCCGAGTTAGTATGGAGAGCCTGTGCAGAAATGGAGCGATCCATATTGTGTTAAGGTCCCCGCCCCATATTATCGGAACCTCAGGAGCATCATCGCACATACGTAATATAGACGGATAGGATTCTGCGTCATCTATGTTAGTCCCATAGACATTCACCACCAAGTTCGCAGCACCATTAATTACACGGTGAAAAATAACATATCTACCCTAGGGGTCAAATCTGGAGGAAATAAACCGGACAATTAGTGACTTGTGAAGCAACGTTAATACTCCTCTTGATTGGGACGAATAGTCAATATAAAATCTGTAGGGCAAATGACTCACGCACTAATTTAGTAGTGTGCGTTTCTTGTAGGTGCACAATTTTTCCTGCATACCTATCAATTTAGGAGAGGATTTTATGCGAATTAATGGGATTATTCAATCCCTTGCTGTTACAACATAACAGTGTAATGTTTGTCAAGCCCAAGGAGCTCATTCTCGCCATATACACATAGTATAAGAAAACCAAGCCATGTTTCTATAACATGACACTCCCTCCACCTACCCCACACCCCTCCCTCACCACAACCCCAACATTTGGGGTGTATACCCAGATCAAAATGAAGATTACGGAATCTTCATTTTGTGAGACCCGCACTTACAGCTTAATGACAGACTCACATATTTAACGACGGTATTGGCTTTATGACTCAGAAATGGGAATTGCTTATATACTAGCAGGAATAAACACAATTAGGGGTGCACCTCCTGTTGCTCACTCATCAGGTATCGGCTTGTTGCTTTCTAAAAACTTGACGGCCTCCTTGGGGACCGTCAAACAACATGGCTTTCTTGATCTGGTGCTCTCTAAGGAGTTTCAAGAAGGATTTCCGTTCATTTTGTACTGCTGGGAAAAGTCTGGGTACAAATACATTCTGCTGGACTGCTAGTATTGTTCCTCCTTCGACCTTGCATATTTAAACAGCAGGTCACGATCCATATAGTTCCTAATCTGGGTAATAATAGGTCCGGGAGGAGCTCCAGGATTGGGCTTGGGTGCCAGGGCCTGGTGTGCCCGTTCCACTGTGAAATGCGGAGAGAGATCCGGGGAGTCCAGTATCTTCATCATGAGATGTTCTATAAATCTCTCCATATTCTCTTTTTGGTCGCTCTCGCATACCCATATCATCAGCCTCAGTAATAGGAGCACTCTCTTTCTCCAATTTCACCAGCAGGGAATTAACACTGGCATTAATATTACACAACTTGGTGGTGACAGAAACAAAGCCAACTTGGTGTGAAAATGTGTTTCAGATCAAGGGGTTGCTCTGATGATGCATCCTCCTCCATCTGCATGGGTTGGTGTCCTAGGTGTTGCCTTGGCAAATGCGTTCGGGCTACCCTGTTTCCACCACCCACTCCGCACCATAATCCCATGTCCCCACGAACGGACTATGTCCCTTAGCGTCGCTCGGGGCTTGATTCTGATTCTGGGGACTGTCCCATCTTCCTGAAGAAATGGGAATTCCTGGTCACTGTCGTGTTGCCATCTGATGCAGTCACCATTGATCCTTTGGTATCCATCTCCCTGAGGGAAGTTGGCTCGCAGGGCAAAGACAATTTCCCTCAGACATTTCTTGTTCTCACCAGTACCCATTCCCCTATCTCGGGGCGATCGCTCCGTAGATTCCTCTGGTTATTCTCCCTATCGTTTGATTGTCTCCTTCCTTCAGATACTGTTCCATCATCGATGACACCTGATGTATGGGGTGTGTGGTCTGGGAGAAGTCCTCGCAGGCACCGTTGAAATAGTGCTTCAATGGGGGCCACCCCTGTGGAACAATGTGGAGTCGCATGGTACTCTGCCAAGAACTGGTATAGGGCACGCTTCTCACACTCCCCTTATCTGTGGGCTATCCGGAAGACTTTGTTTAATGTCCTTATTAGTCTCTCAGCCTTCCCGTTTGCTCTCAGCCACAGTGGAGGCCCATTGTCGGAGCATATTTCCATTGGGAGTCCATGCGTGGCAAAGACTCTCTCCAATGCCGGTATTACATCCTTCACGGACGTGGAGTCAACAAACTCGACCTCAGGGTATCTTGGCCACTGATCGACGAGGACCACGAAGTGGTTATCTCTGCAGCTCTGTCTAAAGTCCATGTGTATCGTGCCCCATGTCACACAGCTCCTCTCCATTGACGCGATCCGGGGCTCTCGGTGCAGCAGTGCTACCTGGCACCACACACAGTTGCAGACAAAGTCTTCCACCCGCTCTTATAGGCCTGGAAACCACACCTTCATGCAGAGCCGGGCATTGGTCTTTGCAACACCCTGGTGACCTTTGTGTGCTAGTTCCAGCGCTTTACCTACAAGGCTGGCGGGAACAACCATCTTCGTGCCATCTTCGTTCTGTTTGTGGTTTATTTGAAAAATAAATATGAAAAGGGAGGAGTGTGGTGTATCCCTTTAAGGGACTGCCATCAGCAGTCATGAGTGTTCTGCCAATAAAGGCCTTTAGACACCACCACTGCGTCTGTGTCTTTGTTGCTCGCTCGGGGCCTGACCTGGACCAGGCCCCACACCAAAGGGGATATATATTGTTCCTAGGCCTTATATGTTCATACATGGCACCATAAACAGGTGTAAAAGTTCACATTCAGAGTGCACCCAAGGCTTACTACTTTTCACCACACTGCATTGTAATGTACCTCAATGCAACAGTCACAGCCTATGGGGCACAATGTCATCCCTTGAGGCCACAGATCCATCCAGAAATCAGATGGCAGGCAGACCACCTCCAGGTCCCTTGAGGCCACAGATCCATCCAGAAATCAGATGGCAGGCAGACCACCTCCAGGTTAACCACCATCATGGAGCAGAGCCAGTCCTCAAGCTTCAACTGGTGACCCTCGCAAGGGAACCCAACCAGACAGCAACACCGGCCCCATCAGCCAGGCCGAAGCATCATGACAGCTGTTCGGGTCTGAAAGAAGTTCACTCGCTCAGCCCTGATCCCCCGTCTTGCAAAGACCCTCAGAGGGCACAGAGACTGCACCACAACATGCCTCACCGCTATGGCAGCCAGAGCACACATCGGAGATCAAACGAAGTCTTGCCCACTCAGCCCAGTGCTGCATGCAGTATAGAGCTTCGAGTAGCCCAGAGATTGTATCACAGAACGCTCAACAGCCGCTTTCTCTGCACAGGCCCAGCTCCATGAACAGGGGGGCAACCTTCAGTAAGCTTCTAGTGCCTCAAGGACACCTCACACTTTCACATCATTGTCACTGTTCTCTGCAGCTCACTGTCCAAGGTTCACCCAACACGTTTGGATGGCCACACCGTCAGGACACTAGTTTATGTTTCACTGCAGTGGAGAGCCCGTATTTCAAGCCATTGACATGTTTGATCGCTCAGCAGCATCCCCTACTGGTGAGTTTTTGTTCCAGTGTGCGGCTTCTCATTATTTTTGATAGAATCCTAGACCCGGCTTTGCTCCATTACATGCCTACCAGTATTGCTCTCAGGAGGACCAGCCCCTCAGTGCATCTATTACTTGGAACTTCCCTTGTCCTGTGCTGTACTCTTGCTTCTCTATCTTTCTAGGACTGTTTTCAATTTCTGGAAGGATCAATCGCCCATAATCAGAAGAGGGAATCCTGTTTTGCCTTCAGTTAGTGGTGCTGCCAGTCGGAACCACCCATCTAGGTAGGTGTTAGGGTGGTTCCTGGCCTGGGGAGGAAGGAGGGTAGTTCTCATCTTAAAATCCATACCTTTTTGTGTGCCCTTGCCTCCACAGTCCGACTAATTTAGCAACTGTCCACCTATCCTCTTGAGTGCTTCCCTCTGCTGATTGCATCCTGTTAAAGGACCTTCCTCTCGGCTGTCCTAGTTCCTTGCTGGGCTTCCTCTCCTTTGTTTGTGAGGTGTGATCCTGCCTGAGGGTTTGGATTACCTTAACATTAATCCTGGGGTGATTTATAGTCTAGACAATCAATTTGTAAAAACTGCAGGACTGCTAACGGGCCTCTTAAAACAAGTGAAGACAGAATTTTCCAAATTCAGATAGAGCAGACAACTGACTTTGCTTGCCTTTCCACTAACACTACAAATACATGCATGGTGGCCACCATATGGGCTAAGAAAGGAGCGGTTTCACTGTGTGACGGTTGAGGGTCCTCGAGGTTTCAGCTAGAGTTGAGGATCCGTCTGTGCAAAATTTGACCCAGCCGCTCCTGTACCTGGAGCCATGGGCACAGCGCTGGCCCCTCATGGCTTCATGTTGTGATGGCCAAGCAGAACAGGTAGATGTTCAACTATTCTGTTTGTGCCAGCTATTTATGAACTCTTGTTCTGCTGTACATTCGTCATGTTGCACTGTTTGAATTGCATTGATCAATGTTGCATGACACCATCTGTTTCACATGCTTGTTTGATTGTACATAGCACTCTTTACAATGCATTCTATTGAAATTCGGGTACCCCTACTGCATAGATTTCATAATAATCTAAACTGTTATTCTGGTTCTCAGTAGATACCATCAGAATTGTAACTCTTTATGTTCTATTATGCCTTATGTTCTAGTTATACCAGTCCATATTACTGGATCCCAAGCAAAACGGCAACCATGACAAGCTTTCTAATTACAGTTGCAATTCTGACCCGCATCATGATGGGAACAATCTATACCTATAACAAATCTTTACATGATCGAGTAACTCTGATGCATCATTTACATCACAACTAGGTGCCAAGATAAATATTATATCTATTTCATTGCTTGTCTTATGTTGACAGCCGCGTTCACCTTCTGCATGTCCTACTCTTGGACTAGGCCACTTCCTGTGCTGGATTGGCAGTCCCAGAATTGTTATTCAGCAAGTTACCTGCAGTACTATAAATAGACATCCCATGGAATTAAAACCTTCATATCTTCCAGGATATCTTCTTTACAAAGATTCTCTCCAGCAGACTTCTCTCTTTGTTCTAACAATCCTATGTATTCCAATGTCCTATGATATGTTTATCCATATCGTCTTAGTGGAAGACTACTCCCTGGGTGATGCTCTACATTTTCCCTGTATCATTTTAAGTATTAAATCGCAGACGGCCAACTTGCGTAGCTCTGGACACATTTTCAAGAATATGCATTTTATTCACTAGATCCTAAGAAGGGAACTCAATTACATCCTAAAAATGATCTTTCCTCTGTTTGCAGCTCATCAGTTATTCGTGCACAGACATATAGGTGATTTATCCACATCATGTTGTATCTATGCAATAAACATGTTATATTGCACCAAACCACTGCCATACAATGGGCACCACAACTAGTTTTCAAGATCTATTCCTCAACGTTCATGAGCAAAATATAAAGTCCTACCTCAATGCACGACAACCCTATCAGGACATCACAATCCTTTTGTATAGCTTCATCTACCGAAAACATTATGGCATACCTAGATCGCACCCTATACAAATAATTAGTTTGGGGCCTATGCCCATCATGTCTCCTCCTCTCCTATCGCATCACCTACCCCATGTTTTTCCCCACACATACCTGGTATCGGCAGAAATGATCGAATTCGAAAATACCTACTGCAAATTGACCAAATTTATTTGGTCGAATTTGTTAGGGATTCTTATACATTTTCAGTAAAAAATAGATGGGGTGAGTTAAGGGTATAGGTTAAGGTAGGGGAAAGTAGGGGGGAGGCAGGGGGTCTCCCCCGCGATATCAAAAAAAAATATTCAGCCAAAACAATTCTGTAATTTTGCAGAAAGTATTTTATTTTCCATCATTTCACAGTAATCCCACATTTTTCTATACATGTTCAACTCTTGGCACTGACACATATGTTCAGCTGGCTTGGCAAACCCAGTGCTCCTCTGATATCAGGATGGTTACTTATAAAATAATCTGGTGAAAGCTTATACACTACAATAACCCCCTAAAGCACCTCTCGTGTCCATCATGCATCCACCCATCAACTACATCTAGTACCCTACTTCGCCAGGTGTAGATTATGACATCTGAATATCTGAAACTCTACTATAAATCAAACTGCAAATCTCTGAAACCTTCTCTTTCAGATACAGACAATAAAATGCAGTTAGAAACACCCACTCCTACCACAATCACATAGCATCCCCCAGTCCCAACTGTTTTTCAACTCAATTTGCTCTTTTTACTGTTCACTCCCTCTCTCCTATCAACTACCAACAACCCTACTCCTCCCTTAATGCAGACTAATGTGTGGTGACACACTGGCAGGGTCACAATACGCCACTTTTCAGGCCAGACCCCGTAAAACCACTATGGGTGCAGTAGAAATATTGTATAACATAACATGCAAACCAAGATCAGCTGTGCTGAAGCTTTGTGTGACTATTATATTGCGGATAGTTTTATTGATTGCATGGTGACTGCCGGGTTTCTAACCGTCCCTTTTAACAAAGTTGAGTCGAAAACTTTCCATATTCTAATACAGCGAACTTCTTTTTGTCTGCGTACTCCCACTACAAATTAAGATCAGCCATGCTGAAGTAGCACTTTGTGCAATTAGTATAACGCTGTTTGGCTTGTTCATTGTATTGTCACAAGACTCCTAACAAGCCATGTGAACCGTGTGGATATAGACTTTTCTGGATTCGAGTATAGCTGACAGCAGACTTATTTTGTTCACCCACTCCTGCTACAAATCAAGATTGCCAGCACTTCAGTGCTGCGACATTGGCACTTGCAAAGCACATCATTGACATGTCATTGGAAGCTCAGTAGAGAGCTGGTGAAGGTCACATCTATGGAGAGAGAAGTACCATCTATGCCACTGGTGCTACAGACCCTGTTCCCGTTAAGATATTCAATTCCTACTAATAGTGAAATTAACCTAGAGGGGAACCAAAAAATTACATGATCCCAGCAACGTTGGGCAGAAAGTTATAGTGGTGAGTACCAAGGGGGAAATGTTGTTCATAAACAGGACATCTTCTTTGAAATGCTGAATAGGTTGCACCTAGTATTACAATTGTCTGTATTGTGAGCGAGCCAGCATTATCAAATGTCAGTGGACCCGCATACGAAAAGGGGACAGAGTTTAAAGCCCCTTATATGTGTTTGCTTACCTGTAACCCAGCCCCTGGGGAGAAGGAAGACAATGGTTGGCTCGGGGAACCAGCTGCGGTAGAGATCACCACATGGCAAACAGGGGGGATAAAAAGGCGCACTGGAAACCAGATAGTGCAGGTTGTTCGGGTGAAATCAAGAGAGAAGGAGGAAGACCAAAATACCAACCACAGGAAGGATGGTGGCGAGGAGTGTAGAGGAGGATTACTGAAAGTGTGTTGAAGTAGGAGAATGGGATAACACCCTTCCCCCAATCTCATTCAGACCATGGCCTAGGGGATCACGACCCAGACACCCCCCACGAGAGGAGTTCATTTACCTACCAGATGACAAAACACCCTGGTTCAGAAACCTAAACATAAGAGGAGTGTGCCCACCAGCGCGACAGGCTCAAGCCGACGCCTGCAACATGGACCAGCTCGACTAGAACAACAGCCATAAGTATTCACATCATTAGAGATATAATAGTCACACAAAGCTTCAGCACAGCTGATCTTGGTTTGTATGTTATGTTATACAATATTTCTACTGCACCCATAGTGGTTTTACGGGGTCTGGCCTGAAAAGTGGCGTATTGTGACCCTGCCAGACATAGCCAACAGACAAGAACACACGTGCCACCATGCACACTGGTCACTCACACACCAAACTACACGAAGAACATACTCAGTTCTATGACGTAGGGGACTGACACACCCACTGACGTGCATCGTTGTTATTTTTACATAGGCCTTCTACAGCTCTGCAGAAACGCAAGACGCATGAAGAACTCGTGTACATGCTTGCTGACGCTTTTCCCCACCACCCATCCCTATGACGACACCACCATGTATATCTAGTGCTGCCTGTGACACTCTGTCGCCCCCCGACCTCCATACTATGGATTATGTACAGCCACCCATGAACTAGGCCCGAGTAGGCCGCAAGCAAGAGTCCCAGACAGGAGCCTCGCCATGAAAATCCTCTCAGCGACAAGAGTACAAGTGCTGACCATGCAGAACGAGCCTCCAACGAGAGCTCACAGCCAAGGCCACAATATTGCAACTCGCATGCTGCGAGCCCAGCGCCAAGGTTACACATGCAAGTGCCAAGGCCTCAGAGGTGAAATACAAAAACTAATGCTCATAATTCTGCTCCAGCTACGGTCTCTCCACATGTGACCAGGCCGAACTGACAAGGTGCCAAGCTCACAAGACAGACAGTCGCCAGTGTCCCACGTTTGGGACACAGGTTGCAACAACGAAGCGGCAAGATGGACACCTACAGCGATGGGAAAGACCCGCTCACAAGCCCATGAGCAGACCTGTCCGTTGTCCGCACAAACACATAGTTGCACATTGTTGCTAATGACAGGTTCACCGCGAGCTGGGAACGACGATGGTCCCAGGCTTGGGGGCTCGCGGGAGAACCAATCAGAATACAGGGGGGCTTACTACTGATGCCAGTACTCTTAGCCAATCACCAGGGATCACCCTGTAACAATTCCAAAGTAACAACTGTTAGGGACAGCCTAAGTGTACCACCTGACCCGTCCTTATCCACTAACATTTCTTCCCATAGGGGACATATACTAACCCTACCACTCAGGGACCCAATCCAGAGTGGCGATAGGTTTTGTGATGATTTTTCCCAGGTGACGCGAGTAGCGCATCATACTGCTGTGAAAAGGGCCTGCGATCCCCACTAACAACGAGAGTCTCATCGGATGCATACAAGCCGAGACCCGTCCCTGCCGTTATTATAATAAACAGCAGTACTCGCCTTGCTTCTTGTGTGTGTCTCATACTCCTTTTGGGGACACGGGAGGAGCTGGGGCCTCCCCAGCCCAGAGGTCCACGGACGACTCTGACGGCCCTGGGAGAATCACCCCGACAAGTTGGAGGCCCTGCTGAGATCGTTTGATGTCCGTTGGCCTGGTAGCACAAGTCCAAGGCCCCTTGCAGCGAGGCGACCCGGCAGCACGGCCCCCTCCGCCGTTGCCCCCTTTTGAGGACTACAGGACCATCGCGGAACTGTGAGAAGACCGGACAGCGCAATCCGGATATTGGCCCTCGGGAGCCAATTGAGAAGTATCCCGTCCGTGTTTGGCGAGTGTCCAGACGTGGTCCAGACGAGGGGAGGTGGCGAGCCACTTTGGAGGGGCGCACGCAGTCGAGCGGCCCCGCCTCAAGAGGACTTGGTGAGTATGGCACACCCAACAAGCAATTTAATGTTGTGCGGGTGGGGGGAGGAATTGTAGTAAGGGTGGCGGGAGGTGTTTTACAGTGTATTGTAAAAGATTTGATTAATAAGTGTTAACAGACGAGTGAGCGGTAGCGGGACAGGCACGAGGGCCGTCTTCTACCGCGTCTCAGAGCAAGGTGGGTGGAGCCAAAAAGGTGTGGTTGTTCGAAGGCACTGATTTGTCCAGGTCGCGGGCACCTGTAAAGGGGGTGTGTGGCTTTCCTTTGAATTGACGTTTTTGATCAATGAATAGACGAGGATCCCTACCGATTGAGTGTTGAAGCTCGTTGGGTAGATGACGTTTTCCCGCAGGAGGTAGCTAGTTTTTGTCCCAAGTGCGGAAGACAATTGGCTTGTTAAGTTCCTCTGGAGAAGGGGCGTATCACACGTGAGGCGACGCAGCGTGCGCAGTCCGATTGTAGTGAGTTAATTGATTGTTGCATTCTCCACTATTGGGATTGTGGGAAAACAGCTGTGGGGATAAAGAAGATAAGAGGGGGGTTAAGCATATTGCGCGTGTTCTGATCTTATGAAAATTCTCTTACCGGTATTAGTCTGCAGAAGTTGGTGACGTCACCCGTAGGGCTTGTATAGGACACCGCGACCATCTCGGGTTGATCCAGGAGTGGCAGCCGGATAGGACAAGGGAAGGGTGGAATAGAAGAGGTGAGAGGGCCGCGCACGGAGAACGCTCAGCAGAGGGGTTGGAAAGGGGAGGGAGAGGTTTGAAGATGAAGGAAAGGTGGGGCGGCTGTAAAAGCACGCCACACAGGACACGCAGCCGCAGGGGGCTCCGTGCGCCACGGCCGTAGAGGCCATACTCGTAACATCAAGGGGGACAAACGATAAAGGAAGAGAACTGTATATTTTGCGATTGTATTACCATTCAGCGGACGGTCGGAAGTCCCCAGTTTTACGGGGCCAGGTAAAGAAGGGTGATATTGTGGAAACAAAGCTGTAACATGGCCTCGTATTACGGGTCCGGGTCTGGGGAGAGGGGGAACGCTCTAACTACACCCTTCCAACACATTTGTACGTCACTATCACCATACAAGGAGAAAATTATAAAGTACAGTACCGACTGGACACAAGGAACAGACAACAAAATACTGACACCATGGCCGCCTAACGGTAGTGTTGACTCATACACACAAAACTCGCTATTAACATATATACACAACACATACAAGGGAAAGAAATTAGCTCACCATATACAAGTCTTCAACTTATGGAAGATGTTCCAAGGAGCTAGGCCAGGGGCAATGGGAATGTTTACTATGGAAGGGGCAACAGAGGAGAAAATGAGCGAGGAAATGAAGGGTGTGAAGGAAGAGAAAGACAACAAAGAGAGCATGGGCACGGCGAGCAGCAACGCACTATGTTTAGACGAGAGGAAGAAGGAGAAAGAAGGATCGGGTAAGGTATCAGGAGAGAAGTTGAAGAAGGAAGGGACAGACGATATGCCTCTGGCAAAGGTAGTGAAGAAGGAAGAAGGGGGGTTGTACCCAGTAACGGAATTAAGAGAAGCAGATAGACCACAACTGACGGCCGCCGAGGGGTACTCCAACCCCGCATAGAGCCCTCCATCATATGCCCCTACGGATAGCTACCAGAGGGGGGAGGAGGTGACCAGCACGACAAACTTAAATTACACACAGGCAGGAACGAAGAGGGGGAAAGAAAGTGGGGAACACATCGCAAACATAGGACCAGACGAATGGGTAGCAGCACAGGTGCTTCTGAAACTATGAGGGACACTTACAGGGTAAGAAGAGGACATAGTGTGAAGAACGGCAAAGGATGAAATAGGTGACACACAGACAGGGACAGAGGTGAGGAAGACAAGAGAAGGTCAACTGTCACAGGCAGAGGAAAAAATGTTGAAGGAGAGGTTGGCTGAATTAAGAGATGCACAAAGTGCACTGATTAGACAGTTCGAGCAAGAAACGCGAGGAAGGAAGAAGGAGAGAAACAAGAACAGGGACGAGCAGGAGAGGATGAAGGAACGAATGGAAGAAAGGAAGAAAGAAGCAGAGCGGATGAAGGCAATAGCAAAAAGGGTATCACGAGCGGAGCAACGAGACATGAGAAGGAGGGAGGAAGAGAAAGACAGAGAAATGGAACTGTGGAAAAAGAAAATACTATCTGAAAGCGCCCGGAAATATGAAGAAAGGTAAAGTAATAGAGAGCATATTGAAAAGGGAATGGGCAAAATGGGAAAGGAGAGAAGAGGAAGAGAGGATATTAGCGAAGGTAAGTGTGGAGGTGTTGGAAGAAATAAAAAGGAAAAGAGAGGAGATAGGTGGTGAAATAATAGGGAAAAAGGATGAGGAGAATGGAGATAAAAGGGTGGAGCACGGGGTAAGAACCTACACACGCAAGAATTTGGAGGTGGCCACAACGTCAACACAAGGGGCAGCTGTTAAAGGAGAAGAGCACAAGGAAACAGACTTAATAGATCTAAAAACGGTGACAGTGGATGGAAAACGCACGAACTGGGGATTATCTTTTACTGATGGGTTTTGTAGCGAGGAGGAAGAATGTTCAGGGAAAAGCAGAGGAGATGGCAATGGGGAAAGTTTAGAGAAACTGTACATCACACGCACCAACCACGAGTCACCATGGTCATGCGAAAGAAGGGAGGAAGATATGAAAGATAAGGAGAAGGTAAAGGAGGTAGCAAGTAGAGTGTCACAACTAGTACCACCGACACCGGTACAAATGCCACGCACTCTAACAACACGACATCTAGCACCACGCCCAATGACACCCACACCTGCACACACCCCATATGTCGACAGACTTAGAGACCTCCCAGGACGCAGGCAGGAAGAACGGGCGAGCACGCCCATGGTAAGAGAAGAGGGTAACAGGAGAGGGTGGAAGGATGGAGGGGATGGAAAAACAGACCACTGTACTATTGATATGATATTGCATAAGGGAAGGGAAGTTTAAATTGTCAGGCGAAGCCATGTACACGCAAGGATTCTCTGGGGCTTGAGGGTTGGTTCCCTTTACTGATAACATCTCCTTATCTATAGGAGATCATGACATGTCTCTTCCACTTCTGTACTCAAAGCAGTCACCAGTAAACATACTTGGGAGGGACATATTGAGCAGATTAAATATGACAATTTCCTTCACGGAGAACGGCATAATTTGTTCCACACCAGGAATAAACATGCTCACAGCACGACAAATACTGCAAGCTTACTGTGGCCAAACTGTAGCTCGGGCTGAGCCTGTAGATGGAGAGATGTTCCAATATGGAACAGACATGGCATTTGCATGGATGCCTGGAATTGAGGGCAAGATTTGGAGAAGGCCAGCAGCATACTGGTTCAGACCAGAGACCCCAGCAAGTGAACCAGTGGGGAAGATAGCATCGAGAGCATCATGGCAACTGCAGATTGCATCGCAGTACATGCCAAGACAGGGAGGGGAGGGCCTGGAGAGCATCAATAGCACTGGCTGAGGGGTGCAGGCTCACACAGGTATCTGATGAGGAGCTCTGCTCAGACAATAAAGAAGAAGGAGAGATGGTGTTTATGATGAGTGTTGACATCTGGTTGAGAGTGACATATAAGCAAGTGGCATTAAAAATGGCAAATGCACTAGAGGCACCTGCCTCTACACCAGTACCATTTTATGAGGAAGACTTGGCAGCAGTACCAGCATCCCTGTGGACCACCAGTCCATATGACGTTGGCTGCATAAAGAGCATTGGAGGAGTGAAAATAAAACTGAAAAAGGGAGCAATATTACCCATGGTGAAACAGTATCCACTATCAAAAGAGGCAGATGAGGGCATATATGAAACAATAACAGCCCTGATAAACAATGGCATATTAGTACCGTCAGAATAACCATGCAACACGGCTGTGTACCCACTGCACAAAGCGAAAGGAGGGTCTTGGCGTTTCATCCAGGACCTTAGGCCCTTGAATTACATAGTAGAGGCAGAGTACCCCATAGCAGCAAACCCAGCCACCATACAATGTGGAATACCAGCGGAGGCATCCCGGTTTACCGTGATTGACCTCAAAAACGCATTTTTCTCGATACCTCTGCACCCAGATTCACAAGACTTGACAAGCTTCACATACAGGAACACAAAATGGAAACATACAAGGTTGCCTCAAAGGTACTGTGAGTCACCATCCACCTTCAACAGAGTAATACAGATGGATTTGGGAAACATTGAGATGGAGAGCACGATGCTACAATACGTTAATGACATCATCATTTGCAGCACCACTGAAGAAAGATGTAGAAAGGACTCAGTAAAGATGCTCACAGTGTTAGCTGAGAAGGGGTACAAGGTGGACAAAGAAAGGTTACAGTACTGTCAGGAACAGGTACTCTACATCGGCCAACTTATCTCTCAGCATGGAAGGAGCACTGCACCACAAAGAGCACAAGCCATAACCAACACACCACAACCACAGACAGTGAGAGAACTGCATCAATTTCTGGGCCTATGTAACTACTGCAGGGCATGGATTTTTGACTACAGTTCATACATAGGACCCCTGCTCGAAGCCCTCAGAGAAGCACAAAAAGAGGACAAAAGGTTGGGGTGGACAAGAGAAATGAAAGAGGCGTTTGATGAATTGAAACATGCCATATCTACAGCACCTGTGCTAGCCACTCCAAACTATGAACATCAATTTTTCATTTTTTCACATTGCGACTCAGCAGTAATGAAGGCAGTGCTGATGCAGAAAACAAGCATGGGACACAAGCCCGTGGCTTTCTACAGCGGACAATTGGACCCTGTAATGTTAGGTCACTTCCCTTGCGAACAAATCCTGGCCGCCGCAGCTTTTGCGGTGGAAAAATCCTCATCGATAACAATGGGGTGCTCTACCACACTATTCGTAGAACATACCCTCTTTGCCATCTCGAACAAGCCTAAATCCACACTGACCACCCAGAGAGCATCGGGTTATGAAATTATTCTCTCCAGGCCAGAGTTGACGATTGTAAGGTGCAGCAATGTAAACCCAGCAAGATTCATAGCTGAGATAATTGAGGATGGTGACTATGCTCATGACTGCACACAAGCCATTGAACTTTACTCCAGCACAAGAAAAGTTGAGAAAAATGCACTTGCAGGGGGACAAATAATGTACATTGATGGGTCATCAACGATCGACCAAAGCGATGGTGTTAGAAGGACAGGAGGAGCAGTGGTTAAGTTGACAGAAGACTGGATGTATGTGCCAGTAAAGTGTGTTCAACTACCACAACATTACTAGGCCCAAGCCGCAGAGCTAGTGGCCCTAATTTTGGCATTAAAAGAGAGCTTTGATAAAAGAGTAATGATACATTCCAACAGTGCATTCATCATGTCAACAGTACACTCAGGATTAATAAAATGGCAAAGGAGAGGGTTCAGAAGAGCAGGTGGTACGCCAGTACAACATGCCCTACTACTTGCATAACTAATTGAAGTTATTCATGACCCGAAAGAGATAGCCCTGGTAAAGTGTCAGGCCCACACCAACGCGGATGACCCCATCTCAAAAGGTAACGAAACAGCAGATGCACATGCTAAGCATGCTGCGTATTTTGGAGAAATTTGGACCCCCCCAGAAAAAGGAAAAGATGGGGGGAGGGTGGGAGTGAGACAAATGTTGATGAGGGATGGGTATACACACATCCCTGAAACGCAGATAATGGATTTACAGGCAGCAGCACCTATGGCTGAAAAGGAGCTATGGGTAAAAAGGGGATGCATAATGTCCCCCACTGATGCATTGTGGCGTCAGAGTAATACAGGAAAGGTAGTCATGCCCCTAGCACTGTTGAAAACCGCTCTAGCTCAGCTACACCATCCAGCACACACAGGGAAGGAAGTGATTGCAGCACAAATTAAGGAAGCCTGGTTCTGTCCCGAGCTAAATTCACATGTTGCACCATTTATCAGCAATTGCCTAACGTGCCAACAGTTTACAGCCGGTCACACGCTGCAAGTGATAAAAGGTACTATACCCCGGCCAGAAGGACCCTTCCTGCACTTACACATTGACTACGTTGACATGATCAACGTATGTCAAGGACAAAGATATATGATTGTAGTGGTGTGCCCATTTTCAAGGTGGATTGAGGCTGGACCCTGCTCTCATGCGGACACATTCAGAGCAGCGAAATTCTTGGTGAGGGAAGTTTTCCCGAGGTGGGGAGTGTGCGAAGAGTTGCGGTCAGACAATGGCCCACACTTTGCTAATGAAATGTTCGAACACATAACTGCAATGCTTGGCATTAAACATAAGTTTGCATGCGCATACCACCCGCAGGCCAACGGTTTCTGTGAACGCGTGAATGGCCTGCTAAAAGAAGAGATTGCCAAAATACAGCAGACAACTAAGAAATGCTGGTTGTACTGCCTCCCCTTAGCTCTGTTTCAGCTGGGAAATAGGCCAGGATCTGATCATCACCTCACTCCCCATGAGGTGGTGACTGGACGTCAGATGCGCCTTCCATTAACACCAGCATCAAGAGCCTTCACTGACTATGACAGCTCTGCAAATGTTTTTGGTGATGAAATGTACAAATACATATCTTCCTTGATTACTAGTGTTGCCTTTATCTCTCAACAGCTCGAGCGCACGGGGGGCGGGTCGAAGATCACCCAACCAGAAGAAACAAACGAGGAACAAAAGCAGCAAAAACAGTGGACTATTGCGGAAGGAGACAACGTTCTCCTCCGCAATTTCAACAGAAAGTGGAACAGCCCCAGGTTCAAGGGGCCCCACTTGGTCGAAGCAGTGGCTCCCAGAGCCATTAAATTAGTCGACAAGAGAGTCTGGAACCACCTCCACGACGTCAAGCTCTATAAAGGCCAGACCCGCCCTTGCGTTGACGACAGGGCCACCACAACAACAACAGCATCAGCAATACCAACGACAGACAAAGACACAACAACAACAATAAAGGACAATTGTGACACTGTCCCTGACCCCTCCCCAGCCACAGACACAGCCATAGACTTTGGACAATCGCCCATTGCCAACCCCATGGTCACGATATCTCAAAGCAAACAAACCTCTGCCCCGCCCAGCCCCGTCCGTGCCATCATCAAATAAAAGACATTGTCTAACCTGAATGCTGCACACACATACAAACACATGTATGCTCTCTTTTTGTCTTGCACATGCAGGTACTGCATATTACTGTGTTGTATAAATAGTGAAGTGACTAAAGTCGTGTTCTGCCCAGGAGTAAATGCTACCGACAGATGATGACACCCCGGAGGCCCTGTCACACCAATTTGTATACCATATAAAGAGACCAAAGTATCTAAAAAGGAGAAGGGTACACATGTATTACAACATGTTCATTTTGGCCATAGAACAATCATTCCCACATCTCCACGAGCACTTACCAGCTCTGAGAGATAGGTCACTGAGATTAGCGTGGGAGCAGCTTTTCGCCTGGGCATTAAATGACTATCTGAAAGGCAGAGCTTGACTAAAAGAAAACTAACCAAATAACGCATATTTTCAGAATTTTCAGGCGGGCATCTTTAACATCACAAGAATAAGCTGCAGGACAGCAGCAAAGGTAAGAACAAAAATGCCAGTGAGATTAGCTATTGTAATAAAGTTCATAGATGTGTTGGTTGTCACTGGTCTATTGGCTGCCTCTGTCTGACAGAAACACTATGTTTACGATATGATGGCTGTACCCAAAACTAACTTACCCCCTCCCACGGCTGCAACAGGTACGGTGTCAGGTGGTACAAACAACCCCAGAAGTAAAGAACATAGGGTTAAACGCAGCACATATGGAGATGATAAAGGAATTGACACATACCTCACAGATTCAGCACACGTCTCGAACAACATGTGGTATCAGCACATGACCAAAATTGGTAAGCAGACAACTGAGGACAACTGCTATGTGTGCTCGTTGATCCCATACGCTGTGAGCACATCAAGAACATTTGTAGCTACTGAAGTATTAGCAAAAACAGTGGAATGTCTGATATATTTGGCACTATTCCAAACAAAAGGGCGATTTCAGGGGACATTGGTAACACTTCAATGGAAAAACGAGAGACACATATCCAAACGAAAATAATTTCCTCAAAACATATCTGATGTACCATAAAAGGAGCCTACATACTGAAGGTTTCAGATACATGACAGATGGTCCCGAAAAAGGACAAACCAAGAAAGTAACGTTACACTACCTGCCGTGTGATTGGTATGCCAGTGAAATTGCTGGTGAACAAGGGTGTTGGGAAAGACCTCTAATAACAATAACTGGGAAAATATATACAAATGACGGATGGGAAATATGAGTGGCTGGGAGCAATATGATAAAACGAGAAAATATTACATCTATAAAGGAGCACGACGACAGATGTTGGACGATGTGGGTCAAATATGTACCGATGCTGACGTGGCTGGAGAAGGACAAAGATCCAATTAGTATACTACCGCTAACTGCACCCACACTGTGCTATCAACACAACGGCAATGTGGATGTGGGATATAACACCAACTGTGAGAGAACGATAGAGATACCAGAGGGGGGTGCCGGCACAGCAGTTCTGATGGACCACTATTGGGCCTGCAGCGATAAGGCATACCACACCTTGCCTCCATTATGGAATGGAATATGCACTATGGTGCACATCAATGTGCCATCCCTGGTTGTGCCTCAGAAACATGTCAACATGGCCAACTTCCCCCAGATGGACGAAGGGAACAAAAGGAGGAAAAGGTCTGTAATATCAGAAGAAGGAGAAGAGAACAACAACAACAACGTTTTGCCAAGAGTGAAAAGACAAGGAGAACCCCGGACGGGAAACTACCTGTGGGGAAGATCGGAAACAGCTCTCACCTCCATCCCACCAGAACACAGGCTATTTAGCAGAGCAGCAATGTTCTTTTCATCCATAATACACCCAGGACTGCAGGCATATGCAAATGCAAAATGGCTACAGATCACTAGATGGGAGCTGATGATGACTATAAACTCGACTGACAATGGATTCAACCCGATAAAAGAAGAACTGAGAGCAGTTAGAATGGTAGAACTGCAAAACAGGTATGTGCTAGACCTTCTCACGGCAATGGAAGGAGGAGTTTGTGCAAAAATAGGACAATCATGTTCTACATTCACCCCTGCTAATGACGCAGACAATGGAACACTTACTGAAGCAGCATCACAACTCGCCCTGATGCACTCCAAAATGGTGGAAGACAGTAAAGGAGTAGAGATAGATGGCAGCTGGTTTTCATTTCTATGGTCATGGATGCCTTCATGGCTGTCAGATCGGCTGAAGCTAATAGTAGGATGCATAATACTGGCAACAGCTGTGTTGATCGTAATAAAGTTCTGGAAAGCTAGAAAAGCACGTACAACGAACCAAATGATGGAGATGGTCGGCATGCACACCCTACTACCAGCTGAAGATGACAAGCACACAGACATGATTATACAGGAAGGTGAGAGACTGCGCACACAAATATTGGACACTCACATAGACCCACCATCTGTGAAAGTGGAGAACCTAAGTTGGAAGATGGGTCTATTGCAAACCAGGCGGCGGCTGTGTTTATATGTATAGGTCATTTGAAGATCATGTCAAGTCGACCAGAGGGGGGACTGAAGTAGGAGAATGGGATAACACCCTTCCCCCAATCTCATCCAGACCATGACCTAGGGGATCACGACCCAGACACCCCCCAGAAGAGGAGTTCATTTACCTACCAGATGATAAAACACCCTGGTTCAGAAACCTAAACATAAGAGGAGTGTGCCCACCAGCGCGACAGGCTCAAGCCGACGCCTGCAACATGGACCAGCTCGACTAGAACAACAGCCATAAGTATTCACATCAGCCACCAGACAAGAACACACGTGCCACCATGCACACTGGTCACTCACACACCAACCTACACGAAGAACATACTCAGTGCTATGACGTAGGGGACTGACACACCCACTGACGTGCATCGTTGTTATTTTTACATAGGCCTTCAACAGCTCTGCAGAAATGCAAGACGCATGAAGAGCTCGTGTACATGCTTGCTGACGCTTTTCTCCGCCACCCATCCCTATGACGACACCACCATGTATATCTAGTGCTGCCTGTGACAGTCTGTCGCCCTGCGACCTCCATACTGTGGATTATGTACCGCCATCCATGAACTAGGCATGAGTAGGCCGCAAGCAAGAGTCCCAGACAGGAGCCTCAACATGAAAATCCTCTCAGCGACAAGAGTACAAGTGCTGACCATGCAGAATGAGCCTCCAGCGAGAGCTCACAGCCAAGGCCACAATGTTGCAACTCGCATGCCGCAAGCCCATCGCCAAGGTTCCACTTGCAAGTGCCAAGCACTCAGAGGCGAAATACAAAAACGAATGCTTATAATTCTGCTCCAGCTACGGTCTCTCCACACGTGACCAGGCCGAACTGACAAGGTGCCAAACTCACGAGACAGACAGTCACCAGGGCCCCACGTTTGGGACACAGGTTGCAACAACGAAGCAGCAAGATGGACACCTACAGCGATGGGAAAGACCCGCTCACAAGCCCATGAGCAGACCTGTCCGTCGTCCGCACAAACACATAGTTGCATATTGTTGCTAATGACAGGTACACCGCGAGCTGGGAACGACGATTGTCCCAGGCTTGGGGGCTCGCGGGAGAACCAATCAGAATACAGGGGGGCTTACTTCTGACGCCAGTACTCTTAGCCAATCACCAAGGGTCCCCCTGTAACAATTCCACAGTAACAACTGTTAGGGACAGCCCAAGTGTACCACCTGACCCGTCCTTATCCACTAACATTTCTTCCCATAGGGGACATATACTAACCCTACCACTCGGGGACCCAATCCAGAGTGGCGATAGGTTTTGTGACGATTTTTCCCAGGTGACGCGAGTAGCGCGTCATACTGCTGTAAAAAGGGCCTGCGAGCCCCACTAACAACGAGAGTCTCATCGGATGCATACGAGCCGAGACCCATCCCTGCCGTTATTATAATAAACAGCAGTACTCGCCTTGCTTCTTGTGTGTGTCTCATACTCCTTTTGGGGACACGGGAGGAGTTGGGGCCTCCCCAGCCCGGAGGTCCATGGACAGATCTGCCGGCCCCGGGAGAATCATCCCGACAGTGTGCAAGGTTAGTCATTGGTTCGTGGGATTAAAGTGGTACTTAGGTGTGACACTGTGTGCAAGGTGAGTGACAGTGAGAGAGTAGGGGGTGAATGGGATTGACTGGGAAAATGAGAGGGAGAGTGAAAGAAGGGCGACTGTGAGAGAAGGTGTAGTGTAGAGTAGTAGTGTGGAGAGAGAGAGTAGTGGTGTGGAGCGGGGAGAGTAATAGTGGTGAGATGGGGAGTTTAAGGGAAGGGGGAGTAGTAGCAGAGAGACAAGGGGAGTAGAAAGGAAAACACTGGGAGCTAGTGAAAGTGAAGAGTGAGTGAGAGAGTGCAGGAGACCGGGAAAGCTAGAATTGAACCATGGGGCGAGGGGCAACAGAGCATGCAAGGAAAGGACCAAGTGAGACCTGGCTGATTGAAATGCACCTCTTCTTGTAATACTTTATTGTAGAGCCCAGGTTAGGATTAACCTAGTTTATTTCCAGAGGGAGAGAGAAAGGGTGTTTGCCCTCATGCATGCCAACTAGCCAGTACATTATAGACAGTAGCGGTTATCAATCTCTACTGACCATCCTAGGGTGTAGGGAAGCCTGGATTAGGGAGGGAACAGCCCTCAGGATATGAGAGAATAAGGGGTGGGCAATAGTGAGCCCCTTAGCGATCATTTCAATAAAACCCCTTGAACTGGGACAGGCCCTCCTTTGACCAGTCCCCCCCTTACCCCTTACCAGCACTTGCCCTCACGCACGCTTCCCCCACTAGCCTACTGAGTTTGGTCCACGTCCCCTCCCTCGCACTAACAGATCCCTATCCCATTGCCAGAGCACTCGCCCTCCTAGGCCTCCCTTTGCGCTTGCCCAGCCTCTTGCCCCCTCCCCTTTGCACTTCTCCCTCTTCCCCAAACCCTGTGCTTCCTGTTACTGCACTTGCACAATCAGAATATCACAAGACCTAGTAGGACCATAACTGTTATTTTCTCCCCTGCACCTTCCTTTGTCTTGTGGCGCCTGGACACTTTTTGATGTATAGGCACCATACAAATGCCCAATAAATAAACAAATAACTCTATCTGCAAGCGCTGGTGGGGTCTTGAGGCCATCTGTGACAAATAGCAACTGCAACGCTTTAAAAAATGCCACAAAAAAATGTAATCAAAAGAAACGAAATGCCAAGAGTGAATCCAGGAAATGATTCCAGGAAGTTCTGAAGATTGATAAATGTCAACAATAGTCTAATCCATCTCCTCTACTCTTTTGGAAGAATACATTACTACTACATTTCACAAATCACAATTGGATAACCACTGGCAGGACACAAATTGACAGGCGTTAAGATGGTATTACCCAAATTGACCTTTTACAATTGACTTTTTGTCCTAATTGACCTAATTATAGTGGTCCTAATTGACCTTCTGCTTAATTGACCTTTATGTACTCCTTTCCCTTAAAAGCCCTATTAATGTAACTTATACTTTAAAATAATGTAATGTCCTCCCCAATTGTTCAGATTTATTGTTGCACTTTTAGCTTCTTTCCATGTACAAAGAGCTGTCTGAATGCTTCTTTTGCATCTTCACTCATTCACTCCAAAATTCAACAAACCACTTACTGTTATCTGTGACAGCTTTTTCATGTATCCCAGCTCTAACTGTGCCAACAGCCTCACATTTTATTTATGGATGGTAAATGTTCTCCAATTTTTCAATGTCTTTACATTGACATGTCTGGTTTGCTTGAGGTGAATTGTGCCAGGCCCCAATTAGTTCTCTAGTGAAAAGTAAATTATGTTGTATGCTGTGACAAGGCCAGTACTCAGACCTTGTCGACAGGAGTCAGGAATCCCTCTCAACTGGGGTGAGAGGCTTACCAGGAAGAGATCCAGGGCCAGTTCTACTCCTGAAGAGGACTGTGGTAGTTGAGAGGACCCAAATTACTGTTACCCTTCTTGTGACTGCATACTTCTGTGCAGTCCACCTTTTCTTTAGGCCATACCTCTTCAACAAGGTCAGTCTTTTTCTATCTTTCCTAGATATTCAACATAAATGCAAGAAACCAACAAGAAGCATCACAAGGAGCGCTCCACAGTAGACGCAGAGTACCCTCAACCCAACCGCCAACCAGCAGTTATCCAATCTCCTGCAAGGTCTGTCCAACCGCGAGAAACCGACAGAGAGCAACAAAGTCCTAACATCCATGCACAACAGCAAAAACAGCGGCACAGTACAGCTTTGCGATAGCGGCACACAGACACAGTCGCTACTGTCTACCCTAGACAACCAGGAACTTGTGGGGGATCCAAAATGCCTCAACCACTTGGAACTTACTAGTCGGGCACCCGGAATCGAACCGTTAACATGAACAGAGACATTGGACTTCCTTGAAATCCATCTCCGTTCTGCTATTTCTAACTAGAAATGGCACATCATCACCTTAGGTGGGGAAGACAGGACCAGACTGGCCAGGGAAAGAGGACCAATCGAAGGGGAGAAGGGTAAATATAAGGGAGCAACCAGAAGCAGGAAGTGTGGGTTACCTTTATGAAGTCAAAGGAGGAGGAGGAGGAAGTGGTGAATGACCAAGAGACCAACAGAAGAGAGGAAGGAGCATTAGAGTGTGGAAGTGGTTTTGTTCGAAGGTGAGGTATTGGCTAGTGAATGAAAGTGGTACTGCTGTATGAGTTTTTGTGTGGCGAGCATGATTAGCAATGTTAGTGTATGGAATGGATGGTACTGAGTAAAAGGATGGTGGCGCAATCATTAGTTCTGTTTTGTTCAGGTTTAGTTTAAGGCTGTTGGTGCTCATCCATTTGTTTATTTCAGAGAGACATTTGATGAGAGGTTGGTCTATGCGGTAGGTCAGAAGGAGGAGACAGACCATTATGTGCCATTTTAAAAAGGTTTAATGGAAAATAATAAAGAAAATGCCTAACTTTCCTTATCCTAAGGGTTTCCCTACTTAACGCAACTAAACTAGGGTGCTCGTCATCAGGAATGAAGTCCAAAATCAAAGTCTGTCCTCCGTCTGTGACTAACGTAGGCTGACCCTACCACTATTAATACAGAACAAAAAGGCCAAGAGAATGACTCCGTTCTCCTGGATTGCTTTTCAGCAAAGTTATTCTCAATATTGAATCTTCAAATAGTCTTTTGCTATCTTTCATATTAATTCTCTCAGTTCTTTCAAGGGACTTTTTCAGTCCCTTCTACATTGATTTCTTGGACTCTTCAGGCTCCTTTCTGAGCTTTCTCTGGTTTTTGACTGAGTCTCTGAGCATGCTTTCTTCCTTAGGATACAGACACAGCTGCTCAGTCCAACCCTCTTTCCTTTTGTTATTTATCTTCTCACTGAGATATGTAGATGGAGTCTGTTTGGCTCTTGCTCTTCTTATGGTCTGCCATTCATGGGAATATTATGATGAGTCCCTGAATGATTCTCACTCCTCTGGTAATCTCATCATTCACTGGGACAAATGGGCTTCCTCTAATCGTTATATTCGGTTTACTTATTTGGTGGAATATCACTGTCCCCTTTTTCCTCTACGCCCGTTCCCAGGCTCTTCCTGTTAACTGCAATGTAAAGGGGTATGTGTCACAGGGTCGGTGTTCTCCTTCTCTTCTTCGTATTCGGTCAGGGCGGCTCTCCGCTTTTTCTCTTGCCACTCTTCCGACACGCTTCGGTGTCCTATGGTGGCATCAGCGATGAAAGGTTTCTTCACTCATTTACCCTCCACGCCACCACCTATCTCCTTCCATTCTTTCCTCAGGCTCTCCTTCCATGAACAGATTCCCTTGAGTACCTTCTTGGCATATTGCTACGGCTAGAACTCTTATCCAGCCCTGTTTGAGTGTCCCTCCTGGGACTTTGACAGGCTTACTCCAGTCTGTCGTTCTTACCACATACTGCTGGTAATTCTCTGTAGCTGCTTGACAGTGTGTAAAGCAGCATCTTCCTCGGGTTTCCAGACTCCTCAATCCGGCCAGTTTGAAACTTCCGGGTCTCCCTTCCTGGTTCTCTTGGCCCTCTTTTCATTAAGCACTGCTGGGGCTTCCCCAGCTTCTCAGGAAAGTCCTTACTTTGTGTTAGGGCCAGGTTCATCAAAACTCCTATTGGATTCTTTGTCTCAGTGATTGACAGACAGGCATCCTATAGTACTTCTATGTTCTTACTCTTCACAGTGCCTGGCTGATACTTTTCTTCTATCATTATATCACAATAACATATGTAAGAGGAGTCTAGTTGTCTGTCAACTAATAGGGATGTTCTTGTTTTTTTAGTATAATGAGAAGGGAGTTGCTCATTGGAAAGGGAGTCCTTATCCCCAAGAAGGGAGTCTCTCCCTGTGTAGTCCTGCTAATGACCACCCCTAGAGGTAATGTTGCTTAGCAGGCTCACCTACCTATCCTCACAGGAAGGGTCTCCCCCCCTTGGGCAAAGTGACTGAATCCCTCGATTCATCACATCTGGTTCTCCAGTAGTGTTGATTTTATAGATGATTTGTGTGTCGTCTGCATAGTTGTAGCAGGTGAGTCCATGCCTACTGATGAGATTGATCAGTGGGGTCATGTAGATGTTGTAGAGTAGTGGCGAGAGTGATGAGCCTTGTAGAATTCTGCAGGTGTAACACCTGGCAGCTGCCATGGTATCTTACCGGTCAGGGATTGGCACCTGTATCCTTGCTGGCATTCCTCTCTCCATTTCTGATGCACAGTCATTCAACAGTTGTCTGGGTGGGAGGCATCAATCGCACTAGCCGGTCTGGCAGGTCACGCTGCACAGCACAGCCTGAGCTCTGGGTACACCTATGATGCTCCTGTGATATTGCCATGGCAACTGAAGGCAATGTCACGGGACTCAATAAAAGGTTGAAATGTCTGGGAAACGGCGCATCTTAACTCTCTATCCTGGCTGCGCTTTGTTGTCTCCTGGCCGTGTTGCCTTTGCCCGTTCAGACCTCCTGCCTGTAGGCTCTGTTTCTTCCTTGATCCTATTCTTGCCTTCCTGTCTCCATTCCTGGCCTTGCCTGCTCTGGTCTATTGCCTACCCTTCTTTGTCCCTTTCCCTTACCTTCAGCTCTGGCCTTTTCTCTGCCTTTAGTGTATCCTTTCTTGGCTCCCCTGGATTTACTGCTAGAGCCCTTTACACCTTCTGGTTCAATATTCGCACTGTCTTCGCACCATGGAAAAATCAGAAGGCGAGCCTGTGGTGAGGGGAGCCAGTGCCCGGTTGTTCCTGAGTACCAAATCATCAGGGTGGCACGGGGCTGGTTTCTCCTGCTGCACAGTCTTTGTTACGAAACCTAGCCTTACGTCGTACCAGCTCATCAGTCATGACTCCATGGTCCCGTCGCCCAAGCAATTATGTATTTGCCAGCAGGTTGTTGTGCATGGTGCTGAGTTGAAGGGGATAGCCACATTGTTTCCATTCTTTCTGTCAGGAAGGATTTTAGCCATAGGAAAGCTGTGTTGCTGGTAACAATTTATCCAAGTCTTTTGATAAGGATTTCGTTGTGGCCTGTGTCGAAGGCTGCTGATAGGTTTAGTAGAATTAGCGCTGTGGTGATGTTGCGGTCAGCATTATTTTTTAGGTAATCCCAGATGGATAGTTGTGCTGTTTCCATTCCTCTCATGGGTCTGAAACCTCATTGCGCTCTGTCTAGTATACGATTGCTTTCTACATTTTCCACAATTTGTTTGTATACACTGCTTGGTAGGACCTTTGCCGGAATGATGGTTTCTTGATATTGGTCGGTGGTTGGTAAGGTCTTCTTTGTTTCCCGAAGGGTGTTTAAGGAGTGGTTTAATGTATGCAGATTGGAAGCGATGTAGTACTTTTCCTGTTGCCAGTGAAAGGTAAAAGAGGTTGCAGAAGGATTCTGCAGGTGTTTTCTGGATGATGATAGCCTTGTACATGTCTGGTGGGCAAGGGTCTGCTAGTGAACCTGCTCATTTGTCTGTTGAAATTGGTGAGAAGTAGTTAATCTTGTGTTTTTTTTCCGGAGTTGACTGGTTAGGGATGTTAGTGGTGTTCTTGGGCATACTCTTGATGACTTGCTGGATGCTTTTGATTTTGTTTTTTAACTGGTTTGCAAGGTCATCGCACATGTTTTCTGAGGGTGTGGGTGTGGTGCAGGCTGTCGGTTTTCTTATCGTGTCAATGATGCTGAACATCTCTTTCTGGGTGTTGCTTGAATTTGTAATATGTTCGGTATAGTGTTGTTTTGACAATTTCGACTTTATATAGCAATATCTGCCTTTGGTATGTAATTTGTTTTC
The DNA here is from genome assembly GCF_040938575.1 of Ambystoma mexicanum. NCBI lineage: Eukaryota > Metazoa > Chordata > Amphibia > Caudata > Ambystomatidae > Ambystoma > Ambystoma mexicanum. The sequence continues at coordinate 346,753,989 of NC_090926.1, forward strand.
TGCTGATCACAGTTTTTCCTTCACTCTTGTTCCAGTTTCCTGTTTGTTTTCTTCAGTGATCTTAGGTGAGGTGGGAACCATCTTGCTGTTGTTTTCTTTCGCAAGAGAAGTGAACAGTTTTTCTGGTGCAATATAATCTAATGTTTTTGTAATCTCTTTTCGGATTGTGTCAGTTCTTTTTTTTATGTCGGATGTTTCTAAGAAAGCAGTCTGTGGTTTTCTGGATTCCAGTCTGGTGTTTGGGTCCATGGTATTTATGAATTTCCAGTTTCTTTTCTGAATTAGAGGAGTTTTTGGGAGGTTAGATTGTATTTGGGTTGGCGGATGGATCACGATGGGTATTGTAAGGTCGTTGCTCCAGAGAATATGCATTGGAGTTGCAGATGTAAACAGGTTTCTTTTGCAAAGAATTGCATCTAGGTTGTGTCCTGCTGAGTATATCGCTCCCTTCACCATTTGCTGTAGATGCATCATTGATAGTTGATTTGTCTGTGTTTTAGGTGAGTTTGTGTTTTCTTCTTCAAAACAGATATTGAAGTCTCCTAGTATGATCAGGTGTTAATATTTTATAGCAAAGTTGGTTTTGTCATCTACAAATGTGTCTGTTAAAGGAGGGTTTTATGCTGGCGGTCTGTAGACGAGTAGGAACAAAAGGTTGGTTTAATGTTTAATTGCGAAGTGGAGGAGGAGTGATTCAAAGTTTGGGATGTTTAGTGATGGTGCTGTTGTCATCTGTAGGTGGTCTTTGTGTGCAATGGCAAGACCTACTCCTCTTTTTCCTTCTCTGCTGGCTTGTTTCAATTTGAAGATATGGGGTAGGGATCCATGTGCAACTACCTTGTACCTTTGTGTTATCCAGGTTTTGATGAGTAACAGGATGTCTATTCCTATATCACTGAGGAGTTTGTATATCTCTGTGGTGTGTTTTGACAATGACATGGCATTGACTAGGTTGCAGTGAAATCTTTTGTTTTCTGGAGTTTGCTTGTCCTTTCAAAGTGGCATTGGTAATTTGGTTTGGTATTGATCCATCTTTTTTTTGATTGTGCATTGGGTTTTGCTGTGCAGTTGGTGTGGTAGTCTTTGTTGCTTCTGTTTCATCGTTGAGTAGATCTAGAAGATTGCTTTTTGGGTTGATGTGTCCTTCAGAGTGGTCTGTCTGAGCGTGTTGATTCTTTATGTCGCTTTAGTTTTTTGTGATGAATGGTGTGTTGAATTCACTTGGTTCAATTGTGACTTTCAGAACTTTCTGCTGTGTTTCAGCATCCCTCCTTATGTGTTTGGGGTGTTTGTGGATGGTTAGTTGTGTGAGCTGGTAGAAGGTTGATAGGTACTGTGACAAATGAAGTGATTTTGGTATTGTTCTGGCAATAGGATCTCTTTCAGACAGCAGTTAGATGTATTGTTTATTGGTGTTGGCTCTTTCTTTGGCGTGGTGAGTTGGGATGGTTCATCTTCTTCCGTCTGGTTTGTTCTTTTATGGTGCCTTATTGAGTGTCAATCTTTCCTGGTACAAGACATTTTTTGAGATTTTTGTTGTTTGATTGTGGGCATGTTGGTTGGTTGTAGGTTTTTTGTTTGACTTCAGGCTTGTTTTCCCAATTAGGTTAGTGGTTCAAAACTTTCATGGTACGCTGTCTGGTTCTCCACAGGTTTTTATTGCGTGATGGCCAGTCGCATGGGTTTTATTGGTGGTAGTTTCTTTTCCTTGGTTAATTTTCCTTTTTATATCGTAAGTGCCAAGATATCACAGGGGAAAGCTATAGCAGGGGCAAGATATCTGAGGGGGCAGAGTGTCGCAGAGGCTTACTGTGGCGGTAGCCTCACAGTGGTAAAGCTTGTAATGACAAGGTCTCACAATAGCAAGTCCTCACAGTGGCCGGGCATCATAGGTACAAAACCCTGTAGCCACTGCGAAGGCATCACGAAGAAAGACACAGACAACAGATTCAAAGTTCAAAACAAATAGGATTATTAAAGCAAATGTTAGGAAGGTAGAAGTCCTAACTTACCCTATGCTAAGTGGGATTTCCCTTCTAACTAAGGAAAGTCTGATGTAAAGAGTTCAACCTAAAAGTCTGTCTGTGTCCAAAACCTATCCTTGCCCTCACAACTAAAGCTAAACCATGAGTAGGGATGTCAATAATAAAAGAAATGGTGATGAACACAAAGTTCTGAGCTTCTTCCAGCTCTTAGCTTCCTTTTCAGCTCTCCTTCCCCAAGTTCAAGAAAGTTCCACAAAAGTCTCAAGATTACCTTGTTCAATGCAACACAGTTCCACACACTCCTCGGGGGTTCCCCCAAGGTTAAAGTACCCCATTTCAAAAAGAAAAGGGTCTTGAGGCTCTGTCCTCAAGACAGTACTTGGAATTCATCATGTCTCAGGGTTCCCTTCCCAAGACTTCAATGTAACACCTGATATTTGTTTCAGTCTTTCACAGTTCAACACAATTCTAGGTCTACTTGACCCGCCTCCTGGATTACATCACCAGTACACCTTCAGTGCTTCCCCTTGGTTTGGCCCACGATATACAGTTTCTTGAGGGTTCACAGTTCACAATACTTCTCTTCACTGTTAACTCCCAACAAGAGCATCATCTGGTTGGCGTCCTTTTCACCAACTTATTTTTACCTGCTCAATAATGTCTTTTGCTTTCACAATTTAGGACTAACTGGTCTATGCGCAGTCAGACCACACGGTCCACCCATCACAGGTCACGCAATCAGGAATCCTAGGGTCTTCAATCCACACAGGTTTTACTGCACCTGCCCCTGTGCACAGATACACATTCTCTTAGTTTCCCCTTGCTGTCGTCTTGGCTTTGTGTGCAGCTTTACACTCTTGTGGCTTCTCCTGGTTAGCCACTTGGCTTGGTTATAACGTGTCACACACCTCTTGCCCGTCTTTGCCCTTGCAGCAACATATTTATGTATAAAGTTCACTTAATGAATGATTATCTTATGCATGCCCCACCTTTCTGTTGCAATCTTTCATAATTGCTCTTTTCCGTAAGTTGCATTTACATGGGCACTTTCCCCTTTGACTTTCATCAGTTACTAGTGTTGCCCATAATGTTTTTATTCCGTTCGACAATCATTGTGTTTTGTTTCAGATTTTTATTCAGTTCGTTATTCAATAGGTTTAGTTTCCGATTTTCATTTAGGTCGGTACATAATAGACTTAGTTTCTGATTTTCATTCAGTTCGGTATTCAATATACTTAAATCAGCTTGGTTTCAAGTTTTCATTCATTGGCGTACTTTGTGACTTATGTGCAGCCCCCTAGAAGTGCCCTGGCTTTTGAGTGGCTTTCCCCAACACATTTACTGGTCCTCGGCTTTCCTTTCCGGCGGCTCCTGCTGATTCCTTTCTGCTTTTCAGGCCTCTGCAAGCCCTGCTCGCATGCGGGTGCTGGCTGGTACACGCCGGAAACTCCACTGCTTCTGCTTGGATGCGGACGCCGTTCTCTCTCCGTCCTGCTTGGTTGCAGCCCCTGCTGCTCGTTCTTCGACACAGAGGCTCCCACACTTTTTGGCAGCCTAACAGCCCAACTCGCATTGGGCTCCACAGGTCCTCTGGGCTGTCGGCCGGCATCCTGGCTCCTCTTCAGGTCCCATCCCACCACAGCTACCTCCTTCCAGAAAGGGTCCCCTGCTAGTTTCTCCCACACAAGCCTTGCTCTTGCTCTCTTCGCTGCCTTTTGGCTCTCTCTTTATCCACATGCAACCATTTGACAGGTTGTAGGTGTGGATTCTCAATTAGGTCTACCTCACTATAAATAGAGGGACATGCCTGACCCTCACAGTACTCTGCAGGCATCTTCCTCGTCGCAGTACTAGAGTGGTGAAATGGGTGTTTAGCATTCATTACTCTCAGTCGCCTCTTCCTCGTTCTGGCAGAGATAAAATGTAGGGAAATGAGGGGAACTGGTTTACAGTAGCCTATCAAGGCAAGATGAGGATTAAGTTGATCTTCAATAGGGCAAGGGGGATACCATGTCTCACCTGTAGGCACACCACTCTTAACCCCTCTCTCCTTCACCCTTTTTCTGGTGCTTCTGGATTGGTAATATTGCTGGTCATTTTCTTGTTCAGTGGGACAGGGATAACAATACCCCATAGTTGCTTCTGGGATAGGGGATTCTTCGTGAAAAGGAAATGCGGAGTACCGTGTCTTGCCTGCGGATATCTCGTCTCCAATCCCCAGGGATCCTCCCTCGCTTCTCCACCCCTAGATTCAGGGTCAAAAGTGATGGCCTTTCCCTGGCCATCTGAGAAGAGGGCCCAAGGGGAGTAGATGTATTTCTCACACCACACAACAAAAGAAAACTGTCTATTAATGGCACTGCTTGTAGTCAGTGTTTGGCAATGGCCTGCAGCTTGCGTGTGTGACGCAACAAAAGATTTGAAGCACTACCAAAAAAAAAAGGGGTTTCTATGTAACAAGCAGACTTTCTGGAAATTAAGTAATTAAAAAAAGATGGGGTTCAATATGTGATGCAATTTGTTGTCTTGAAAGAAATACTTTATAAAAATGTGTTTTTCTTATTTGTTTTGAATGGAAGCTCCTGGGCTGTGGCTCTTTGTTTCTGGAGTGGCTGGCTTTCTTGTACAGGCCTCTTAAAGAAATAGGGGGTTCCACAAGTGTAACACTTTGAGCAGTGACCCTAAATAAGAAAGAATAGGAATAACAAATAGTCTTTCTGGAATTCCATACAATAATTGCTAAATTCATTAAAGGTTTATTTTGGGCACACTTCAGGGGGTGAGTCACTGATTTAGACTGATTTTGTCTTTTCTTAAACACCTCAAATTCACAATGCAGACAAAAACTATATGGGCCTCATTATGAAATGTGCGGAATGGGTTTAACGGTGCCGGTAATGGTGCCGACGCCGTTAAACCCACTCTGCACTATTACAAGTTCCCCTCGCGGGACCCGCTCTGGACGTCTGGTTTTACCTGGTTTTACCAGATGTCCAGAGCGGATCCCGCGAGGGGACCAGGGAGCTAACAACGGGCCGATCATAATCGGCCCGTTGTTAGCTCCCGCACCCATTCCCATTGAGCCCTATCGGGCCTCAAATGGGAATGGTGAAGGTCCGGGCCCGGGTTCCCTGAAGGAGGAATTACCGGGCCCTCCAAACTAGGAATGGCCCGGTAATTCCCCATTTATGGAAGCCGGACCTGATTTTGAAAGCAGCCATGGTGCCAATAGCGCCATGGCTACCTACAAAGACGTAATGAGGCCCTATGTATTTAGCTTTTTGCTGGCTCCCCTGGATTTACTGCTAGAGCCCTTTACACCTTCTGGTTCAATATTCGCACTGTCTTCGCACCATGGAAAAATCAGAAGGCGAGCCTGTGGTGAGGGGAGCCAGTGCCCGGTTGTTCCTGAGTACCAAATCATCAGGGTGGCACGGGGCTGGTTTCTCCTGCTGCACAGTCTTTGTTACGAAACCTAGCCTTACGTCGTACCAGCTCATCAGTCATGACTCCATGGTCCCGTCGCCCAAGCAATTATGTATTTGCCAGCAGGTTGTTGTGCATGGTGCTGAGTTGAAGGGGATAGCCACATTGTTTCCATTCTTTCTGTCAGGAAGGATTTTAGCCATAGGAAAGCTGTGTTGCTGGTAACAATTTATCCAAGTCTTTTGATAAGGATTTCGTTGTGGCCTGTGTCGAAGGCTGCTGATAGGTTTAGTAGAATTAGCGCTGTGGTGATGTTGCGGTCAGCATTATTTTTTAGGTAATCCCAGATGGATAGTTGTGCTGTTTCCATTCCTCTCATGGGTCTGAAACCTCATTGCGCTCTGTCTAGTATACGATTGCTTTCTACATTTTCCACAATTTGTTTGTATACACTGCTTGGTAGGACCTTTGCCGGAATGATGGTTTCTTGATATTGGTCGGTGGTTGGTAAGGTCTTCTTTGTTTCCCGAAGGGTGTTTAAGGAGTGGTTTAATGTATGCAGATTGGAAGCGATGTAGTACTTTTCCTGTTGCCAGTGAAAGGTAAAAGAGGTTGCAGAAGGATTCTGCAGGTGTTTTCTGGATGATGATAGCCTTGTACATGTCTGGTGGGCAAGGGTCTGCTAGTGAACCTGCTCATTTGTCTGTTGAAATTGGTGAGAAGTAGTTAATCTTGTGTTTTTTTTCCGGAGTTGACTGGTTAGGGATGTTAGTGGTGTTCTTGGGCATACTCTTGATGACTTGCTGGATGCTTTTGATTTTGTTTTTTAACTGGTTTGCAAGGTCATCGCACATGTTTTCTGAGGGTGTGGGTGTGGTGCAGGCTGTCGGTTTTCTTATCGTGTCAATGATGCTGAACATCTCTTTCTGGGTGTTGCTTGAATTTGTAATATGTTCGGTATAGTGTTGTTTTGACAATTTCGACTTTATATAGCAATATCTGCCTTTGGTATGTAATTTGTTTTCTGCTGATCACAGTTTTTCCTTCACTCTTGTTCCAGTTTCCTGTTTGTTTTCTTCAGTGATCTTAGGTGAGGTGGGAACCATCTTGCTGTTGTTTTCTTTCGCAAGAGAAGTGAACAGTTTTTCTGGTGCAATATAATCTAATGTTTTTGTAATCTCTTTTCGGATTGTGTCAGTTCTTTTTTTTATGTCGGATGTTTCTAAGAAAGCAGTCTGTGGTTTTCTGGATTCCAGTCTGGTGTTTGGGTCCATGGTATTTATGAATTTCCAGTTTCTTTTCTGAATTAGAGGAGTTTTTGGGAGGTTAGATTGTATTTGGGTTGGCGGATGGATCACGATGGGTATTGTAAGGTCGTTGCTCCAGAGAATATGCATTGGAGTTGCAGATGTAAACAGGTTTCTTTTGCAAAGAATTGCATCTAGGTTGTGTCCTGCTGAGTATATCGCTCCCTTCACCATTTGCTGTAGATGCATCATTGATAGTTGATTTGTCTGTGTTTTAGGTGAGTTTGTGTTTTCTTCTTCAAAACAGATATTGAAGTCTCCTAGTATGATCAGGTGTTAATATTTTATAGCAAAGTTGGTTTTGTCATCTACAAATGTGTCTGTTAAAGGAGGGTTTTATGCTGGCGGTCTGTAGACGAGTAGGAACAAAAGGTTGGTTTAATGTTTAATTGCGAAGTGGAGGAGGAGTGATTCAAAGTTTGGGATGTTTAGTGATGGTGCTGTTGTCATCTGTAGGTGGTCTTTGTGTGCAATGGCAAGACCTACTCCTCTTTTTCCTTCTCTGCTGGCTTGTTTCAATTTGAAGATATGGGGTAGGGATCCATGTGCAACTACCTTGTACCTTTGTGTTATCCAGGTTTTGATGAGTAACAGGATGTCTATTCCTATATCACTGAGGAGTTTGTATATCTCTGTGGTGTGTTTTGACAATGACATGGCATTGACTAGGTTGCAGTGAAATCTTTTGTTTTCTGGAGTTTGCTTGTCCTTTCAAAGTGGCATTGGTAATTTGGTTTGGTATTGATCCATCTTTTTTTTGATTGTGCATTGGGTTTTGCTGTGCAGTTGGTGTGGTAGTCTTTGTTGCTTCTGTTTCATCGTTGAGTAGATCTAGAAGATTGCTTTTTGGGTTGATGTGTCCTTCAGAGTGGTCTGTCTGAGCGTGTTGATTCTTTATGTCGCTTTAGTTTTTTGTGATGAATGGTGTGTTGAATTCACTTGGTTCAATTGTGACTTTCAGAACTTTCTGCTGTGTTTCAGCATCCCTCCTTATGTGTTTGGGGTGTTTGTGGATGGTTAGTTGTGTGAGCTGGTAGAAGGTTGATAGGTACTGTGACAAATGAAGTGATTTTGGTATTGTTCTGGCAATAGGATCTCTTTCAGACAGCAGTTAGATGTATTGTTTATTGGTGTTGGCTCTTTCTTTGGCGTGGTGAGTTGGGATGGTTCATCTTCTTCCGTCTGGTTTGTTCTTTTATGGTGCCTTATTGAGTGTCAATCTTTCCTGGTACAAGACATTTTTTGAGATTTTTGTTGTTTGATTGTGGGCATGTTGGTTGGTTGTAGGTTTTTTGTTTGACTTCAGGCTTGTTTTCCCAATTAGGTTAGTGGTTCAAAACTTTCATGGTACGCTGTCTGGTTCTCCACAGGTTTTTATTGCGTGATGGCCAGTCGCATGGGTTTTATTGGTGGTAGTTTCTTTTCCTTGGTTAATTTTCCTTTTTATATCGTAAGTGCCAAGATATCACAGGGGAAAGCTATAGCAGGGGCAAGATATCTGAGGGGGCAGAGTGTCGCAGAGGCTTACTGTGGCGGTAGCCTCACAGTGGTAAAGCTTGTAATGACAAGGTCTCACAATAGCAAGTCCTCACAGTGGCCGGGCATCATAGGTACAAAACCCTGTAGCCACTGCGAAGGCATCACGAAGAAAGACACAGACAACAGATTCAAAGTTCAAAACAAATAGGATTATTAAAGCAAATGTTAGGAAGGTAGAAGTCCTAACTTACCCTATGCTAAGTGGGATTTCCCTTCTAACTAAGGAAAGTCTGATGTAAAGAGTTCAACCTAAAAGTCTGTCTGTGTCCAAAACCTATCCTTGCCCTCACAACTAAAGCTAAACCATGAGTAGGGATGTCAATAATAAAAGAAATGGTGATGAACACAAAGTTCTGAGCTTCTTCCAGCTCTTAGCTTCCTTTTCAGCTCTCCTTCCCCAAGTTCAAGAAAGTTCCACAAAAGTCTCAAGATTACCTTGTTCAATGCAACACAGTTCCACACACTCCTCGGGGGTTCCCCCAAGGTTAAAGTACCCCATTTCAAAAAGAAAAGGGTCTTGAGGCTCTGTCCTCAAGACAGTACTTGGAATTCATCATGTCTCAGGGTTCCCTTCCCAAGACTTCAATGTAACACCTGATATTTGTTTCAGTCTTTCACAGTTCAACACAATTCTAGGTCTACTTGACCCGCCTCCTGGATTACATCACCAGTACACCTTCAGTGCTTCCCCTTGGTTTGGCCCACGATATACAGTTTCTTGAGGGTTCACAGTTCACAATACTTCTCTTCACTGTTAACTCCCAACAAGAGCATCATCTGGTTGGCGTCCTTTTCACCAACTTATTTTTACCTGCTCAATAATGTCTTTTGCTTTCACAATTTAGGACTAACTGGTCTATGCGCAGTCAGACCACACGGTCCACCCATCACAGGTCACGCAATCAGGAATCCTAGGGTCTTCAATCCACACAGGTTTTACTGCACCTGCCCCTGTGCACAGATACACATTCTCTTAGTTTCCCCTTGCTGTCGTCTTGGCTTTGTGTGCAGCTTTACACTCTTGTGGCTTCTCCTGGTTAGCCACTTGGCTTGGTTATAACGTGTCACACACCTCTTGCCCGTCTTTGCCCTTGCAGCAACATATTTATGTATAAAGTTCACTTAATGAATGATTATCTTATGCATGCCCCACCTTTCTGTTGCAATCTTTCATAATTGCTCTTTTCCGTAAGTTGCATTTACATGGGCACTTTCCCCTTTGACTTTCATCAGTTACTAGTGTTGCCCATAATGTTTTTATTCCGTTCGACAATCATTGTGTTTTGTTTCAGATTTTTATTCAGTTCGTTATTCAATAGGTTTAGTTTCCGATTTTCATTTAGGTCGGTACATAATAGACTTAGTTTCTGATTTTCATTCAGTTCGGTATTCAATATACTTAAATCAGCTTGGTTTCAAGTTTTCATTCATTGGCGTACTTTGTGACTTATGTGCAGCCCCCTAGAAGTGCCCTGGCTTTTGAGTGGCTTTCCCCAACACATTTACTGGTCCTCGGCTTTCCTTTCCGGCGGCTCCTGCTGATTCCTTTCTGCTTTTCAGGCCTCTGCAAGCCCTGCTCGCATGCGGGTGCTGGCTGGTACACGCCGGAAACTCCACTGCTTCTGCTTGGATGCGGACGCCGTTCTCTCTCCGTCCTGCTTGGTTGCAGCCCCTGCTGCTCGTTCTTCGACACAGAGGCTCCCACACTTTTTGGCAGCCTAACAGCCCAACTCGCATTGGGCTCCACAGGTCCTCTGGGCTGTCGGCCGGCATCCTGGCTCCTCTTCAGGTCCCATCCCACCACAGCTACCTCCTTCCAGAAAGGGTCCCCTGCTAGTTTCTCCCACACAAGCCTTGCTCTTGCTCTCTTCGCTGCCTTTTGGCTCTCTCTTTATCCACATGCAACCATTTGACAGGTTGTAGGTGTGGATTCTCAATTAGGTCTACCTCACTATAAATAGAGGGACATGCCTGACCCTCACAGTACTCTGCAGGCATCTTCCTCGTCGCAGTACTAGAGTGGTGAAATGGGTGTTTAGCATTCATTACTCTCAGTCGCCTCTTCCTCGTTCTGGCAGAGATAAAATGTAGGGAAATGAGGGGAACTGGTTTACAGTAGCCTATCAAGGCAAGATGAGGATTAAGTTGATCTTCAATAGGGCAAGGGGGATACCATGTCTCACCTGTAGGCACACCACTCTTAACCCCTCTCTCCTTCACCCTTTTTCTGGTGCTTCTGGATTGGTAATATTGCTGGTCATTTTCTTGTTCAGTGGGACAGGGATAACAATACCCCATAGTTGCTTCTGGGATAGGGGATTCTTCGTGAAAAGGAAATGCGGAGTACCGTGTCTTGCCTGCGGATATCTCGTCTCCAATCCCCAGGGATCCTCCCTCGCTTCTCCACCCCTAGATTCAGGGTCAAAAGTGATGGCCTTTCCCTGGCCATCTGAGAAGAGGGCCCAAGGGGAGTAGATGTATTTCTCACACCACACAACAAAAGAAAACTGTCTATTAATGGCACTGCTTGTAGTCAGTGTTTGGCAATGGCCTGCAGCTTGCGTGTGTGACGCAACAAAAGATTTGAAGCACTACCAAAAAAAAAAGGGGTTTCTATGTAACAAGCAGACTTTCTGGAAATTAAGTAATTAAAAAAAGATGGGGTTCAATATGTGATGCAATTTGTTGTCTTGAAAGAAATACTTTATAAAAATGTGTTTTTCTTATTTGTTTTGAATGGAAGCTCCTGGGCTGTGGCTCTTTGTTTCTGGAGTGGCTGGCTTTCTTGTACAGGCCTCTTAAAGAAATAGGGGGTTCCACAAGTGTAACACTTTGAGCAGTGACCCTAAATAAGAAAGAATAGGAATAACAAATAGTCTTTCTGGAATTCCATACAATAATTGCTAAATTCATTAAAGGTTTATTTTGGGCACACTTCAGGGGGTGAGTCACTGATTTAGACTGATTTTGTCTTTTCTTAAACACCTCAAATTCACAATGCAGACAAAAACTATATGGGCCTCATTATGAAATGTGCGGAATGGGTTTAACGGTGCCGGTAATGGTGCCGACGCCGTTAAACCCACTCTGCACTATTACAAGTTCCCCTCGCGGGACCCGCTCTGGACGTCTGGTTTTACCTGGTTTTACCAGATGTCCAGAGCGGATCCCGCGAGGGGACCAGGGAGCTAACAACGGGCCGATCATAATCGGCCCGTTGTTAGCTCCCGCACCCATTCCCATTGAGCCCTATCGGGCCTCAAATGGGAATGGTGAAGGTCCGGGCCCGGGTTCCCTGAAGGAGGAATTACCGGGCCCTCCAAACTAGGAATGGCCCGGTAATTCCCCATTTATGGAAGCCGGACCTGATTTTGAAAGCAGCCATGGTGCCAATAGCGCCATGGCTACCTACAAAGACGTAATGAGGCCCTATGTATTTAGCTTTTTGCAAGTTGCAGTTATAGCATGGTTTCCCTGCTGTTCTTTCTGTTACAATCATCACAAGACATTCCATCTCGGTGTCCTCGGTCACTTGACAAAATCCTTGTGCCTAAAATACTTGTGAACAGTGTAGAAATGTTTCACCATAGCACATCAAGTGGCCCTTGATTTAATTGTGCCGCAATCAATGCTTTGTTGTAATGTGTCTATCTTTCCCATCTCCCTGGCATGCTGTTCAGGATGTTTGTTTGCATGTATGAGGTAACAAGTGCCCAAAGTACGGGATGCCGTGTGTTTACCCTGCGCTACTCTAAATTCTTTAACACACAATTATTAACCCTCTCAATGGTATGTATTTTGCCAAACTCTGAAGCCTGAAAAGTGGAACCACACAGGCTTGGCGTGTGGCCAACTTTGCACCAAACCTGCAGATGAACTGGCCTGCTGTTAAATCACAGTTACCATTTTCTGGTATCCACTACAGAGTGTAATTTGCTTTCTGACCTTGAGAACATTCAGACATCTAATTGCTCATTTGACTATAGCCGGGAAGATAGCTATAGCTGGTAAAATAGCTCTGTGGGTTAAGCGCTTGCTGCTGCGATGTGTGTCTGCAGGTTCGAATGCCGGCTAGGCCAACACAGCCTTTCATCATTCTTAGGTCTATAAATGAGTACCAACACAGGTTGGGTGATATTGTATGTATATTTGTTCTATGTAAAGCGCTTAAGCGTAAGTGTTATATAACACATCATTATCATTTGGCCTTGGACGTCTGCTTGCATTCACAGTCATTTGGTTATATGGTCCTATACACACTGATATTAATGATATATATGGTGATTCATTCTTGTATGAAATGGATATCACATTACAGTGATATTGTAACCATACTTAACATAGTGTACTTAGGAACAATGCTATGTGATGCCACTTCATCTTTAGTCAAGGGGTGAAAGGTTGTGTTCCATCACTTCCTGTGATGTCACTTTGGGGTGGGGTCAAATGACAACCCGTTCTGTGATGTCATCAGAAGTCAAGGGTCATGTGATGTCACTACTGCTACCCCTGGCATTTTGGTGAAAGGAGGTCCCTTGTGTGAATGGTTTGAGAAAAGATGCATGTATTGCACTGCAAATCAGTCACATGCTCACACTTGTAAAAGGCAAACTAGTGAACTCCAATGCATCACAGGGAGTACCAGCAGCTTCTGATCATTACAAATAATCCATACTAATATTAGCCAATTAAATTGTAATGATGAAAGAAGGCGTTGGCCCTAACAGAATTTGAGCATATGCATGTTTTCCCTTCTGCCGCACAATAGAAAAACTCCTACGAAATAACTACCAAACATACAAACTCTAAAGCCTGTTAAAAGTTGTAATGCGGATTCCAAGATGGCGGCCGTGAGGAGAGGACGCGCGTAAAAGTCTCTCCCTCCGGGCCGCAACTTTAAAGCATTGCAATAAAGCGGAAGATCCAGCCGCGGTGCGGACCCCAGTTGGTTCATTCTCTGAAGGAGGTACAGCTACCAGGAGAGTATTACCGACTCCAGTGGTAGGAAGACATCCTACGCATCCGAAGCGGGACGGCGGGAACAGAAGCCACAAGAGATCAGGAGAACTCTGTGTTGCTTTCCCCCCAGAAACACACCACCACTAACGAGGATTGCAGTCACCACCGGTTCTAACAAACACTTGGAGGAGCGGCCCAGGTGAAGAAAACTGGGACGGGGGTCAATCCGGAACCCACCCCCGTGACAGGAAAGCAGTGATACGAGGAGAGTTGGAGGAAGTACAACAGCACGCCGAAGTGAAAAGATGGAAAGGGCTTTAAAAGCCCCCGACCGCAAGAGCATGATGACAGCACGCTGTATAGTTATCACATCGTGACAACTAGATGGCGTGGGCACCGGAGTCCTGAAACGGCCCCCCAAGGGAAGAGAGGAAATTGTGAGGTCGCCCCCATAGGTCCCGAGGCAGGGAGATACGGTAGAGCAGAGCGAATACTGAGGAGCAGCAACAGGGACTGCCACCTCCCGAATAAGGTACCAGACTCTCCCCTGACCCCATCGAGCTGTGCAGCAACTCCCTGGAGCGCTCCACAAGCACAGAGTGGCAGCTTTTCCGCCTGCCCAGATCTCTGCATCAGGGGCTGCACACCACGAATGCTCAGGAAAGGGTTACAAGAGCCGGAGGCACGACGGCAAGGGGGCAACAGCACATAGCCATCGGTGCCCGATAAGACTGCAGGGGGAATCCCTCCCCCTAACCCATACAAAATGTAAGCGTTAAAAGGGGGGGGCACGCAGCCATAGCTTTTCAGCAACCGGAGGAACAGCTCTGCGGGGTGAAACATCAGCAAAGAGGGTGCAATAGGACACCGTAAGGACTCCAAACAGGAGCGCGCCAGACCCCCCCATCAACGGAGAGCACCTAAAGCGTTTGCAATAGCCTCAGAAAAATCGCTCCTGGCAGAAGCAAATCTAATCACTTCCCACTCTGTCACAGAGGGGTTACGGCAAAACTGCAAGGGGGGGCTAACACCACACATGAGGCGCTCTTATTAGACACAGAAGGACATCTAATCAATGTAGCAGTGCCGAGACCAGGCCAACGAGAGAGGACCAGCCCACTCTCTAGGTCTCACATGCTCTAGTGGCACTCAAGGAGAGACAATGTGCCCAGGCTCTAGGAAGAGAGGACACTAGACCCAGGCTTCCACGCCCCGCGCATAAGCACTCCCCTACGCAAGCGGAAGTGCACAACAACCCACTCAAAGATAAATCATAGTCTACCTCCGGCGATCAAGGGGCCCTAGATACCCCCACGATACGAAGGGAAGTGCTGACACTCCAGGAAAGCTCACATGTCCAAATCAAGGAGGAAAGCAGCACAAGTGACGATGCAAAACCCCACTCCCTGACAGGACTCAAACCTCATGCAATTATGGAGCACTGACACAAACACCCAAACGAAAAGGGAAGGGACAGGGAGATCCACATTCAACCACGTTCGGCACCCAGCACAAACGGTGATAGCCACGAAAGAGGATATGCAAATATGGTTTAAGGAATTTCAGGAGCAATTCATGGCCTTAGTCCACAACCAATTCAAATCATTAAAGGATGATATGAAACAGGCGGCACAAGAGTTAAAAAACGACATAGTTTAACTTGAAGAAAGAACAGACACCCTGGAGCGAGTACGACAAAATGTGGAGGAGGAGGTGCAGCAGAGTGGAGAAACACAGGAACGGCTGGTCCGTCTCACGCATAATCTGAAATTCCAGTGCGAGGACCTAGAGAACCGCTCCCGCAGATCCAACATAAGGATCAAGAACATGGTGGAAATGGTGGAAGAAAAAGACCTCAAAGAAGCGGTACAGCACGTTTTTAAAGACATACTTTCAGTCGAAGACGAGGGAGAGATCCAGATTGACCGAATCCGCTGAGTGGGCCCATGTAGAACGGGGGAACCAGGGGCACGCCCCCAGGATGTCTTGGTTGCACTGCCATCATACTCCCAGAAGGAGCAAATCCATCGTAAAGCAAGGACAATGGGGCACATTCGAATGAACGGGGTGGTTATACAGCTATACCAGGACTTGGCCCAATAGACTCTGCAGAAATGGCGAGACATGGCCTCAGTGGTCAAGGAACTAGCAGCAAAACAAATCCATTCAAATGAACTTTCCCATTCGGTCTCTTATTTGCATGGGACGGAAAACAACAAAGAGTGACCACCTGTGAGGAGGGGCAGCAGATTCTGAACGTACATGAAGAAGATGGAGACGTGGAGAGGCAGGTGAGTGGGGAAAGGCCAAGAAGGAGAACCTGGGAATGGAAAACAATCCATAAAAAAAAACAGAGGTCCAGCTGGGACACGCGACAGAACCTTAACCCATAGGGGTCAATGAGTATCAATAATCCAGCAGGTTTGGAGTGGCCTGGGGGGGGGGGGGCAATCCCGGGTACATTCAAGGGAATACAGGTGGGGTTTGGGAACCCCCTCAACGTTATCCCTGAGTTTACCGAGGGTCAGGTACGGCGGGCAAGTCGCCCGAGCAGCCATAAATCCCTGGGCCCTCCTGAGGGTGGTTATAGGATGGGAGAGGGTGCCACAAATTGGAGATTGTAGAGGGGGGGTTGGGCCTGGGGGGTGGGAAAGAAAGCCGGAAGGGATAAGATATAGCCGAAAAGGGGGACATGAGAAAGACGGGCATGGAAAGGAACCAAAATGGAAGGGATAAGAATCTTGACATTCAATGTTCGGGGGCCGAATACCCTGGTAAAAAGAAAGAAAATAGAACATTTACTCCAAAGGGGGAAATTTGACATCCTAATGCTTCAGGAAACACGCATGAGCGGGAAAGACAAGGGGAAAGTCCACCTAAGAGGGGTACAATCAGATACTCCAATCTAATGTGCAAGAGAAAAAGGCTGGGGTGATGCTGTCATTTGATAAAAACCTGAAGATACAACTACAGAACACACAGTCAGACAACTCAGGGAGATTCATCTTCGTAAATGCACTACTCGAGGGGCAACCACTAACATTAGCTTCAATATACACCCTGAAAATGGGACAGGACAGATTCATGAGGGATACACTAAATAAACTGTGGAAATTCGCCACAGGGGAGGTGGTAATGGGAGGAGTCTTTAACCTTGCATGGCGTCCAAACCTAGACAGAACCGGCTCCAGAGTACAGGGACAGGGGGCTCCATCAAAAAACCTATGCTAGAAAATGGAAACACTTGCTGGTAGATGTATGGCGGGATAGAATGGACAAACAAAAAGGATACACTCAATTCTCACATGTACACCACACAATGTCCAGGATAGATTACATCTGGGCATCAGCAGGGCTTCTGGGGAAAATTCAGATGAAAGAATTGGGAACTATATCAGTATCAGACCATGCTCCACTATGGGTGGAATTATCCCTAACACCAAAGAGGCCGGGGCTTTGGCGGTGGAAACTCCCAACTGACTTACTATCAGACCCCATATTAGAAAACAAGATTAGAGCAAGTATACTGGAATACTTCACCCAAAATGATTCAGAGGAGATGTCAATGGAGATCCTATGGGAGGCCTTCGAACCAGTCACGAGGGGACAGTTAATTGCGCATAGGGCGACTAGAGACAAACAGAAACGACAATGGGAATTAGACCTAGAGTTTAAACTATGAGAAATTCAGACAGGAATTGTACAGAAACCCTCAAGCAAGCTAAAGAAAGCACTGAGACACATACAGGGACAACTAGAATCACTTTGCACGAAATAAAGGCAGAGAAACACCGCTTATATATGAAACACTGCTATTCTACACAAAAGCAAACAAATAAATACCTAGCAAGACAGCTGAAAGCTAAACAAAACTTGCAAACGGTTAAAAGAATGCTAAATAGTGGGGGGACGATCCAGACCTGAACGGAAGACATAGGGAACACCTTTAAAGAATTCTACCAAGCACTTATGCTTCAGAGACCCCTTGTGTCGGGATCAAGAAACGTACCTGAAATCCATAAAATTCCCAAACATTTCGGAAGCCCAAAGGCAGATGCTGGATGTAGAAATAAACCTAGATGAGGTAAATAAAGCCATTCTAGATTTACCCAGAAATAAAGCACCGGGCCCAGGCGAGTACACTGCAATCTTCTACAAGAAATACATGGATATTCTGGCCCCTATTCTTACAGGACTCGTTAACACATTCAAAGAGGGAGGAAACATCACCCCATCGATGAATGAGGCAAAGGTCTTAGTATTTCACAAACCAGGAAAAGATCCGGAACTCCCGGGTTTGTACCACCCGATTGAACTAATTAACTTAGATGCAAAATTATATACAAAGGTCTTAGCGAACAGGTTAATACAAGTGCTCCCGAAACTGATTCACCAAGAGCAGTCAGGCTTCATTCCCAATAGGCAAACATATGATAACATAAGAAGAATAATACACTTAGTGGAGAAGACAGGGATCTCCCAGACCCCGGCCATTCTGCTCTCGCTGGACGCGCAGAAAGCATTTGACCGTGTGGAATGGTTGCTTCTCTTTTGCATCCTGAAACATATGGGCTTTGTGGAGTCCTTTATTAGAATGATTCAGGCTAACTACAACTCACCCAGTATTCGTATAGCAATAAATGGCGAGATCTCAGACGAGGTGAACATTGGGCGAGGAACAAAGCAAGGGTGCCCCATATCCCTGCTTCTATATGCGATCTTCCTAGAACCCCTACTAATTAGAATGAGGGACTCCGTAACCCTGAGAGGCATAGAAATGGCAGGAATTCCCCATAAAGTAGCGGCATATGCAGATGACATGTTGATGTAACTGTCAGACCGAGAACAGTCACTCCCCGCCCTGCTAAGAAATAGAAAAATATGCGGCAATCTCGGGCCTAAAGATTAATAGGCAGAAATCGGAAATGCTACTGTTAGCAGGAGATCGGGAAGCGCTGAAGGGCCTGGCCTCCTCCCTACAACTGAAAGTATCCGACCTACAACTGAAAGTATCCGACAAAGGGGTGACCTACCTGGGCATTACTCTTACGGATCGAGTGGACCGGCTATACAGGGAGAATTTCCCACAAATGCTGGAGAGGATAAAACTAGACTTAGAGAGATGAAACCTATTATCGATCTCCTGGTGGGGCCGGATAACTTCGATAGAAATGACCATACTCCCCAACTATTGTACTTCTTTCAGGCGATTCCAATTATAATCCCCAACTCATACTTCAAAGCCCTGACTAAAGCAGTCATGGCCTATGTATGGAAAAGAAGGCCCCCCTGAGTAGCTAGAACGGTCCTTACGGCGCCAAAACAAGTGGGAGTATTAGCCCTACCTCACTTCCACAAATATTATGAAGCGGCACAGCTGTGGGTACTGAAAGAATGGGTCCCAGGGAACTCGCACAAGATATGGGCCTCTCAGGACAGAGCAGTGGCAACCACCCCACTGTCAGAACTGCTGTGGAAGGGGAAATACTCCAGACACCCAAACCTCCAAGTAAGCGAGGTGATGAAAGCGTCTCTAGAGATATGGGATGAGGCAATAAGGGGAGGGACACTAACACAAGATCCGGCCCCCTTTAGGCTTATATTCGGTAACCTGGACTTCCCGCCAGGGATGGAAAAGGGGGAATACAGACAATGGGAAGAAGTGGGGTGCACCAAAATGGGAGACATGTACCACGAACAGAAAGTTAGATCATAGGAAGACTGTAAATCCCTACTAGGCCTGACAACTAAAGACAGGTACAAATATGGACAACTTCGTCACTGGCTGTTGACTCTGCAGATAAGGCGGGCGGCGACAAGGGAAATTACCCCATTCTAATTCTACCTAACGACCCACACAGGCTCAAACATTTTTGTCTCGGACATGTAGAAGTTCCTGAACACACATAATGAAGAACTCCAATGGAGCTATAGGAAGAAATGGGAAAATACATTTCAGGACACGATACCCAAGAAACACTGGGAACATCTATGGAGGGCTATCCCAAAATGGACGCGGGCGATACAGATTAGAGAAATATGGATAAAAATACTAGTCCAGTGGCACTAAACCCCGGAGAGGCTACATTGAATGTACCCCGAAACCTCAAATCTATGCTGGCGGTCCTGTGGTCAGGCGGGGGACTGGAAGCATATTTGGAGGGAGTGCCCAGAAATCCAACAGTTCTGGGTCGATGTGAAAACCCAGATGCAGGGGATGTTCCGGGACCTGCGAAGGGTGGAAGAAAAAGTATGGCTGTTTGGGCTGTGGGTTACCCCGGGCAAACCTCCTGACAAAAGCACAAAAGCGAAACTTTATGGGACTACTAATTGCTGCATGGCTCGCAATTGCGCAAAAATGGAAGCAGAAAACCCCACCGTTTATCTATGAGTGGTTACAGAGGGTGTGGTTGTTTGCGGTGATGGAATGGATCACATACAAGATCCAGGGAGACGAAGACAAATTGAAGATCGAATGGGGGTTAATACTCGCATACTTTCAAAGTGACTATATGGCACAATGGTGCCCACGCAAAATCAGAATTTTCGACATGTTCAGCTCTTGAAACTTAAGCTCAAAACTCTGGCGGCAGGGACAAAGACCCTTCTGGTGGGGCGAGGAGGGGAGAAGGGAACTGTTTGTGGATGTTACATGTTACAGTTAAATAAATTGAAAACCAATATAAATATGTTAAAAAAAAAGTTGTACTGTGGAAATAATGCTACCCAATTTTCAGACCTAACATCTCTAATACATATACTCACACTCCTGTTTGAAAAAATATGCTGAGCAGAATTCTCATGTTATGTAACACCCAACATTTATACTGCATATCATGCTGTGTTCCTGTACATATTATATACGCAGGACTACATGGGTCAGAAAGCAATATGAGATGAGCTTGAAAGCCAGGGCAGGTTTATTACTTCACCTGATATGTTACAACTTGAAATCCCTACAAACTACCAGATGGGTGGACTAGACGTATTGCACACACGCACACACACACATACGTGGACACAAACAGGTGTGCGCGCACACACACACACACCCAAGCACATCCCTTTGCAACGGTCCCCTGCTTGTAGACATTGTTTGGCACATGAAAGTATCTTTATAGTGTGCATAATGTGCATACAAATTGTAAATCCACAAATAAAGGCATTACAACCCTTTTCAAAAGATGCTCAGTAAAAGCACCCTGTTTGGGCTTGAAAGGGGAATATTCACAGTTAATAATAGAGTTAATTTGCATTTCCCAGCAGTGTCTTACTGTGAAGAGGCTCCTGGTGGTTTGGTTTGTAGCAAAGCACTATTAATATGTAATTGCAGCTTCTCTGTGCACATGAAATCTTAGAATGAACATGCAACATTCTGCAGTCAAAGAAGGGAAATCTGGCCCACCAACGTGTGGCTAATCCCGTGCCAGGGCCCATTAAATCCAGGCAAGGCACAGAAATATGAAAAATAATTGTATTTATTGGGCATTGAGCATGAGCTGAAGACAGAGTCCTTGGCGTTTGCTTCCCTCCTGTACGGTTTTCCGTTCCTAATGACATCTTTTACCACCCGATAATGGCCCAAAATGTCGCCCTCAGAATTCCGACTCCAGAAATTCAGACTTTTTATTTCGACCCCCTGTACACCAAATATTTATGTGGGAGTATGGGATATAATAGTAGTATGGGGGGGGGGGCTGCAGGGGGCCTTCCCCCGCATATGTACGTGGTGTAAAGGGGGGTTTAAAAAAAAAGTCAGCATTTTCCGCCGTCAGATTTCTGAGGGCCATAGTGATCACATCGATCCGCCCCACCCTTTTAAGTGTCTTCAATTATAAGCATCGTGAGTAGCAGTATTCCTAACCCATGAACAGCAGCCTCTGCCCACTCCCTCTACACAATGTAACAGGGTGGGCCCTTGGGAAAAGAGGATGGGCCTTGCCTTCAGGCCACAGCTTGCCTACGCCATTGGGACAAACAAACATATTCAAGAGGTAGATGGGCAAAGACATGTAGCCAGTTGCCAAAACCTCCATACTCATTGTATTAAGCTGCTTAAGTGTAAGGGTGTGTAAGGATGAGATCGACACAAAGGTGAAATTGTTGTTGTTCAAGACTTATTTAGGTTAAAATAAAAGAGGAAAATCCCTAACTGTCCCTAATACCAAGAGGGGTTTCCTTGCCTGAAGTAAATACTATAGGACTCAGTCAGGATGTCCATCAAAAACAAATAGTTCACTGTTGTGTGCCAAAACCTATTACCGTCCCTTAGACTCTTTAACAAAGGAAAAAATAAGGGTATGATATGATAGGTTATTTATAACGTGCTTAATACCCAGAGGTTTCTAAGCGCGGACCCAGGGATCGAACCTGTGTTGCTCCGTGTCGTCTTGTTTTTAAGTCCAGCACGCTGCTGCTGAGCTATCCTCCTGGGTCTGTGAAGGGATCATGAAGCACGACATGGAAAAGAGATATCAAGTTGAACAAAATAATATTTATTAACTTAAATGTCAGGATGGTTGAAGACCTAACTTACCCTATGCTAAGGTGGGATTTCCCTACCTGAATAAAACTAAGGAAAGTCTGAGTCAAAGAGTTCAACTTAAATGTTTGACTGTATCCAAAACCTACCCTTGCCCTCACAACTACAATAAACCAATGTGTAGCGATGTCAAAAGAAACAGTGTTCAACAAAATGTTCTGAGCTTCTTCCATCTCGCAGCTTTCTTTCAGCTCCCTTCCCCAAGTATAAAACCATTCCACAAAAAGTCTCAAAGTCTTTTGAGTTAACTTTTCAAGTTCAAGATTATATGGTTTTGAAACAATCCTCGAGGTTCCCTTCCCCAAGTTCCAAGCGACACAGTTCAAAGCACAAAAGAAAGAGCCTTGAGGTTCCGTCCTCAAAGACAACAATAGTAGTTCATGAAGTCTCAGGGTTCTGTAAGGAAGGCATGGTATAAAGAATAGACAAACACACGTGATCACAGTACAAGGGTGTTTATTAAAGTGTACATGTAGGGTAGAAAAAAGCCGAATCTAATCCTAAATCTAAGATGGGAGCAAGCTACGACCATCAAATCAAAATAAGGCAGTCCTAGTGGCGTCTTGTAAAAAGAAAAGGGCCTAAATCTATTGCCAGCCTTAAGCTAAATACAAAAAAGTGTTGGATAAGGTTTCACAAGAATGAAAGAAGTCTTTACAAATGATACGTCAGGGTGTGGTAGCCGGGGGTCTCCCTTCCCCATGTTTTGAGCACAATACAAGGCGGGACTCCTAAGCACAGCACATGCTCGAGCTTTCCCAGCACGAGATGACAGTTCCGTTCTCAGCTATCAGGGCCTTCGCCGGTTAAGTTTCTTTTCTACAAAAAGCCTCTTGCCTCCGATCACCTGATGTGTTCAAAATAACAACTAAAAGTTCCTTACCTTATGTACGTCGGGTGATGACTTTTCACCCCTGGATCTCCTCTTCCTGGCTCAGATCTCTCTTGATCATCAGCATCCCTTGGTCGGTTTCACTATGGCTTTCCTTGCATTCATGAGTCTTAATGCCTTTTTAAACAGTTTACTGTGGACATCCGTCTGTCAGGTTCACCTTTGTCAAAACACTGCTCCTCAAGACTTTATGCGTCGCCCCTTTCCATCGGCATCCCTCGGTCAGGTTCATTCCTTTCAACACACTGTTCATAGGGACTTCAGGCCTTGACCCTTTTTGTTAGCATCCCTCTGCCGCGTTCACTCTTTCTAACATTTGCTAAACAATTTACTGTGGACATCCCATGGTCAGGTTCATTCTTGTCAACACACTGTATTTCGTGACTTTAGACTTTGCCTTCTTTTATCAGCATCCTTCCTTCAGGTTCTTTCTTGCCAATCTTGTCAATCTTACCTTTCTCAGTGAACTCTTACAATGCCGAATTAACTTCCCTAATTCTTCAGACATGCGATTCACTTCCCTTAACTTCACAATCATCTGTCGGCCAAAGACTTTCGACTGTACAGATGATTTTAGAAGACCCCTGTATGACCACTTCGATCCCTCTTCTCGCCTTTTCAAGGACTTCTTGTTCTGGTAGTTTCAATACTTGGGTAATTGTCCAGAGCTTCCTGAGTGAGCCCCCACGTGGTGCCGGACTCCTCTGTTTCTGGTTTTCCCTCTTTTACATCAATTGCTCTTATGCTTTCAAAGCTCAATTAGCCGTTTGCTACTTTTCGTTCAACACAGTTCGGTTTCTTATTGACTCTCCCCTCAACTCACCAGCTGTGATGAACCAGTTGGCTTTCATTCTCTTTGGAGTCAAGGTCGGTACCACAGAGACAGGTGTGTCTCCCCGGCTTGGTAATCAGCAGAGAAGGGTCTTGTGTACCGTTGACATCTGCTGCAACACACGCTGGCTATTGTTCGCGGTATTACGATTCCTTCTGCAGAGTTTCACGGGCCATGGTCGGAAAGGGCAAGGTTGCTTCTCTCCTTGTCACCTTCTCAGTACGTGCTGTCTTTCTCCTCCTCTTGAACTGCTGTGCTCAGTTAGCTCTCACGTTGTGCGGTCTGCCTTGCCTGTCCTGTGCTCTCGTGCTCCACCTTTTATCCCTGTGGGAAAGGGAAAGGACCGTCAGGTGTGTATGATTTTGGTCAATTGCCTGACTTTGTCTGGCCCTTATATTGGGACATGTCAGGTAAACGGCTCTGGTGTTAGTCCGCTGTCTTTCGTGTTGTGCGAAAGTGTTTGTGTCGGAAAGGGGAGGCGCAGTGTTTTAGAATATCCTGTGTGGTAGGATGGGGAAAAGGTGTTGAAAGAAGAGGGACACCACGTCTCATCCGGCCGTGTCCCACTCTCACTCCCTGAGGACCCCCCATCCAGGTGATCCTCCCTCACTGGTCCACCCCAGGAACTGGATCCAATAGCGATGGCCATGTCTTGGCCACCTGGATGATAGATCCCCGAGGTCTAGCCAGGGAGACAACTTCAGGTTTCTCATAGTGTCCCAGACCCTTACTTCACACATAGATGTTCCTTTCAATTCTCTCTCACAGGCTTTCTTCCCAGTCTTAAACTCCAGGGTACTTTTACCCTTCTTAAGGGGTTCCAAGATCTGTCCTTCGTTCCCAACAGCTAGCACCGGCAAGGCCCTACCTTCACTAAGATTTCATTTTGGCTACGGCTGGCTCCAGGAGATGATCTCTTCTGCCCCGTGTTCTCTGCATTGTCTGTCCCAGCCACGGCGACTCCATACCTGCTGCTTGCTGCTACTCTGCTTTGCCAGCGTACACGGTGTGATCTCTTCTCTCGGGCTGATCTCTGTTGTCTGCTTCCAGTGGGTCAAAGGGTCCTTCGTCCTCTGACCCTCTCCAGAGGCTTCCACTTCTCACCTTGTGTCCTGGTTCCCCTGGTCTCCCTTCTCCACTCCGGCCGACTGCTTGCGGCCTCTCGAGGGAGGGCTCAACAAACTTGTCAGTTCTTCTTCCCTTTTTATGTATCGGCCGCATACTGATTGTCATTATTTTTTTTAAAATAATATATTTTATTGGATTTATAACATACATCCATTGGGCCTTCCAGGGCCAACATTTAAACAACAACATTACTGATAATAATAGAAATAATAAATAACCTTGGATGGGAAAAACACTCATATGGACACATGTTAAATGCCATTATGTAACATTCAGTACATAGCGTAATAATGTTTGGTACAAAAGTAGGTATTCGGTATCATTGTCCATAACCCTTAGTCTGTGATGTTATGATATTAGAAGTTCAGTAGTTCATATCGTGTCTTCCCAGCGTTGCCATACTCTATCTGCTATTCCAGGGCAGCCTCTGGCTCTGTAAACCCTCCTTTCTATTGCAATGCAGATTTCTACATCTGTGATCCATTGATTCACCTGCGGTGGTTCCGCTGCCCCCAATAGGCGTGCTATGTTTCTTTTAATGATTGCTGTTGTGGTCATGAGGCAGAGCTTTTCGTATTTTGAGAGATCTATTTCACTGTCCACTCCCAGTAGTAACAATTTGGGATCTCTGGGGATCATCTGGTTCAGGACTCTTGATAACATGTCGCAGCATTGCTGCCAGTAATTACTGATTACCGGGCATTCCCACAGTATATGGAAGAAGGTTCCTTCCTCTTCCCGGCAGCGCAGGCAGGTTCAGCTATTTTGCCCCATTGGTATAGGGCTACTCTCGAGTAATAGATCCTGTGCAATATCTTCAGCTGTACTGGGCGTAGTCTGGCCGATATGGTGACCTCACGGGGGTACATCAGGATTTGGACCCAGTCTTCTGACATAATCTCTCCCACCTCAGCCTCCCATTTCGACTTCAGTCGTTCCAGTTCTGGTGTGGCAAAGGAGGTGATAACACTGTACATAACAGTGGTGACTTTGGCTGGAATATGGTCTTCCACTATGTTCCGTTCCAGTGGAGTAGAGTCTGCTATGTCGGAGAGAGCAGGGAGGTGCTGTTGCAGGGCATGTCGGAGCTGTGTGTAGTGATATCTCTCTGTTTCTGGGAGGTCAAAGGTCGAAATTAGTTCATCAAAAGGTCTAATAGATCCTTCTGCTATAATGTCTTTCACCTTTTCTCTGCCGTGTCTCATCCAGATCGGCCATTTCGGCAGTTTGATTACCTCAGGGAGGTTCCTGTTGTTCCACAGCTGTTGCAATGGAGTGATTTTGTCTCCCCAGCTTATGAAGGTGTGTGACTCTGCCCAGATACTTGGTATGTGCGAGTTGATGTCACGTGGGAACGTCCTAGGCGTCGCGGCGTATAATTCTATGGGGGGCGACGCTCTCACATGTGGTAGTGTTGGGTCGGCGTGTAGACTGTCGTTTATCACCGCCATCTGACTGGCCCAGTAGTATGTCTGTAGCCTCGGTAGACCGATACCTCCTTCCCATACTGACCTCTGTAGAGTTTGAAGTGCTATTCTTGGGTGTCCGCCACCCCACAGGAGTTGCCTAAGTACACGCTCTATCACCTGGAACGTCTTGGTTGGTATGTGCAGCGGAGCATTCTGTAGCACATACAAGTAACAGGGAAGTGTTAACATTTTGAACAATGCAGCTCGCCCTAGGAGGGTCAGGGGTAGAGATTTCCAATCTTGCACATCACTTGTAAACCTTTCCGTAATGGGTTTCAGGTTGTCAGGTATATAGTCGTTGATATTTCTTGTAATCTGGACGCCCAGATATCGAAACTGTTCATGCGCGACTTTATATGGGCAGGCCTCAGGGGACTCGTTTCCCAGTTGGTTCAGTGCAAATAGTGTGGTTTTGGATCGGTTCACTCTCAGACCGCTAAAGGTGCCATATTCTTGTAATAGCTGTGTTACCACTGGGCAAGTTGTTTTAGGTTCTTGAAGGTATATCAGTAGGTCATCCGCGTATAGTGAGACCCTGTCCTCCCACTCTGGTCCTCTGGGGATGCCTTTCCATGTGCGCGTGTCTCTCAGCCATTGGGCCAGTGGTTCCATGGCCAGCGCGAAGAGAAGGGCTGATAGTGGACAGCCTTGTCGTGTCCCCTTCCCCAGGGTGAAGGATTGCGATGTCCAGCCGTTCACCCTCACTTCGGCCGTCGGCGCCTCGTACAGCAGTTGAATCCAGGTTAGGAATCGGTCGCCAATCCCCATTTTACGCATGATCGCCCAGAGTGCTTCCCAGTGGACCGAGTCGAAGGCCTTCTCAAAGTCTACCGCAAGTACTGCCGCAGGAATGTCCAGAGTCTGGGCGCGCTCAATGGCCAGGTGTAGTTGGCGTATGTTCATTCTCGTAGATCTACCAGGCATAAAACCACATTGATCTGGATGTATTAGGGATGTTTTGACTTGTTGTAGGCACATCGCCAACAGTTTCGCCAGTATCTTCGTCTCGCTGTTAATTAGAGATATTGGTCGATAAGAACCACATTCGTCTGGGGGTTTGTCTGCTTTAGGTATCACCACTATTGTCGCCTTCCTTAAATCCGCTGGTAGGCTGCCTTTGTCTCGGGCCTGCTGATACAGTTTGAGTAAGTGTGGGGCCAGTTCAGGTCCGCCTATCTTCTTCCAGGTTTCAATGGGGAAACCGTTCGGACCAGGTGTCTTTCCTGACTGGAGTTGCATCATAGCTGCTACTATCTCGTCTTCTGTGATTTCCATTTCTAGCCCAGCCATTTGTTCAGCATTAAGAGAGGGAAGTGCGATCCTGTCTAACACAGAGGTTTCAAGGGGAGTTTCAGGTGCCCTGTATAGTTTTTCATAATATTTCGCAAATTCCTCTGCAATATCTGCATCTGTTGATCTGATTTCAGCGTTTTGTGTTGTTATCGCTCTTACTTGGTTGTGTCCCTCATCTCTCCGCTCCAGCCATGCTAACATCTTTCCAGCTTTGTCTCCTGTTTCATAGACTCTGGCTCTCATCGCTCCGTGTGCCTGTTTAGCATTGTCCAATGCAATGTTTTGTAGCTTTTTTTGAGCTAGGATCAGAGCTCTGTTCGTGTCAGGAGTATCATGGATTGGGTGTGTTTCCTCCGCTAGTTTGACATTTGCCTCTGCTTCTCTTATTGATTCCAGGTGTGCTTTTCTTTGTGCCGCGGTCCAGGAGATGATCTCTCCACGAATCACAGGTTTGTAGGCTTCCCACAGAGTGATGGGGGAGTCCACCGTTCCTCCATTTAGCTCGAAGTATGTTGTGCGAGCGTGTTGTAAACGTTCTAGCAGTTCCGGGGACCCTAGATGGTAATTATTCAGCCTCCATAACGGTGGCGGGGATGGTTTATACGTCGTGATTGAGATTAATAGGGGGGAGTGATCCGAGATGCCTCTTGGGAGGTACTCTGCCTGTGTTGCCGTGTGTATTATTGATGCTGGTATAAAGAAGTAGTCCAGACGCGACAGTGATCCGTGCACCCCAGAGTGATAGGAGTATTCTTTGTTTTCCCGGTGAAGGTCCCGCCATACATCCCTAATACCAAATGCTTCGGCAAAGGTGGCTAGATTAGTTCAGCGATTGGGGTCTCTACTGCGGAGGTGTGTGCGGTCTCGGTATTGTCCATTACATCGTTAAAGTCTCCCCCCAGGATTAGGATGTCTGAGGTGTCCATAGTGATCAGTGGCGTGATGTCTTCTATCAGCGTGGCTTGCAGTGTGGGTGGGGCATAGATCGCCAGTAGGGAGATCGTTTTGTTCCAGAGGGTGCCTGTGACATGAGTGTATCTGCCTCCAGTGTCCTGTATTGTGGCCGTAAGGGTAAAGGGAAGTCTTTTGTGTATCAGTATTATTATTCCTCTGGCTCCCAATTGTGAATCCTGCTTGTATTGCTGTGCGGTAGTTGGACCGCTTAAACAGTGAATTGGTTGTTCCTGCTAGGTGGGTTTCAGTTAGGAAAGCAATATCGGGGCTGTGCCTATTCAGGAATTGTCGCACTAATCGTCTCTTCAGACTGCTTCCAAGACCATTCACATTCCAGGTGAGGAGCTTTAAAGTTCGGATCTTAGTGTCCTGAGGAGCCATTTAGGCGTATGTGGGTGTAAGTGACAGTAAAGTCCTTTGGGGTCTGGCCAATGCGTTCGTTTGTACCATGGCAGGGAACAACGGTCTAGGCCGCACCAAAACCTGTGTCTCCCAATTGTGAACCTGTGGCTCCCAATTGTGAATCCTGCTTGCATTGCTGTGCGGTAGTTGGACCGCTTAAACAGTGAATTGGTTGTTCCTGCTAGGTG
This sequence comes from Ambystoma mexicanum, assembly GCF_040938575.1. NCBI lineage: Eukaryota > Metazoa > Chordata > Amphibia > Caudata > Ambystomatidae > Ambystoma > Ambystoma mexicanum. Next base: position 346,782,905 of record NC_090926.1, read on the forward strand.
GGTTTCAGTTAGGAAAGCAATATCGGGGCTGTGCCTATTCAGGAATTGTCGCACTAATCGTCTCTTCAGACTGCTTCCAAGACCATTCACATTCCAGGTGAGGAGCTTTAAAGTTCGGATCTTAGTGTCCTGAGGAGTCATTTAGGCGTATGTGGGTGTAAGTGACAATAACGTCCTTTGGGGTCTGGCCAATGCGTTCGTTTGTACCATGGCAGGGAACAACGGTCTAGGCCGCACCAAAACCTGTGTCTCGAGAACTTCAATGTTCCATTGAGTTTGTTCATCCTTTAAACAAAAAAAATATATCCAACTCCCCCCTCCCCATACTTCACCCCCAACTGAAGCATCTGTCGCCCCATTACAACTCTAATACAAATTAAACAAAAGCTGTAGACTCGCAGCCCATCGCTCGTAAATTCCCACCGTGCTCCAACGCAGAGAGGCAGGGGGGGGAGCTTTCCCAGAGGAAGGGGGGGCTTCCACCTGTTCTGGCCGCTTTTCTATGAGTCTCTTCATGGCTGTTATAATCGTGTAAACAGAATGTCAACAGTACACAGTACCTTACACCTTGGTCATTGGGGCCTTCAGAGTTCCTGATTATTCATGCCTCGGGTGTCAGCCTTCTCTTTCTTGTGGTTGCGGCACGTTGCCTGGCGGTTGTCGGTCCGGCGGTTCATGTCTTGGTCGGGCTCGGGGGTTTCTGTTTCCGTTGCCTCTTGTCCTGGTCCAGTCACCTTCAATGTTTTGCTCTGCCCATTTCCACGCTTCTTTGGGATCAGTGAAGTGAACAGTTGTGCCTTTGTAGTATATTTTAAGTTGGGCGGGAAATAGGAGGCCATATTTCACATTCAAGGTTTGCAACTGTCTTTTGAGTTGATGAAACGATTGTCGGGCTTTTTGCATGTCTCTGGTGTAGTCTGGAAAAAACGTTATCTTCGAACCGTTGTAAGTGAGGGTGCCTTTTGCCCGTGCTGTTTGGAGCAATGCGTCATGATCCCGATAGTTTAATAGCTTTTCTATCACTGTGCGTGGGGGGTGCCCGGTACTGGGCGACCCGTCGGCACACGGTGGGCCCGTTCAATTGAGAAAAAGTTGGAAAATGTATCCGTTTCGAACATGTCAGTGAGTAGCTCCTCCAGAAATAGTTCCATGTGCGAGCCTTCAGCCTTCTCCGGCAGTCCCAGGATTCTAACATTATTACGCCTGGATCATCCCTCGCTTTCATCGACCCTCTCCTCCACGGTTTTCAGGGGGGACGTAACTCTGGCCAGCTGTTGTTCTACTTGCCGTAGGCCGTCCTCCGTCCCAGATATGCGTTGCTCTGCTTCTCCGGTACGGGACGTCAGTTTCTGGAGATCATGTCGGAGGAGGGAGACGTCCATGCTGATGCCATCTATTTTTTGCTCCATTGAGGCCCGTGAGTCTGCTATGGCAGCCATGATGTCTTTTAGCAAGAGTGTGCCTTCTACTTGTGGTATAGTGTCTGGTAGGTCTTGTTCCGACAGGGTGGTTGCTGTCGGCATCGTGAATTGATCCATCCTGCTCTGGGAGATTAGTTTCCTGGGTTTATCCTTGCCCATGTCGTACGGCGATGGTGAAGTGCCTCCGACTGAACAGGCGCACAGTTTTGGGGTTTCAGGCCGACTTGCGTAGTATTCCTTCTGCGCCTTCCTGGGACGGGGGCGAATGCTGGTCCGTGGAGGTGCGGGCGTCTGTTGGTTAGGCCTGTGGGTAGCCACTTCCAGGCATAGGTCGCTGGTCGCAGATCTATCACAGTATGGTACTCCTTCACTCTGCTATGTACTGGCGGGTGCGGCCATTTTGTCCGTGTTGTCCGGCTGCCCTGTAAAATCACTGACCGCACTGATCGCACTACGGACCTACGCAGGCACGGGTCTTCGCTTCGCGTACCCACAGATCGGAGTCCTTGTATGGTCTGCGGCGTCTCCCGAGACGGGTTATGAGGCCGGCGGGGCGCATGCCGTGGACCTACCGGGCCGCCTGGTTCTGCACGGCGTCTGGGTTTCTTCTCTTGCAGGCTCTGTACGAGCGCGAGGGGTAGGGAGAACGTATGGATGTTACCCTAGGGTACTGTCTCCCTCTTGGATCACCCTGGTGGCCTGACGGTGCGCTAGGGGTCGCCACACCAATCAGACGGGCACAGCATGGATTTGCCGCCTTCGGGAGACGATGGGTATTATTCAACAGGTTCCCGCCTGGTTCGGTTTGCTGGCTGTGAGTGTTCCACGGATGATGTGAGCGTTGCTGTTCTGGTGGAGCCTCCACCTCGTCATGTGCGGCTGTTGTTGCTGCGTGTCTTCATTCCCAGCCACTGGTCACTGATCGCAGATCCGAGTTGGAGTGACAATCCTTCATTCGGCAACTGTCCGTCGGGCGCGGCCATTTTGTCTGCGATTTCCCGCTGCCACGCGGCTCGTTTTCTTCGGCTCCGAACTAACCCAGGAGTGTGCGATTTTGGCCGGGATTACGCCTGGTTGTGCACGGTGTGTTTGTCTTCTGGAAGATGTATAATTTTTACAGGAAAGCCATTCGTAGCAGGCTGTTTCTACAGGATATCTGCCGCGGCCGCAGGAGCTACAGGGGCTCACGTCCTCATAGCTCTGCTCACTGATTGTCATTATTGACTAGACTACTGGAGAAAGTTCTGCAGAGTGCTCTCCATTACTCTGCACCTCTTCTTCGTCCCAGTAATAATGTTATTTATTTCATTTATTTATTGTGCATTTGTTAGGTGCTTATACAACAAATATGTTGTGTGTCAAAGACCCCCACATGGCAACAGGGAGGGAACATGGGATTGAAAACAATATATACATTAGGGGATAAAGACGAACCTACTAGGAGTATTCGGAACGTGCAAGTGTAGAGAGAGAAAAGGAGAAGGGGGAATGGGGGTTAAGTGCTGGAGTGTCCGCGCTCGTGGGTGAGCAGCAGATGTAAGTGCCAGGTATAATAAGTGCTAGGGAGTATTGAGCTGCAATAAGTAGGTAAGTGCAGGCCTAAAATGGCTTAGGCAAGTGGGTGCCGAGGCATGTACTGTGTGTAAATAGAGGCAGAGGCGATTGGAAGTGGGAGGCCAAGGCCCAGTAGGACACATAAGGGCCCTAGTCACCAATCACAGTGAATGTGTGATTAGCAGAGGAGGGAAGAAGGGAAGGAGGAGGTGAACAACTGGGTTCTTTGGAATCTTCTTCATCTCAGCGCTTTTGCAAGATTCATACAAGGAGTCTCTACTCTTCCTCGTCTCAGTGTTCTGGAAGGTGTTTGGCTGCTCTACATTACATAGGCTCATGGAAGAGCGTGGAAACATGTTACCCTGTATAGGGTAGGGAGATGAGGGAGGGTATGTGATGTTCGGGGTATTGTGTATTCTTCCCCGATAATCGTCCCAGTCCCACAGGGGGTTCCCTCCCATGAGATCCTCCCGTTGAGTACCACCCCCCGGGGGACTATCAGGTAGCCGCCTCGCCTCCCTGGCATCATAGGATGGGGCTCCCCCCTAGGGAAGCAGGGACGATAGCCTGGATTTTCTTCACACTAAGTTTTACACATTTTTCTACTACAATCTATTTCACTTTCCTATCACTGGAAACATATCTTAATAAAGTATGCTTATTTTAGCAACCACTGTGGCATTAATGCACTAGCACTTGAATCTTTGGTCTTCTGGCTACACACAGATCTGATCTAATGGACGCTTAATGCCATACCCACAGTTACATTACTTTTGATTTTTGATAGGGTGTTTTTTAGAAAATCAATGACTCCAATATTGATAACTTGCTTTCTGCATCGAGCTCTTGCATGTCTCTGCCCTCCAGGAGGATGTCCCCTCTTCCCGCTTGCTCTTGGGGACTTCCTCTTCCTCCTTCTTCCCCTCTGGTGTTGCCCCTGTGGTGTCTTCACTGCCCAACGTGAAACAAGATGGGATGATCCTTTGATTCTGTGCCACTCATAATGAGTGTCTGATGAAAGGGTCAGAAATCACACCAGGTGCTGACAAGATGTCGTGGAGCACCCGACAACCTCTAACACAGGAGTGTTAGGTAAGAGAGTTACTTAAATATACATGTGGAACTAAGCATATCGTCTATCATGGAGTGAAGTTTATTTTATTCATAAAAGATACTTGCCTGCTATTTCCAGATCTTGGACACTTCCCAACTTTCGAGATTGGATTACCTAAGAATAAGACCAGGTAGGGATCATTGTTACCTCCTGGCATCTGGATGGGAATTTTGCATGTTATATAGGTGCCCAACAGAGAGGAGTAGATAAGGGATGCAGGCACTGACACGTGTTAATTTAACACAACACTGTTGTTTCACTAGTACACCATAGATTATCTCTGTACACCCCTTGGCATGTTGTCGCGGGTGACGGTGGTTACATTCACAGACATTGAAAATGGAAATTCATGTGGATTAGTACATGTATTCATATTGTTGACTTTTCTATATTTATTAATTCATTTGGGTCTTTTTTCCCATAGTGCGAGTTGCTCTTGAAGAAGGGAAACATATCCCTGAAACGCGTCAAGCACAAACTTCGCTTTCGGCCTCCTCAGGAAGTCAAATTGAATAAAAATGTTTTAAACACTACAGTAATTTTTTTTTAAACAATTTTTATTAGTTTTCCAACATATATAACTATACAGCACATTAAATCTTGTACCATTGACTTACACGTACAGTTTCATGTTTCTGTTTTCTCCCCTCCCAACCCCATAACTGGGGTTTTATTTGTAACGCGCACCTTCAGGCCCGGAGGCATCAGGGCGCACCTTTAGGCATGGTTACATAAGCATACATATATTCAAACTTTAGATACAGTGCAAAGTATTCAGAGCATACAGCAATATACATCATTTACAGAGTAGAGATTAGGGCAGGCGTTTTACTGGGACAAGGCTCCCAGGTACATAAGAAGTCCGAATTTCAGAGCTGATTAAAGAGCCAGCATTTCGTTTTGGACTTGAAGGCACTAAAGCATTCTTCAGCTCTGATGGTGTCTCCTAGACTTGTCTGCCATTATTCCTCCGCTGCCGGACTGTGACTCCCCATTCTGTCTCGGTCTGATATGGATAGTGCTGCTACCAATTGTCTCCAGGCGACCAATGTTTCAACTTTTGCTTCTCCCTCCCCCATCGTTGTCACTTGCCATACCCTTGTTTCCTCCTCTGCCCATCTCTTAAAATCTTGCCACCAGACGTTTGCTGACGGTCTCATGCGGGCCTTCTAGCTCATTGCTATTCTGTGTTTGGCTAAGATGTACGCTAGGTCTTTGAGTTTGCTTATATGGTTAGCTCTCCGCGGCCTGGGGAACCCCCCAAAAGCCATACCCAGGGGGTGCCTACATCTAGGTTAATCTCACTCCTGCCAAGATTTGGGCTACCTCCCCCCAGAATCCTCCTATTTCGGGGCATGACCAAAACATGTGTACCATTCCAGCATCTACTTACCCACATTTCAGACATGTCTGTATACCTGCGTGTTGCAACTTAGCTATTTTCTTATGGGTCATGTATGCTCTGTGGGTTACATACAACTGGATCTGTTGCAAATGTGCATTCCTCGACACTTTTTTATGATATCCTTGCTCTCTGATCCACATCCTGGGGAAGACGTTCCATTAATTCCCCAACCTCCTCCCAGTATGATCTCGTTTGGACAATCTCTTTCCCTATCTTAGACATCAGCAACTCGTATATACGCGAGACCTTGTGGCTGCCTTCAGACACATCATAGAATGTTTCTATTGCTGCATCTGGCTGTTGGGCTAGCACCACTTCAGGCCACGTTCCCTTTATAATCCTCACTAGTCTAAAATATGTGATATGCTGCCCCCGATGTAATCCTGTATCTTCCACCAATCTACCGAACTCCCTTGGTTTCCCATCCAACCATAAGTCTCCCACCGATGCTATGCCCACTGGTTCCCACCTCCTTCTGATGTTCAGCCTAGTTTGTTCGTCTACGCCTTCCATCACCACCAGCGGTATCTGAGGGGAACACAGGGTCAGATCATCTAACAATTTACAAGCTCTATGCCACATTTCCCTTCCCAGCCACACCTATCTGCCCTCCCCAGCCCTATGATGTTTCGGTAACCACATTTTCTTTCAGCGCTCAGTAGTTTAGACTCCGGTGTTTGTTCTTCCGCTAGCTACCTCGCTACATATTAGAAGTGGCTGGCCAGATAGTACACTTCAAGGTTTGTCAGTCTAATGCCACCTTCTTCATATGAGTTTTGTAGCTTCCACAATGCTATTCTATTCCTTGAATTAAGCCAGATTAACCGCCTGCAAATGCTCTGTAGTTTCGAGAAGAATCGTTTGGCTATTGTGTGTGGTATGTTCGCAAAATAATGTAATAGCCTGGGCAGCACTACCATCTTCAGTAAAGCCACTCTCCCCAACATTGCTAATGGTAGTTTGACCCAAAATGCCATACTTCTTTCTATATTAGATACCGCTTTTTCGGTGTTATGTCGGTGTTCTTCTGCAGGATTATGATATATATCTATACCAGATATCTAAACGTATCAGTTTCCCATGTTACCGGCAATACCGGCAGTTCATGTTTCGGCATTCCCACATATCTCCCCAGGGGGAATATACTTGACTTTTGCAGGTTAACAGTTATGCCTGAGAGCCTCGCGTACTGTGCCGTTACCTCCAAAATGTATTGTAGGTTCTCTTCTGGGTATCGCAGGTACAATTGCATGTCATCCGCATACAGTGATATCAAATGTTGCCCTTCTTTGGTACTGATAACGACTTCCCCATATTGCTGCCTTAGGTATGCCGCTAGGGGTTCCAACGCAAAAATGAAAAGCATCAGGGACCACGGGCATCCCTGTCTGGTACCCTTATTTAACTGCCATTGTTCTGAAATACTAGATCCCATTTTGACCCATGCTACCGGCTCACTATACAACAGTCGCACCCATCTCAGGTATATGAGCCCCACCCCGTATTCTTCCAGAGCCGCCAGTAGCCGGGGCCACTTAACCGAGTTGAGCGCTTTCACTGCGTCGAGTGAAATTATTGCCGCCTCTTGTGATCTATGACATGATTGAGTCTCTGCAAGTGGTCGGTTATATTCCTGTGTGCAACATAACCCGTTTGGTCTGAGTGTATTAGTTTGCTTATGACTGGTCTTAACCTGTTTGCTTAACCTGTTTGCCATCTACTGTCCTGATAGAGTAATGAGAGGGGTCTGTAGGATCTGCATTCTGCGTCTGGTTTATTGGGTTTAAGGAGCAGGATGATGATCGCCTCCCTTAGGGTCTCGGGAAATGTGCCTGTGCCAAGCGCCTCATTGAGCATTGCCAGCAATGAGGGGTTTATCTCTTTCTTATAAGCTTTATAAAATTTGCTAGGGAGTCCATCTGCACCTGGGGATTTACTGGTGGGCAATAGCTTGATTACTTGCTCTATCTCCTCTGACATTATCAGGATTTCTAGGCTTTCTCGTTCTGCTTCCTCGAGTTTGGGGAGTGTTAATGCTTCCTGTATATCTATCTCTGCCTCTTCCATGGAGTTGGCATAAAGTAGCTTGTAGTATTCTAAAAAACATTCATTTACTCCTTCCTGGGTTTCCCGTAACTGCCCAACCATCCCTTGCATCGCTCGAATAGTCTGCCTAGGGGTCTTGCTTTTGTACAACCATGCCAGCAATCTGCCCGGTTTGTCTCCCTGTACATGCTGCCTCTCCACATATTTCTGATAGCTTAGGTTGCTTAGTCTCTTCCAGTGGTTTTTGCATTTTTCTGATAGCTCAGGTTGCTTAGTCTCTTCCAGGGGTTTTTGCATTCTTCTTGTAATTGGGTTATGGTATTGGCCTCCTCTGGGGATTTCGTGCCCTCCCGCATCGTCAATCATAATTTCCGTTCTGCGTTTTGCAGTTTGCGAGTTATTAAAATGCTTTGCAACCCCTTTGACTCAGCCATTGCCACTCTCCTTACTACTACCTTAAATGCCTCCCATGATGACCCAGCCAAGTCCATACGGCCCGTGTTGTGTTTAAAGTACTCTTCTATCTCCACCCTCAGGTCCTCACAGAACACCATATCTTTTAATGCTTCTGCCCTGAGTCTCCATGTTGGGATCCGCCATGTCACCACCAGCGGGGCATGGTCCGATAGGACCATAGCTTTGTATTCTGCTTGCGTCGCTTCCTGTATCACGTCAGTGCCAATGAATATATAGTCCAGCCTTGCATACAGATTTTGTGGGACTGAATAATGTGAATATATTCTTTCTTGTGGGTGGCACAGCCTCCATACATCCACCAATTGAAAAGCTTGTAACCGAATATTAAGAGCTTTAGCTTCCAGGGTCAGATGTGCCGACTTCTTGTCCGACCTGTCCATCAATGGGTCTAGAGTACAATTAAAGTCCCCTCTCCACACCACTGCTCCATCAATGTATGGACTGACCTTTGTATACAGGGTCCTGAAATAGGCTGTAGTATCTTGATTCAGGGCATACACATTGATAATGCACACTTCTTTATTTTCCACCATCCCCCTTAACAATACCATCCTTCCGTCTTTATCTATGGTGGACTGTAGCAGCTTAAACAGGACATGAGGCGCTATCCATGTTATGAGCACTCTGGCGTATGGCGAGTGGGTTGCCCCTAGGGTTGTCCCTTTCCATTTCCTTATTATCACGCCCTGCTTTTTTTTGGTCAGGTGGGTTTCTTGCGGCAATGCTATATCAATTTTTTGTCATTTCAAATATGTCATAACCCTATTGCATTTGATATAATTATTCAGCCCCTGTACATTGCAGGTTACTATCCTCATTTCACCCATCTTATTCAGTGTCCAACCCTCCCATCCAAGTTCCCACCTTTCTCCTCTCACATCCTGATGCGTTTCTGTAGGCCTGTCCCTTTATAACTTCCCAAACTTCCCCGCCGCCACATCCCCCTGAACCAACCCCTGCTCCAAAACTGAATCTCAGGCATCCCTGCTTCTCCCTCCTTTCCTGGCACATTGCTGGTACTTAGAGTGCAGCAGGTGGCTACTGTGCTAACAGTATCACTACTAACTAACCTATTGGGGGCAAGAGCGAGTACGGCGCTGCCCTTTCTGTGCAGCGCACGTTACTCCTGTGTTCTGTTTATAGTCATAGGTCTCGTGGCATGATTATCTAATAGTTCAAGTGTCTCTATCACCGCCACTCTTGTTATCTCCCCCTCCCCCTGGGTTATACATTGGGGTCCCCATTGGTTTATCACTTATCACTCTCCTTGCTGTCTCGGTTCTGCTGCTCTGACGGCATATTCTGAGAATCCAACCAACTGGTGACCTCTTCTGGGATTTCAAAAAACAGGGCACAGTCTTTGTACACCACCTTCATCTTGGCTGGATACAGTAGCATAAACTTAAGTTGGGCCGCTTACAGTCTTCTTTTCACCGTCCCATAGTTCATCTGTTGCTTTTGTACCAAAAAGGTGTAGTCCGGGTACGCTGTGATGGTATTCTCTCTCTATCCTTACAATTCAGAATTTTGGCTCTTATTGGCTACGGCAGGGCCCCGGGTTGTGGTCTCCTCATCAGTGCTCTGTGTGCTCTTTCAACTGTGAATCCCTGGGTGAGCATGCCCGCTCCACTTTCTTGCAGGAACATGTCCTCTATGTAATTGGACGGATTCTGACTTTCCTCTCCTTCCGGCAGCCCGATGATCCGAACGTTGTTATGCCTGGCATGGCCTTCTGCTTCTTCCGCCCTGTTTCCAAGTTCTGTACTTGCTATTTCAAGGAGAAGATGTCTGAGGTGTTGTCCTTTCAACTGCTGGTATTGGCCTGTACCTCCTTTTCTAATGCCCCAGTGCGCTCTGACAATGCGCTGACGTCTTTCCTCAAGAGATTCATGTCTACCTGCATTGCATCCATTTTGAATTCCAGGGACACTTTCAGTTCCGCTATTGCAACCAGTATTTGCTTGTCCATTCAACCCTGCGTATTTCCTTCGTTTAGCTCCTGTGGTTGCAACTTCATTCCTTCCATTGTTGCGCGGGTCTGGTGAAGGTGTCCAGGGATGTCTGTTTTCCTTTATTGTTGTTAGCTTTAGACGCCATCTGTGCTGCCTTCTCTTTGGTGTTCTTTTTCTTTCCTCGCATCCGTAGCGGTGCTGGCTGATGCCTCCGTACCCACTGGAGGGGATGCCTCTTGGCGTCCTTCTGCGGGTCCTTGTCTATCTCCCCTTACTTCGTATCTTGCTCTCCGTGCAAAGCCCATCTTCCAGTTGCTGTATAATTCTCCTTGAGAGATGCGGTGTAACGCTCACCTGACTCCCACGGAGGCGCTGGCCTGGTTTGCGCTGCTGTGACCTCTTCTAAGGTGATGCGCAGAGTTCGGAAGACGGACTGGACCGGGCCCCCAAATCTGGCTTGTCTGGCTCGCAGAAGTATCCTTCTGTAGGCGAAAATAGGGGATTAACTGTCTGCGGGGTAATGCAATCGGCCTCCCACTTTTCCCTCTCACCCTCCTCGAAACCCTTCTGTAATTCCTCGCAGCGTCTCACCTTATGGTCTGGAAGGACGAGCTCTCCATCCTGCTTCTGATGCAGGGGCACGTTGGTATCCAGTTACTTCACTGGATTTTCGGATTGGTGAGAACCAAACTTGCTTGGCTTCCAGGTAAGTTTTTTGATAAGAGGTTCCCCTTGTGTCCACGCATTATTGTACTAATGCTAGTGTCTTTTTCCGCATAGGGGCCGGGGTACGGAATGCCGGGGAACAGGCACCGACCCGAGATGAGAGGTGAAATCCTTGTAGAAATCAGGTAAGTCTTTAATGAGCGTTTTTTGGTAATGTCTTTTCATTCGCTCATTAACGCTGATGTCTCTTTTTCCCCTTAGGGGCCGGGGTCCGGAAATGCCAGGATGCGGCGCGGACCCAAAATGAAGAGGGAATGAATCAACAGGTAAGTCTTAACATGGAGGTTTAGTTTTCCTTATTCCCTTCTCTCTCTCTCACCTTTTGTTCTGGTCTTTTTCTCCCTAGGCGCTGGGGTGTGACTGCGAATCCAGATGATCGCTGCTGAACATGGAGGCGCCCTGTAAAGGTGAGTGGAATGCGGCACTGCAGCGATCGACGAGATGAGCTTTTAAATAAAAGTCTTCCTTTTCAGGATTGTCGGCGAGATGTCTCCGGGATGCGGGTTTAGCAGGTAAGGACTTTTCCTTCTTCTGTTCTCTTCTTCTCTTCCTTTGCAGGTGATCCAGGATGCTGGTAGGCGTGGCAGAAGTCAGGATGCAGGAGCAGACACGGTGAGCGTCCAGCTGCTAGATGCAGAACAACACGAAGCATGTGTGGCTGTTCGGGTGGGGTTTAAATAGCCTTGGAAGAAGTTCCAGGTATGTATCCTTCCTCCAATCAGGTATGTATCCTTCCCCGACCACGCCCGGATGGTAAATTAATCCCACAGGTAAAGTAGTTCCTTTCAGGCCTCAAGGAGGCTGGGATCCTGCAGCATGGTCTGCATCAGGTAAGTGCACCCAAGCACTCCCATAATGAGCCTGGCGCCTATGGCGCCAGGACTGATGTCTTTTATGAGCCTGGTGCCATAGGCGCCAGGACACTGTCCAAAGGGCCCCTATATGGGGTTGCTGGGTCCTTCCTTGGGGACTGGATGTCCGCTTTCGGGGACGCAGGGCTTGCACCGGCTCCCCGGGAGCGGGCATCATGACAGCACTCCCCTCCAAGGCCCCTCCCAAGGTTCTTCCCTCCGGGGGTTTTGGTTTGTCTGGGAAGAGTCGGTGGAATTTCCTGACTAATCGAGGTGCATGCACATGGTCGCTGGGTTCCCACGACCTCTCCTGAGGTCCGTATCCCTTCCAATCAATTAGGTAGAACAGTTTTGACCTAAACATTTTTGAGTCTAAAATGTTCTTCACTTCGAATTCGGGCTCCCCATCTATTAGAATAGGTTCTGGAGGTTTGAGTAGTCGGGTTCCGGGTACCACTGGTTTCAGAAGTGACACATGAAAAACAGGGTGAATTTGCATACTAGCTGGTAAATCAAGTTTAACAGCCACTGGGTTAATTATTGCTGTAATAGAATAAGGTCCCAGATATTTTGGGTTAAAAGTTCGAGGCCCTTTGAATGGTAAATAACTGGTAGCTAACCACACTTGATCCTCAATCTGATACGGTGGTGCTTCACTCCGATGTAGATCAGCATTCTCCTTGTATTTTCTCTTGGCTTGTTGTAAATGCGTAGTTGCCTCTTTGAAGGCTTGGGTAATTTTAGAATGCAGATGTTCTACTGCAGGCATTCCGAGGTGCTGAGGTGAGTCAAGGTTTGAGGTTCGAGGGTGATGCCCAAACAAAGTATAAAAAGGACTGTGGCCAGTTCCAGAGTGTACTGAATTATTATATGCGTATTCGGCTATCCAAAGAATGTCTTTCCAGTTGCTTTCAGATTGCTGTAACATACACCGTAAGTACTGCTCAAGGGTCTGATTTGTCCTCTCAGTCTGACCATCGGTCTGAGGGTGGTGACTGGTCGATAATCTTACGTCGATCTGCGCCATTTGACAACATTTACGCCAGACGTGGGAAGTGAATTGGCTTCCCCGGTCAGAGATTAGTATAGATGGGAATCCATGTAGCCGAACAATATTTTCGAGGAATTCTTTGGCTAGGACAGAAGCTGAAGGTAAACCTTTCAAAGGAATAAAGTGGGCCATTTTGGAAAACAAATCCACAATTACCAGAATAGTATTGTACCCCGAACAAGGAGGCAGGTCCGTAATAAAATCCATTGATAGGATGTGCCAGGGTGCTGGCGGTATGTCTAGAGGCTGAAGGAGACCGGCTGGTCTTTTCTTTTGACTTTTATTTTGGGCGCAAACACCATAGGACATCACAAAAGATTTAACATCTTTTTGCCAAGAGGGCCACCAAAATTGTCGTTTCACCTTTTCCTCTGTCTTGGCAATACCGGGGTGTCCCTCTATTAATGTATCATGATAACCGGAAAGAACTAGTTCGTGTAATTCCTTATGTGGCAGGATAAGCGTCCTTGGAAATAAGGTAAACCATTATCTATGGTAAAGTCTGATCCCTTTTTTATCCAATCCTGTAAGGTTGTAGGGTCCAGGAGTTGTTTCACTCTGGCTTGAATGTCTTCAAGCGTCTGTAACGAAGTCATGCCTAGAATCCTCTGTTCGGGAATTATTGGTACTGGTTCTGAATTTGTATCAGATTCTCCCATTCCAATTCGGGATAAGGCGTCTGCTTTGCCATTCTTGCAGCCAGGTCGATAGGTAATCATGAAATCAAATTCAGCGAAAAACAAAGCCCATCGGAGCTGCCGTGATGACTGAGCCTTGGCAGTTTTCAAATACTGTAAATTCCGGTGATCAGTGATCACTGTGATGGTATGTCGAGCGCCAAGCAGATAATGCCGCCAGGCTTTAAAAGCGGACTTAATGGCTAACAGTTCTTTGTCCGTGATTGCATAATTAACCTCGGGTGCCGAGAATTTTCTGGACCAAAATGCTATGGGATGCAGTTGATTGGTTTCGGGATCTCTTTGGGACAGGACAGCTCCCATAGCTAGGCTGGATGCGTCAGTCTCGACGACGTAAGGGAAATCTGGACGCGGGTGTTTCAATATAGGTGCGGAGGTAAACTTAGCTTTTAAATCCTGAAAGGCCTGTTCGGCTTCTTCAAACCATTCAAAACGTTTATTTTTCCTCAAGAGTGCAGTAATGGGTTGTACCACGCGTGAAAATTCCGGGATAAACCTGCGATAGAAATTGGCAAAGCCGAGCATGCTTTGAACCCCTTTTACAGAGCTAGGTGATGGCCATTTGAGGATGGCATCCACTTTTCTTGAGTCCATTCGGACTCCTTTGGGTGTCAGGATGAAACCTAGAAACTCGACTTCTGTGGTATGGAAAACACATTTCTCCAATTTAGCAAATAGTTTGTGTTGGCGCAGTTTTTCAAGTACTGCCCTGACGTGTTTTCTGTGATCAGATTCCGAAGAGGAGTACACCAGAATGTCATTGATATAGATGACAACACAAACATTGATGAGTTCCCGAAGGACATCATTCATGAAGTATTGGAAGGCAGCCGGCGCGTTACACAATCCGAAAGGCATCACCTGGTACTCGAATAATACGTATTTAGTACGGAAGGCAGTTTTCCATTCGTCGCCTTCTTTAACTCGTACCAGTTGATAAGCCCCCCGGAGATCTAACTTGGTGTATATGCAAGCGTCCTTCACCTGGTCAAGGAGTTCAGGGATCAGAGGCAGAGGATAACGGTTTTTAACCGTTATCTGGTTCAATGCGCGGTAATCGATACAAGTTCTAAGGTCGCCTTCTTTTTTGGGCACGAAGAACAAAGCCGAGGATGCCGGGGACTTTGACGGGCGAATAAAACCATTAGCTAGGTATTGATCCAAATATTGTCTCAAATGCAGGTTCTCAGGTTCGGTAAGGGCATAAATCCTGCTACAAGGGGGTTGTGCACCGGGCACCAGATCGATTTGGCAATCGTACGATCTGTGAGGAGGTAACGTGTTGGCCTGTTCCTTTTGGAAGACGTCCTGAAAGTCTTGGTATTCCAGAGGTAGTTGCATGGAGGCAGAGGTTACAGATGCTAGATTAATCTTCAGGTTTTCTGGGTAGCAGGTTTGTGTACAACCCGGGAAGGTTATTCTCTTAGCTCGCCAATCAATTCGAGGATTATGTGTCTCTAACCAAGGGATTCCAAGAATAACCTGAAACTGTGGAGCCTTGATTACATCAAACACAACACCCTCCCGATGGCCGTCGGGACCAATAAGAGTCACCTCAGTAGTGGAATGTGTTACCGGTCCAGAGGCAATCTCAGTTCCATAGACTGTGGTGATGACATCTTTGCTGGTTTTAGGACGGAGAGGGAGGTTAATCCTAGAGACCAATTCACGATCCACATAGTTTCCAATAGCCCCACTATCGATGTATGCCTTTATTACATGCAACCGCTTAGGCTGTTCTGGATCTACGAGAACCATTGGCACAATGAAATGCGAGGTCTGAGAGTTAGTTTTCAAGCTCGGCAAGCGGACCCCTACACTTGTCGGGCAGAGTCGTTTCCCGAAACAGAGTCTTCATGGTTTTTATCAGTGGCTCCTACCGCCTTTCGGGGTGGTTTTGCTGGGCAATCTCGTAGAAAGTGTCCAGAATTCCCACAATAAAGACATAATTTTAACTGCCGCCTCCTTTCATGTTCCTTTTGAGTTAAGGGTCCTTTAACCCCTCCAATTTGCATAGGCTCAGAGACATCAACTCCCTTGGGATTAGCATGGGTCTTGACCAACACCCGGGTCTCAAACCTAGACCGATCTGCTTTTCTGTTTTGAAGTCTGTGATCCAATTGGACCACTAAGTCTATATACTCTGTGCATTCTTGGGGCGAATTTACAACTTGGGCCAAGACATCTTTAAGTTCTCCGCGTAGGCCTCGATAAAACAATGTGACTCTTTTATCCTCTGGCCATCCCGTTTCCACAATTAGTCTATTAAAGGTTGCAATATAGGATAGGAGGTCCTGATTGCCCTGTCGCAGGGATAGAAGTTCATCATCCAGAGCCTGCCCCTGAGAGTGTCGAGCAAATAACCTTTCCATGCTTGCTTGAAACCTTTGAAAATCACGGAGAATCAGGTCATCTTGAGTAACCAGTGGAACTGACCAATCGGCAGCGCAGCCGCTGAGATATGACAATACAAAGGCTACCTTGGTCTGATCATTAGGGAAGGCCCCAGGTCTGCATAGGAAGTGCAAACGACACTGATTCATGAATACGGCGAATCGTTTGGGGTCCCCAGCAAAGCGTTCGGGTGGGGCCCGCGGCATGTTTCCAGGTAGATTAATCTGCACAGGGTTACTGGAAACCACAGGAGCAGGGTTCCCTCCGGAACCGGATAGAGGAGTTTGCCCAGCTTGACCTTGCAAAAGCTGTCTGGCCAAGTCATCAGTTCTTTCCTTTGATATTATTAATTCCCTCCCAAGGGCATTAGTCTCTTGACGAGCGGCATGTACTTCGGTCCGTAATTCCCCCAGTAATTGGGCCAACTGATCAGTCTCAGAACTTTCCATAGTGCCTGGGTGGGAATTTGTAGGAATGCTTCGCGTTCTGTAACGCTCACCTGACTCCCACGGAGGCGCTGGCCTGGTTCGCGCTGCTGTGACCTCTTCTAAGGTGATGCGCAGGGTTCGGAAGACGGACTGGACCGGGCCCCCAAATCTGGCTTGTCTGGCTCGCAGAAGTATCCTTCTGTAGGCGAAAATAGGGGATTACCTGTCTGCGGGGTAATGCAATCGGCCTCCCACTATTCCCTCTCACCCTCCTCGAAACCCTTCTGTGATTCCTCGTAGCGTCTCACCTTATGGTCTGGAGGGACGAGCTCTCCATCCTGCTTCTGATGCAGGGGCGCGTTGGTATCCAGTTACTTCACTGGATTTTCGGATTGGTGAGAACCAAACTTGCTTGGCTTCCAGGTAAGTTTTTTGATAAGAGGTTCCCCTTGTGTCCATGCATTATTGTACTAATGCTAGTGTCTTTTTCCCCATAGGGGCCGGGGTACGGAATGCCGGGGAACAGGCACCGACCCGAGATGAGAGGTGAAATCCTTGTAGAAATCAGGTAAGTCTTTAATGAGTGTTTTTTGGTAATGTCTTTTCATTCGCACATTAACGCTGATGTCTCTTTTTCCCCTTAGGGGCCGGGGTCCGGAAATGCCAGGTTGCGGCGCGGACCCGAAATGAAGAGGGAATGAATCAACAGGTAAGTCTTAACATGGAGGTTTAGTTTTCCTTATTCCCTTCTCTCTCTCACCTTTTGTTCTGGTCTTTTTCTCCCTAGGCGCTGGGGCGTGACTGCGAATCCGGATGATCGCTGCTGAACATGGAGGCGCCCTGTAAAGGTGAGTGGAATGCGGCGCTGCAGCGATCGACGCGATGAGCTTTTAAATAAAAGTCTTCCTTTTCAGGATTGTCGGCGCGATGTCTCCGGGATGCGGAATTAGCAGGTAAGGACTTTTCCTTCTTCTGTTCTCTTCTTCTCTTCCTTTGCAGGTGATCCAGGATGCTGGTAGGCGTGGCAGAAGTCAGGATGCAGGAGCAGACACGGTGAGCGTCCAGCTGCTAGATGCAGAACAACGCGAAGCATGTGTGGCTGTTCGGGTGGGGTTTAAATAGCCTTGGAAGAAGTTCCAGGTATCTATCCTTCCTCCAATCAGGTATGTATCCTTCCCCGACCACGCTCGGATGGTAAATTAGTCCCACAGGTAAAGTAGTTCCTTTCAGGCCTCAAGGAGGCCGGGATCCTGCAGCTTGGTCTGCATCAGGTAAGTGCACCCAAGCACTCCCATAATGAGCCTGGCGCCTATGGCGCCACGACTGATGTCTTTTAAGAGCCTGGCGCCATAGGCGCCAGGACACTGTCCAAAGGGCCCCTATATGGGGTTGCTGGGTCCTTCCTTGGGGACTGGATGTCCGCTTTCGGGGACGCAGGGCTTGCACCGGCTCCCCGGGAGCGGGCATCATGACATGCGGCTAGAGGCTTATTTTGTGTGTTCACTGCTTGCTTGCGCTACTTTACTGTCTCTCCTTGTTTTCCTCTCCTCGTTGTAGCCCTCTGTGTATTACAGAACCCTCTAATTGCTTGCACTTCCCTGTGTACTAGCCTTCCTCTCTTTTCCTTTTATTTTCTATTCTCGCACCGCGGTGGGTTTTAGGCGACCTGAGCTGCCCTCTGTGAGCTAGTATCCTTCTAGCCTCTGTTGGTAGTGCAGTCTAGTGAGGCCTATTGGGTCCCTTTGTCATGTCCACCTTCGAGCTATGCTCCTCTATTTGCTGTCCATCTTGGGTCCCAGTATATATGGAGAACTTCTTGTGGAATGAGCTATTGCAGCCTGTTGGCTATTCCCGGGTGCATGGCCCTCTTTGACGCTTTAGTGCCCTATGGGGTTTGACTTACTCCCCTAGCATCTTCTTTACTCCAATCTCTGCTGCTCTTTAGGGATGCAGGCTATAAGCAGTCCCTTGGCCTTCCGCCCTCTGTTGGGATCCTATTCTTGCTTTGCCTCTTCCTTATCTGTCACCTCCGTACATGCGTTCTTATTGTTTTAATGCAGTCGGGCCTGTTGTTTCCTTATACTGCGCCACCCCATCTTGGCTTCTGGTGCTTGGGAGATCCCGCACTTGCCGTGTGTAGTCTGTGTCCCTCTTATGCAGCTTCAGGTATCTCTCTTACGCTCCTGCCTTCTTGCTTGTATGTTCATCTTATTCCCTCATGGGCTCCTAGCGCCTGCACCAGGGGTACTCTAATTTCTACCTCTGTGCGGTCTTAGTATGGCTGGGGGAGCCACTGCTTACCCTTCATCTGCAATCCTGCCGATTTGGGTGTCGTGATGCTAGCTTTAATCCTGTATTTTATGATATTTCATATCCGATCTGCTTCGTATCTCGGCTGCACATACCTTTGCTCCGGGCCCTGCCAGTTGCATTTGTGCACTTCTCCCTTCTGTGCCCCTTTGCAGCGGCTCAGGTTCTCTGCTTGTCCAGCTGCCTGTTATCAGCTGAGTGTATGTCCTTCTGCGGCCATCGGTTCGTAGCCCAGCCGCCTACGGGTGCCACAATGTATCATTCGACCAGATGTACTTCTTTGTTTTCCGACCGCCACTCAGGTGCTGGTTATAAATGTATCTTCGTGACGCAACTTCCTTTCCTCCTTGCACAGTGCATCAGGTCAATTTCACATGAAGTACAGGGCTCCCATTCATGCCGCCGGTGCTTCTATGACGAGCCTTTGTGTTGATCCCATTGTGCACCAGAATCCCCAACCGCCCCACAGAGCTGGCGTTTGCCCAATAGCACTTTAAGATGGAATAGCAGCACCCATGAGATGGATGGGGATGCAGATTAATACTCAAGCATCAAATCAAAAATGACAACTCAACGGTTTGGCAAAGGGAGTCAGTTTAATGACAAGTGAAAAAACGGGGAGTCTAATGAATATCAGCGGATGCGTGATCTTCCCTCTCGCTTCACAACCCCAACAAACTTCATAAAAAACACAACATTTATACTAAAAACTTGTCATCGCTGACGTGTAACGCTTTAAAGTTGGCATGCAATTCTATTGGTTCTAGGAAGGTAACTTTAATATAGGTACTATATCTGTAGATGGTAACGGAGTAAGGGGATTGGGTAAACACTGTCAGGTGGGGCATCTACGCCCTTCCTTCAAAATGGCTACTGTAGACTTCACTAGAAGTACGACGTGCCGTTGGTTCTACAAACTATAGGACCCTAGATTACTTGGTCCATTATGATTGGGTTGGCACCAACCTCACTCATACTTTTCCACTTTGCCTAGCAGCATGCAGAATGGTCGGTCAGGTGCAGGGTACCCACCAGCTCTCCCGGCCTTCCTCCAATTATTATTACAATCAATCATCACTTTAGTGGCCATGTGTCAATTATTTCACTGCGGTTGGCCTCGAGACTGCATCTCCTGTCTGGAAAAGTTCTGATATCTTCGCCTGGCCCACTGCCATGTGTAGGTGCGAAAGTATCACTTCTTCTCGCTCGGCTGGTCACGTGATTCAGACACTGTGAAGTCGCCTTCTCCATTTAATTCGTGTATTTGATTTTCGTTTTGCCCACCACCTGCCTTCGGTTTCATATCTTGACCTTTCTGAGCAGGATATTCTGTACCTTGCTTCATTAATTGTAGCTACTGTTTGTCTATTATAGCTGATACGACCTTGGCTTTTCTGGCACGATTTGCCTCTGCTGAGTTTCGTTTCTGCTTTTTATTCTTGATTTGTTAAATATGAAGCTCTCCTCGTGTTGCCTTTAGTAACCTTTGGTTGATTCTGCTTTTTGTGCACAGTGGAAGTATACTTATACAACGTGCTTCTTTGAGGTGGATATGTATATGTGGCGCTTGCCGCAAACTATCTTACTACTAAGCATAGCAAGCCACACGATTTTCTTAGCTTTCTTGCGGTTCCAAGCATATGTACATGCGTAAACTGGTCGAATATCTTCGTCATGCTCATGGCATAAACTTATTACATTTGACATCGTCCTTTCATCTTAGATTCACTTGTCCATGGTGTTTCGTCTCTTTACATCATTCTCAGGTCGTCATATCTTCTATATGCATGTCAGTCCGGGTTCTTGTGACGTCACCATTCGTGTTCCATTAAGACCTTTTTGGCTTCTTCAGAGACTGTACTCAGACGATCTTCATTTCGTTTCTTTTGTTGATATGGTTTTCTCAATAGCTACCTTACTGTCCATGTTTTTCTTGGTGTTGGTACTTCAATAGGTGCATTCTTCTGACAGGTACTGAACAGAGCCCCACTGCGGCTCTCTGCTGGTTTATTTGCTCATCATACGTCACATATTTCGGCGTGAACGTTCCTGGTACTCAAAATGGACGGTTGGAGTGCGGGCCATACTTGGGACCTCCTCTACACCATGTGGGCGCCATTTTCTTTTCCTTTGTCCACTTTACTTTACCAACTTCTGTGGCTTCAAGTTCTGCTTTGCAATGCCGTTTTCTCTCAAACTTTGTGCCGCTGAACGCACATGCTATTCACACAGCAGCAGCTTCAGCCAAACTTCTTGCAGGCAATTTTAATCACATATTTTCTTCCGGATCGATGGCGGATCTGCAGGAGCATACGAAATGCACGTCTTAACTCACGGCCATTTAGCCACGCCCGAACACTACAGTGTTTTATATGTGTATTTGATATATCTTATGTAGATTATCACTGAAATCAGTATTTAGGTGTGCTGGGGAGGGGAGGGTCCAAATATTGGACTCTTACCTTCCAGCTTTCATAGGGGTCAGAATAGGGGTTGAGACACCTGCCAGGAGGGTTTTACCAACATCGAGGTAGGAGAGAACCCAGGGCCTGAACAAAGGATTTGTAACCTGAGGGTAGATGAATGGTTTGATTTGGTGTAGGAGTGAGAGCTGGCACCATACTGTTTCTGTCTTCTTGGCGATTCCTGACGATTTCTGGTTTGAAGGAGATGACTCAATCAATGGCAAAGCCGATGGACGCTGCACTAGGAGGTGAGTTGACTGAAAAAAACAGAGATCCATCTGTGGCAGCCAATTTTGTACTTGGGTGTGTTTTGTTTCACCCTGAGAAAGATGAACTCAGTTTTGGTAGGGTAGAATTTCAGGTAGGCACTTGGGATTCAAGCTTAAATGGTAGAGAGGCAGTGTTTCAATTGGTGAATTTTGTCGACACAGTTGATCTTCAGGTATAGTTGTGTGTCTTCAGCATACTGGTGGATTTTGGTGTAGAATGTGTCCAAGAGTGACCCTAGAGAGGTCCTTACAGGTCCGGCGGTAACCCTGCCGGTGCTACTGGCGGGTTGCCACCAGACCCGTAATATTTTATTGGCGCCTAACTTCCCAGTGCCACCGGGAGATTACAACTCTGGCAGCCCGGAGAGTCAGGCGCCGGCAAAATGTAAGTCCCCATTCCCATAGAATATGGGAATGGGACACTGAAGCGCCAGTACCATTGCTAATGGTGCCAGCGCTTCTGTGAAGTGTTTGCCTACTGTGGCCGCTGCGCCCTGGAGAGTCAGACCTGTCGGGCACAGAGTTTGCCGGACCGGAAACAAGGATGCCGGTGAGCTTACCGGCACCCTTGCTTCCGGACCGGCAAACATGTAATGAGGCCCTATTTATTGGTTGAAGATGACCTGGGTGGTGGCAGTCTTAGTGTTGCATCTTGGTCGGAAGCTGAACTGGTATTCTTAAAGTAGATTGTTTTGGACAATCTTTTTGTGTAGTTGGAGAGTTACAATCTTCTCCATGATCTTGCCAATGAAGGGTAGATGGGTGATGGGGCGGTAGTTAGCTATGCCATCCAGGTTGAGTGAGAACCTCTTTAGTGGGGATAAGGTCTGATGATTTTTCAATGCATTGGGGAAGATAAACTGCATGATTGATGTGTTGATAGTACAGAAGAGGGGAGTGAGAGCCTTTCCTGTGTTGTTCTTCAGGATGGAGGTTGGGAAAGCATCGTCCTCACAGGAGGTGGCCTTGAGGCATGAGAGTATGTGTGAGAGTTCTTCCCATTTTAGGGTCTTGAATTCTGTCCATTTTGGGACATGGCATGATGGTGTGGCGGGGGGTCTCTGGTGTGTAGAGTGTTGTCAATGGGGTAAGCGAGCATGTTGATTTTGTCTGCGAAGAACAAGTTGATTGCATCTCTCCACGGATTCAGCGACTGATAGGAGGCTGATGCAGTGCTTGACTGCCTTGCAAGGGGCTTTGATCATTTTGGAGGCTTCTGCTAAGGATTCTGTGTAGTAATGTGTTTTGACTGAGTTGATCAGAGTCTTGTGGGCTGAGCGGCGGCTTTTCACAATGTGGAGATCTTCTTGTAGCTTTTCTCCAGTTCTTTTCTTACTCTCAGGGAGTGTACCAGGGTGCAGATGGCTTGGTTTTGTTGGTTTTTATTTCAATGATGCATGGATACTGGCTGTGTGCGAGTGCAGTTGAGATGGTTAGTAAGGATGTTGACTTTGGATGAAGGAGTGTGGAAGCCAGGTTAGAGAGCTTTCCTTCTAGGGCTTCCAAAGGGATATTTTGAACGAGCATCAACGTGCATTTGTTAGTTTTAGTTGCTCTCCATGGGAGTGATTTGAGTGCTGGAGATTGATAGGTATGGTAGTGTAGTCAGCCCAGTTAAATTGTATAGGTGGGAGGCATATGATGCCTTTTGGTGAAGTGAATACTAGGTAGAGGGTGCTGCCTTTCGTGTGGGTGGGGTCTGTGATGTGTTGTGTCATGTGGAGGGTGTTTTTGCATTCCTTGCAGGTTGAAGTCTCCTAGGAAGACATTGAGCCTCATTACAAGTTCGCCGGTCTGGATATAACGGTGCCTGTAAAACTGTACCGGCACTGTTTTCCGGACTGGCTAACTACAGGTTCTCTGGCAGTGTGGTGTTACACCCACCAGGTTTCACCTGGTGGGTGTAACATCACACGGCCACAGACGGACGCGGAAACACTGGCACCATTATGACATGGTGTCGGTGTTTCCACTTCCCCAATCCTGTGGAGTCCTATTGGACTCCAAGGTAATGGGGATTTACAGAATGCCTGCTCCGGAATTACCAGATCACTAGGTCTGTAATGCCCTGGTAATTATGGCAAGTCCAGAGCCGGTAAATCCCCACAAATCCAGCAGCAGCCTGTCGTTTTTACCGGCACAGCTACCGCCGGACTCGTAATGAGGCTCATTGATGGAATGGCTGACAGTTGATGCAGTGATTTCATCCAGGAAGGCTTTGTTACACTGTGATGGGTGGTAGATTAGGTGGAAGCTAGCAGTTTGGTGTGGAAAGTAACATGTCAAGAGCTATATGGGTTGCGAAGTGAAGGATCTTGGAGTGTCGATGAAGTCTTGACTAAGGCCCTTTCCAGAATTCTATGTATGGCTGAAATTATCGATACTGTAGTCGTACCAGGACATGGGAGTAAGCCATGGTTCTGTTATGAAGAGTGTGCCAAGGTTGTGCATGGCGCTGAGATCAGCAATGACTGCCACGTGATGTACAGTGGAGCGAGTGTTGATGAGCTTGAGGTTGCATGTGTGTTTGGGTGGAGTAGGTTGAGTGGTTGTGAGTGGAATGATGATGAGGTTGTATGAGTTAGAGCTGTGATTGTGCATGCTGCGTGCTTGCTTGTGAGAGTTAGGGTGGGCATAGTCTGTGGTGTATAAGGTTTGATGCGCATGTGGTAGGGTTCTCAAGTGTTGTGCAGGGGTTCTGGGCTATGTTCCTTTCCATGCACTAGCAGGACATTACAAGAGTTGTACTTATTGAAACCATTGTCTACGTCAGACCTTCAGACCTTTGAGTGGGACGCCTGGATGAGGGACTCCCTACCGAGGAGGCTTTTAAAGACAGCGAGGGAGAAGAGCCACAGAAAGGGAGGCAGGAAGCAGTCACAGGAGCATGGGAATCAAAAAAGGAAAACACAGTAAAAAGAACAATCCAAAATGGAGCCAAATAAGCACAACACAAAACACAAGCTTTTAATGGCAGGTGGAGGAGGAGCCATACAGAGGCAGGGGGGAGGTCAGACCCTATTGTTTTGGACAAACCAACCCAGAAGTGCATGATCAGTAACAAATGTAATAATTCTTCCAGAAATATAATACCTCAATGTGTCAATGGGCAACTTTTTTGCCATTCCCACTCAATTTCAGCATAATTTCTTTGGGTATAAACAGTTTTTTGCGAATGTAGAGGACCTTGTACAATGTCCACCTGGCCATACATACTGAAGGCAGCAAGATTCTTTCAGAGAAAATTCTGCCATATATATTCCTGCTACACTACAGAGGTAAGAGACTTTAAACATGCCCGGTTGGGAGGTCGGTCCTTTTGTGGAACTACATGCCATAGTGGGTCAGGTGACTCGCGACGGCAATGTAGCGCCGTTGTGTATAAATACAAGGGCATTCCCGCGACGGCAGTGCGCGCCTGGAGCCAACGGCTATACAACTGTGTCTGAGTCATCTGTACAGGAAGGGGGATCCCTGGAGGCTCTGGGCTGCCGGTACATCGGCCAACAACATTGGAGATGAGGCGGGAGCTCGGGCAGGAGAGAGGGATTATGGGGTGGGTGGCGGCGTTCGCTCCTCTCAGTGCCTGCCGAGCATAAACCTAGGGGTAAGGTTTAATTTTCACCATTGAGATGCCAGTGGCAGCGGCTCTTTTTTAAGAGTGCTTGTGTACCCAGGGAGAATTTTTTCGAAGCGCTGGATGACACAAGTTGGGCACATAGAAGTACACAGTGTGTGCGAGGGCCTGGACAGTGAACGAAGAAGAAGGTGGAAGGATAGGTAAAGACAAAAAAAACAGAACAAAGGAGGCAGTGTGAAAGAGAGGGGCACCTGTGTACAAACCAAAGCAGTGCTGAGCCCTGAGTTGCGGCCTCTGGGGGAAACCAGGTACTTGTGTGCTCAGACATGTGCGAGTTGCGGCCTCTACCATCACTGAGGTGGCGGTGTGCTCGGACATGTGTAGACCCACTGGAAGACAAGAAAACATGGAAGAAAACCGAGATAATGCCCAATCGGCTGAACAGGGACCAGCAGGTGGTGTTATCAGAAGAGGCCAGGGACCCAGACAGCAAGGTTTTCTTGCTCCTGTTCCCAAGTTCGACATGACAGGAACACTGTCAAGTCTGGGGCCCAAGTGGAATCTCTGAATTGAGAAATTCAGAATGTATTTTAGGGCCACAGGGGAGAAGGACGACGATGCAATGCTATCAACACTGATATAACAGCGGGGCAGAGGTACACAGAATATTCAAAACCTTATTGCCTGTCGACGACACCTACCAAGAGGTAAAGGCTTGCCTCAGAGTATTTCATGCCATTGGCGAACCAGGAGTACGAATGGTTTGTGATGTGTGCCGCCAAGCAAAAAAGACGATGAATCTCTGGACAAGTTTTATGGACGTCTCATACACTTGTCAGCAACATCTGCCTGAGAAAATGAAGACGGAATGGTCCGTAACTAGCTCATACAAGGATGCACGCCTGGGAAACTAACACTAGCTCGCATCCTCAAGATGAGACGGCCATATGAACTGGCGGAGGTCAGGGCACCTAAAATGGATGCATTGATCCGCTCACCCAAACTGGAAGATGTGTGTGCAGTGGGACGCCAGCAAGGGGCTACATCGACCAGTCCGAAATGGATCCCGAGGAGAGAAAAAGGACCAGAAGTGCACACGCCGTGCCAGCAATGTGGTTACGATCTCCCACATTCAGGAGAGTGCCCACTGTAACGCTCACCTGATTCCCACGGAGGCGCTGATCCCGGCTGGGCTGCTATCGTTTCTTCAATTGAGAAGCGTAGAGCTCGGACGACTCTCAGGACTGGGCTTCCGCTTATCGAATGTCTGACTTGCAGGGTAAGATTTCTGCAGGTGGAAGAAAAAGGGTTAATCACCGTTTGATGGGATTTCTTCTCCCACCAATTGCCAGTTTCTCCCACAGCCTAGCTTTCTACTTGTCTCGGCGAGCTCTCACCTTAGGCGTATAAATACTGAGCTCTCCATCCTGCGTCTGGTGCAGGGGTGCATGGATTCCAGTTACGTCACTGGATGAGTTCAGTGTTGAGGCTCAAGTCTTTTGCGGCCTTAGTTGTGGCACTGGTGCTGGGATGCCGAAGAGCGATGCCGCCGTTACTGCACGAGCGGATGCCTGTAAGTATACTGTAGTCTTTAGGCTTTAAAAGATGGGCACCTCAATAATGTCCCTTTTCCTTTGTTTCAGGCCTCGGGATGCTGTGGGCGTAGTTTTCCGTTGCCGCTGCACGTGCCGATGCACGTAAGTATAATGTTCGTTGGCCGCCTTTAATGGCACCTCTAAGGAGCCGACTCGGTGAGCGTCCTGCTGCTGCTGCAGAATAACGCGAAGCACGTGTTTTCCATCAGGCGTGGTTTAAATAGCAGAGAAGTGCTTCCAGTGTGTGTTCTTCCACCGGTTCCACCCAGGTAAGAAAAGAGTTCCTGAATGGAGGGAATAGTTCCTCCCAGCCCTGATGGCTGGGGACTTCAACCAGACTGGATTGTTCTGGGTAAATATGCAGCATGGTCTGCCTCAGGTAAGTCCACCCAAGCATTATTACACTGTTTATCAATATGAGCCCGGCGCCTATGGCGCCGGGACTGAAACCCTTCATGAGCCTGGCGCCAAAGCGCCAGGACACGGTCCAAAGGGCCCCTGTAGGGGTCTGCTGGGTCCGGAGTAGTGGAAGATGGGTCTGCTTCCGAGGGCGCTGGGCCAGTCATGGCCCCTCGGGAGTAGCGCCCATGACAGCACCCCCCCTCAAGGCCCCTCCCAAACTTGTCCTCCCCGGGGGTTTTGGTTTATCGGGAAAGGTTCGGTGAGGAGCATGGACGTGGTCATAGGGTTCCCATGATCTTTCCTGAGGTCCGTAGCCTTTCCAGTCGATTAGGTAGAATAGCTTCGATCTGATGATTTTAGAATCCAAAATGTCTTTTACTTCAAATTCGGGCTCCCCATTCACTTGAATGGGTTCTGGAGGATTGGTCAATCTGGTTCCAGGTTGCATGGGTTTCAAAAGAGATACGTGAAATACAGGATGTATTCTCATATGGGTTGGCAATTCTAATTTAACGGCCACTGGATTAATTATGGCCGTAATTGGATATGGTCCCAGGTGTTTGGGGTTGAAGGTGCGAGGCCTTTTAAGCGATAAATGTTTGGTGGACAGCCAGACTTGATCCCCAACCTGGTATTGAGGGGCATTGCTTCGGTGTTGATCTGCTCCTTTTTTGTACCTCTCTTTAGCTTGTAGATGTGCAGTCGCTTCCTTAAAAGCTTGGGTAATAACGGTGTGCAATTGATCCACGGCGGGTGTTCCAAGATCTTGAGGTGGATCAAGGTTGGAGGTTCGAGGATGAATCCCATACAAGATGTAGAAGGGACTCTTTCCGGTACCCGAATGAACTGAATTGTTGTAAGCATATTCAGCTATACAAAGGATGTCCTTCCAGTTACTCTCCGACTGTTGTAGCATGCATCGTAAATATTGCTCGAGAGTCTGGTTTGTTCTCTCGGTTTGCCCGTCGGTCTGGGGATGATGGCTGGTCGAAAGTCTTACATCGATTTGAGCTAATCAACAACAGCTACGCCAAAAGTGGGAAATAAACTGGCTCCCCCTATCTGAGATTAGTACTGACGGGAAGCCGTG
This sequence comes from Ambystoma mexicanum, assembly GCF_040938575.1. Taxonomy (NCBI): domain Eukaryota; kingdom Metazoa; phylum Chordata; class Amphibia; order Caudata; family Ambystomatidae; genus Ambystoma; species Ambystoma mexicanum. The sequence continues at coordinate 346,810,733 of NC_090926.1, forward strand.
TAGCCGGACGATGTTTTCAAGAAATACTTTGGCTAGGACTGATGCTGAAGGTAAGCCTTTTAGCGGAATGAAGTGGGCCATTTTAGAAAACAGGTCCACAATAACAAGAATGGTGTTGTACCCGGAACAGGAGGGTAAGTCTGTGATGAGGTCCATGGAAAGGGTATGCCAGGGACACGGTGGGATGTCTAATGGTTGCAGAAGACCAGCCGGCCTCTTCTTCTGACCCTTGTTTTGAGCGCACACACCGCAGGACATCACGAATTCCTATATGTCTTTTCTCCACAAAGGCCACCAGAAGTGTCTCTTCACCTTTTCTGTGGTTTTGGCAATGCCAGGGTGACCCTCAATTAATGAATCATGATAGCAGGAGATTACCTGTCTTTGTAAATCGGCGTGTGGTAGGAACAATCGTCCTTGGAAATAAGGCAAGTCATTGCTTACGGTGAAATCTTTTGCTTTTTGTAACCAGTTCAGTAAGTCTGGTGAGGTTACAAGTTGTTTCGTTTTTTCTTCAATATCCTCAATGGATTGTGAAGAAATCAGACCCACGATCCTTTGTTCAGGAATTATTGGTACAGGTTCTGGATTTGCAACGTTATCTCCCATTCCAATTCGGGAAAGAGCATCCGCTTTGCCGTTCTTGTTGCCGGGGCGATAAGTGATCACGAAGTCAAATTCAGCAAAGAATAGAGCCCAGCGAAGCTGTCTGGAGGATTGAGCCTTGGCGGTTTTCAGATACTGCAGATTTCGATGATCGGTGATCACTGTGACGGTGTGTTCTGGCCCCGAGGAGATAATGCCGCCATGCCTTAAAGGCTGATTTAATCGCTAGAAACTCTTTGCCTGTGATGGTGTAGTTGATCTCAGGCGCCGAGAACTTCCGAGACCAGAATGCCACAGGATGCAGTTGGTTAGTCTCTGGATCTCTTTGTGATAGGACTGCTCCCATTGCTAAGCTGGAGGCGTCAGTTTCAACGATGTAAGGGAGGTCCGGGCGTGGGTGTTTCAGTATTGGCGCCGAGGTGAATTTAGCCTTTAGCTCTTGGAAGGCTTGTTCTGCTTCTGCGGACCATTCAAAGCGTTTATTTTTTCTTAAGAGGGCGGTGATGGGTTGTACCACTCGTGAAAACTCTGGAATAAATCTACGGTAAAAATTGGCAAAGCCTAGCATGCTTTGAACGCCTTTCACGGAAGTAGGAGACGGCCATTTGAGGATAGCGTCTACTTTTCTCGAGTCCATGTGGACTCCTTTGGGTGTCAGAATAAATCCCAAAAATTCGACCTCAGTGACATGAAAAACACATTTTTCGAGCTTGGCAAAAAGTTTATGTTGGCGAAGTTTTTCAAGGACCGCCCTAACATGATTTCGATGGTCAGCTTCTGAAGATGAGTACACAAGAATGTCATCTATATAGACGACAACGCAGACATCAGTGAGCTCTCTGAGGACATCATTCATAAAATATTGGAAGGCGGCCGGTGCATTGCATAGTCCAAAGGGCATCACTTGGTATTCAAATAGCCCATACTTAGTGCGAAAGGCCGTCTTCCATTCATCTCCTTCCTTGACCCGTACCAAGTGATAAGCTCCCCGGAGATCAAGTTTAGTATAAATACAGGCGTTTTTTACCTGGTCAAGGAGTTCCGGGATCAGAGGTAAGGGGCACCGTTTTTTTACTGTTATCTGGTTCAGAGCACGATAATCTATACAGGTTCTGAGGTCACCTTCTTTTTTTGGTACGAAGAACAGAGCCGAGGATGCAGGGGACTTCAACGGACGGATAAAGCCGTTGGCCAGGTACTGGTCTAAATACTGTCGCAGATGAAGGTTCTCAGGCTCGGTAAGGGCTGAAAACCTACTGCAAGGGGGAGTTGCACCGGGTAGCAAATCTATCTGACAATCGTATGATCTGTGGGGTGGCAAGGTGTTAGCCTGTTCCTTTTGAAAAACATCTAGGAACTCGATACTCTAGAGGTAATTGTGGACCGTCAGCCGTCACTGACGCTAGGCCAATGTTGGGTCGTGGATAACAAGTTGGTGTGCACTCTGGGAACTTTATCGTCTTTGCTCGCCAATCAATCTGAGGATTGTGTTTCTCCAACCAAGTAATCCCTAGAATTACTTGCAATTGAGGAGCCTTGATCACGTCGAACACAATTACCTCCTGATGCCCGTCTTGGCCTAGTATCGTCACTTCAATAGTGGTATGGGTCACTGGTCCGGAGGCGATTTCCGTCCCATCCACCGTGGTAATGACGTCTTTAACCACCTTTGGACAAAGAGGTAAGTTCATCCTGGAAGCCAATTCGCGGTCCACATAATTTCCAACTGCTCCACTATCAATGTATGCCTTAATTGCATGCAAACGATCCAGTTGCTCTGGGTTTACGAGGACCATTGGCATTATGAAGTGCGAGGTCAAAGAACTGTTTTTTACGCTCGGCAAGCGGACCTCTACACTTGTCGGGCGAGGTCGTTTCCCGGCTCAGGCTTTTCAGAACTCTTATCAGAAGCTCCCACTGTCTTCTTAGGTGGTTTCACCGGGCAATCTTGAAGAAAATGTCCTGAATTTCCACAATAGAGACATAGTTGCATTTGTCGTCTCCTGTCGCATTCTTTCTGGGTTAGGGGACCCTTTACAACCCCAATTTGCATAGGTTCAACGGCTTCAACTCCTTTGGTGTGACTTTGAGGCTTAGGGAACACTTGTGTTTCAAACCTGGATCGATCCGCCTTTCTGTTTTGTAGTCTGTGATCCAATTGGACCACCAAATCAATGTACTCTGAACAATCCTGAGGAGGATTCACTACCTGGGCAAGGACGTCTTTGAGTTTGCCACGCAAACCCCTGTGAAAAAGCGTGATTCTTTTGTCCTCAGGCCATCTGGTTTCCACGATTAGCCTATTGAATGATGCAATGTAGGCCAAAAGATCTTGATTGCCCTGTCGTAGGGAAAGGAGTTCGTTGTCCAGGGCCTGCCCCTGGGAATGCCTTGCAAAAAGTATTTCCATGATTGCCTGGAAGGTCGGGAAATCACGAAGGATCGGGTCATCCTGTGTAACCAGAGGGATCGACCAATCAGCGGCATAAGATACGAAAGCACAAAGGCTACCTTAGTCTGGTCAGTCGGAAAGGCTGCAGGTCTACAAAGGAAGTGCAATCGGCATTGATTTATAAACACCGCAAACATTTTAGGGTCACCAGAGAAGCGTTCAGGCGGTGCCAATGGCACATTTCCGGGTAGGTTGATTTGAACAGGATTGGCTGAAGCCGCTGGGATATAGCTCCCTCCTGAATTAGGTAGCGGGGTTTGCCCCGCTTGTGTCTGTAATAACTGTCTGGCGAGATCATCAGTTCGTTCTTTTGATATTATCAATTCCCTCCTAAGGGCATTCGTTTCCTGGCGGGCAGCATGAACTTCAGCTCTTAATTCCCCTAATAACTGGGCCAGTTGGTCTGTGTCGGAAGTTTCCATAGCGCTTGGGTAGGAGGTTATTGGTGGGCTTCGCGTTCTATAACGCTCACCTGATTCCCACGGAGGCGCTGATCCCGGCTGGGCTGCTATCGTTTCTTCAATTGAGAAGTGTAGAGCTCGGACGACTCTCAGGACTGGGCTTCCTCTTATCGAATGTCTGACTTGCAGGGTAAGTTTTCTGCAGGTGGAAGAAAAAGGGTTAATCACCGTTTGATGGGATTTCTTCTCCCACCAATCGCCAGTTTCTCCCACAGCCTAGCTTTCTACTTGTCTCGACGAGCTCTCACCTTAGGCGTATAAATGCTGAGCTCTCCATCCCGCGTCTGGTGCAGGGGTGCGTGGATTCCAGTTACGTCACTGGATGAGTTCAGTGTTGAGGCTCAAGTCTTTTGCGGCCTTAGTTGTGGCACTGGTGCTGGGATGCCGAAGAGCGATGCCGCTGTTACTGCACGAGCGGATGCCTGTAAGTATACTGTAGTCTTTAGGCTTTAAAAGATGGGCACCTCAATAATGTCCCTTTTCCTTTGTTTCAGGCCTCGGGATGCTGTGGGCGTAGTTTCCCGTTGCCGCTGCACGTGCCGATGCACGTAAGTATAATGTTCGTTGGCCGCTTTTAATGGTACCTCTAATAATGTCCTTTTTCTAGTTTTCAGGTGCCGGGATGCTGCGGGCTTTATATCCGTTGCCACTGCACGTGCCGATGCACGTAAGTATAATGATCGTTGGCCGCTTTTAATGGCACCTCTAATAATGTCCTTTTTCTAGTTTTCAGGTGCCGGGATGCTGCGGTTGATGCGGCCGCTTCTGCGCGTGCAAAAACTGGTAAGTTAAGATGAATGCGACTGCCTTCACCCGAACCCCTTTTTAATTATGTCCTTTGCCTTTCAGGTGCAGAGAAGCTGCCGAAGAGAAGGCCGCGGTTAGCTCCGTTGCAATCACGGATGGATCAGGTAAGCGGGCGCGGCTGCGAGCGAGTTGCACTTTTCTAACCTTATGTTTATTCTTTGCAGGTTTTGCCGGTGACTGGATTCCGGGATCTGGTAAGTATTGTTCTGTGTCTTTCTTCATCCACAGGTTGCTGCGCGGAAGCTGAAGATGACTATGGACCTGGAATGCAGGAGCCGACTCGGTGAGCGTCCTGCTGCTGCTGCAGAATAACGCGAAGCACGTGTTTTCCATCGAGCGTGGTTTAAATAGCAGAGAAGTGCTTCCAGTGTGTGTTCTTCCACCGGTTCCACCCAGGTAAGAAAAGAGTTCCTGAATAGAGGGAATAGTTCCTCCCAGCCCTGATGGCTGGGGACTTCAACCAGACTGGATTGTTCTGGGTAAATATGCAGCATGGTCTGCCTCAGGTAAGTCCACCCAAGCATTATTACACCGTTTATCAATATGAGCCCGGCGCCTATGGCGCCGGGACTGAAACCCTTCATGAACCTGGCGCCAAAGGCGCCAGGACACGGTCCAAAGGGCCCCTGGGGGGGTCTGCTGGGTCCGGAGTAGTGGAAGACGGGTCTGCTTCCGAGGGCGCTGGGCCAGTCATGGCCCCTCGGGAGTAGCGCCCATGACACCCACTGAAGGGGAGGACATGCGGGCGGTGTGCCAGGACAGTTTGCCAGATTGTGCAAGGCTCCTACACCAGTGGCAATTACAAGAGGCCCGGCCAGACCAGGTGCCGGTGCCCAGCAACGAAAGCAGAACCTAGCACATGTAGAGCAGGAACTTGACCCAGAGAATCAGGACATTGCAGAAGAAGAAGACGAGGAGGTTTTTTTCATCTCCAGCATTGGCTCGCTACAGACAAGAAAGAGGAGGAAACCGAAGTGCAGGGTGCACATAAGTGGGGCAGAGACTCCAGTTCCTGTGGATACGGGTGCCTCAGTGTGTGTGATGGCACTACAACACTATGAGGCCCTGCCAGGTCCACCGTCATGGCTGCAAAGGCGAAAATCTTCACGTTCGGGGGCAAACATCCCATTCCTCTAAAAGAGGCTTTTATTGCAAGGATTCAACACGATGGACGCTCTGTCAAAGCGAAATTCTTCGTCACCAACATCAGCAAGGACACTCTCCTGAGCTGCGCCACAGCTGAAGCCCTGGGCATTGTACACTTTGCATATGGAGTGTATGCAGAGTACATCAACGCGATCTTGGAGAAATTCAAAGATGTGTTTGAAGGAGTTGGGAAGATGACTAGAGAGCCCATAAAATTACACATTGACAAGTCAGTCCATCCAGTTGCACTCAAGCACAGCTGAATACCGTTTCAATTAAGAGAGCAAGTAGACTGTGAGCTGGATCACTTGGTGGACCTAGATATCATTGAGAAGGTGGATGGACCAACCCCATGGGTGCCCCCTATTGTGGTGGCATGGAAGCCGAAACATCCGGGGTTGGTGCAGATATGCGTGGACATGAGACTCCCAAACCAGGCCATCAGGTGGGAGAAACACCGACCCCCATCGTGGATAATGTGGTAGGTGAGCTGCAGGGCGCTCGCGTATTCTCCAAGTTGGACTTGAGAGCTGGGTACCACCAGTTGATCCTCTACCGTGAGTCCATATATATAACAACATTTACTACGCACAGGGGTTTGTATCAGTACAAACGTCTCATCTTCGGGGTATCCTGTGCAGCTAAGGTTTTTCAAAATGTCATAAGAGGAGCCTTGGCGGGGCTGGGTGGAGTACTCAACATAAGTGACAATATCCTGGTGTTCATAGTGTCAGAGGAGGAACACATGGTGCGTCCGGAAAAGATGCTGGAGCATATCAAACAACTGGGATTCACCCTCCACCGAGAAAAGTGACAATTTCTGCACAACCAAATTGAATTCTTTGGATTCATATTTCATGAAGGAAGCATCTCACCGGACCCGAGGAAAGTACAGGACATACAAGACGCAAGGCCTCTGGAGAATGCATCAGAAATCCGTAGCTTCATTTCTAATCTTGCACCGATATCTGAACCCCTGAGACAATTAACAAAAAAGGATGTGGCATGGAAATGGACCCTGTTGGAGCAGAAGGCTTTTGAGACAATCAAGAAGGCGCTGACAGAAGAGGAGAGCATGGCGTTTTTCGACCCAAGGAGGGAATCTGAGATCATTGTGGACGCCAGCCCGTTCGGCTTAGGAGCTGTGCTGACACAGAGCGACTCGCAAGGAAATTTGAAGCTGGTGACATACACCAGCAGGGCCCTTTTCGACACCGAACAGCAGTGTTCCCAAATTGAAAGGGATGCCCTGGCGGTCCTGTGGGGGTGCTGCCATTTCAGACTTAACATACTGGGTAAACCTGTCACAGTCGTCACCGACCATAAGACACTGCTGCCTATTCTGGCGGGTTCATCCTCAAAGCCTCCCCTGTGAATAGAAAGGTGGATTTGTATTTGTATTTTTTTATTTGTATAGCGCACCAGGCCCAGGGGTAACCGGGCGCATCACTTAGTTACAACATAAGAAAAACAGACAGAACCATAATTACAAAGTTTACAAGTATAATACAGAATTTACAGGTATAATAATAGCAATGAGAGGAAAAGCAGATCATATATACATGTACAAATTAAGCAGAGAACCCAGAGCTAAATGTACTGGGCGGCCAGCCAGGTTTTTGTAAGCTGTTTGAATCTTGGGAATGAGGATTCTGCTCTAAGCTCCTTAGGAAGCGTGTTCCAGAGTTTAGCTGCCAAGATAGGGAAGCTAATTCCACCTGATCTTTGGAGATTGAAACGTGGGACCTCAAGGCAGTTTAAATGAGCCATTCTGCGGGGTCTAATGGAGTTGTGGAGGGCAAATCGGTTGGCCAGGTAGCAGGGAGCTTGGTTATGAAGGCATTTGTGGGTAAGAGCCAAGGTTTTCAGGGAGATACGGTGTGGGACTGAGAGCCAGCGAATATTGCGTCTGGTGTCGGATATGTGTTGGCACCTGGGAATGTTGAGGGCAGCAATAATCACATTGTTTTGGACAATTTGTAACTTGTTTAGGTTGCAGCAATTGGTGCCTAGGTACAGTGCATTGCAGTAATCAATCTTGGATAATACAAGTTCTAGCCAGGGTGACACAATTGGTTGCGGAGAGGAAAGGGCGACAGGCTGTAATAAGCTTGCAGGTATATGCCGCTGCGGAAGAGACTGAGTTAGTTTGTTTGGTCAGGGATAGGGTCGAGTCAATGTAGATCCCTAGGGTTTTTGTGTCCTTGGCGGTTGGGATAATATTCCCATCGATGATGAAGGACTTGAAATCAGGGTCGAGTTTGGTAGGTTTTTGTGGCGAACCAAGAATAAGGAGCTCAGTCTTTTCGTCATTAAAACAGAGTCCGTGTTGAGCCATCCACACCTGGATGACCTGGTAGATGACATTGATAGCGAGGGAGTCAGCCGTGTAGTCACCTGAGAAGGGATTAGTATCTGGGTGTCGTCAGCGTAGTTGGTGTAAGTGACACCCAGATAGTCCAAGATATCGAAGAGAGGTTTGGTGAACCCGTTATACAACGTGGGTGAAACACAAGATCCTTGTGGCACGCCACAGGAGACGGGTGCCGGTGGGGCGGCTGCTAGTGGGGAGAACACGCGCATAGATCTATTGTCTAAAAAGGAGCTAATCCAGGTTGTAGCTTTATCAGAGAAGTGTGCAGCTGATTTAAGGTGGTGGTGGAGGATTTCATGATTGACGAGATCAAAGGCCGCCGAGAGGTCCAAGAGGAGTAAGAGAGCAAGTTTGCCTTTGTCTTTTAGATCTTCAATCTGTGTTTTTAAATCTATGAGGGCAGTTTCAGTGCCATGACGTGGCCGGAATCCAGATTGCCTAAATCCCAAGAGTTTGTTAGATTCAAGGTAATCTTGAATTTGTAGATATGCTGCACGGTCGAGGATTTTTAGTAAAAACAGGACCGTGGTGATTGGCCTATAGTTTGTGGGTATACTAGCGTCCAGGGTAGGTTTTTTTCAATAGGGGGATGACCCACGCGTCCTTTAGATTGTCAGGTACAATCCCAGAGCTAAAGGAAGTGTTGATGAGCATAGTAATGAATGGCGCTAGGTCATGAGCTGCTTCCTTGATTATAGATGCCGGGCAGAGGTCGCCTTGGCAATTGGTCGGTTTAAGGCTGGTGATGATCTTTTCCACTTAGAAATAGAGAGTGGAGAGAAGCTAAAAGGAGTCAGAGAGTCTGGGATGGGGTGGTTTAGGGTGGGGATAGGGTTGGGTTGTGGGTTGGATTGTAGGCTTGATTGTTTGTTATTGGAGGGTGGCAATCTTGCCGAGGAGAGCCTCTTGGATATTGGTACACCAAGTGCTATCTTTGATACAAGTGTCTGGTGCAGTGATAGGGGTTTCAAGTTCTTTTAGGATTCTAAACAATTCTTTGGTGTTGGATTTGGCTTGTTCGATACGTTTATTGTGAGTGTCTTTTTTAGCCTGGAATATGGCTTCCTTGTAATTAAGGGTGGCCAGGAGGAGGCACGATTTGTTGGCTGCGGACTGGTTGCTTTTCCAATGTGATTCTGCAATTCGTTTTCCTTTGCGTAGGTTTCTGAGCTGGGGTGTGAACCAAGAGTTCAGGTGGGCTCGAAGTTTGGGTTTTCTCCGTTTGGATGGGGCGATGATGTCTAAGGCTTTTTGCATAGCAAGGTTAAAGGTGTCACCCATAGCCCTGGCGTCGGAGCATGAGCGAACCTGGTCATTGAGAGCCGGGAGGAGGAGGGGGAGGGGTCTGTCGCAAGTGATGTCACGTTTATTGCGGGTGGCAGTAGCCGGTGCAATGGTAGGAGAGAGGCTGGCAGGTTTGGACTGAATGTTAAATGTAATTAAGTTGCGGTCGGTCCATGCATACTGTTGGTTAGAGATGATATGGATGGAACAATTGTGGGAGGCTAGCCAGTCAAGGGTTCTGCCCTTAACGTGGGTAGGTTGGTTGATAAGCTGTATGAATCCTGCATTCATAAGCATATTTTCAGGAGTCATGGCAGCAGTGTCATTGGGATCAGTGAGGCCCAGGTTAAAGTCCCCTAATATCGAGGCTTGGGATTTGGTTTTGGTGTTATGAGTGATGATGTTGGAGAGGTCCTCAGAGAAGGTGGATAGCGGCCCAGGTGGCCGGTAAAGTAGATGGAAGGTGATAGAGTGGCTAGCACTTTTGGAGTATGGAGTGAAGCTAGTATACTGCCCAGGCTCACACAATGCAGCTGACTATTTGTCGGGACATCCCACAGGCAAGGACAAATTGGGACTCAATGAGGCTTTGGAAGCATTAGAACACATTAACCTGGTGGTGGAGTCTGCTAAACCTGTGTCGTCTTCAGTGCAAGAGCTTGCGGAAGCCTCCAAACATGATGAGTGCTTTAGCCTGATACAGGCTGCCATGCTGAGTGGTTAATGGAAGACTGTCCTAACGGGCCTCAACAAGAAAATGAAGGAGGCCAGAATAGAATTGGAACAACTGTGTAAGGTACGCCACAAAATGTCAGTCACTGATGGGGGACTTCTACTGAGGGGTGTCAGGATGGTGATCCCTTTGGCGCTGGTTCAGAAGATCATTAGCTTCAAAACAAATGTCTTTGTCAGGATATGTTGGCACCACTTCGTCATCTGCTTTACCCCACTACAGTACTTTATGAATTTTCACCTGGTTTGCTCTCATTCCAGGTTTACCACCTCTACAACACTTCGTCTCGGTGTACTCTTGGCAGAACAGAACCAATAGTTGCCAACGCTCTTGGTCTGGTATACACTCTTGCCATCAAGATAAACTACTACAGTTCTCTGTGCGAGTATACTCTCCTGCCCAAACAGAACCAATTGGCACAAAGTTCTAAGACCTGGTATACTCCCTTGCCAGGCACAACTACTACTTCTAAGTACTTCTGTGGTAATGGTCAACTTCAAATGGTTTAATGAAAAGGTCTTCTGCTTCAAACAGCTAGGTTCAGGATTGTCTGCAGGGTACACAAGAATCACACTGGTGCTATTTACTACACCTGAGTGTTTGCCACATGCAAGACAGGCATTGAGTCCTTCCTCTTGAACCTTTTATCAGAAGGACAGTCCTCCTTTCAATCGTGTTCCACCTTTGTATGATTAACCAAATGCTGATAATAACTCTTCCTCTTCTAAACATTTCTTTGGCTTTGGCAATGTAGTTTCAAAACATTCTCTACGCCTGGGCAATATTCTTCATACACACTGTTTGGCTCAATTATCTTCTTCTGGCTTAGACAACCCTGACTGTTTGTCAGTTGTCTTCATGTGCGTCCCTTTTGGTTGGGACAATGGTGGCTTGGGTTTTCTTCTTGCGATATTGCCCCTTCGTGTGGTTAGCTCTTATTATCACCCACTGTATAGTAATGACCTCCTTCAGATGGGATTTTCAGAGTCTCTGTATGCCAGCTGCTTTGGTTGGTAAATGTCACAGTCACTAATTTGATTTACATTAGTTCAGAATTCAATAGGGAGTCTGAATTCAGGCAACGGGTCACCAGGGAGCGTTCTGGGGTCACAATAGAAAAAGAACAGTGAACTCACTGGTGGTATGCGCGTCCATGTGACTCGCTGCTTCACATCTCCGGCGCGGCAACCTCTCATGCATGGCTTCTCGCATCTCAGAGGCCCCGCGGCTCCCCCAGCGGTCCCTGCTCACCTGCCACCGCCAAAAGCTGAACTGTGAGACAGTTATAAGCAGGTGGGCTTTCTGCTGTGCAACCTCTGCAGTTGAAGCCTCCCCAGCTTCCCGATGCTCGCCTGCCACCGCTGAACGCTTCCCTTTGGGGAAAGTTACAAACTGGTGCGCTATGTGAGAATCCAAAGGGTGTCTCACCCGCTAGTCATCAGGGACTTGTCATCTAGGTGGCCAGGACACGACCATTGCTTTTGGATTCAGTTCCTGGGGGTTTACCACTGTGGGAGGATCACCTGGGTGAGGGGTATTCGGGGGTGTTGGTGAGGCACTCCTTTTCCCGTACACCTAACCCATCCTATTTTTTAATATTCTCTGATATCCCAACACCCCCCCCCCTTTCTACACAAACACTGGGCCGATGAAGAGGGTGACTGAGAGTAACAAGACTAACTCTTACACATCTGATTGGACATGTCCCGCTAATCGGATCAGGCAAAGTCAGGCACTTGACTTTAAGTGCATACATCTGATACCAATTCGCTCTCCTCAAACGGATAAAAGGCACACACTGTGAACAAGGTGGAACACTAGTAAGAGCAGAACTTCCGGGGTGAAAGCGTACCTACTGGAGCAGAGCGACGAACCGAGGGTCAAGAGCAACAGGTCAAGGACCCCAGGAGTTCCCTGTAGGAGGTTGTTGCCTCGAAAAGGCAGCAAAAGACACGTGGAGAAGGCCATATCCCAATCAAGAAGGCTGCATTGTGTTTCAAAGATGCCAGCGACCCTCCCGGGTGAACGGCAGAATTGGGGAGGTGAGGCCAAGCCTGTGGTATTAACCGTGACTGGCAAATTGATAACTGTGAACAAAGAAACGCACAAAGCGGGTGAGTTGGCAAGCAATATGAAAGAATGATGCATGTTAAGGAAAGATTGAAGGTGCAACATTATCTTGCACAAGTGAAGGGTGCACTTGTGTGGATCGTACGTGGCAAAAGGCAGACCCTATGAATTAACTTTGAATTAAGGATAGAGGTGGAACCAGTGATACTGAGTAACAGAGTTGTCTGGCGAAAAGAAGTAGCCGACTCGAAAGTATCTGTGAAAGGTGAAATATTTGTAGCGTTAAAGTGAATGAACTGTAAAAGCAAAGTGATCAAAATTAACCCAGAGAAAAGGAGAGAGTAAAAAAGTGAAAGTTTAACTTGGAGTCGAAGTGGTCCTGCGGAGGTCTGTAGAAAAAGCCACACACATTCGAAAGTGTTTGACATCATGAAACAGTCCGAGCCCGACTGAGGGAAGCTGGAAGTGTAATAAGTTAGGGGAAGGGAACCCCTAAAGGATGTGAATTAAACTTGGGAAAGGGAGCCCCTGCAAGTGTTGTTGAACTTTTGATTTGAAACGTCTGAGCCCGACTTAGGGGTCCGTCGTGAACATTTGCTTTGAAAGGTCTGAGCCTGACAGAGGGGGACCAGCGTGGTTGATTTGTGAATTGAAAGCTGGAAAGAGAATCTTTAACGTGGAAGGCCAGCCTGGCCTCGATCCACGTTTTGAACTGCCTTTGTGTTAAGAACCTGAGCCAGAGTGTGTCATCCTACCTACAGGGATCGGATTACTCAATGCTTTATAACATGGGGTGGAGAGTTGACTCAGCCACATTTATTCTTTATATTTGAACACTGTTTTCATTTACATACGCATTCTCCTTTACACACTTTTGTACAAGAGATAGAGCAGGCATTACGTTTTTGTTAGTATAGGCGATTTTGATTTGACTAGACTCAACTAGGACCGTTTTATTTATTATCTGATGGTCGAGGCTACTCCCATCCTAGTCATAGGGCAAAGTAGGAGTTTTTCCAAACCCAGAAACTTTTATAAAGGTTTTTCAAGGGGGCGTGGCCTGATGTCCACGGAGTGAGGACGCGAGTTCCCTGAGCTCCGTCTGGGCCGCAGCAGTCTGATCCTTTTCCAGGCGCTTCTGCCCACAGACACCGCATCCGAGGAGATCCACCGGCGGCCGAAGCGGGGGACCTTGTCTTCCACCCAACCCCGACGAAAAACGGGGCCTGAGAAGCTTCTACCGCGACCCGGCGCTGGCTCCCCCTTCTTCCCGGGCGAGGCACACAAGATGGCGGCCGCCTCGCGTTAACAACCCAGCGGCTCGCACTGGATCCGGGAGCCAGCGGCTCGCTGACTCGAGCAGTCCCACCCTGCAGTCGAGTGCATCCCGGCCCGGGCCACTCGAGGGCACCGTCAGGACCCGGTGCAGCAGCCGAGAAGGGCCAGAAGGAAGATCGCTACGAGGCCGATAGACACGGGGAAGAAGGTGGCGACGGCATCAAAGAGGCAAGATGGCTGCCGCGAGGAACAAAGCCAAGCACGCTACTCTGGACCCCTTTGTAACATCCAAGCCTGCTGCTCAACCCACACCGAAGACCTCACCAGCACAAGATGCCCCTGGAGATGAGACCAGACATAATCAATTGCTTGAGGCGATCGCGGCCCTGAGGACATTCATCGATACGAAAATCGGGGAGGTTAAGATGGACATACAACTTATCAGGCAAGATGCCCGCAACTTAACGGAGCGCGTCACCATAGTCGAATCCTCCCAGAAGGACATCTCAAATGAGACGACGTCTCTACAGAAAGAGGTAGCGGACCTCAAACGGAAAGTGCACTTCTTGGAGGCGAGATCCGAAGAAGCAGAGGGTCGGGCCAGACGGAACAATATCAGGATCCTGGGCGTACCGGAGGGGTCGGAGACCATGGATCCGACCGCTTATGTGGAATCCCTGATACAGCAGGAAGTAGGGGTGTCGAAACTCTCGCAGGGATTCGCCATTGAAAGAGCTCATAGATCCCTCCAGAAGCGGCCCCCGCCTGGATCCTACCCCCGCCCCATCATCGCCAAGGTCCGCAATTTCAGCGACCGAGAGGTGATCCTGAAATTCTCGAGGGAAGGAGGTATAATCGAGCGGGGTAACTCAAAGATTACCATCTACCCCGACTATACCCAATCGGTGCAGAGAGCAAGGAATTCCTTCGTCCCCATCAAGGCCCAGCTGAGGACACTGAACATAAAATACATGCTGCTCTATCCATCACGATTAAAAGTAATCCACAAAGGGCGGGCGATATTCTTGGAATCACCAGAAGCGGCTACTATGTGGATGGAACACAATAACCTTGCTGAGGCTCCCAAAGAAACCACGCCAGAGGAACGCACCTAGCACGCCCAAAAAGCTGACCGCATACTAACGCGGCTGGAGCACCCATTTCTCTGGTATTATACTCCAAACCGAACTGAAGCTATCCCAATACTGAAGCAAAACTACCACATCAGAACGCTAAATGACTGCGGGCTCACTCGACCTCCCGCCCATGGACACAGACCACAGACCCACCGTTGACCAGTGCAGACCTTTCTCCTGCACGCAACCACTCGCGCCAGAGACCTGGACTAGGTCGGACGGCGCGAAGGCCCCCGAGCACTCCACCTCGGTGGCTGAAGCTGGGTGCATTAGTTTTAGTTACTTGTTCCAAGTTGTTATTGTTACGACTGTCCCAACCCGGATGAATAAAGATTTCCTGGGCCTGGGTGGGCCTACCCACCCCACACAAGCGGCTCATTACCCACCCTACAATACGGCTCATGCAACACTGGGAGAAGGGGTGGTACACCCCTCATCAAGGAACCCACTTATGCAATGGCAGCAAGACTCAAGCTAATTACATGGAACGTTAGAGGGATGGGAACATACATAAGAAGAAACCGGATTTTTTCCTATCTAAAGAGGAAAAAAATATCATTGGCCCTCCTGCAAGAAACACATCTCACCTTGGAGGCCACAGACAAAATCCCGAACTACTGGGGAGGCCAAGGCAGCGGCGCATCCTTCTCAAAGTACGCAAGAGGAGTCTATACATGGGTGAGCCCGGATACACCATTTCAACAAATGGGAACGGAGCTGGATAAAGAGGGCAGGTATGTGATAGTGTGGGGCATGCTTGAGAACACTCCCCTGTGTATAGTAAACTCGTATTTTCCCCAGCACAATATACCCTCACATATCAAGGACCTATGCGCTAAATTGCTGCACTACAGAGAGTATACGTTCATATGGGGGGGGGACTTTAACTCTATTATGAACTCGGAACTGGACAGATCGACAGCCCCACGCATGTCCCATAGCGCCTCTCCTGGGGCCCTCTCCAAGATGGTGGCAGACCTACACCTGACGGACATTTGGAGAGACCTCCACCCCTCGGAAGGATCATATTCATTCTACTCGGCTCCCCATGGCCTCCACACGAGACTGGACTACTTCTTCATCGACAATGAACTAACCCCGCAAGTGGAATTGGCAGAATACATGGGCAGAACAATATCGGATCACTCCCCCTTGTTGTTGCAGCTCTCCCTCAAGGGCCCTCGCCCCCCCATTCCGACGTGGCGCATGCCATCAGATGCCTTGACCGACCCAGCATTCAAGGAAACCCTAAGAGAAAAGCTGGAAGAATACTTAGCGATGAACAAGGGTTCGGTCGAGAAGTGGAGCACGCTTTGGGAGGCGCTGAAAGTAGTGACAAGGGGGGAGATAATCGCCGAGGCGGGCGGGATCAGGCGACAACTGAGGAGAGAACTGGAGGTAGTGGAGGAGAGAATAAAGCGACTTGAAAGTGGCGCCCCACCAACCACCGAAAGGGAGGCTGAACTGAAACTGATCAGAGAGGATTGCAGGGAGGCATGGGAAAGACTCTCGAAGTTTGACTTCTCTGTGCGCACCTCGAAGGCCCACAGGGAAGCTGACAAACCGGGCAGAATACTCGCATGGCTGTGCAGGAAAGAGCACCCGAGACAGGCCCTCAAGGAGATCAAAGATACGAATGAAAAGACCTGCAGAACACGACAAGAGATCAATGATACCTTCACGGAATTCTACAACGACCTATACACTCACGAGACGAAGGTCCCCATAGCAGATATAAAGGATACGCTGGCTGAGGTGGGATTGCCTAGGCTGAGCCAGGAACAACAGGACAAACTTGGGGAGCCTATTACGGTGGAGGACATCACAGATGCAATCAGATCCCTCTCCACAGGCAAGGCTCCTGGCACAGATGGCCTCATCCCAGAATTCTACAAGGCCTACGAGGAGATCTTCTCTCCTATACTACACGCAGTATATATGGAGGCATTTGAGTTGGGCACTCTCCCTAACACTATGAGAGAAACCCTCATCGTCCCGATGCTCAAACCAGGCAAACCAGCTGATAGATGTGACTCATATCGCCCACTGGCGCTCCTAAACTACGACGGCAAAATATTGACGACCATATTGGCCAAAAGGCTCTCGAGGGTGATCGGTTCCCTGGTACACGAGGACCAGAATGGCTTCGTTCCGGGGCGTAACACCTCCGCCAACCTCAGGAGGCTCCAACATATCATTTCCCAGACGTCCGAAAGCGAGGAAGATCTAGCAGTACTCTCACTTGATGCCATAAAAGCCTTTGACTCTATTTACTGGGAGTGGCTGATCGAAACCCTGAGGGAGTTCGGACTTGGCGAACACTTCATCCACTGGATAGAGGTCCTGTACAGCGACCCATTGGCAAGAGTTAAAACGGGTGTCATGATATCGAGGGCCTGGCCCATCCAGAGGGGTACCAGACAGGGATGCCCACTGTCTCCAATGCTGTACATTCTAGGTCTGGAGCCGGTGGCAATATACTTCAGGAAGCAGTTCTTTGACGCTGGCATTAGCATTGGAGGATCAGACAACATCATCTCGTTATATGCCGACGACGTCCTCCTATACCTGCGCGACCCCCTGGAGAACGCCCCGATTGTATTGGATGTTCTGGACAACTTTGCAAGATACTCGGGGATAAGATTTAGCAGGCAGAAGTCTTGCGCGTTCCCACTAGCAAGACTGAAAAATAAACCTGAGGAGGAGCTTCCTGAGATCGGGATCCGTTGGCAGGTGGACACTTTTCGATACCTAGGCCTCAACATCACACATTCACCAATATCCACCCACAAAGCCAACACGGAGGCCGCAATGGGCGGAGTGCGGAGATCCATACAGTTCTGGTCAAAGCTCCCGCTCTCCATGATGGGGAGGGCGGCGATAGCTAAAATGATAATCCTCCCCAGGTTCCTCTACTATTTCACCAACGTGGTGTATTACATTCCCCCACTCTTCTTCAGGACACTCGACTCTCTGATCAGGGACTTCCTCTGGGGTCGAGCCCGGCACCGACTCACACTGAATACCCTCACTCTCCCTTACGCAGAGGGCGGCATTCAGCTTCCCGACTTCCAGAGATACTTTCTGGCGGCTCAGTCGACACACCTAGCAAAATGGCTCTCAGACGAACTTTCAGCTGAGCTAGAACTTCTATCCCACTCCTCTTCACCGCTGTATCTCAAGGAGCTACTCTGGAACTCCCGACTTGGACCCCCCAACCCACCCACGATACTAGAGGTTGGAAGACGGGTATGGAGCAAGGTGAGATCTGTGGCGGGCCTGCAACGCTCTTATACACCCGACATCCCCATGATGACGGATGTTTGCAAAACCTCCACCGACCTGGCAACTATGAGGAGATGGGAGAATCATGGCCTCTACACATGGGGGGACATGTTTCATGACGGCCTCTTCAGGGACTTCGAGTCGCTTCGAGAAAGAGATGGACTGCCACTGGGCCATTTCCTCTGGTACCAAAAAGTGAGACATGTGGCCAGAAAGAACTGGGTCGCATGGCCTGAAGAACCAGAAACTCACCCCCTCCTGAGAGAAATGTATGACGTTGGTGACGGATGGAGACCGACGTCTAGGTTGTACACTCAACTGAACAATCGACCCAACCCAAAGAGCGCCCGGCTGAAGGTAAAATGGGAGGCAGACCTCCGGACTGAAATCACAGAGGCCGAATGGGCGAGAGCCCTGATATATCCAAAGGAGGTATCAAGAAACGCCAGGTTTAGACTGATCCAACTAAACGTACTCTACAGAACGTACATGACTCCTCACCGGATATCCACGTTCAACAACAAAGCGGACTCAAGGTGCCCCTGGTGCTCCTCAGACCTGGCGGACATGATTCACATGTTTTGGACCTGTTCCAAATCTCAGAAACTCTGGCAGGCCGCTGAACGGACCTGCAGGAATGCTGGCCTAGAAACTTACGAGTGGACACCCAAGGAGTGCCTACTGGGCACCTACCCGAGACTTGGTAAAATCAAACACTTGACGAAGCTTATGGATATGGCCTGCCTTCTAGTCAAGAGATCAATTGCCATGGCCTGGAAGGCCCCAGAGGGCCCCAGGTATGATCTTTGGATCAGGGAAATGGAAAGATGGACTACGGCTGAGACTATAGCCTGGGAGGAGGGAAACAGATGCGGCGGCGACGATGCGAGCAATGTGCTAGAGGCCTGGAAAGCCCTCCTTAGAGACATGGTCTTTGCAACGAGCTACAAACCTCCTTGAACCCATCCCCCTTGCATCCTAGGAAACAACAGATACTACAGATTAGCCCACCACACCTATGGGCTCCACCCAGCAACTGTACTGAGGGAGCAAGCTGATACCCGCCTCCGGACCCACTCCCCGAATTCGGCTACACCGATTAAGAAACCACACCGAGAGTTGGGACAGTCACTGTTAATGTTATTGTTATTTCTTTTCTCTTCTTTTCCTTCTCTTCCTTAGTTTGTTTGTTCTTTATTAATAGTTTTGTCGCTGGTTATAAGCTGATCAGCATATCACATTTACGCCAGTTATTGCATTCTGAATGTAACTGCTTCCAGAATCTTACCCTTGTACAAGCTTATTCACAAATGCCAATAAAGACATTTAAAAATAAAATAAAGGTTTTTCAAATTGTACCTTTTGTGTCAGTCAATAAAAAACGAGCCTGACAGATGTACAAAACAAATTATCATCCATTGCATCTTGAGGAGAGTGTAAAGGCAATACAACTCAAGGGACAAAAACAGGATGTTCAGAATAGTAATCAAAACAATACTTTAATGATGTTAGTTACCAAAGTGACAGCTGGAGTTACTCTTTATATCTAAGTCGATTATCATGGGGCGTCAACACCTATTAGTGTTTCTAGGTCTTGAAAGCGACACCAGCATGGATTATATTGGTTGTCAGTGTGTCTTCAAAACCCGTCTTCAGGACGCTAGTAAAATCAATTTGTCAGGGAAAGTTCACACTTTACTTTGTGCAGACAACCTTGTTCTGCAAATACTTTTTAATTTTGGTAGGTTGTGTGGAGTCTTTTCCAGGATAGATATCCTGTTGTTAGTATAGTCTGGGGAACTTATAGCATTACTGCCTGTGAGTTCAGATGTTGTGTAAGAAAGGGCAAGCCGTGTCGATTTTCACATTCTGGTGTTACAGCTAGTGCCACTGGGGCTGGCAGGCCATCTCCTGTGATTTCAGATGTTGTGCAAGAAATCTGTGTTGATTGTCACGTTGAGGTATACAGCTGGTGCCACGAAGGCTGGCACGCTGTCTCTTTTTCTCAGTATGGAGCTAGCTTTTCAAAGCCGTCACTGCATCTCTGCCTTCCTGCCAGCCTAGGTCTACCTAGTGAAAGGCAGAGATGCAGTGTATTGCCTTTACACTCTCCTCAAGATGCAATGGATGATAATTTGTTTTGTACATGTGTCAGGTTTGTTTATTATTGATTTTAAAGGTTTTTGTGAAATGCATATAAATTAAAATATGCTTGTTTAATTATACCTGGTGTTTAGCTGCATTAATATTTGTTTGCAGCAAATGTGTGTTCTAAGTAGTGTATATCACTAAACCGCCTTGAGTGTGTGGCAGTAGGATAGCTGGTTGTGGAACCTGTTATTTTTAATATTGCTTTCCTCACCCACAACAGCCCCCTGTCCAAAAAAGAGGAAACCCCCCCTTTGCTCAATTCATCTTTACCCTTTTGTGTCAGTGTCATACTTGTGATACCATGCCTCCCCTACAGCTTCCACAGTTGTTTAACAAAGCTTTCATCTTTCCACTTGTATTCATGGTCTGGAGATAGCTTCTTGTCATCAACAAAGAATATTTCAGAACATCATTAGCTTCAAAACAAATGTCTTTGCCAGGATATTTTGGCACCACTTTGTCATCAGCTTTACCCCACCACAGTGATTTATGAGTTTCCACCTGGTTTACTATCATGCCAGGTTTACCACCTCTACAACACTTTGTTCCGTTGTAATCTTGCCAGAACAGAACCAATGCTCTTGGCCTGGTATACTCTCCTGCCAGCCAAGATTTCCCCTGCTTAGTGGAGAATTCAAAACTCTACTCTTACTGTTCTCCTGCTGCTTCAGCCATCTTGCCTCCTTCCACCTTGGTCTAATGGCCAACACCAGAGGGGGCCATTTATGCCTCCAAGCCAGCCTCAGGTGTGGGTCATTAATTCGAATGAGCCTACTTCTTTTCGAGACAGGATTGTAAATGTGCATGTTAGCACGTTCCAAACTCACAAATAAATACAAGGTTGTGTAAGTAGCACATTAGTTAGAATTGTGAACTTCAGCCTGAGTCGCATCTAGATAGGATTGTGAATGATAGCATGTGCCACAGTTAGTTGGAACGGGTATTGATAGCAAGTGCCACAGTTAGATGTAATTGTGAACATTAGCCTGCGTTGCATCCATATAGAATTGTGAATGATAGCATGTGCCACACTTAGATGGAACTGTGAATGATAGCAAGTGCCACAGTTAGATGTAATTGTGAACATTAGCCTGCATTGCATCCAAATAGAATTGTGAATGATAGCATGTGCCACACTTATATGGAACTATGAATGATAGCATGTGCCACACTTAGATGGAACTGTGAACATTAGCATGCGTCCCATCTAGATAGAATTGTGAATGATAGCATGCGCCAAACTTTGATGGAATTGTGAATTATAGCAAGTGCCATACTTAGATGGAATTGTGAACATTAGCCTGCGTCGCATCCAGATAGAATTGTGAATGATAGCATGCGCCAAATTTAGATGGAATTGTGAATTATAGCAAGTGCCACACTTTGATGGAATTGTGAACATTAGCCTTCGTCACATCTAGATAGAATTGTGAATGATAGCATGCGCCAAACTTAGATGGAATTGTGAATTATAGCAATTGCCACACTTTGATGGAATTGTGAACATTAGCCTGCGTCGCATCCATATAGAATTGTGAATGATAGCATATATCACACTTAGACGGAACTGTGAACATTAGCATGTGTCGCATCCAGATAGAATTGTGAATGATAGCATGTGCCACACTTAGATGGAACTGTGAACATTAGCCTGCGTGACATCTAGATAGAATTGTGAATGATAGCATGTGCCGCACCTAGATGGAACTGTGAATGATAGCATGTGCTACACTTAGATGGAACTGTGAATGATAGCATGTGCCACACTAAAATGGAACTGTGAATGATAGCAAGTGCCACACTTAGATGGAATAGTGAACATTAGCCTGCGTTGCATCTAGATAGAATTGTGAATGAAAGCATGCGCCAAACTTAGATGGAATTGTGAACATTAGCCTGCGTCGCATCCAGATAGAATTGTGAATGTTAGCATATATCACACTTAGACGGAACTGTGAACATTAACCTGCGTCGCATCCAGATAGAATTGTGAATGATAGCATGTGCCACACTTAGATGGAACTGTGAACATTAGCCTGCGTGACATCTAGATAGAATTGTGAATGATAGCATGTGCCGCACCTAGATGGAACTGTGAATGATAGCATGTGCTACACTTAGATGGAACTGTGAATGATAGCATGTGCCACACTAAAATGGAACTGTGAATGATAGCAAGTGCCACACTTAGATGGAATAGTGAACATTAGCCTGCGTTGCATCTAGATAGAATTGTGAATGATAGCATGTGCCACACTTAGATGGGACCGTGAATGATAGCATGTGCCACACTTAGATGGAACTGTGAATGATAGCATGTGCCACACTTAGATGGAACTGTGAATGATAGCATGTGCCACACTTAAATGGAACTGTGAATAATAGTATGTGCCAGACTTAGATGGAACTGTGAACATTAGCCTGCGTCACATCTAGATAGAATTGTGAATGATAGCATGTGCCACACCTAGATGGAACTCTGAATGATAGCATGTGCCACACTTAGATGGAGCTGTGAACATTACCCTGCATCGCATCTAGATAGAATTGTGAATGATAGCATGTGCCACACTTAGATGGAACTGTGAACATTACCCTGCATCGCATCTAGATAGAATTGTGAATGATAGCATGTGTCACACTTAGATGGAACTGTGAACATTAGCCTGCGTCGCATCTAGATAGAATTGTGAATGATAGCATGTGTCACACTTAGATGGAACTGTGAATGATAGCATGTGCCACACTTAGATGGAACTGTGAATGATAGCATGTGCCACACTTAGATGGAACTGTGAACATAAGCCTGTGTCCCATCTAGATACAATTGTGAATGATAGCATGTGCCAAACTTTGATGGAATTATGAATTATAGCAAGTGCCACACTTAGATGAAATTGTGAACATTAGCCTGCGTCGCATCCAGATAGAATTGTGAATGATAGCATGTGCCACACTTAGATGGAACTGTGAACATTAGCCTGCGTGCCATCTAGATAGAATTGTGAATGATAGCATGTGCCACACCTAGATGGAACTGTGAATGATAGCATGTGCCACACTTAAATGGAACTGTGAATGATAGCAAGTGCCACACTTAGATTGAATAGTGAACATTAGCCTGCGTTGCATCTAGATAGAATTGTGAATGATAGCATGTGCCACACTTAGATGGGACCGTGAATGATAGCATGTGCCACACTTAGATGGAACTGTGAATGATAGCATGTGCCACACTTAGATGGAACTGTGAATGATAGCATGTGCCACACTTAAATGGAACTGTGAATAATAGCATGTGCCAGACTTAGATGGAACTGTGAACATTAGCTTGCGTTGCATCCAGATAGAATTGTGAATGATAGCATGTGCCACACTTAGATGGAACTGTGAATGATAGCATGTGCCACACTTAGATGGAACTGTAAACATTAGCCTGTGTTGCATCCAGATAGAATTGTGAATGATAGCATGTGCCACACTTAGATGGAACTGTGAACATTAGCCTGCGTCGCATCTAGATAGAATTGTGAATGATAGGATGCACCAAACTTAAATGGAATTGTGAATTATAGCAAGTGCCACACTTTGAAGGAATTGTGAACATTAGCCTTTGTCACATCCAGATAAAATTGTGAATGATAGCATGTGCCACACTTAGATGGAACTGTGAATGATAGCATGTGCCACACTTTGTCATGATCTCTGCTTCCAAAAGGTCAGGGTTTTCCCAACTCCCTTGGAAGCAGATCCATAACCCAGGTTCCGAGTGCCAACCAGTCCCAATTGGGACCTTTTGGACCCAGTCCTGGCGCCAGTGGCACCAGGCTCATAAATATGCCCAGTCCCAGCGCTGGAAGCGCCGGGCTCATAATGCTTGGGTGGACTTACCTGCAGCAGACCATGCTGCTTACTTGCCTGCCAGTTGAGCCTCTGATCCTCTTCTGTTTGGAACTACTTTTCCTGTTGGGTGGGGCAGGAGCCACTCCCTAGGTTCAGAACACTGGAACTCTTCTGGAAAGCAGGAACTCTTTTCTTACCTAGGCGTGGCTGTGGAAGGAGACACCTAAGCACTACAGGAGGCTATTTAAACCACACCCGATGGATGAATCTTGCTTTGCGTTATTCTGCATCCTCTGCAGCAGAACGCTCATCGTGTCTTCTGCATCTGATCCTGGGCCTAAGGAAAAAGGCTTACCATCCTGAATCCAGTCTTCAGCAACACCTATAAAGACAAGAAAGAACAGGTTAGCATTACGGTCTTCAGTGACAGCTCTTCACTTACCTGGTCCATCGGCTGTCACCAACGCCTCGCGCTGCATTCCAACATCTGAAGGACAAAGGCTTACCTACTCTTCGTGCGCTCCGGAGGTCTTCACACTGCATTCCGGCATCTGAAAGACAAAAGCTTACCAACTCTTCGCACGCTGGTGCGTTTAAAGACATTGGGGAACTTTAATACTCAGGTGCCATTACTCCTTTCCACATATAACCCAGTGAGTATTCCGGCACCCTGCAGCCGCTCCGAACTTATACCTGCAAAATAAAAAGACAGTTAGAGCGCATCGTGAAGCAGGCAACAAGCGCTTACTTACGTGCTTCCAGGCGCTTCTATTCATCACACGGGCTCCATCTTCAACTCACTTCAGCCCGTCATCCACCATCGCCGGAACCCTGCAAAACAAGAGACATCATTACTAAAGACTTTAAAGACATTAGAATTACTCGAAACTTACCGTTCGTGCAGTAAACGACGGACAGCAGTCCTCTGAAGTCAAGAGGCCTGCTCCCTTTATCCAGTGAAGAAACTGGTTACAGCACCCTGCCCCGAGGCAGATGGAGAGCACGGCGTTCACTTACCTAAGGTGAGAGCGTTAACCTTCGGGGTTCTACAGGAGAAGAGAAAGGGAAGAATAGAGAGACATTCAATAACCCAGTTCACTAATCCCATATTTTCTATCTGCAGACATCTTACCCTTCGAATCAGACATACAGTGCACAGAGGTCCAGCCCAAAGAGCCAGCCGTGTGTTACACATCACCTTTGAAGATACGGTATACGCCCAGTCAAGACCGGCGCCTCTACGGGAATCAGGTGAGCGTTACAGAACGCAAAGCCTACCACAAAACTCCCATCCAGGCGCTATGGAAACCTCGGATACCGACCAACTAGCCCAGTTACTTGGGGAACTAAGGGCAGAAGTGCATGCAGCCCATCAGGAAACGAACGCTCTAAGAAGGGAACTGATTATTTCCAAGGAGCGAACAGATGATCTCGCTAGACAATTGCTACAGTCACAAGCCGGACAGACCCTGTTACCCGCATCTGGGGGAAATCTTCCTTCTACATCCTCCATGAATCCAGTGCAGATCAACCTACCTGGGAATGTACCTCTGGCTCCGCCCGAACGATTTTCTGGTGACCCAAAGAGGTTTGCAGTATTTATCAATCAGTGCCGGTTGCATTTCTTATGCCGGCCAGCAGCCTTTCCAACTGATCAAGCTAAAGTAGCTTTCGTGCTTTCGTACCTTAGTGGCAATGCGGCAGACTGGTCGATCCCTCTAGTAAATCAAGATGATCCGGTCCTCCATGATTTTCAAGCTTTTCAGCTCAGTATGGAAAAACTGTTCACAAGACATTCACAGGGGTAGGCCTTGGACAATGAGCTTCTTTCGTTGCGACAAGGTAATCAAGACCTTTTGGCTTATATTGCGTCTTTCAACAGACTGATAGTGGAAACTCAATGGCCTGAGGACAAAAGGATTACGCTGTTTTATAGAGGTCTACGTGGAGAGCTCAAAGATGTGTTAGCCCAAGTAGTGAATCCCCCACAAGATTGTTCGGACTATATAGACTTAGTTGTTCAAATAGATCACAGACTGCAGAACAGGAAGGCCGATCGTTCCAAGTTTGATGCTCGAGTATTTTCCAAACCGCCAACTCCTTCCAAAGGAGTAGACTCCGGGGAACCCATGCAAATAGGAGGTCTGAAAGGTCCTCTAACACAAAAGGAGCGGGAAAGGAGAAAACAGTTGCAATTATGCCTCTATTGCGGAAACTCAGGGCACTTTCTTCGAGACTGTCCGGTGAAACCTGCCAAGAAGGCAGTAGGAGCTGCAGTTACCAAAGTTGCAAATTCTGAGCAGGGAAACGACCTCGCCCGACAAGAATAGAGGTCCTCTTGCCGAGCGTGAAAACCAGTTCCGTGACCTCGCATTTCGTGATACCTATGGTCCTCATTAGCCCTGATAATCCGGATCGATTACATGCAATCGAAGCTTACGTCGACAGCGGTGCCATCGGCAATTATGTGGATCATGAAATGGTTTTGAGGATGAATCTAACTCTTTGTCCCAAGGCTGTAAAGGACGTCATTACTACGGTGGATGGTACGGAGATAGCCTCCGGGCCAGTAACGCATACCACTCAAGAAGTGACGCTAGTAAGTCAAGATGGACACCATGAGAAGGTCGTGTTCGATGTGATCAAGGCCCCTCAGTTTCAGATTATTCTAGGAATACCTTGGTTAGAGAAACACAATCCTCTGATCGATTGGCGAGCAAGAACGGTCCAGTTTCCAGAATGTGTCTCTACTTGTCACCCTCCACCTGGTGTTGCACTGGCAGCAATTTCTTCAGAGACTCCCCAGTTACCTCCCGAATACCTAGAATACCAAGATGTTTTCCGGAAGGATCAGGCTAACTCTCTTCCTCCTCATAGGTCTTATGACTGCCAGATAGACCTGATACCTGGATCTACTCCTCCTTGTAGTAGAATTTATGCCCTCACCGAGCCTGAGAACCTTCACCTTCGACAATACCTGGATCAATACCTGGCAAATGGGTTTATTCGTCCTTCCAAGTCCCCTGCTTCTTCAGCTTTGTTCTTTGTTCCAAAAAAGGAAGGCGACCTTAGAACTTGTATAGATTATCGCTCCCTGAACCAGATCACCGTTAAGAATAGATATCCGTTACCTTTGATCCCTGAACTCCTGGACCAAGTCAGAAAAGCATGCATATATACAAAGCTGGATCTTAGAGGAGCTTACCACTTGGTACGAGTAAAAGAGGGCGATGAATAGAAGACGGCCTTCCGCACCAAGTATGGGCTATGTGAATATCAGGTCATGACCTTCGGACTTTGCAATGCCCCGTCCGCCTTTCAATATTTTATGAACGATGTCCTCAGAGAGCTCATAGATGTGTGTGTTGTTGTTTACATTGACGACATCCTCGTGTATTCTTCATCGGAATCTGAACATCGGAAACACGTGAAAATGGTCCTCGAAAGATTGCGTCAATACAAACTTTTCACTAAGTTGGAAAAATGTGTTTTCAACGTGACTGAAGTTGAATTCTTGGGATTCATATTATCACCTGGCGGAGTGCGTATGGATTCAAAGAAGGTCGATGCAGTTCTCAAATGGCCATCACCATCCTCCGTAAAAGGTGTGCAAAGCATGTTAGGCTTCGCTAACTTTTACCGCAGGTTTATTCCCGAATTCTCCCGAATAGTCCACCCCATCACTGCCTTGTTAAAGAAAAACAAACGTTTTGAATGGTCTACCGAGGCGGAACAAGCTTTCCAGGATTTGAAGACTAAATTTATCTCTGCACCAATCTTAAAACACCCTTGCCCCAAACTCCCCTACATCGTGGAAACTGATGCTTCAAGCCTTGCCATGGGGGCAGTTCTATCACAAAAGGACCCGGTAACCAATCAGTTGCATCCCGTGGCATTTTGGTCCCGCAAATTCTCGCCTCCTGAAATCAATTACACGATTACTGACAAGGAACTTCTGGCTATCAAGTCTGCCTTTAAGGCTTGGCGGCATTATCTGCTGGGGGCCCGACACACCGTTACTGTGATTACGGATCACCGAAACCTGCAATATTTGAAAACCGCAAAAAGCCCAATCCTCTAGACAACTCCGTTGGGCATTATTCTTTGCCGAGTTTGACTTCATAATTACCTATCGACCTGGTACAAAAAACGGTAAAGCTGATGCCCTTTCTCGGATGGGAGTGGAAGAACACTTGATAACCCTAAACCTGTACCAATCATTCCCGAACAAAGAATTCTGGGTGTAATCGCCACACAATCCATACAGGAAGTTAAGGATAAAGCCAGGCAACTTGTAACTCCAGCAGACATAAAGAATTGGCATCTGCAGGGAAAGGACTTTGCAGTAAAGGACAACTTATTGTATTTCCAAGAACGATTATACCTACCCAGCACAGATTTACAGAAAAAAGTATTCTCTTGTTATCACGATTCTTTAATGGAAGGACATCCCAGTATAGCCAAGACCTCATAAAAGATCAAGCGCTACTTCTGGTGGCCGTCTTGGAAAAAAGATATCAGAGACTTTATAATGTCCTGTGGAGTATGCGCCCAAAACAAGAGTCAAAAGGAAAGACCAGCAGGCCTCTTACGCCCTATTGACATCCCACCTCGCCCTTGGCATACGCTTTCTATGGACTTTATCACCGATCTACCTCCATGCTCCGGATACAATACGATTCTAGTAATCGTGGACTTATTCTCCAAGATGGCCCATTTCATTCCACTCAAAGGCTTGCCAACAGCAGCAACTCTGGCCCGAGAATTTCTCGAAAACATCGTCCGACTGCACGGTTTTCCTTCGGTTCTAATTTCGGATCGAGGTAGTCAATTTATTTCTCATTTTTCGCGAAGTTGCTGTCGGTCGGCTCAAATTGATGTGAGACTATCGACCAGTCACCACCCTCAGACCGACGGACAAACCAAGAGGCCCAATCAAACTCTGGAAAAGTATTTACGCTGCATGCTGCAACAAACTGAAAAAACTTGGAAAGACATCCTTTGGATAGCCGAATATGCCTACAATAACTCTGTCCATTCGGGAACTGGGAAAACCCTGTTTTTTCTTTTGTACGGCAGTCACCCTCGAACCTCGGAGTTGGATCCCCTCCAAGATCTTGAAACACCAGCAGTAGACTACCTGCATTCTACAATCACCCAAGCCTTTAAGGAAGCTGTTTCTCACCTTCAAAGGGCGAAAGAACAATACAAGAAAGGAGCAGATCAACATCGGAAGGAAGCCCCTCAATATCAAGTAGGGGACCAAGTCTGGTTATCCACCAAATATCTACCTCTAAAAGGGCCACGCACATTCAACCCAAGATACCCTGGTCCCTATTCCATCACTACCATAGTAAACCCAGTAGCGGTCAAGTTGGACTTGCCCCCGCACATGAAGATACATCCGGTCTTCCACGTCTCTCTATTAAAACCCGTGCAACCTCATACCCGACCAACTAAATCTCCAAAACCTATCATAGTTGATGGAGAACTCGAGTTTGAAGTCAAAAGCATTCTGGACTCCAAGATCTCCAAATCTAAACTATTTTACCTAATTGACTGGAAAGGCTACGGCCCCCAAGAGCGATCCTGGGAACCTGCTGAATATGTCCACGCTCCTCGCCTAATCAAAAGATTTCACCGAACATTTCCTGACAAGCCAAAACCCCCGGAGAAGCCCGGTTTGGGAGGGGCCTTGAGGAGGGGTACTGTCATGATCTCTGCTTCCAAAAGGTCAGGGTTTTCCCAACTCCCTTGGAAGCAGATCCATAACCCAGGTTCCGAGTGCCAACCAGTCCCAATTGGGACCTTTTGGACCCAGTCCTGGCGCCAGTGGCACCAGGCTCATAAATATGCCCAGTCCCAGCGCTGGAAGCGCCGGGCTCATAATGCTTGGGTGGATTTACCTGCAGCAGACCATGCTGCTTACTTGCCTGCCAGTTGAGCCTCTGATCCTCTTCTGTTTGGAACTACTTTCCTGTTGGGTGGGGCAGGAGCCACTCCCTAGGTTCAGAACACGGGAACTCTTCTGGAAAGCAGGAACTCTTTTCTTACCTAGGCGTGGCTGTGGAAGGAGACACCTAAGCACTACAGGAGGCTATTTAAACCACACCTGATGGATGAATCTTGCTTTGCGTTATTCTGCATCCTCTGCAGCAGAACGCTCATCGTGTCTTCTGCATCTGATCCTGGGCCTAAGGAAAAAGGCTTACCATCCTGAATCCAGTCTTCAGCAACACCTATAAAGACAAGAAAGAACAGGTTAGCATTACGGTCTTCAGTGACAGCTCTTCACTTACCTGGTCCATCGGCTGTCACCAACGCCTCGCGCTGCATTCCGACATCTGAAGGACAAAGGCTTACCTACTCTTCGGCGCTGCATCCCGCATCTGAAAGACAAAACAAGGTGCGTTTAAAGACATTGGGGAACTTTAATACTCAGGTGCCATTACTCCTTTCCACATCTAACCCAGTGGGTATTCCGGCACCCTGCAGCCGCTCCGAACTTATACCTGCAAAATAAAAAGACAGTTAGAGCGCATCGTGAAGCAGGCAACAAGCGCTTACTTACGTGCTTCCAGGCGCTTCTATTCATCACACGGGCTCCATCTTCAACTCACTTCAGCTCGTCATCCACCATCGCCGGAACCCTGCAAAACAAGAGACATCATTACTAAAGACTTTAAAGACATTAGAATTACTCGAAACTTACCGTTCGTGCAGTAAACGACGGACAGCAGTCCTCTGAAGTCAAGAGGCCTGCTCCCCTTATCCAGTGAAGAAACTGGTTACAGCACCCTGCCCCGAGGCAGATGGAGAGCACGGCGTTCACTTACCTAAGGTGAGAGCGTTAACCTTTGGGGTTCTACAGGAGAAGAGAAAGGGAAGAAGAGAGAGACATTCAATAACCCAGTTCACTAATCCCATATTTTCTATCTGCAGACATCTTACCCTTCGAATCAGACATACAGTGCACAGAGGTCCAGCCCAAAGAGCCAGCCGTGTGTTACACATCACCTTTGAAGATACGGTATATGCCCAGTCAAGACCGGCGCCTCTACGGGAATCAGGTGAGCGTTACACACTTAGATGGAACTGTGAACATTCGCCTGCGTTGCATCTAGATAGAATTGTGAATGATAGCATGCGTCAAAATTAGATGGAACTGTGAACATTAGCCTGCGTCGCATCTAGATAGAATTGTGAATGATAGCATGTATCACACTTAGATGGAACTGTGAATGATAGCATGTGCCACATCTAGATGGAACTGTGAATGATAGCATGTGCCACACTTAGATGGAACTGTGAACATTAGCCTGCGTCACATCTAGGTAGAATTTTGAATGATAGCATGTGCCAAACTTAGATGGAATAGTGAACATTAGCCTGCGTCACATCTAGACAGAATTGTGAATGATAGCATGTGCCACACCTAGATGGAACTCTGAATGATAGCATGTGCCACACTTAGATGGAGCTGTGAACATTACCCTGCATCGCATCTAGATAGAATTGTGAATGATAGCATGTGCCACACTTAGATGGAACTGTGAACATTACCCTGCATCACATCTAGATGGAATTGTGAATTATAGCAATTGCCACACTTTGATGGAATTGTGAACATTAGCCTGCGTCGCATCCATATAGAATTGTGAATGATAGCATATATCACACTTAGACGGAACTGTGAACATTAGCATGTGTCGCATCCAGATAGAATTGTGAATGATTGCATGTGCCACACTTACATGGAACTTTGAACATTAGCCTGCATCGCATTTAGATGGAATTGTGAATGATAGCATGCGCCACACCTAGATGGAACTGTGAATGATAGCATGTGCTACACTTAGATGGAACTGTGAATGATAGCATGTGCCACACTAAAATGGAACTGTGAATCATAGCAAGTGCCACACTTAGATGGAATAGTGAACATTAGACTGCGTTGCATCTAGATAGAATTGTGAATGATAGCATGTGCCACACTTAGATGGAGCTGTGAACATTACCCTGCATCGCATTTAGATAGAATTGTGAATGATAGCATGTGCCACACTTAGATGGAACTGTGAATGATAGCAAGTGCCACACTTAGATGGAATAGTGAACATTAGCCTGCGTCACATCTAGACAGAATTGTGAATGATAGCATGTGCCACACCTAGATGGAACTCTGAATGATAGCATGTGCCACACTTAGATGGAGCTGTGAACATTACCCTGCATCGCATCTAGATAGAATTGTGAATGATAGCATGTGCCACACTTAGATGGAACTGTGAACATTACCCTGCATCACATCTAGATGGAATTGTGAATTATAGCAATTGCCACACTTTGATGGAATTGTGAACATTAGCCTGCGTCGCATCCATATAGAATTGTGAATGATAGCATATATCACACTTAGACGGAACTGTGAACATTAACCTGCGTCGCATCCAGATAGAATTGTGAATGATAGCATGTGCTACACTTAGATGGAACTGTGAATGATAGCATGTGCCACACTAAAATGGAACTGTGAATGATAGCAAGTGCCACACTTAGATGGAATAGTGAACATTAGCCTGCGTTGCATCTAGATAGAATTGTGAATGATAGCATGTGCCACACTTAGATGGAGCTGTGAACATTACCCTGCATCGCATTTAGATAGAATTGTAAATGATAGCATGTGCCACACTTAGATGGAACTGTGAACATTACCCTGCATCGCATCTAGATAGAATTGTGAATGATAGCATGTGTCACACTTAGATGGAACTGTGAACATTAGCCTGCGTCGCATCGAGATAGAATTGTGAATGATAGCATGTGTCACACTTAGATGGAACTGTGAATGATAGCATGTGCCACACTTAGATGGAACTGTGAACATTAGCCTGCGTCGCATCTAGATAGAATTGTGAATGATAGCATGTGTCACACTTAGATGGAACTGTGAATGATAGCATGTGCCACACTTAGATGGAACTGTGAATGATAGCATGTGCCACACTTAGATGGAACTGTGAACATAAGCCTGTGTCCCATCTAGATACAATTGTGAATGAAAGCATGTGCCAAACTTTGATGGAATTGTGAATTATAGCAAGTGCCACACTTAGATGAAATAGTGACCATTAGCCTGCGTCGCATCCAGATAGAATTGTGAATGATAGCATGTGCCACACTTAGATGGAACTGTGAACATTAGCCTGCGTGCCATCTAGATAGAATTGTGAATGATAGCATGTGCCACACCTAGATGGAACTGTGAATGATAGCATGTGCTACACTTAGATGGAACTGTGAATGATAGCATGTGCCACACTTAAATGGAACTGTGAATAATAGCATGTGCCAGACTTAGATGGAACTGTGAACATTAGCTTGCGTTGCATCCAGATAGAATTGTGAATGATAGCATGTGCCACACTTAGATGGAACTGTGAATGATAGCATGTGCCACACTTAGATGGAACTGTGAATGATAGCATGTGCCACACTTAGATGGAACTGTGAACATTAGCCTGCGTCGCATCTAGATAGAATTGTGAATGATAGCATGTGTCACACTTAGATGGAACTGTGAATGATATCATGTGCCACACTTAGATGGAACTGTGAATGATAGCATGTGCCACACTTAGATGGAACTGTGAACATAAGCCTGTGTCCCATCTAGATACAATTGTGAATGATAGCATGTGCCAAACTTTGATGGAATTGTGAATTATAGCAAGTGCCACACTTAGATGAAATAGTGAACATTAGCCTGCGTCGCATCCAGATAGAATTGTGAATGATAGCATGTGCCACACTTAGATGGAACTGTGAACATTAGCCTGCGTGCCATCTAGATAGAATTGTGAATGATAGCATGTGCCACACCTAGATGGAACTGTGAATGATAGCATGTGCTACACTTAGATGGAACTGTGAATGATAGCATGTGCCACACTTAAATGGAACTGTGAATAATAGCATGTGCCAGACTTAGATGGAACTGTGAACATTAGCTTGCGTTGCATCCAGATAGAATTGTGAATGATAGCATGTGCCACACTTAGATGGAACTGTGAATGATAGCATGTGCCACACTTAGATGGAACTGTAAACATTAGCCTGTGTTGCATCCAGATAGAATTGTGAATGATAGCATGTGCCACACTTAGATGGAACTGTGAACATTAGCCTGCGTCGCATCTAGATAGAATTGTGAATGATAGGATGCACCAAACTTAAATGGAATTGTGAATTATAGCAAGTGCCACACTTTGAAGGAATTGTGAACATTAGCCTTTGTCACATCCAGATAAAATTGTGAATGATAGCATGTGCCACACTTAGATGGAACTGTGAATGATAGCATGTGCCACACTTAGATGGAACTGTGAACATTCGCCTGTGTTGCATCTAGATAGAATTGTGAATGATAGCATGCGTCAAATTTAGATGGTATAGTGAACATTAGCCTGTGTCGCATCTAGATAGAATTGTGAATGATAGCATGTGTCACACTTAGATGGAACTGTGAATGAGAGCATGTGCCACATCTAGATGGAACTGTGAATGATAGCATGTGCCACACTTAGATGGAACTGTGAACATTAGCCTGCGTCACATCTAGGTAGAATTGTGAATGATAGCATGTGCCAAACTTAGATGGAATAGTGAACATTAGCCTGCGTCATATCTAGAAAGAATTGTGAATGATAGCATGTGCCACACCTAGATGGAACTCTGAATGATAGCATGTGCCACACTTAGATGGAGCTGTGAACATTACCCTGCATCGCATCTAGATAGAATTGTGAATGATAGCATGTGCCACACTTAGATGGAACTGTGACCATTAGCCTGCGTCGCATCTAGATAGAATTGTGAATGATAGCATGTGTCACACTTAGATGGAACTGTGAA
Organism: Ambystoma mexicanum; assembly: GCF_040938575.1. Lineage (NCBI taxonomy): Eukaryota > Metazoa > Chordata > Amphibia > Caudata > Ambystomatidae > Ambystoma > Ambystoma mexicanum. The sequence continues at coordinate 346,845,276 of NC_090926.1, forward strand.
TGATAGCATGTGCCACACCTAGATGGAACTGTGAATGATAGCATGCGCCATACTTAGATGGAATAGTGAACATTAGCCTGCGTCACATCTAGATAGAATTGTGAATTATAGCATGTGCCACACCTAGATGGAACTGTGAACGATAGCATGTGCCACACTTAGATGGAACTGTGAATGATAGCATGTGCCACACTTAGATGGAATTGTGAACATTAGCCTGCGTCGCATCCAGATAGAATTGTGAATGATAGCATGTGCCACACTTAGATGGAATAGTGAACATTAGTCTGTGTTGCCTCTAGATAGAATTGTGAATGATAGCATGTTCCACACTTAGATGGAACTGTGAATGATACCATGTGCCACACCTAGATGGAACTGTGAATAATAGCATGTGCTACACTTAGATGGAACTGTGAATGATAACATCCACACTTAAACGGAACTGTGAATGATAGCATGTGCCACACTTAGATGGAATAGTGAACATTAGCCTGCGTCGCATCTAGATAGAGTTGTGAATGATAGCCTGCGTAGTATCTAGATACAATTGTGAAATTGTGAATGACAGCATTTATTTATTTGTATTTGTATGGTGCACTACAGCCCGGCGGCATCAAAGGCTTTGTCACCGGTAATGGAACGTGAGCTTGATTAAGGGTTACACAAAAGCTGCCCAAGTTGCTTAGTTACCAGACATTAACAGAGTGTGCAAACAGTTATCAAGAGGCCGAAACAGGAGAAGGCAGGCCGCTGAGTTGCAACAGGCTTCGTGGTCAAGCTACTCCTAGATGGAACTGTGAATGATAGCATGTGCCACACGTAGATGGAACAGTTAACATTAGCCTGCGTCGCATCTAAATGGAATTTTGAGTGATAGAATGTGCCGCACTTGGATAGAACTGTGAATATTAGCATGTCCCACACCTAGATTGAATCGCAAACACTAATCAGCCTCACATTTAGACAGGTTGATGAAGGGAACCAGTGCCACACTCAGATGGAATAGTGAACGTCAGCAAGTGCCACACTTATTTAGAATTAGGAAGACTAGTAAGTACCACATTTAGATAGAATTGGCAACATTAGACTCCACCATACCCAGACAAAATTGTGAATGCTAGCAACTACCACACCTAGCTAGAATTGTGAACATTAGCCTGCGCCAGATAGGATCATGATGCGACATAAGCGTTAACAATTCCCACACTTAGTTATATTTTGTCGAATATTAACAATACCACATTTAGATAGAACTACAAACATTAGCCTGTGCCGGACCCAGATGGAATTGTGAATGTTAGCAATGCCACACTTAGCTAGCTAGAGTTGTGAACACTAGCCTGCATCACTTCTAAACATGATAGTAATATGTCGGCAACTTAGATAGAAGAGCTAATATTATCAGTAACTTCAACCTAGAAATTGCTCCTGCTGCATTGGCTCATAATCCCACGCAAACACTCCCATCCCATATCATTACGCTTACTCTCTACTCTACACCATCACACAATTAGAATGCAGCTATACCCCTGATCAATTCGGCCTAGCTGTTCACATACGAACACAACCCCATGAACACCTCATCACTCTAGTAAAACGCTGCTATCCCATGAGATTCGGGCCTAGCTGCTCATATAAGCATCCTACAGGCCTAACGCAGCCAGAACCCAGGCTGGATGTCCACCGACCAAACTGTACACATTCAACTTATATCTTCTCCATCTAACGCTAGGATGCAGCTACCATCTGGCAATTACATCAGCTGCACACATAACTTGTGCACCCACGTACCCTTCGACCCTTTCTCTCTCTACTGACCTGGACTGCGGTCGCCGAGGGCGTTCAACCTACCAGCGCTTTGAGATCATACCAATGATATATAGAGCGCTATATAAATGCCAAATAACATAACATAACTCTGCAACTGTCTGCCTCTGCAGCTCTCTTCTTTCTCACAGTACTCTCTGAATTCTGGGACTCATAGGGCCTCATTACGTGGCTGGTGGTAAGCCTGCCGGTGATACCGGCGGCTTGCCGCCAGACCAGAAGAAAATTACTGGCACCTGTCTTCCCGGTAACACCGGGGTATTACGATCCCGGCAGCCGGGAAGTCAGGCGCTGGTAATTTTTTTTTTTTTTTATAACTCTGTTTATTGAGTTTTAAAGCATAACAACATAACAAGAAACATGAATCATCGGCATTCAACAAATGAGAAAGGCATAGCGTAGCAGCAACAAAGACAATGTCAAAGGCAAGAGGGGCACCACAGGGCCAGGGGCCAAGGACAGTTGCATGTCAAGGCAGGCAGGTAAAGTTAATCAAGATGTTGAGTTGTATCGACCGGCGGGGCTTACTGCGCATCGAGCCATAGGCGCTGGTAATTTTCTAAGTCCCCATTCCCATAGGACTCCGTGGGAATGGGGACCATGGAAGCACCAGCACCGTTGCTAACAGTGCCGGTGCTTCCATGAAACTCTACGGGCTGGTGCCGTTCCGCCCGCCAGGTTTGACCCTGGCGGGCGGGGTGGCACCCGCCCACAGAGTTGTACTGTGCCGGTCCGGTAACAACAGTGCCGGTAGGCTTACCGGCACCATTGTTACCGGACCAGCACAGAATGAGGCTCATAGTGCCTAACACAAAAGTCAGTTCTCTCAACTGTATTTTCACCACCTAGTTCCTTTTTCTCCTTAAGCATATACCTCAAAGGAATATCACAAGGATAAAAATATATATTTGGTTTTGCAGAGGATTGAGGTTTTTCCAGTTTTAGAATGGCAGTTTTAAAAGACCTCTCTGCAAGCTTTTCCTGACACTCATAATAAGATTTCCCATTTCTAGGAGGGTTATTATTTTTGTAAGAGCTTTTCTCACTCTTAAAACATGACCGGTTATAATTGTCTTCACTCACGTTATAATTAACTGTAGGCATTACCCGTTCTCTTTGCCAACATACCATTAAATGTTCTGGCATTGATGATATTCCCTTCCTGGAGGTAGACAAGTACTGCATGCCATCCCATGAGGTCCTCCTGTTACCCTGGGGCACGTTTGCTCCCAGGTGATCCTTCCGACTAACACCGCCCCCAGGGTCACGATCAGGAAGCGCCTGCCTTTACCTGGCCACCTGAGAGGAGACTTTAGGTAGGGTTTTCATGAGGACTCCATAGGATTCATCACAAGCCCAAGGTGGCTGAAGGGATAAAATCGATCTTTATTGGTTGGGAAGGAAAGCATTTGATTGAGGTTTTGTTGGCTGTACATACCTTTTATGAGAAAGCAAATAGAAAGTTCTGAAGCAAAGCTTATGGCGCTACAGATTCTTCAGCTGCAGCCCTCTCCAGGAAGAGGAGGCTTCAGACCTGCGTTTGGGTAGTGGGGAAGAGTAAAGGGTAGGGGAAGAGGAAAATCGCAGGCAAATCATGACAACAGCGGTGAAAGACATGTTGGGAATGAGTAGAATGATCAATGTAATTATTGTAAAGAATCTGATCACTGGAAAGCAGAATGCCCAAACAGACTACAACATGGTCTGCACACAGCCCTTGTCAGTCTGACTTTTCTGCCGCCATCATCCTTGAATGCCTGGTAAGACAACCACAAGGTATATGAAATTGTTGCTCCGCCTATCTCGCTACGCTTTATGTAGAGTGTGCTGTCAGTGGTGAAATGCTTTCATGTTTGGTTCATACCAGAGCATTACGGCCTGAAAGCTTCTGAGTTTCCTCATGTCATACGTTCCATTGGAGTTGTTAATACTGTTGATATTGGGAGTATGCTGATACCCCATCCTGTGTTGTATCCTGTGTCTGTCTCCCTGGGTCTGATCTCTGAAGAACATGTGTTCTTGCTTAGCCCCTCCATCCCTGCTACTTTTTGGGGTTTGGATCTTGTATGCAAAATGTGTTGTTCGATCTGCTGTTCCCCTGGTGGTATTTTCCTTGACATTCCAGCCCATCGAAACCTAGAGCTCTTAGCTGTGTTACAGAAGGAAGCTAATTTGACTCCAGAAGACAAGACCATCTCTCCCTTGCTGCAACAGGGGTTGTTGGACCGTGTCCCTTCCAAGTTATGGGCCACACATTCTAATGATGGTTGATGCATACTGAATGCCGAACCTGTTCAGATTATCCTGAACCCAGCCAAGTCTCTGCCCTGTGTACCTCAGTATCCCATCTCCAAGCAGCCTGAGGAAGGCATCCGTCCTGTTATTGAATCAATGCTAGAACAAGGTATTATTGTGCACACTTGCAGTCCGTGCAACACCCTGATTCATCCAGATAAAGAGCTGTACCATTTCAACCAGGACCTGCGTGCTGTCAATGCCACCTTCCCAGTGGTCCCTAACCCTGCTACCCTCGTCACACATTCCTGCCTGTGCTACTCACTTTAGTGCTGCTGATTTGTGTTCTGCTTTTCTTCTCGATAACTGTACACTCCGACAGCCAGTACCCTTTTTCCTATACTTATAAGGCCTTACAGTACATGGTCACTAGGCTCCAAGTGGGGTACGTAGAGTCCCACCCTGATCTCTCAAATCTTGAACAGAGATCTTCACTGGGCTTGAGTTCAAAGGAGGGTCTGTCCTGGTGGACGATCTCTTGCTGGCCTCACTGTCCTTGGAAGCATGTGAATAAGTATCTTGCAAGCATGTGTGCACGAGCACTACTAACAGCTCTTGCTCACAAGGCTTCCAAAGATAAATTACAGTTTTGCTTACCCTCATGTGATACTTAGGCCATGAAATTTCAGCAGGCCAGAGACATTTGTCCCAGGATCGCATTAAGACGATTTAGCGGGTTCCCAAGTCCCAGACCAGAAAGCAGGTGAGGAGATTCCTCTGGTGGACAGTTACGGCAGGTAGTGGATACCAGAGTGTGCCACCATATTTAAGCCCCTCCAAGCTCTCATACATGATTCGAACCCCTGCCATGGCCTGAGGAAGCTGAGAAAACCTTTGCCACCATTAAGCAAGAACTCTCAGAAGCACAATGCTTAGGGTTGCCTATCAGAAACCTTTTGTGCTGTGCTCTGATGAATGTGATGGGTTTGCTCAAGGGGTATTGACTTGGTCCTAAGTGAAAAGATATTTTAAAAAAAAGATCTCTTCACTAAAAGACCGATTTAGAAAGGCCGCTCTGTGGTTGCATTTTTTTTAAACAAGGGGGAAAATGCGCCTTTTAATGGTCGCAAGAGAAAAAGACCATTACAATGCCGGTTTTACGATCAAAAGAAATTCGGTCTTTAAAATCGTTTTTTTTCTCTTAAGACCTTTAAAAAGAGATATTTTCACATAGAATCATTGACTCGGCTACACAGTGATATGCACAGGCCCATGGGTTCTATATGATATTTCATCATTTTGAAGGTGGAACACAAAGGAAAACTGATTTATTTTGCCTGATTATTTGTGGCCTCCAAAATTCCGAAATATCACCTATTGAACCCCGACCCCCACCCTTACCGGCTGGATTATTTTCAAATCAGGGGCGCTTCACCTCCTTAACACCCCTGTCATGCCCTGACACCCCCTTCCCTGCCCAACACAACATATTCTCCCTCATTCTCCACCACTCACGCAAACACACTTTTAGTCCCCACATGCTGATTTGAAAGATGTTCCATGTCATAACCCTAAGTTGATCCTCCTTGTGGACGGGTCATGTCTACGCAATCAGGGAGAGGAGGGACTAATGTAATCTGCACTCTGTACTTGAAGCTTATCGACTACCAAATGCTGAGCTTGTGGCCCTCATGCGAGCATTCAGCCTAGCAAAAGACAAGTTGGCCACTATTTATACCAACTCACTCTACGCTCAGCGGTTCACGACTTTGGTGTCCTCTGTCAACAGATGTTACTTCACTTCATCAGGTACCCCTATCTCAAATGGTAAATGTATCTGCTTTACTACATGCATTGTAACTCCCGTCTGCCCTTGCCATTGTTAAATGTCGCAATCACGACCCTAGCAATCCTTCACTGTTGCGGGCAACTCTCTAACTGATAAAGCTGCTCCTTCTGAAGCATTAAATGGGCCCCTGGTGCCTATTGAAACTCTTGTTTGTATTTCAGCCCAGCAGGCACTTTTTCAACCTGGCTGTGCTCCAGGACTAAGCACCCAAACCTGAAAAGGAATTCTGGTCATGACATCAATGTACGTTAGGTTCAGATTCTCTATGGTGCTCCCCAGATGGCCGCCTAGTGGTGCCCAAGCACTCCTGCCATTCCCAGCCTGACTGGCAGACTATGTTGCACACTCAGGTAATGGAGGTATTATGCTTCATGTGAAACGTGATTGGTATGCCCCAACTTTGCTACAGTTGCTCAAGCCTATTGAGGCAATCTGCACGCCCAGTCCCGGATGGTCAGTTCCTGAACGTACAAATTGATTTTATACAGAACCCCGTTGCATGACTTTTACTAATCATTGACATTTTCTCAGTTTGGGTAGAAGCTTGCTCCTGCCGAAAAGCGGATGTGACTACTGTTGGGAAAAAGCTACTTGCCAAGTTAATTCCCTGCTTTCGTCTCCCTCTCTTCATAGACAGTGACCAAGCCAACCACTTTACTTGCCAGGTTATCAGGGATGTGTGCAAAGAGCTTGGGATTTCCCACAGGTTTCACTGTTCCTACCACCCCCAGTCTAGTGGTGTGGGGGACCCCCATTTTAGCAGTGCACAGGAACACGGAAAAGTAATTTAAAGCTCAGGCTCTCGAAGCTTTGTCAAGAAACAGGATTGAAATGGGCTCAGGCACTGCCCCTTTCCCTGCTCCACATGTGTAATCTCCCTCATCACAAGCATGGGTTGTCCTCACATGAGTTCCTTAAAGGGCGCACAATACATTTGGGCACTGCGCCCCCACACCTGCAACTGGCTGATTAAACAGTTCTCAATTATTGCTGTGCACTAGTGAAGACTGTTCGTTGTCTCCATTTTCAGGTCCAGGCTGCTTCACCAGAACTGGCTAAGGAAACCCTGTCATTCACTGCAGCCCAGAGGCCTGGTTTATGTGCACATGCACCAGCGGAAGTCAGCGCTCCAGCCCCGTTGGAGAGGTCCACACCAAGTCATGCTCATGACCCAGACAGTCATCAAGTGGGCCCTCTAAATTTCCTGGACGATACCAGCCCCTATAATACACAAATATTTCTCCTGGACTGGACCAGTATATTAAATTACTCAGTAACTCTTCTGCATACACCTATTACTGTCTGTGTATCAGTAAAGTATTGTCTCAAGTACATGTGCATAACCAAAGAACCCACCCAGATAGACAAACCCGTGATATAACAAATTACAAAACAGTTTAAGAAGTACAAAACATAAACCACCAAGGCTAACATCAAAACGTTTTAAAATGGATCATATACATTCATAGGTAAAAATCTAACAAACATGTAGAAGTGTGATTTAAACAAACACCCTTTCCAAAAGTGAAAAGTATATGTTTACAAAAAATGTATGTTTTACAAACGGTTCATACAGTCAACATGATTCATAATGGTCATAAGAATTGCCTGAGATCCATATTCCACATCCAAACTACAGAGGACACAAATAGGCTCTCACAAAATGAGATATGCCTATGGATGTTAATACCATAATTGCATTTAAGCACTAAAACTGAGGCCAACTATGTGCCTATCAAGTGCAAAATGCTATATCTGTTTTTTTTACCAAGCCCATTATAATAACAGAGCCACCTGGCCACACTGGCCTAAATAGTTATCTTAGTTTCGGCTCCACAAAACAGTATTCTTCAGGGTCAAAGAACCAGGAGTACAGAGTCTTCAAGCTGCGACTAAGACGCCCTCTACCCTTGCGTTCTACTATATGTAGGTATACAAACTTTAAAAAAACAATCAAACAAACTCTAATCAGACCACTATGCCTAAAAACATCACACCTACCAAGTGACCATCACCACACACCAGTGAAAACCAAATCGCCACTGCCAAAACATACCTAGGTCATCACCCAGTGTGGGATGCAAGTGCCCCTCGCACCAAAACTACTTTAAAATAATTTCAGTGGACACTACTTTGTCAAAAAGATGATTCAAACCATCACTGTTCTATGACAATCAATGGCTACCTGATAGAAGAATCAACACCAGATCTTGCTTCCTTTTAAGAGGTTGGAGATTTAATCCAGTCCAACCTTTGCAAAAGCATATTCAACCGATAGAAAAGGTAGACAAGCTATACACAGAGAATATTCAAATTTAAGTTAAATAAACAATGAGACAGACTCAGAGCTACTCTAAATAGTGCTCTCTTGTTGTGACACTAAACAGCTTAAATAGCATTATACTTATGTGCATTCACTGAATGCCTTTCACCTCAAAACACCAAACAGCATGTGTGGGGCTTCGATGCCCTTTCATCTCACTTGCAAGCACAATGCGCTTGCTGGTACAACTGCAATAAAAAAAATGCAAGCACACCAAAAGTGTCCCACCACACTCATGTCTATAGTCCACATTGGTGACCATATCTTGGCAATGTGTGCGTCTGTTTTATAAAAAAGATCACCCTTCGTGGTAGCACTTTCCGAAACTTCAATGTAATTTGGGGCAATATATTCACGCGCAGGGCTCTCGCTCTATTTGTCACGCCTGTTCCCAAAAGTTTTGTGTTGCTGGGAAAAGAATATCCTGCATATGTCACCTCAGCAAACCTATACGCCACCCATAATTCAGTGAACGATAGCAATAAAAGACGGACTACAATCCCTACTGCATGTTTACACAGAAGCAGGCAGCCATCTTATCAAGGCATAATACAAGCCAATGGCCCTCATTAGGACCCAGGCGTTAAGGGGTTTACGGCGCCGTAAACGGCGCCGACCCTTAACGCCTGATTCCAAGGTCCCTTTGCGGGATGGTGATTTTAACGCCTGTAATTTACGGTGGCGTAATTAGCGCCTTTCCCCATTCCCATTATGCCCTATGGGGCAAAAATGGGAATGGGGAAGGGTAAAATGGGAAATGGGGATTTACCGCCCCACTCACCTTGAATGGGCCATCCACCATGGTGTAAACATAGTTTACACCATGGTGGTAAGGGTACGACCCAGGCGGTAACTTACCGCCTGGGTCGTAATGAGGCCCAATGTATGAAATTGCAGCTACTTGTATGCTCTTAGAAAAACATTGGACCATGGAAACATGCCAGAGCTAACTGTCTTAACCATTACCACATAATCTATATTACTTAGACTGTGAATACCCTGGAGACTACAATGGTGTCAGTAATACATGCTTCAATCTCTACAGTAAGGCAATGTAGCTGAAATGGGAGAAAGACAAGACGAAGGCATTAATCCTACGAGAGACTAATTCATAGTCACTCAATACCAAGACCAATCTATGGACAACTCAGCTGAGAGATATTAGCCCAGACGTAGAGTTCCCCCCATGTCAGAACACTATTCCACTCCATTGCTTCATTGAGGCCTACCAAGTGAGTTTGTAAATTAATAGTCCAGAAGGCTACATGACTTGCCAGCAATTCTGGGAGATACCAGCCCCAGCAGCCAGCTCTGGAGCTGAATCCACAGGTCACCTGCAACCAGGAACCAGCACAGTTCCACCGGGCGACTCTTCTGCAAGAGTTCCAGCAACGGAAGCCATGCCATTGTCAGCCCAGCTCGATTTTTCAGACCATTCGCAAGAAAGAAAGCAGATTCCACAACTCGCTCTCTACCGTTATGCCCAGGCCCTGAATTGAGATCTGCATCTACACAGCCTGTTCACCATGGTAGTTTCTGCAGGAGTTACTCTTTAAGCTTCTCCATCAAGCGACTAAGGCTCCAAGGAGGACCACCCTGATTCAGGTCCCTCTCCTCGCCTACCATCTCCACCACCTGACACCCCTGGACTTCATGACCCATCGCAGGGAAGATACTCTCTGCGACCCCGAAGAGGACCTTCCCCAGGGTGAGTAACCACCAAGACTTAGTATATTTGTACAGCCACTCACCTCGGGATCTGTCAGCTTGCAGGTGAGGCAAGCCTCAAATGTGGTAGTACACTGGCAGAGTGTGGACAATGTGCCTGTCGACATGCCCTTTCCTGAAAGGTTTGGATCTTTTTGTCATCACTTTCTGGCAGGGCCGGTCTTTGCGTCAGGCAGCCCAGGTGGCTGCCTGACGTCAGTCAGCCTCTAGGGGGCACTGCACCAGCAGTCCACAGTGCTAGAATACACGTGTAATACGTTTGTTTCCTAACATTATAAAAATGAATGTGCCTGTTCATTTTTATAATGTTAGGAAACAAACGTGTTACACGTGTATTCTACCACTGGCACTGCTGCAAGCTGTGGCCTCGGTCAGGGCAGTTTCTAGTCCATGTAGTGCCCAGGGCGAAACACTAGGAATGCGCCACCCACACCCCATCCCATGCGCCACTCCCACCGCACCCCGCGCTCCACTCCTGCCGCACCCCGCGCACCACTCCCACCGCACCCCGCGCACCACTCCCACTGCACCCTGCGCACCATTCCCAAACAACATCATTAAGGAACTCCTACCCAAAGTCAAACAGTCCGTCACACAAGGAATGAATTGCCATTTGCAACCGAGGGCCACTTTTTCACTGGTGCCCAAGACAATTTTATGCCCCAGTCCCACTTAGGCTGCAGATAATGAGGACTGGGCACACCAACCAAGAGACCATGAATATGGCACAGGATGCAGTATATACAACCAACAAAGAAAACAAGATGCTGAAGGGGGTTTGGAGGCAACCTAAGCCAAAAGGGCAATGGCAAGGAGACACCTGAACCCAATAAACAATCACTTTAACATTCTTTGAATGGGAATCAAGTGCATGCTTTGATCGGTAAAGTCTGTCTGTTGACTTGTTATAAGTATACATGGACCCAGATTATTTATTTATTCATGCAATGTTTGTCGGGTACCTGCATATTTATTCATTTATGCAATGTGTGTCGGATACAGGTATCCGACAAACATTGCATAGATAAATAAATTATCCGTCTCCATGTACCCGGCAAACATTGCATAAATAAATAAATAAACCGGTTCGTAGCTTAAAGAATATTTACTCAGCAACACTGGTCAAAACTATTATCCGCGTATTGAAGTAACTCATCACTAGTGCCATGGAAGTGGTTTAAAGTGTAATTGATATATAGTTTGGAAAAGAAGCGGCATGAAAGAAATAGCGCTGCTTTAAACTATTATTTTGGCCATTTTCTGGGCTTGCAGGGACGCACCATGGGCCCAAATGGGTCTCCGTTTGTACCGTGTCGGGGCCCACGGTGCGTCCCTGCAAGAGACGCCCACTCCGCACAGCCCACCACACCGTCCCTCCCATCTCAATGCCAGCACAAAACCATTTAGTGACTAATGGGCCACCATTAGCAGTTTCCTGCCGGTATTGTGATGGAAGGGGCTGGTCTTAGCTGCAGGGGGACCTAAAGTCTTTTTATTGGTGTGCTTATGTTCCCCACTACAAGTGGCATGAAAGTGGTCAGAGGGAGCCTCTGACTTCTGTAATGTCACATAGTACTTTTGTACTACGTGACATTATAGTCGGAAGGGGCAGCGCCAGCACCTGACCTGCAGAACTTTCCCCACATCAATGCGCTGCCCCACAAAATGGGGAATTCCATCCCCTCCAGAGGCTCCAGGGACCGGGGCAATTGCGTCCCCCGGGACTATTGCGCCCTGGGCAGTTGCCCGCCTCATCCGGGCCAAGAAAGGGCCTGGCCTCGGCCCTCAGGCAGGGCAGGGCAATTGGCAAATAAATTAGCAACATTTTTTGATTTATTATTGGCGCCAGCCAGGCCCATGGGCGCACGTGCAGTGTGCCCTCCTCCAGGCTATGGTCACACACTGACACTGAAGTGTGGATCGATTGGGGCTGGCTGGTGTTGTCGGCCCCGGCCAGTACAGAAAAGAGGAGCGAGTGGGTCACTAAATACTGAAGTTGTTCCCATCACAAGCACACACTGCCAAGCAGCAGCAGAATCAACAAATACAAACAGTTGCTGCATCCTGCCGTCACTGATTGGCCTTGTTTCAGGAATCCCGGTAGTAACTCCAGCCTGCCGAGGCAAGCACACTTCGTTCCTTCTGCTCCCGTCCTCGCAGGTAAGGCCAATTGCTGCATAGGCGTTTTATTTATTTTAAAATGGTATTGCAGAGATGACTGGGCCATCCAAGAACAGCCTCTGGAGGCCACAAAGCTAGACACCTTTGTCAAGGCTTAAGTAGTCATGAAAAAGGAAGCGCGCACTGGTGGTGGACTCTCCTCGGGAGATCAAAAGGCCAGTTCTCGGAAGACCTGGGTAGAGTGTCACCGTCAGCAGATCCTAGACAGTTGCACGTTCCAGCGGGATTGGATTGGTCAGTCCGTTGGCCGGGACAAAATCACTTCGAGGGCGGGGCCCTGGGGGCCGGTACCACGCTTGGGCCGGTTTGTGGGTTACTATGCCCCCCTAGTTCCCGCTCCCGAGCATATTGTTCGTCGTTCCCTCTTTCCTGGGCATGCACTGCTGACTTTATTTTAGTGCAAGAGTTTCATACATTTCACTGTTCGCTCAGACTTGTCTCATACTCTTCTTTGTCGTTGTGCTTCTTTTGATTGGAATAGCAATCATGCTAGTCTAACGAGATAAACAAACACCTACACGAACGCGCCTTGTGAATGATGGTATGAAGGATGGATGCAGGCGCTGGACCAAAAGCTGAGCGAAGTCTGCACAGCAGCTGGCTTGGGAAAGCGACTCAGCAACTACAGTAGAAACCGTCTCCGTGGACGGATGGCCCGTCTTCCGTATAATGCAAATACCCAGACTTGCAGGATGCATGCTTCACTTTCTTTGTTCCATTGGGGGCGACATGCTGTAGCATCAATTCATGGCCTTTAAAATACCCTGCACGGTGCAGCTTCCGATCTCCTTTAACACAAACGCTGGGAAATGGACATGACTAGCTAACGCCACATTAATCAAAGCCATGTTTTTAAAGAATGGTTCAAGTGTTGGGAATCACCTGCTCACACTTTCTGTCGTGTGACCAACCAGTGCGCAAAATATGTTTCAGAGCGTGGGGCTCTTGATGCCACCCATTTCTGCATTTGATACACCAGCTGCCTGGGGAGGCAGCTCCTTCTGCATAGTCCATTTCTTTCCCAAGCTCGGGACAATGTTCTTTACCACAATGGAGAATGTGAAAAAGCGCAGGGCTGCAAGACTGGGGATTGGGGGTGGAGGGAAAAGCGCACTACGCTTGGGGTACACTAGAGATGCTTCCTCTGATACCCGAGTACTCCAAGTCCCTTGAAATTAAATTTGTCTATACACTGCACAATGTGGAAGGGCCGCTGATATTCAAGCAGCATGCGACTAGTCATTTGTAAAAAGTAAACTTAACGAGTCCCAAGAAAAGGTTGCCTTGCACCCTATAAGAATTTGATTGTTTTTGTTTTTAGGTTGGGATGGTAGACATCATTTTTCTTTGTGATCTTACAGTTTCATGGTGCTGTCGGGAGCTAAAATGAGTGATCACGAAGGACACATTTAAGAATTTTGAATTCACAAGCATGAGCGAAACAAACCCCAATACTCGAACTACCATTTCTCTGCCGCGGTAATGCACTGCAGTGTGTTTCACTGTAAAGTCCACATTGTAATGTCATAATTTTAGAATGCCACCTCTCCAACATTAACATTGGGAGCTATGTTGAATTGTACATACATGTTAACTCTCTGCATATGTTTAAAGTAGACTTTACCACTCACATGGAGTAGTGATATTGTTTATGTGTGTCTCTCCTAAATATATTTAACTTCCTGTGAAATATTTGATGCAATACATATTGCATAAATGCATGTATTTTAATGCTGAGACAGACGTGCTTGTACAGCTATCGGTGGGTATGTAGCTGGTGCTTGTTCTTGGAGGTTTGAGTAACACTGTTCAAGACCAGTTCATCACCTCTTAAGAGTGGCTAAATGTTTGCGGTCATACGAATGACAGTGTAGATCTGAAATTGTTGATTCTCTGACCTGAGTCACAGCAGCAAACTGGTCATTGTTACTAAAGATTAAGAGTAAAAGCAGACTAACATAACCAGGCCTGTTCGGGTTTGACCCTCTTATTGCTATTTTCTGAGGTTCATGAAATTCAGCAGATGCCAGCCTTGACAATTTTGTTAACTCATAGTCCCCACTCCCGCTGCTCAGCCCATGACACATGCATGAGATCACAGGTCGGGGGAGGAGGGGCGCCAACAATGCTTCCCAACTGGGGTGTAATCTGTTGTAAAACCGGCCCTGCTTTCTGGTTATTATCTTTAATTATTCTGCTATTCTCCTTGTAGCTGGCTCGCCAGCAGGAAGGTGTCTGGCTTCCCCTCCCACGCCTTCCAGGGCTTGTGCCTGGTAGCAGGCAGTCTTTCTTTTCTCTCCACCACATATAGAGTGAACAGGACTCTCTCTTCGCTGTCTAGCAGTGGGAGGGACCTGCCACTCTCAGCTCTTAGGCAGAGCTGCTCCAGTTATTCGGAGACCATCAGGAACGACGGAGAGACCAGTCAGGTTTGTTGTTTTTGGTTGCCTTATACACATTTTGTTTGCCCTTAGTGGTTCACCCTATATTTATTTCCTTTCACTGGTTGCCTAGCGAGGCTGGTGGGTGACTGGACGCCGCTTTTAATTGTTAATGCCATTCATTTTTTATTTCTATTATTATTTTAATTGTTCTGCTATTTGCCTTGTAGCTGGCTCGCCAGCAGGAAGGTCCCTGGCTTCCCCTCCCAAGCCTTCCAGGGCTTGTGCCTGGTAGCGGGCAGTCTTTCTTTTCTATACACCACGCATAGAGTGAACAGGATTCTCTCTTCACTGTCTAGCAGTGGGAGGGACCCAGCTATTACGATATGTGTTTATTTTCAGGTACTCGCATCAAAGTCTCACCAGCCTGAGCCGCGGACAGCAGCGACGGCAGAAATAATGCAATCTACAATATGCGTCAGTCTCTAGTGGGCTTAGCCCCCTCTGACACAGTATTTCCTCTTCAGTTTGACGCAACACAAATATTGCTTCCTGTCGTTGAGGTGATCCTTAGCAGGAAATTCACTTTGAATGCCTTCCAACTCAATACGCGGTCTTTGGTGGCTCACGCCACGTCTATCTTTGAGTTACTGCAAGATGACACCCTGGACTTGCTTGCTACAAGATTCTTCATTTTGATTGATTTGCACCCCATCCTGGTGGCGGCGTTGGTATCATTTTTAAATCTAAATTTAGATTGTCTGTGTTACCTGTGCCCCACAAATTGGGTATGGCAGCGTTACTCCTACGCTGGTAGTAGATGCCTCCTATCCCATACATTTTTTAACCGTATACCGCCATCCTGGCCCCTATACTGCTTTCTTATCTCCTTTCCTCGACTTGGTGGCCTCTCCTAGGGTAAGGTTTGCCAGTATCGTGGAGTTGGGAGACTTTAACATCTTATTACTAAACTAGCCACATTCTTTGGCAAAAGGCCAAGATCAAGCTTTTACTGATCTTGGCCTTTTACCAATTTGTATCTCAAGTTACCCACGATATAGGTGGGATTCTTGAACTTATTTTCTCTACCAAGTTGGCCATTACTGTGGCTCTGCCGAAAAAGGTATTATGGTGTGATCACTTTCTGATACCTTTTAAAATATTCTGTCCTTGTCCTCCTGCTGCCACTTGCTTGGCTAGTCTTATGAAACGCAGTTGGCATACTGCTGATCTTTCTCGAATGGTATCCTTTATTAATTCAGAATGCCGCAACTCACTGCTAGTGGATCTGTCTTTTCTATCTAAAAAGTTGGAGGCGGCCGCCAATTCGGTGGCTTCCTTAAAAGTCATTGGGAAGAAGATACATCCTTCCAGATACATCCTTCTGCACCCTGGTACACAGATGAGCTTAAAGCAGCCCATTTGAAAGTGAGGCAGGCCGAGCATAGGTGGTGCGGGTCCTATGACCATAATGCTAAACTACTCTACCGCCAGCTCAATCGTGTCTACCATGCACTTATCTGTGCCACAGAACAGGCCTTTTTTACATCCAAAGTAGAATCTGCACTCAGTGATTACTTTTCTTCCTCCACCTGTTTTACCCCCATGGCTCAACCTACCCAGCAATTATGTGATACACTTTCTGAGTGTTTTATCTCTAAAATAAAAGATATTTGTGACCTCATCGGCACCTCTGATCCTCCCCCGACTAACAATGCTGTAGTCACTGACCAGGGGAGTTGCTAGGTCTGGAAAAGACCCGGGGCTAAGCTGATGTCGGAACTGTTGGGACTCGGGGCTAGCTAGTCTTTTGGCTGTACCTCCTGAGATTCTATCTGGGGCTACAACCAAAAGATCAGGGGCTATAGCCTCCTTAGCCCCACCCTAGCAATGCCCCTGTCACTGACCCTACGCCATCCCCCCAGTCTGGACCCACTTTCCTGAGTTCTCATTGCCCGCTCAAGCCCTCCACTCTGCAACCGCACTTCTTGTGGCCATTCCCAAGTTTTGCCGGATCAGAATGGGTGGCTGTGCGTTTTCAGTAGCGGCGGCCAGAAATCTGGAATAATCTGCCTGTTTCTCTTAGGCAGGTGGAGAACCATCTTCAATTCCGTTATCTTCTGAAAACTTTACTGTTATAGGTCCATAAGCTCTTTGCCGTCTGTGTCCTGTGTGCCATGATGCCCTTGGGAGACCGTGCTCGCTACAAATGATGGTAACATAACATAACATTACATCTTTGTTTTGATGAGCTCTTTGTTCTTGTGGCTCTGGTACTATAGATATCTCTGATTCTGTCAACACTGCAATATTAAATAGCATGTTGGTTCTCTCTCAGGGGTGCAGCCTGTATGCAACCCAAGGTGGGGGGTCCCATCAAACACAGGCTATCAATTTGCTTAATGAGATCAGCCCCAACTTGATTCTAAGGAGAGGCATGGATGTGTTCTTCTGCAAGGCAGGGCCGCCAATATATAAGATCTCTTCTGTCCAAGCAGTTGGTTATCAGTTTATATGGCAGGTCAGTCTAGAGATGAATTGTGACAGCTGTGGAAATGTTTACATTTTGGGAAATCAGTTGTGGGTACAAGTCAAACAAGAGATGCATTAGATAGCAAGGATAGCTTTGACAAGAAGCCCTGTACTTGAGTACAAATGGATGGCTTTGGCATTCACATGGCAGGGTGCCTGAAAATAGCAAAGGCAGCTACATTAACCATTAAAAGAGTGAGGCAATAGGGCAGTGAAAGGGGATAGCTGTAAACAAAATTAGATACAAACATACAGTGGCACCATTCAGCCAAGAGTAAGTAAATGCAATACTCCTTCCAGTGAACGGAGGTGCATTTTAAGGCAGTTTTGAAGCTTGGCATGGGTTGATGCAAGTTCATGTGGTGGCGGGAAAGTAGGGAGAAGAAATGAAAGCAAGTTTGTACAAGGCAGTTGAGGAACATAGAGGTTGAGGAATGCTGCAAATCACAAAGTACGAGGAGGATAGTAACGATAGAGAAAAAAGTTAGCCGGGTGGTGGGGGCAACCATGAATAGATTTGTAAACTAGCAGAAGGAATTAAGGCGGTGGTGAATACACATGTATATTCATTCCAACCAGAGGCATTGCATATCGGTGGGTGAGGACCGTGAGAGGTTAAAGAGGGGGTGTGTAATAAAATTGAGCATTTTTTTGAGTGGGGTAAAGGAGTAAAGCAGGAGTCCCATAAGAAACTGGGGCACCAAATCAGCCTGCTGAGGACAAAGGTGGAGATGAAGGTCCTGGCAGAATGGAAGGTATGAAAGGGGCAGAATTTCCAGAAAGTGGAGGGGGTTAAGCCTGGTGGCTGTGAAAGTAGAGGCATTGAACTGTTAACTTTTCAGATTCCTGTTGAAGAGAACCCCTAGGTTGCAGGCCTTGTGGAATGGAGTGGGGATGTTCAAGGGGAAAGAAAAAGGAAATTAGCAGCATTTCAAGCAGAGAGGTAGATTACTTCAGTTTCAAAGGAATTGAGCAGCAAGGGAAGAATCATCCAGTGAGTGATGAATGGTGGTCAGGTAGTCAATGATACGAAGGGAACATTCAGCTGTAAAATGGTGATGGAGAAGATGATTTGGGTGTTGTAGAAGAGACGATATGAGAACACAAAGGAGGAGTTGAGCTTGCCAAGGGATGTGGTATAGAGGGTGAATAGAAGGGGGAACCAGGACAGACCTGTGGGGTTGCTAACTGGAAGAGCAGTTGCAGAGGAGTTACCAGCATTTCCAGAGAGGGAAAGGTGCAATCGATAAGTAAAAGGTAGTCCAGGTAAGGGCAATGCCTTGGAACCTGAGGTGTGAGGGAGTCAGGAGGAGGGATAATTGGTCAACAATGTCAAAGGCTGCTGAAATGAGTAAGGAGGACAAGGTTATGGAAGTGATGAGAGTGGTGTCCAGTCGAAAAGATGCTGGAGATGTAGGCAAGCACTCTTTCCATGGAATGATGGCTACAGAGCTCATACTGAAGGGGCCACTGAGTTTGTGCATCTCCAGACAAGTAATAATGCAGTTGAGCAGCACATGCTCACGGATTTTAGAATAGTGAGATAGAACAGAGAAAGGCCAGCAGTTAGACTGGTTATTGGGGTCAGACATAGGTTTCCTTAGGAGGGTAAAACGGTGGCCACCTTATAGGTGGTCTGAAATATCCCCAACAGACAGGTAAAGTTGAAAAAGTAGAACAGTTAAGGTGTGCCACATTCTTGATTGTGTGAGGTACAAAATAGAAGGGTTGGCAGACCGAAGGATAGGTGTCACTTTAGCCATAGAGGTGGAGGAAAAGTCAATGAGGTTGGGGAAGATGCAAGCGATAGGTGGGGCAGAGAAGAGTGGAGGAAGGAAAAGAGATTAACTAGAATGTCAAGAATTTGAGATTTCTAGTAGTGAAGTAACAGGCAAAGTCATCTGCAGAGAGATGAAGGTATGGAGAGCGGGTGACTGGGGCAAGCATGGACTGGAGGGTCCTGGATAGTTTCCGTAGACGAGGGTGATGAGATGACGTTGATATAGCATGTCTTAGTAGAATGAAGGGCAGAGAATAACCAGTGAGAAGATTCTTTGTAAGTGGTATGAGCTGGGAAACAGGCTTTGTGGTGTAGGCACATGTGCATGTCTATTCTACGTTTTTGGATAGGGAAGGGGAGGGCCAAGAGAGAAACGTAGGCGGGATGGGGTAAAAGAACAGCTGGAAAAATTGATAACAATTGAAAGGCAAATTGATACAAATTAGAAAGGGCTTGTTAAATGTTAAAGGTATTTGTACCGCGCACCGTCACCAACGGAATTGGTCCCCAGGCGCTCTGGCGGATCTGCAAATGATAAGGTGGGATGGGTTAGTAAGGTGAAGAAGGAGTAGGATATTGAGAGGAGTGGTGTTCTGTTGGCAGCTTCAGCTCGGCATACACCAGATACTGAGCTTTGGTGCAGATATTGGATCGGTGTCAGGCCGCGTGTGCTGTTGCTCCGGCTTATGTGTTGTTGCAGTGTTGTGAAGTGCGTGCGGCTTGCTCTGCGAGAGATAGTTGTGTGAGTTTTTTGAGTGAGATAAGTATGCAGAATTTGAGTTTATATTGCTTAGTGGGTTACCTGATCTTTAGCATGCTAAAATTCACAGTTCTATCCAGGTGCGGCCCCTGTCGACCCTCACACCTCTATCTGGATGCGGCGCAGGCCAATGCCTAGGATTCCATCTAGGTGTGGGCATGTCAACATTCACAGTCCCATCCAAATGCAACGCAGGCCAATATTCACAGTTCTGTCTAAGTGTCGACATGCCAACATTCACAATTCTGTCCGAGTGTGGATATGCTAACATTCAGAATCCTATCTAGATGCAACGCAGGCCAATACCAATATTCACAATTCTGTCTAAGTGTGGACATGCTAATATTCACAATTCTGTCTGAGTGTGGAAGTACTAACATTCAGAGTCCTATCTAGATGCAACGCAGGCCAATATGTGCTTTATGAACATGAACAGCATCAAACACTTGAGGTTCCTGTATGTAGAAACTAGACCGTTCACCCTTGTAGAGTTCAGCAGATGCAAAGGTCCAAGGAAATAAGGGAGGTGCTGCAAGGGATGCCATGAAGTAATCTCAGACAAGTCAGGAGGATTC
The DNA here is from genome assembly GCF_040938575.1 of Ambystoma mexicanum. NCBI lineage: Eukaryota > Metazoa > Chordata > Amphibia > Caudata > Ambystomatidae > Ambystoma > Ambystoma mexicanum. Next base: position 346,865,450 of record NC_090926.1, read on the forward strand.
CGGTTGAGATATACAAAGTATAGAGCAAGATCAGGGTCTGGGCGTGTGATGCAAGCCGAGTAATACAATGGTAATCCAAATGCAGAGGCTCAAACAATCCAAAAGGGGAAGTCCAACGGCTCACCAAAGTCCAAAACATTACAAAAAGCAGTCACAAGGATTCTGTCACATGAAACAGACTAATTGAGAAGTGCTGCGTGGCAAACACACTTGGCTAAATGCTGGCATGCCCAAGCTGCTTGTCCCCCGATTGGCCGGGCGTCAAATAGTCGTCTAATGTCAGACGTAGTAATGTCTTGTGCATGGCTTTCTGGTGATTCTGGTTTGATGAGGACTGTTCCCCGTGGTCCAATGGCAATCGCCATTCAGTGACTGAACGCATCTGGGGCCGCCACCTCCTCGAGCACCACTTGTGACAGTGTACCGTATTGAATACATTTAGGCGAAAGAGTGACAAGATGTTTTTTTTTTCAAACTTTCTTTTTATTGGTTTTATGAATACAGCTTTCTAGATAACATCAGAGCTTGGGCTTCTTAAAAACTTTAGTTTAGTAAAGTAAAAAAATGAAACAAATAACAGAAATAATGATAGAACCAAACATAATTTCAACTATGGGAGAGGGGGAGAGGCGAGGGGGGGAGACATAAGGGAACAGCAGCATTCACATTAAGCCAAGTCAGGAGTCCTGTTTTCACCACGGTTTATTGGATGGGCCTTTCCTTCTGCCTGAGTTCATCCGGCAGCGTAGGCGGTGGGTGATACTTCCAGCCATTGCACTCGGTCTTTTCACCAGACGTGCCTATTTCTGCTATGTCGCCTTCTGGGCACTTTTAGTCTATTTTCTCCATCCATCTCAGGGTTGGGGGTTGTCTAGCCAAACCCGGGAATTGCTACTTGTAGTCCAGAAAAGGGGTCCAGGTTTGGTAGAATTTGCTTCTGTTGCCGAATCGAATGGCAGTGATTTTCTCTGCGGCGACTATATCCCAACATTTGGCCCACCACATTGGGACCGCAGGGCGCTCTGGGTTTTTTCATAGTCATAGTCTGGCGATTGATATTTTAGCTGCAGTTAGAAGATGCAAACATAGGTCTGCCAGGTGTCCGGTTAATGGCAATTAGCCCTCACTTGTCGCCCTCAGCAGGACGATTCCTGGGTCCCACAGAGTTGTAAGACCTGTCATTAGTTTCATTTGGTCGAGGACACTTCTCCAGAAATGTGCGGCCGTCAGCCAGGCCCATAGCAGGTGGAATAATGTGCCTTTGTCTGGGCATCCCCTCCAGCATTGCTCCGGGATGGCGGGGTTACACTTGTTCAGTATCTCCGGGGATCAATACCATCTGTAGCATACCTTGAAGGCACCTTCCTTGTTGGTTATGCATTTGGAACTTTTGTGTACTCGGGTCCAGATTCGGCTCCACTCCATCGGGTCAATTTCTCTACCTATGTCCTTTTCCCATTTCGTCATATAGGCCTCTTTCTTGTTTGGGTCCGTTTCGTCGAGTAGTTTGTACAGAGTGGATATTTGGGGGGTGGCAGTAAGTGTTCTCTCGAGGGCTGAAAGCTCTCTTCCGCCGTTCTGCCTTACACCTTAATTTGACAGCCAGCCAACCTTTCTGTCTCTGGGATCAGGAATTTGGCTTTACATGCCTCAAAAGTCGGCGATGACCTTCAGCCCTCCTTCTTTCCATTTATCGAAGCTGTTCGGGGAGATGCCTGGGGTGAAGTCCGGATTGTCCCAGATGGGGGTGAGCGGGCCCACCGAGGATCTGCAGTTCCAGAAGCATGCTGCTTTCTTCCAGCTCTTTGCTGTGTTTCTCTTGGCTGTCACGGGCCCCACATTGGCAGGGTTGCCGGGGCTTTTCAAGTGTGGGAGGAATTCGCTTAGTTTCCATCCAAAGGCCTGAGATAGCTGAGTTGCCAGGCATTATCTGTTGACGTCAGGGACCCCTAGGCCGCCCATCGCTGTGCTCTGAAGCATGATGGGCCTCGGTATTTGCGGTTTCTTTCCTTCCCAGACGAACCGTAGAATGTCTACCTGCAGCTTTTGAATTGTTTTTTTTTCATTGTTACTGGGAGGGCCAGGGAGTGGTAAAACAGTCTTGGAATTAGGTTAATCTTTACTGCTGTGATACTTCCAAACCAGGAGATTTCTTGTTTTTGCCATCTGGTTAAGTCCTTCCGGAACTCCGAGAATAGTGGGCGGATGTTTGTTGTGTAGATTCTTTCCGTTCTACTTGGCATCTGCACCCCTAAATACCTGAGGCATCGCTTTGCCCATGGGAATGGGAAGTTGGCTTCCAGGGCCACCCTGCGTCTCCCCTGCACATGGATGCCCATCACTGCTGATTTCGTCAAGTTTACTGTGAAGCCCAAGGTCACCCTGAATGCTTCTAGTTCCTGCCAGACTGCTTGCATGGACTCTTCCGGCTGCGTGGTTGTCAGCAGCACGTCGTCGGCGTATAGGGCCACTTTATAGGATTCTCCTTTGACCGTGAGGCTGTTTATTGCCGGGATTAGTTGGATTCTGCATGCAAAAGGTTCCATTGAGAGCGCAAATATGAGGGGGGCATGGGGCATCCCTGTCTAGTGCCTCTTGTGATGCAGATTCTCTCCGATTTGGCTCCATTCACCCTGAGTTGCGTAAAGGGGTGTTGGTAGTTGGATAGTATCCATTTTGAAAGTTCAGGCCGAATTTACAGTGCCTTCATGTTTCTTTGATGTACCCCAGTCCAGCATGTCGAATGCTTTATGTGTCTCGAGCGACATGACTACCAGTTCTGACACCATTCTGTTTGCTGATTCGATTGTGTTCATAGTGCGTCTGATGTTGTCATGTGTGTTGCGGCCAGGGATAAAGCCGGTTTGATCAGGGTGGATTATGTCTGGGAGAATTGGCCCTAGTCGCTTAGCCAGGATTTTTGCAAACAGCTTGGCATTGTTGTTTAGCAGGGTTATGGGTCTGTATGAGGAGCACTGGCATCGATCCTTCCCTGGTTTTGGAATAAGAACTCTGAGTGATTCTTTCATCGAGGGGGTTGTGGAACCCGTCTCGAGGAAGGAGGTGAACAGGGTTGCTAGTTATGGTGACAGGATGTGGGCGTACTGCTTGTAGAATTGGGCTGTAAATCCATCTGGGTCCGGTGCTGTGTTTTTCAGAGTGGGGATAGCTTCTACGACTTCCTCTGCAGTGATTAGGTTTTCTAGTGCTTCCAGACGAGGGTGCGTTGCGACTTTGTGGGCTGATGCCAGGTATCCCCGCTGCACCAGCTTGGATGTTGGGGGTCTGGACATTATTTCTTTGTGTGTGTTCGCTGGAGGTTAATAGCAGGTCGATTTGCGAGTGCCCTCTGTGGACGTGCGAGAAGAATCTGTAGTCCCTCTGCGCTCTGTTGATCAGGCTCCAAGTATCGATGGTCTCGGTTTCTTGCAGGAATTCCAGCCATGGCTAGAGCTTTGGCATAGTTCTCCCTGGTGGGGGGGAGAGTTTTGTCCAGATCTGGATCGGGGGTTAGATTAAAGTCTCCCCCAATTAGTATGCAACCCTTGGGGAATGCTGCCATTACTGGCAAAAGGTTTCAGAGGAAGCAGTCTTGAGCGCTGTTCGGGCAGTAAATAGCTGCTAGAGTGATGGGGAGGCCGACTAGGAGGCCTTTCAGGAGTAGGTATCGGCCTTCTGGATCTCTTTTAGCTGTGATCTGGGTAAATAGTAGGTTGCGGCTGAGGAGAATGGCTACTCCTCTCTTTTTCTGGCCAGATGTGGCGAAGAAGCGTTTTGGGTAGCGGAGGAATGAGATCCGTTTTTCATCTGCCGCTAGTAGGTGTGTCTCTTGTAGGCAGACGTCTGTTGATAATTGCGAGAGCTTCCGTTCCATCGATTTCCTCTTGCCGGGAGCTGTCAGGCCCTGGACATTCGAGGTCATCATGGTGAGTTCCCTATCCTGGGAGGTTATTTATGTTCTGCGTGGTTGCTCTTTGTGCTGTTACTCTTGATTTTGTCTGTGTCATGTGACTTGGGTTGTATCCGCTTAGTTAACGGTTCCCCCCTAGTAAACTCCTGTCTCCCATTGTCCCCCTCCACCCCGATCCCCCCTGCCCAACAACAAACTGGTTTTCCGGGCCAGCCTTCGACCAACGGGCCTATAGCCGGGCCAACGAAACCAACTATCTTGGAGGCGGGTGCGCCTCTTGCGTATCCAGTGAAGCGAGTGATTTCACTCCCCCGCGGGCTGAGGTTAGGGGCCCAGCAACTGCACAGGGAGGGTCCTGTGTAAAGTCTCTATGGTTCTATAGGGATAGATCTTGTCGGTAAGGGCCACTTTTCCTGTTAGGTGGAGGGTTCTGGGGTAACTACGGCGATGTCCAAGGATTCCTCCTAAGTTGCCGTGCCGCTTGTGCACGGGGGAGATTCCTGGGATTTTGCAGGGTTTAGGCTTGATCCATGGGTCCCCTCATCGAGCGTTGGCATTCTTGTTTTTGGAGGGTGGACCGCGCACCCTGCGGCGGCTCTCCACATGGGACCATGATTTCAGGGCATCCCGCCAGGTCCCTCTTAGGTTAGGCGCCTCTCCGTCAGATTCTTCCTTTCCGGCCTCTGGGTTCTTAAAGTTTTCTTCCTCTCTTGGGGAGAGTATGAGCCGTGGCTTCCCTTCCCATGTGAAAGCCAGGGCTGTGGGGAAGCTTTAGCGTATGTGATTTTCTTTTCGCTGAGCCATTCTGTCATTGGTTTTAGTGCTTTCCTTTTTGCTAGGGTTACTGTTGCCAGGTCCTGGTACAGGGATATGGAAGCGTCTCTGAAGTGTATTCGGGCTGAGCTCCTGGCTTCCAGCATGATTTCTTCTTTGACTCGGTAGAAGTGGACCCTGGCTAGGAGGGTTATGATGAAGCAGAATAGGTCATTCATGTAGGAACCCAGGTCTTCATCAGGGATTGATGACAGGATACCCCTTAGGCGGATATTATTGCATCTGGATCTGTTTTCTGCATCCTCCTGTTTGGCTTCTAGAGTCCGCATCTGGCCTCGAGAGCTGCGATCCTGTTAACCCCAGCCCCGATTTCAAAGTTTTGTTCGCAAATTGTGGCCTCAATTTCTTCAGTTCTAGCTTCGATTTCCCCCACTCTTTTGTCCAGGGATTTGAGTTTGCTTTTAACTTCATCTGTCCCCCTTTGGTATTCCTTGGTGATGGCCACCAAGAGATCCTGCAGGTCCCCTTTTGTGACTGTTTGGGTAATCGGGTCTGAGGCCATTTCTGGACAGTGACCTGATGTTGTGTTATCGTTGTGCTCTCACTTTTTTGGCATTTCAGCCGCTGGGGTTGTTAGTAGGGCAGCAATGTCTGTCTGCTTCGATGGTTTGGGGTTCCTGGACATTTTGCTGGCCCAGCTCTGTTTTCCGCCGTGTGGGTTCGGGGGGTTTGTTTGCTTTTCCGTTTGCTCCACGCACCCTGTGGGAGCTGGCTGTTGACTGGGAAGATGGCGGCCAGGCCTGGGAGCAGGAGGCGCTTCGGGGTTCCCTGTTTGTTGGTGTGCTGCGGGGCTGGAGAGTGCTCTGGCTAGTTTATGAGGAGGGTAGCTGCGATTTATGGGCTGCGGTCCCGGCGGGGCGGCGGCGCTGGAGTGGCTGGCTGGACCGTTACACGTTATATTTGGGTTATATTTGAGTGGGAGTGTTCCGTTCAGGGCTCTCCTTGGGACCGGTTCCAGGTGGGGAGGGAGACTAAGCCCAGTGTTGTGTCTTGCGTGCTTAGGACTTTTCCTTAGGGCATACCTCCCTCTTTCCAATGAGTAACTTGAGGGACCTCAGGAGGGATCCTTGCCAGTCTATTTGGCCTGCCTGTGGGACCCCTGCGGCGGTTGGCTGGTGGCTGTTTGCTTCCCCTGGTGCGGCAGGTGCCGTCTTACCTTCCATGCCAACACCGGCCCCAGGCTTCAGCTGTTGTCGAGGCGGCTGAGTGGAGGGTGCCTCCGACCCCTTGCCCCGTCGCGGGCCTCCTTACAGGGCTGATGGTTTTGAGGGGGCGGGAGGGCACCGCTCGCAGAGAAGAGCCAGAGTTCAGCCACTACCGGGCGCCCAGTCCTTGCAGGCTCGGAGGCTTGGGCAAATTCAGTTGGCTGGGAGGTGCTGGTTTCAGAGCCTGCTTCGGTGCGTGGGGGGGGTTCAGGTTGGTGGGAGCCTCGGTTCTACTGCGTTGAGGAGCTGCAAGGCCCCCCTGGCTATCGGATGGAACTGTGATGATGGGGTGGTAAGCATGCTTCCCACCACCAGCCCTGCTGCGGATTGCTCTGGAGTAGCTGTTGTTGGGTGGGGGCGGGCACTGCCGGCCCCCCCCCCGGAGCGTTTGATCTTTAGGAGTGTTTCTTTGGGCGAGGCAGGGTTAGGGCTGTGGTTACTTCCACTGGATTCAGCTCTGTGCCTCTCCTGGGGGATGGGTCGCTGCTGCCGACAGTCCGCCTTGGCTCATTGAAGGAGTCGCTGCGATTGCTGGAGCTCGGATGGGATCCCTGGGGCTCGGATTGACAGAGCTTGCACAGGGATCGGTGAGGGTTGCTGGATTACCAGTGGGCGGCAGGGGCTGCAGTCAACGTTTTCGGCCCCCGGTGGCTGGTACTATGTTCGAATGGAAGACCTAGTGCCCACTATAGTCGACGGTGATCAGAAGGTATAAGGGTGCCAAAAAAGTATTTGTTTGTATTTGAAGAACAGGGGTGTCACAATTTAACATAAATGACTTACCATAATAAATTTACAGATGGTGAAGGTATTCCCATAAATGCTGCTTTTACAATTTATTTTATTCGTGTTTTGGCTTACGAATAAACCTTTCACCAATTACAAAATGCTAAAGCACACATTAATAAAATCACATATCCCTCATTTAACAACCACCACTCCCCTCCTAACCATTGCGAATAGCCTTAGTAATCATGTGTCGTATCCCAATAAAAAGGGAAAAGAAATTCCACTCCACGTCTAAGAAGTCCACAATCCCCACACATCACGGTTCTAAAACATAATAAAACATGCTAAACTCCCATCATTTAGGTTGGTTTCTCTCTACGAGGACTAAGCTCTTATTACTCTCCCTACCTGAGGTTTTTAGGTAGATTTCTCAGTCACATTACCCAGCCCTTGAAAGATGTCTTCCAAGAAATAAATCAGTGCAATGATAAGGCTCACACTCTCTCCTCCCATGAGCCTACTCCACCATTCATCTAGGGAGGGTGTACTCAACCTGTTAAAACTTTTGCCAAGATATAACTTTCTCTTCTCCGTCAACCCCTTACAGCTCAAAGTTAAGTGGAATAACGATTCCTTGACTTCTAGCCTGCTGCAAAATCTACAGTTGATGTCTAGTCCCTGCCACTGTTTCCTGATCAATAGCATTTCCTTCATGGAATATAGATTTAGTCCAAACCTCAAGAACCTTGCTCGAATAAAGCTGCACGAAACAGTCCCATATATTTCGGGATTGTGTTCCTGTGGCGACATTCCACTTTAAAATTGCAGTATGTCTTGTACTCCCCTTTTGCAGTGAATCTGTCCACCCAATCATATTTCCATAGCTTAGTTTTAATTTCCTCTAGGTTGGTCACCAATTCAAGTTCCGCCATTCCCAAGGCCGTCAGTAATTTAGAGCATGCAGATTTCCGACTTTCAAGCCAGGCTTACTTTTTGCATCGAAGGCATCTTTCAAAACTCTGAAACCTCTTACAAAGTGCTCTGTTCTGCATTTCCTGTACAAGATCAGTGTTTTCCACTCCATCATTGCACATAGGGACGTAAGGCCCAGCTTGTAACTAATTGTAATTGCAGGCATTGGTGTACTCCTAGGTATGTCTAAAACTCTCCACCAGAACAGACGTTCTAATACAGCCCACCATGCACGATCGTTTGCAAGAAATACCTCTGCTCCGTCAGTTACTATGGCCATCACCTTGGCCTTATAGAACTTAATCACTGGGATCATTGAGAACTTCCCAAATCTTTTTTGTAAAATCTGCACTTGTGAAGCCAGATGTATGACCTTCACCTTTAGTTCGTCTGTCCTGGGGCTATCATTTAGACTTGTGTTCATTAGCATGCCCAGGTATACGAAGGTGGGTGTCACAGTTATTTGTTCCTTTTTTAGTGTCCAAATAGGTCTAGTGCGCCTTTTCCCCACTGCATGTTCCAAAATGAGAATTTTGGTTTTGGGAACATCGATCCTGAGCCTATTCTTCCTTACGTACTCCTGTAGCGTGTTTAGTTGACGCTGGAGTCCAATGGGCGTTTGGGCGATTAAGACCAAATCATCTGCGTAAAGCAAGTGTCCCACACGCCACCCATTGAGCTTCGGTGGGAACAATCTGACCCTCTATAGGTCTGCCCCTAGGTCAGAAATTAAGAAGTTAACGAGTTCCGGTGCCATAAGGCACGCCTGCTTTAGACTGCGCTTTGTTTCTACAGACTCTGATAGCCTCCCCCTCGCATCCAATTTTACTCTCAAGCTTGTATCAGAATATAGGGACTGAATTACTTGTAACAGCCCCCAGTCTCCAATTTTTCCCATAGCAGTTGTCTATCTACTGAGTCAAAAGCCTGTTCAAGGTCCACAAACACCAAATATATTTTATTTGGTCTTAAGGACTTTCGTCTTCAGGATGTGAAGGAGAAAAACATTTAGCGTTGTCCCTGCCTGCTTCATAAAGCCTTACTGGTATAAGTCAAAACTTGCTGAATCGGGAATCCACCCTCTCAGTCTTTTTAACAACAATGCTGCCAGTGCTCCAGATAAGATTTTGAGGTGGGAGTATTTTACTCCCTATTTTTAAACTTTGAGAGTAAATGTGATTTTAAGAGAGTAAAAATGACTTTTCTCCTTTGCAAGAATGTAAAATGTATGCAACACCCTGCTGACGAGTGCAAAAACTGTATGGAATCCATTACTAGGCGGCAGCTTTCTGCATTGTGACAGAATACACCTTTGATTATTTCTCTATAGTCTGGTCATTTGACCTCTCCTGTATATATTTAAATGTTGAAAACACAAAAAGCTAGCCAATTACACAGAAAAGCAAGCATGAATTGTATTGTGTGTTTTGAGGTTCGATATAAAAATTGTCTTTTGATGTTTAATGAAAGTCTTCATTTCCTCAAGCTATTACTACCTGATGGTGTGCCAATGTTATAATACCACAGTGCAGAGAGGCAAGTACTCCATGCTGAATTCTATACCTAAGCTTATGGTCAAGTGGTTATTTATGTAGTGCTTTTGGCAAAGTGCTGTACATTGAATGAACATATTTATAACAATTATCACCAAACCGAAGTGGGTACACCTTTATTGACCTCGAAAGGAGGAAAGGCTGAGTTAGCCTTGCCAGGATTCGAACCTGCAACCTACAGATCACGCACAGATTGCAGCAACAAGTGCTCAATCGGCTGAGCTATCTTATTGGCTTACAACCTTCAGATGTCAGTAAACTGTGTATTGACTGAGGTATAATAATCACAGTGCCTAGATGTTGGACGAAGCACGTATGAAGCGCTACATAAAGTTAAATACCTATCTGAATTATCACAGGGATAGGTTTTGCTGAGTTTCTATTTCAATTACAAATGTAACTTTCATTTGTTGGTTTTTTAACAGAGCTTGCACTTCCTGGAGAGTCGGGTTTTGGATGTTTGTATTGTAGTCTTGAAGATTTGGAAGGCTAGAACACCTGTGATTGGTGTAATGACACTCACCCTTGAGCAAAGACTCTGCTGCCACTGGCCATTTATAATAATGTACCCCATTGACTGCGAGGTTGAATGGATGTAAACTAGACTGTGCATAATCATCATTTTACACACTGTTTTTATAATTAGAGTGTAAATTAAATTATAAGCGTAAAAATGATCTGCCTCCGCATGATTATGCACACAGCACCAGAACTCTGAAAAATATAATTGTGTAATATTGGTTTGCTTTCACTACAAAATATAAATTCTCAGTTGCATCTTAGTTTTCCATCTTATTAATTATACAGTCCTAAAATGCTAGTAAAATAAATATGCACAGTGCTTCTGTTTACTCCACACACACCACAGCTGAAGCTGAATGAAAAGAAACCATTCCTTTTATCACAGTGTGCGGTTTCTTTTTTTGAAAGGCTTCAGAGAAATACATTCTGTTTCAGAGACTTTTCTCCATGCCTTAAATACATCCATGTAGATAAAAATCAAAAGAAGCATTCTGGTTTCTCTCAAGTAACCTGACCTTTGCTCTAAACTTGTGTGTAAATGTACACAGGAAAATAATAAAGCTGTTGTATTTCTAAGACTTTCATGCTTTAAAAGGCCCGGTACGCACCTTAACTGGAGGCCTGAGTGCTGCATAGATTTTCCCGATCACATCTAACAGAGCAATAGGGCGATGATTGCTTGGGTTGTCCCGGACTCTCTTTTTAAAGATCGGGACAATTATTGAGGTTTTTCTGGAACCCGGGACCTTTCCTACCTGCTCAATATTTGTAAAGAAGAGCCTTAGAAAATCCGCCCAAGCCCTAGTCTCATATTTCAGCATAACGTTGGTTAGGCCGTCCGGCCCTGGTGCTATAAAGTTATTTGCCTTCATTATTAAATCATAAATGTCTTCTTTCTCACACCCCAAGGCCCAGGGACTCCCTTTAAATGGCTTCTCAGTCTCACTCCCTTCCATCAGGTTGTCAAAGAGATCTTTATAGTGCTTCACCCATCCTTTCTCAGATACTGCGTTTACTTGAATCGCTCTGGGTCCTATCCCACTGAACTTATCAGTTTCCATACCTGCGCTATGTTCTTGTTTCGCATCTGTAGTGACATGGATTCAGCATCAGATTGATCAAGCCTCCATTTATGAGCTCTCACCCAGTTACAGTACTTGTGACGTTGCTTCCTCAACTTCTCCCCTAATAAAAGGGCCCTGTTCTAACTGAATTTGTCTTACATCGGCTCTAAGGATCCTTTTTTCCCTAATGATGTCCTTGTTATATACATGCTTCAGAGCGAATACCAGCTTGCTGGAGCATCCCACAGTATATGAGAAATCCAGCCGAAGTCTTGGATAGTTACTATCTTCCAAAGAGGTCACTCCTGACAAGCCGCTACCTTGACCACACAATCTCTTGTGTAGGATCTTAATTTCCCTAGCTGACATTCGCAATCTGTTTCTTCCCTGTGTTACTTCCATTTCCGGGGCAAAGATGTTTTGGGGGAGGGACTAACTGAGTGGACCAGCACATATATATAAGATTATGGTCGCTTCTTGGTGTCCGACTTCAAATCTTTTAACTTCTCCAGCAATTTCCCACTTACAAACACGTAATCATTTCTGCTCAACTTTCCACCCCCTTTCCATGTTGATTTGCCCAGGATGTCCACCTCGACCTGGCAATTTAGTTTGTGCAGGTCTCTCTCCCACATTTCTTGAGCCCACAACCATCTCCTTGACCGCACACCAAGTCCCTTCCCCCAAACATCTTCCTCATGTTCGATCCACATTCGAAATCTAGGATATTGAAGTCCCCATACACTATAATCTCAGAGCCCAGGCAGGCTTCCACACACTTATTAAGAGTAGCAGCAAAGGTGTCTAGGAAGAGCTCATCTCTCTTGTTTCCTGGTTTGCAATAAACATTACACATTATGTAATGTTCCCTTCCACGATCGTATGCAGCTTAAAATTGTCACCATCTGTATGTATGGATCAGGATGCTCAGCCCCCACAACCACCATATTACATCCCAACTCCACCGTCGTCAAGAGGCCCGATGATGATTGAGTTGTGTGTGAACATTTGGTTAAACGTCTGGTAGAAATGCAACAATATAGTGGGCCTCATTACAAGTATGGCGGTACAGGTAAAAACAACGATAAAGTGTCAGTAATTAATTTACTGCCGCATTACCGCACCGCTGTACTAAGAGCTTGAAGGAGTTAAATCTTCCTCCTTACTGCCAAAAATTAGCAGATTTACTGTGCAGTAGTTGTACCAGTGGTAAATCCACCCAAAATCCCAGTGGAGTCCTGTGGAGTTCAAAAATGGGAAATTGCCAGCATTTGTAATCCCAAGGTAACTCTATGGGACAAAGTGACAGTAACAGTAATTGAGTTGAGCGGTAATTCACTGGATTTAACACTGAATTACCACCAAGCTCATAATGTGGCCCATTGTCTTTAGAATCACTTATCTTGTAGAGCATTCCACCAGTTTTACTGATGTTCATTGCTATGATTCCACTTCTTGTAATGTCACTTGCCATGATACCCTAGAATATCAAGGACTGTTGATGATGTCACTACACATGTACATATGGGGGTCCTATACATACATTGTCACACACTGCCTCTGCCTGGAGCCAGATTTAATCATTTGGCAATTATATATTAGTATGAAAGGGTGCAGAACTAGTTTTTTGATCTGATGAATGACGTTCTCGAATGCAAATCCGAAAAGAAATAGATGCATAGTAGGCAGGGAACATAAGAACGATCTTAATAGTAGTCCGAGTGTGAGATGTTCCTCATCCTGTTCCTTCTTCTCTGGTTACTTCAGTACTTCATTGTGCCATGGACATAAACCAAAACACTAAATATGTTTTATTTCTAACAAATACAGAAAACAATGTTATGGTTGAACCTTTTCGGGGACCATTGTTAAAGTAAATACTTCTTTAAAAAGGCTTTCCTTTGTTTTGCTTGACAAACAAAACATTACTTAAAAACATGGCAAATTATCTGTGTGAAGATATAATTTTCCTTCTGTCCATCCCTTTCGACAAATGTGTTACAGAGGTTTTACTCTTCACTGCACTCCACCCAACCCGTTTCTCCTACTAAATCTATGGCAATCTGACTTAATTGGTATCCAGGTTTGATCGTTATAGCTGCCTACTCGAGCCTCTAGCCACTTTTATGGTACACTGCTTAACTGCAAGTCATGGTGGCTTCTGGATCTCACCTTTCTGCATTTTCTCCACCTCCTGTTTGGTCATGAACACGAGAGCTCTAACTGACGGTTCCCTTACAAGGACATTTCGTTCTGCAGCAATGGCATTCAGCTGTTCCCTTTTCTTGGGTAGCAATATGAATGTCCCTCAACAGCAACTCCATGTTCACCCCGTCCCTTTGAAGCTACTTTCCTATAATCGTACAAGCTACATGTATTCCCGAGTAAGTCCACAGCTCCTTTCCTACACATCTTTTTTGGGTATTCTTTCACACATTCCAGTCTTTTCCCAGCTATGTTTCGTAGAGACATATGTTGGAACTTGTCACTTTTCACTACCAACATCAGCAAAGAGGCATTTCCAACACCCCACTGCCCCCAACCATCTGGAAGAATCTGTCCGTTTTGGCCGATTCCGCTAACTTCCGTTCCTCCCCACTCTCCTCACCTGATTCAAAGTCCTCCGGTTGAAGTTGCCTGTGAGAGAGATAGTCCTTCTCCTTTTTGTGTTGAAAGTATCTGTCTCGAGAGGAAGCCACAGTGAGTGCTAAAGTATAGCAAAACTGGGGCCCCCTTCCCGAGGCAAGACAGTACGAAGGGAAAAAGCCTGTTCAGGCAGAAAAAACCCTCCGAGGAGTGCAGCGGTTCGAGAGGATCTGGAGCAAGCAGTTGTAGTGGAGTTCTTGAGGCAGTTAGCTGATGGGAGCAGGCAAAGCCGGACATCCGAAGCAAAGAAGGTTCCGGAGAGAAAGATAGTCGCCGGAAAGGGTACCAGCAGAGAAAACAACTCCGGAGCAACAGGAACCAGGGCGGCTGAATGACAGCGCAGCCGAAAGGTAAGGCAGAGGAGGAAGGCGTGGAGAACAGCGCACCGTAGAGCTGAGGGAAGGAAGAGAGAGAGATAGTCCGGAGAGGGCGGACCGAAAGTACAGAAAGTGACCGAGGAGGTCAAGGCTGGAAAACTAGCGTGTAAACCCAAAGCAGCGAGCTAGCGCAGTGAAGGGGGTTGCAACGCCGCGATCGCTGGGAGAGGAGGAAAGAAATACTACCAGCGACGCCATGTTGGAAAACCACTAGACCGTAGGGTGAGTAACAGAGAAATCACGTAGTGGAACCTCCGCACGCCCTTCCAGCGCGTAACCGCCAACGCGGATACAAACGCCAAACAGGACGGCGAATGACAGTATGCCCCCTCCTAGAGCGTAGGACCCCCAGCTTAAAGGGGAAGCGGGCATGAAACTGAGCCAACAACCGAGGGGCATGAATGTTGGAAACCGGTTCCCACGAGTCCTCCGACCTAGGGTAACCCTTCCAAGACACCAAATACTCCAACCTACCACGGTAGTGGCGGGAGTCACGTAAAGCAGAGACCTCATATTCCCTAGAGGAATCCACCTGAGGAAAAGGCTGGTCGGGAACAGCTCTCTGGTGGGCGTCCGGAATGAAAGGTTTGAGAAGAGAGGCATGGAAGACAGGATGAATGCGGCGGAGGTAAGGAGGCAGTTTTAGTCGAAAGGCAACAGGATTTATTTTGGAAAGAATGGGAAAAGGACCCAAAAAGCGAGGAGAGAGTTTAGAAGGGTGAACCCATCGCGGCAAGAACCTGGTGGACAACCAGACCTTGTCCCCTTCCTTCCATTCAGGGCAAGGCTTACGATGTTTGTCTGCTTGGGTTTTGTTGTATTGACGACTTTTCTCCAAACACCTTCTGGCAGTGACGTGTGCATCAGAAATAGACTGCAGTACTTCTTCAGCCGTTGGGGAATTGGTGGGTGACGGAACGTAGGGAAGAAGAGATCTTGGGTGTACCCCATAGGTGCAAAAGAAAGGAGAGAGTCCAATGGCTGCATGAAATGAGTTATTATAAGTAAACTCTGCCGTAGGAAGCAAAGAAACCCAATTGTCCTGAAGACGATTGCTGTAGCATCTAAGGTACTGTTCCAATGTGGCGTTAAGGCGCTCAGTTTGACCGTTGGTCTGAGGGTGGAAGCCAGACGACAGAGCACGTTCCATACCAAGGCGAGAACTAAGAGCCTTCCAAAACTTCGAAACGAATTGGCTGCCACGATCCGAGATGATCTTGTCAGGGAGACCATGAAGACGGAAGATATCCTGGGCGAAAACCTCAGCCATCTCGGTAGCAGTAGGAAGACCATGCAATGGGGAAAAATGAGCCAGTTTGGTCAAGGTGTCAACTGTAACCATAATACAGGAGCAGGAGTTAGAAACAGGAAGTTCTACAATGAAATCCGTCGAAAGCAAACCCCAAGGGCGAGAGGGTACCTCAGGTTGGGTGAGAAGACCCAAGGGCTTGCCGGTAATGGACTTAGTCATGGCACAAACCGGGCAACTGAGTATGTATTCCTCCACATCCTTTTTGAGTTCCGGCCAAAAAAAAGAACGAGTGATAGTTTCTGTGGTACTTTGCTTCCCACGATGACCTGCAGTGAGTGAATCATGACACCAATTTATGATCTTCAGACGTAGTGGACCGGAAGGTATGTATAGACGATGGTTGAGGAATAGCAAACCCTCTTTGTTGGTGTAGGAAGTCTCTCCTCTGAGTAGCGGAACGGTACCCTCCGAAGCAACACCAGCTCGAACCTCTTCCAAAAAGGTATTAGCAACCGTTAAGATCCTATTCCTGTGGAACATCGGCTCTGGGGTATGTCTTTTCTCCTCACATATGGGACCCTTCCGAGAGAGAGCATCCGCAAGAGTATTGTTGGTACCAGGGAAGTGGGTAATTCGCAAATCATATTGGGCAAAGAAATATGCCCATCGAGCCTGCCTGGAGTTGACACACTCCATATTCTGAAGGACCTTGAGATTCTTATGGTCCGTTCTGATGATAACGGTCTGCCTTGCTCCCATCAATAGATGTCGCCAGGTCTCACATGCGTGTTTTATAGCCAGCAATTCCTTTTCAAGTACGGAGTAGTTCAGTTGGCTGGGAGACAACGTCTTGGAAAGGTAACAAATGGGGTGTTCTCGTTCCTCGAACACTTGTAGCAGAACAGCTCCAATGGCCAAGGCTGAGGCGTCCGTTTCGACGATGAACTGTCTATTCTGGTCAGGATGGCGCAAAATGGGAGCAGTACAAAATAGATTCTTGAGATTGTGAAAACACTGTTCTGCTTCGGAAGTCCAGCTAAAGGGATTGTTGACCTTCTTGAGTAAAGAAGTCATAGGGAGAACTGCTTTAGAGAAGTTTGGGATGAATGAGCGATAGAAATTAGAGAGCCCAAGAAACCTTTGAACCTCTTTGATCGAAGCCGGAGAAGGCCAGTCCAGAATAGCAGAAACTTTGCTGGGATCCATGGCGATGCCTCTTTCAGAAAGATGATACCCTAGATAGGGCACTGAAGTAGCAGCAAAAACACACTTCTCTGGTTTGACAAGAAGTTGGTTGTTTTTAAGTCTTTCCAAAACCTTTTGGACATGGGTTTTGTGGTCCTCTAGGGTGCTGGAATATATAAGGATGTCGTCCAGATATATGATCATGGAGACAGACAATAAGTCTGAAAACATCCGATCCATAAACCGTTGAAATACCGCAGGAGCATTCACTAAACCAAAGGGCATTACTCGGTACTCAAATAGACCGAAAGGAGTGCGAAAAGCGGTCTTCCATTCATCTCCTTTGGCGATGCGTAACAAATGGTAGGCATTTCTGAGGTCTAATTTGGTGAACCAACGTGCACCTTGAACAGCTTCAATGATCTCATGTATTAAGGGCATAGGATACCGATCCCGGATAGTCACCTTGTGGAGGCCTCGGTAATCGATACATGGGCGCAATTCAGTTGAGTCTCTCTTCTTGTTAAAGAACAAAGAAGCTCCGGCAGGAGACTTGGAAGGTTGAATGAGCCCATTCTGAACATTGGCATCAAGATAATCTTTAAGAACCTTTCTTTCCGCTTGAGTTAAAGAGAACATCCTACAGAATGGAACCAAAGCATTGGGTTCTAAGTCGATGTTACAATCTTCTGGCCTATGGGGAGGTAAGGTCGCTGGCTTTCTTTCGACGAAAACCTCTGAGTAAGGGGAACAGTACAGAGGTAGAGCATGAACCCCAGCCAGTTGTGTGGTAGACCCTGTAACAATTTGAGGAATACCGTCGTCAGAAAAACAGTTGAGCTTGCAGTAGGAGGAAGTAAATTGTATTTGATTGTCCGCCCAATTGACATGAGGGTTATGTTTTCTGAGCCATGTGATGCCAAGAATAACCGGAAAATGGGCAGCTCGAATAATGTCAAACCGGATTGTCTCAGAATGTTGAAATATGGTAACTGATAGATCCTCGGTGGTATGAGTAATAGGCCCTGAAGAGAGAGGAGAACCGTCGACCCCTTCTACCTTTTGATCTTCTTTGCGAGGCAAGGTACGGAGACCCATCCTTTTGGTCCAGATGACATCGACAAAGTTTCCGGCGGCTCCGCAGTCCAGGAGTGCGAGACACTCAACTGTTTTGCTGTTGACCTTGATTATAACAGGTAGAACCATAAGCCTGGAGTCCTCAGGAATGTATGGAGCCGAAATAGAGAGAGAGACATAGGGACTGGTGGATGAAACAGAAGCCCCTCGGAACCAGGTCCCTACTGGCGCCGAGGGAAACCGTTTCCCTGACGTTTCTGAGGAAGTTCAGTACATTCCTTGAGGAGATGTTGATCCGATCCACAATAGGCACATAGACCTTTCTCCTTCCTTCTTCTCCTTTCAGTCGCGGTAAGAGGTCCTCTAGTTGCTCCAATCTGCATGGGTTCGTCTGTAGTATGGGAAGGAGAGGAGGAGACGGTGGAATCGGAAAAATGAACGGTTGTTCGTTGTTTTCGGCGTTCTGACCTTCGTTCCTGCAGTCTGTATTCAATTTGTAAAGCTGCGGAAAGCAGATCCGAAAGAGATGGTGGCCTGGAAGCCCTGGCGAGTTCGTCCTTAATTTCCTCCTTAAGGCCTCGCCGAAATATGGCAAATTGTGCCTGTTCAGACCACCCAGCACCCGAAGCCAATCTCTTGAATTCTGATATGTACGATAGAACATCCGATGACCCTTGTCGGATATCCAACAGGTCCTCGCAGGCGGTGAAAGTCAGTTCGGGTCTCTCAAAGGTCTGCTTCAACAGGTTCTGAAAACCAGCAAAATCGTGTAAAATGGGATTAGCCCCGGTAACCAGCGGAGTGACCCATGCCAGTGCATTGCCGGTCATGTTCGAAACCATGAACCCGATCTTTGTCTGGTCGGTGGCAAACAGCCGGGGCCTGAAAGTAAAATATACTAAGCAGGCCTCCAAAAACTCTTTGACCTTTTTAGGAGTTCCATCGAACTTCCCTGCCGAAAGAGCCATGACAGGAAGTTCTGGGGATTGTGGTTCGCGGGCAGTAATCATCTGTTTCAAGACCACATTCTCTGCCTTAACAGTTTGTAACTCTTGGGAGATTCCCTGAATGGCCTTCCATAATTCTTGCATCTGCTCTTCTGCCGACATTTTTAGGCGTTGCAATCTGTCCGTTTTGGCCGATTCCGCTAACTTCCGTTCCTCCCCACTCTCCTCACCTGATTCAAAGTCCTCCGGTTGAAGTTGCCTGTGAGAGAGATAGTCCTTCTCCTTTTTGTGTTGAAAGTATCTGTCTCGAGAGGAAGCCACAATGAGTGCTAAAGTATAGCAAAACTGGGGCCCCCTTCCCGAGGCAAGACAGTACGAAGGGAAAAAGCCTGTTCAGGCAGAAAAAACCCTCCGAGGAGTGCAGCGGTTCGAGAGGATCTGGAGCAAGCAGTTGTAGTGGAGTTCTTGAGGCAGTTAGCTGATGGGAGCAGGCAAAGCCGGACATCCGAAGCAAAGAAGGTTCCGGAGAGAAAGATAGTCGCCGGAAAGGGTACCAGCAGAGAAAACAACTCCGGAGCAACAGGAACCAGGGCGGCTGAATGACAGCGCAGCCGAAAGGTAAGGCAGAGGAGGAAGGCGTGGAGAACAGCGCACCGTAGAGCTGAGGGAAGGAAGAGAGAGAGATAGTCCGGAGAGGGCGGACCGAAAGTACAGAAAGTGACCGAGGAGGTCAAGGCTGGAAAACTAGCGTGTAAACCCAAAGCAGCGAGCTAGCGCAGTGAAGGGGGTTGCAACGCCGCGATCGCTGGGAGAGGAGGAAAGAAATACTACCAGCGACGCCATGTTGGAAAACCACTAGACCGTAGGGTGAGTAACAGAGAAATCACGTAGTGGAACCTCCGCACGCCCTTCCAGCGCGTAACCGCCAACGCGGATACAAACGCCAAACAGGACGGCGAATGACAGAATCATAGCTTAAACTTGGGTGAGTAGTGCCCCTTTCCCTCCCTAGATCCTACCTTGTCACCATACAATAGATAATGTGTCCCAGCACCTTTGTCAGACATTCTTTCAAGCTTGACTAAAATATAGTACATATAGTAATTACCTAGTTTAACTTTTTCACTTATGATGGTTAATTAATTTGGTCCACGTTGCTGGCTATATACACGTAGAGTGGGGTTTTAAGCTGCCTCTCAGCCAACTAACCAACCAACCAACAAAGGAAGGTGACAGGAGTGCCTTGGGTTTTCATATGTCAGACTGCTTTCTTTGAGACAAAAACGGCAGTCAGTGGTTTCACCAGTCTGCCCCCTCCCCATATCTGCTGAATCCCGGATTCTTATTGCACACAGTATATATTTGGAGGACAGGCTTGATAAGAAGAAATGTAAGAAAGTACAATGGGAGATAACTGCAGAGGTCAGTGATAGGAGACCAAGAGGTTTCCCCTATTATGTTTTGCTATGACTTAATGCTTTGTTATGCATTTCACGTCTTTGTCATTAAGTTCTAGGACAAGTTATGCCTTGCTATATGTGGCTTGCTTCTTTGTATGCACCCTTCAGTAATCTGTTTACCATTGTACTATCTTCTACTATACTGCTCCCAGGTGTCCACTGCAACTCTTCCCGCTGGGATTTGCTCCCATATGCCCAACAGTGGTTTGGCTCCTGTGTGTCCCACTGTAATTTTACCTTGCTGTGATTATGCTCCCACTTGCCACATTACAATTCTGAAGTTAAGTTTCCCTCAGGACATTCTCCCTTTGAGCGAATTCACTCCACTGTGACTTGGTTACCCTTTGCTGCCTGCTTTCATTTGTCTCACACAGACCCAATTGATTTAGGACCATGCTATGCAAGCTGTCCACTGCTAGGAACACAAACGTATTCCTGGGTGTCTCAGGACTCCTCACAATTACTCTACCCACAGTTGCACCACTACCAGGAGACTTGCTGGTAGGGCACTGGACACTGGATGGATGTCCAAACACTGGGGGCTCCACGGACTGCTCCTCACATTAACACGCTCAAATTATCGACCCATCAAACAATATCCATGTCAACTGAGCTACCCTCAAATGGCAGTTGACCACTCCTCCCAAATATCAGGATGTTACACCTCAAGTACCAGCTTATACATTCCAGCAACGGCAATGACATCCTCACACAGCTGACAGACAAAGCTCTCCTCTAAATACAATTACCAGTGCTCTCTACACGAACCACTTCGAATTTGCCCACTATCCAATCCCCTCTGTCAGATTCACTTACAGCACCGAGATACCATGAAAGACAGCACAGCGCGGTATAAACCCACGGACATGACGATGCTAGTACGTGTACCTTTACTCTTCCCTGTCCAGTGTTCAGACCCTTATTCTTCGGCCTGGTCGATGCAGCTTCTATAACCATGAGAATAGAAAACTAAGTCTGGCCTCTCTTGTGACTAACGCCCCTCCTGGGCTCATGCAGAAGTCACGTATTATGTGACACGTGAGAGCCCTGTCATCTTGCCAATAAAGAGCCGAGCGGTTTCAACCATGACTCCTGCCTGAAGTGTTCCTTATTGCGTGGTGCCAGCACTGCACAACAGGCAGTGGGCTTGCACCTAATGGCTTTCCACCACCAGGGACCTGGACCACTGGGCCCCTTAGCAACTGGCAACGAGGATGGAATCCGGCCCCCCGCAGATCCTGAACTAGAGGGGCTTGGCCAGTCCTGCCAGCATGGTGGAAAAGCTTGCTCTGTGTGGGGGGGGGGGGGAGTTCACGCCCGGCCAAAAGGGGCCGAAGCCTGGCCCCTGCCAGCAGGCTGGCCTCCCCCCGGCTCTGGCAAAGCTCACCCCGGGCGAGGCTGGAGCGGCATTGAGCGTGCTGAGCCCTGCTGGATGTTGGCCTCCCTGACGCCAAACAAAAGATCTGTTGGTCTCCCCGGCATACCATGTACACATTTCTTCTGTCTGGGGCAGCCTGTCCAGTGGGCGGCCTGGACCGCTGCCGAAGAGGGTTGCAGCCTGAGGGAGCCTGAACTGGGCTGGGCGGCAAGGCTGCTGTTCTGTACTGGCGGCTTGGGTTTACTGCCATCAAGAAATCTTTTGGGGCTGCCTTCTGCGCGGCCCAGACCGTGCTTGGGGGAGTTTGCTATCTGTGTGGTTGGTACTACATTGGTCATTGGACTGCGCTTGCCGAGTTTATCGGAAGGGGTGATGCGGCCTCTGCCGCAGTGTGGAGAAGAACTTCTGCGTCGCCAATTTCAGTTGCTCCCGCCGGGAGGGAGGGAACGAGTGCTGTATGCAGCTGCATCAAAAGGTGTTCCGCCTGCGGGGAGAGCGAAGGCGGATGGCTGCTGCTGCACCAGGCAGTTGAATGTCTGCTGCAGAAGGGCCGCGCCAGGTGTAAGCAGGCGGCACCCTGCTGCCCTCCGCTGAGAGGAACAGCAAGTCTCTGGCTGAGAGTAAGGAGCAGCACGGCTGTCACTGCCACACAGGGCGAGGGCTGCCTCAACCAAGGACAGTTGCGCTCCTGCTCTGCTTGCCATGTCTCCACCCGGCTGCAGCTTTCCGGGAGGGAAGTGCTTGTGCAGCCGGGGCCTCCAGAAGTGTTGGCAAAGGGCTCTCTCGGACACCCTCAACCCAGTCAGATGAACACTAGCCCGAGGGGAAGGTCAAAGGAGAGGCCTCTGCGCTGCCAGAAAGGCGGAATGCCAGAGTAGGAGACAGGACTCCCTGCAACCAACCGGCATCCACATAGCAGATGTGGCCCCTGGTGTTTCCGGGTGCAGCTTTGGCGACAGTGTACTAATCAAGTTTGCCCCTATGTGCTGCTGACCCCTTGCCCCAAATGGACACACCGTGGCAGATGTGGCCCCTAACATACCCAAGGGCGGCTTTTCCTGCAGCCACAAGGACAATAAACGGAATAAGCACAAGTCTCAATGTATATGCCCAATGTCCCCATTAGCTGACTGCGCGATAGCAATTGTGGAAGTATGTAATTTTGATGTAGTGTCATTAAGTGTATTGTTGTATAGACCTGGCATGGGATGTTGTGACTAACGCCCTGCCTGGGCTCATGCAGAAGTCACGTGTTATGTGACACTTTAGAGCTGTGCCATCCTGCCAATTAAGAGTTGAGTGGTTTGGCAGTCAGTTTCCACCATGACTCCTGCCTGCACATAATGGCTCTTGTTGTGATGCGTATTAGTAAACGTCATATTTAGAATGTCATTTGTCCTGGGCTGAGGGATGATGAGGGATTTAGAATGTGGAATGTAAAAGGAGTCAGTTAAGATTAGAGATTAAAGTATATTGACGTGATCACTGTGTTCTCTGGTGTTTTTA
The DNA here is from genome assembly GCF_040938575.1 of Ambystoma mexicanum. Classification (NCBI taxonomy): domain Eukaryota; kingdom Metazoa; phylum Chordata; class Amphibia; order Caudata; family Ambystomatidae; genus Ambystoma; species Ambystoma mexicanum. Next base: position 346,888,067 of record NC_090926.1, read on the forward strand.
ATAACAATATGTTTACTAATGCTACACAACAATGGTGACGAGGATGAAAAGCAACAACGAGACAGAATAGATGAATGACCTGGTGATGAAACGAGGAATACGAGGAAAGTGAAAGGGAACGCTGATAGCACAAACGCATGGAATTAATACACAAGGGTATCCACATGCTCTTGGAGATATTTGTCATTGACGGCCCAGTGGAGGGAAGGTGTCTTATTAGTTGCAAGACCGCAACTGACTTACAAATCATCAATGTAAACTACAACAAAGATGAGACAATAAAAGGGATCCCACATCGGAAACAATAGATGTTAAATGTATTGGAGCACGGAATAAACATTGAGATGATCAAAGAGAAGTTTCCAAATCTATTCAAAGGAGTGGGAAAATTGAAAGGAGAACCAATACAGCTGCATATTGACCCACTGGTTAGACCAACTCCACAACATCCAAGAAAGATAGGTTTTCATCTCCAAGAAAAAGTGTCAAGGGAGTTAAAACAATTAGTTGACAACAACATAATTGAAAAGGTGGAAAGTGGCCCGACACCATGGGTATCGCCATTAGCGGTGGTTCCAAAAGCGGATGGATGTATCCGCTTGTGTGTGGACATGAGAATCCCTAATGTAGCAATACAAAGAGAGAGGCATCCAGGACCCAGTTTGGAGGACATGATTATCAGACTGAATAGAGCAACAAGGTTTACAAAACTTGATCTAAATCAAGGGTACCATCAACTAGAAATTGACCCTGCATCAAGAAGTATTACCACATTTGCAACGCATGAAGGACTATATAGATATAAAAGGCTGAATTTTGGGATCTCATCAGCAGCAGAGGTTTTTCAAGAAGCAATTAGAAAGGTGATATCTCCTGTGAAAAATACATTTAATTATAGTGATGACATTTTAGTATATGGTGTCACTTTAAAGGAACATGATGAGGCGCTAGTAGGAGTATGTCAAGCCTTACAAGATAGTGGATTAACCCTTAATGAATGCAAATGTGAAGTGAGTAAGAGAAGTCTAAAGTTTTTTGGGCACATATTTTCTGAGAAAGGAATTAACGTGGAATCTAGTAAAGTGGACACAAATATTAACCTGGTACCACCAAGGAATGTTGCGGAAGTGAGGTCATTTCTGGGAATGACAGGGTATTGTGCCCGTTATGTGCCAAATTTTGCAGTTCTAACAGATCCTTTGCGACAACTATTAAAAAAGGAGACAGTGTTTGCATGGGATGACAGGTGCATGACCAGTTTTGAGCTAATAAAGAAGGAACTCACAAATGGCAGACAATTGGCGTACCACAACCCTGAATGGGAAACAGAAGTGATTCTTGATGCTAGTCCTGTGGGGCTGGGAGCAATTCTAGCACAGATTGAGCCGATGAATCCGGATAGACATGTCGTAATGTATGCTAGTCGTGCTTTGAACAGAATTGAAAAGGGATACTCACAAGCGGAAAAGGAGAGTTTGGCTGCTGTATGGGCTTGTGAAAAGTTTCATCATTTCATTGTTGGAAGACCGTTTGTGCTCATTACAGATCATCAGGCATTAATATCTCTTTTTGGAAACCCGAGGGTAAGGATGCCACCACGAATAGAGAGGTGGGGCATACGATTACAAGAGTATGATTATACCATTGTACACAAGCCAGGGAAAGAAGCCAACCCTGCGGATTACTTATCTAGACATCCGGAAATAAAGGAGGAGAATGATATGAAAGTTGAAGCAGAAGACTACGTATCTTATCTGTCCACTAATGCTTTACCATCAACGATTTCAAGGGCATTTAGTGAAACAAGTAAACTTGATCCAACTATTCAAGAGGCGATACGTTTGACGACCACTGGTCAATGGAAAATGTATCTGCACTGCAAGAGATGAACAAGTCTGACGTAAGAGCGGATATGAAAGAATTGCAAAGGTTGGCGAAGATCAGTGGAGAGTTAGTGTCAACAGATGATGGCATGCTCTTGAGAGGCAATAGGCTGGTGGCACCTATGAGTTTAAGGAAATCGCTGGTGATGTTAGCACATGAGGGACATAGAGGCATAACCAATACGAAGAAGATATTAAGAAATCATGTCTGGTTCCCATGGAAGGATACAATGGTTGAAGAGATTATAAAGAGATGTTTTGCATGTCGGATATCAAATTTGGATGACAGAACGTGTCCTCTTCAAATCGTCCCATCACCAGATGCTCCCTGGAGTAGAGTGTCTATGGATTTCTACGGTCCCTTGGAGGAAGGGGGATATTTACTTGTAATAATAGATGAATACTCACGATTTCCTTTGGTGAGACATGTTGTGTCAAATGCGTTTCCGCATGTGGTTGGTCTGCTGGATGAAGTTTTCAGTGAATGGGGAATCCCTAAAATATTCAAGACTGATAATGGAGCTCCTTTTCAAGGATGTCAATTTGAAATGTTTGCTGCATATCTGGGTTTTAAACATCAAAAAATGACTCCATTATGGCCGCAGGCAAATGGAATGGTTGAAAAATGTATGCTGAATTTGAAGAAAGCAAGACAGAGGGCAAAAATTGATGATATGGTAATGAATCAAGCAGTGTCACAAATGCTCAGGAGTTATCGTAATACCACCAATTAAATAACAGGGCATACACCGGCAGAGTTGATGATTCATTATAGACCGAAGACGAGAATGTGTCAAATGGAAGACTATACGTTGGAAGAGGACAGAGAGATAAGGAAACTGGATGAGGAGAAGAGAAAGAAAATCAAGGAATGGACTGATCGCAGGAGGAGAGCTAAAGAAAGTGTCATTGGAGTGGGTGACAAGGTACTGGTCCGCCAGAAAGAGCGATCTAAATTGGACACTAAATACAAGCCAGTGGTTTGGAGAGTAAAAGAAATAAAAGGTCCGATGATCACTGCTGTAGATGAGGACAGTCATGAAGTCACACGAAATGCATTGTTTTTTAAGAGGATGTTCCAGGAAAATATCATGGATGATGAATTAGGTGCAGAGAAAAGTGGCCAGGGTGAACTGGATGATGGCCTACAGAACATTGCAGAAGCAGCCAAACAATTGGGAAGTAGTGCTGTTCAAAGTGATTTTGATTTTGTGGATGTTGGTGATGTGGCTAGTGGCAATGGAGAGGATGATAGTTAGAAGGTTGATATTATCAGAGAACAAGTGGTAAGCAGTCGGTCTCGTCGAGTAACACACAGGCCGGAGCGGCTTATTGAGCAAATATAATTTTCAAGTTGGTTCAAGAGTGAACAAACTGTAAATTATTTTATTTATGCAATTTGTCAGGTTGTTGAAATGTAAGTTATTTTATTTATGTAAATGTGTTATATGGTTAAAGTTGTACGGAGACAATGATAAGCTAAGATAGTTGTTAAAAGATAAGTAAGGGGGGATTGTTGTGATGCCTATTAGTAAACGTCATATTTAGAATTTCATCACTTTCTCATCACCATCTCCTCTTTTAGTGCGTTTACTTCTAACTATATGAAGATAAATTCCCAATTCCACAATTCACAACATTCGTCTTTGTAAAAATCACAAGTTGATTATATGCAATAAAAAAAAAATTACAAAAAAAAGAATGTCATTTGTCCCGGGCTGAGGGATGACGTGGGATTTAGAATGTGGAATGTAAAAGGAGTCAATTAAGATTAGAGATTAAAGTATATTGACGTGATAGCCGTGTTCTCCGGTGGTTTTAATAATAACATGTTTACTACTGCTACACAACAGCTCTCTGCAATTGATTCAGCGGGATAGCCCAGGGGCAACGTGCTCACCTTAGAAACAAGACGACACGAAGCACCACAGGTTCGATCTCCGGGCCCGCTCTTAGAAACCTCTGGGTATTTATTAAGCATGTAATAAATAACCTATCATATCACCACCCACCGGGTCCCTTAACAGCCGCTGCTTGGGAACAACACATTCTAGGGCAAGATATCCTGATAACAACGGTTGGCTTTTTATTCTCAATTCACAAAAAACACTGGACCACAATCGTATGCATAATTTAATCGCGTACTGCGGTACACAAAGTCAGACGGTTTCGACCAACTGTGGTTAATTTCTTTTGGCCCACAGTAGCCCAGCACTACTGACCGTCCCACCCCCATGTCTCCAACTAGTTCCCACAAACAAACACAGCCTCTCTCTCCCAATCGCCTGGGCTTAACTCCAGAAGCCGACAAGCCCCACCTCTTTCAAAAGTAGCACACGACTCCGACCGCAGCTCCAGGTCACACCTAGTCCTACTTCTACTGCTTTCTATATTTGCCCGTGAAACTCGATGCGCATGCGCGTTCACATTAACATGACGCGTCGCTATTCTGCTTGCTGGTGGTGGGGAGCTGTCCTTTCTCAGTGCGCAGTCTCCTCCCCTGCTTTGATCTGTGTGCCCTCTGGAGTACCCATAACGCCCAGTCAGCAGCTCGTCAGCGGATAGGAAGGCGCGAAAGTGCCAAGCCAGCATAAGCCTGGAAGTGTTTTTGTGCTGGGGAGTGGCATGCGGGTGACACGGATGGATGACAAGTGTGACAAGACAGGCAATACAGAATGACAATTGCAGGAATGAGGAGACTGACGACCAGGATGTGAGGTGGAAAAAACTTTGGCCACAAGCTTTATTTTAGTACCAGCCATGGTGCAAAGAAAAACCAGCCATAACATCACATAAGGATAACAATACTATATTTTGGGGACAGAGGGAACAGGTGAGCGGGGGGCCCTAATCCCAATTAGGGGCCCGCTCGAGGCTGATCCCCGCCGCCATTCATATGAAAGCTTGTGACAATTGTTTGGCCACAGCGTGTGAGCTGTGACATGTTCATAATTGCTTGTCTTTGGAGCAGGTTCATCCTGCTTTCTCTTGTCCTTTCCAAGTGAGGTGGGTAGGTGTGCGCTTGTGTGCCTTTTACTGATGTCCAACCTGACCAGGTTTAGCACTTGCGCCCTCTCTTGCTCACAGGGTGATTTTCGCTGAAGTTATGGCTCTTGGTCCGTATTTCTTGATAGAACAAAATCCCGCGTTGTGAAGCCTTTCACTTGATCCTCCGCGGGAAGTGTTCTTGGAGCCATTTTGATTTTTTGGTCATGTGTTTTGTACTTTTCCACGGATGGAGGCGTTTTAGCCTCTTGTTCCACTCTTTGGAGATGAATTTGGCACTTTCTCCACACATGATCCACTTGAGTTTTTGAAGCCCCCACGCTCCGTTTGCGGGCTAGTTGTTTCCTCGGGGGTGGGTTCTAGGAGCCTTACTAGGGTCTTCCCTGCTCCAGATCCACTTGTGCTACGAGACCCCTTCTGCGCATTAGGCTGCTTGTTTTACAGCCGGGGTGGGTTCAAAGAGCCTTACTGGATTTTTTCCCTGCTCCCAATCCACTTGCATTGTGAGACCCCCTCAGCACTTAGCGCTGCTTGTTTTTACAGCCGGGGTGGGTTCAAAGAGCCTTACTGGGTTTTTACCCAGCTCCCGATCCACTTGCATTGTGAAACCCCCTCAGCGCTTAAAGCTGCTTGTTTTTACCGCCGGGGTGGGTTCAAAGAGCCTTACTAGGTTTTTACCCTGCTCCCGATCCACTTGCCTTGTGAGACCCCCTCAGCGCTTAGCGCTGCTTGTTTTTACAGCAGGGGTGGGTTCAAAGAGCCTTACTGGGTTTTTACCCAGCTCCCGATCCACTTGCATTATGAAACCCCCTCAGCGCTTGAAGCTGCTTGTTGTTACCACCGGGGTGGGTTCAAAGAGCCTTACTAGGTTTTTACCCTGCTCCCGATCCACTTGCCTTGTGAGACCCCCTCAGCGCTTAGCGCTGCTTGTTTTTACAGCAGGGGTGGGTTCAAAGAGCCTTACTGGGTTTTTACCCAGCTCCCGATCCACTTGCATTATGAAACCCCCTCAGCGCTTGAAGCTGCTTGTTTTTACAGCCGGGGTGGGTTCAAAGAGCCTTACTAGGTTTTTACCCTGCTCCCGATCCACTTGCCTTGTGAGACCCCCTCAGCGCTTAGCGCTGCTTGTTTTTACAGCAGGGGTGGGTTCAAAGAGCCTTACTGGGTTTTTGCCCAGCTCCCGATCCACTTGCATTATGAAACCCCCTCAGCGCTTAGCGCTGCTTGTTTTTACAGCCGGGGTGGGTTCAAAGAGCCTTACTAGGTTTTTACCCTGCTCCCGATCCACTTGCCTTGTGAGACCCCCTCAGCGCTTAGCGCTGCTTGTTTTTACAGCAGGGGTGGGTTCAAAGAGCCTTACTAGGTTTTTACCCTGCTCCCGATCCACTTGCCTTGTGAGACCCCTTCAGCGCTTAGCGCTGCTTGTTTTTACAGCAGGGGTGGGTTCAAAGAGCCTTACTAGGTTTTTACCCTGCTCCCGATCCACTTGCCTTGTGAGACCCCTTCAGCGCTTAGCGCTGCTTGTTTTTACAGCAGGGGTGGGTTCAAAGAGCCTTACTAGGTTTTTACCCTGCTCCCGATCCACTTGCCTTGTGAGACCCCTTCAGCGCTTAGCGCTGCTTGTTTTTACAGCAGGGGTGGGTTCAAAGAGCCTTACTAGGTTTTTACCCTGCTCCCGATCCACTTGCGTTGTGAGACCCCCTCAGCGCTTAAGGCTGCCTGTTTTTACAGCTGGAATGGGTTCAAAAGGAGAGCCTTACTAGAATGTTCCTTGCTCCCGAACCAATTGTGTTGTGAGACCCCTTCAGTGCTTGTGTTGTACTATTTCGCTGCTGGGGTGGGTTCTAAGGGCTTAGCTGGGAACTTCCCCTGCCCACGATCCACTTGCGTACCCCAGTGCGCTTATCTTGCATAAACAAAATTGTGAGGGGGTGGGTTCCAGAGCCTTACTAGGAACTTACCCTGCTCCTGATCCACTTGTTGTGAGACCCCCCCTTCTGCATGCATGGAGGTGGATACTTGAGGCTTACTAGTACATGTTTCTGCTCAAGTTCCTCTCTCCTTTTCAGTTTTGTAATACCCCTAGAGCTCCCACCTGTATTGATGTTCTCTGGTGGATTCTGAGCGCCTGGGTCTTCTATAACTGTATTTTCTTGGAATATTAACTAATAGACAAAAAGACCCCCCGGTATTTTAAGAAGGCCCTTCTTGGAGTTGAATTTTTATGTTTATTTTTTGAAGAGAGGCGTTTTAGCCTCCCCTACTGCTATGATTGTGTTCCATTTTCTACCTGGCCCTCGCTATAGCTTTTCCTTACGGTTATTTGTAGGGTGGGAGGGATGGTTTTTTAGACCTGCAGCCGTCCTGCTGCTGTTCGTGGCTGACGGGGAGGAAGCATGGGAAGGGCCACCTTGCCCCCGCCAGATAAAGGCAAAATTCGGCCTGGGGGCAAGGCGGCCCCTTCTTTGAACTTCAAAAGGCCCCCGCTCAGCATCCGCAGGATGGGAAGGGGGGGCCTTTGAAGTATGGAGGGCAAGGTGACAGGGGGCAGCGACTGCCGGTTGTCACCTGCCCCTCTCACCTCACCCTCCTGTCTTGGAGACGCGCTGTCTGGGTTCCCATTGTTAAGGGACCCAGCAGCCCGACCCCACCATGTGCATGCTAAGTGGGGCAGCGCCAAAAGGCACTGCCCCACCCTACTTAGCACAAACACCCCACCTCCCAGCTTACGGCCCCGGGCCTCCCATCCAGGTGGGCCCGGGTGTATAAGCCTGGAAGTGTTTTTGTGCTGGGGAGTGGCATGCGGGTGACACGGATGGATGACAAGTGTGACAAGACAGGCAATACAGAATGACAATTGCAGGAATGAGGAGACTGACGACCAGGATGTGAGGTGGAAAAAACTTTGGCCACAAGCTTTATTTTAGTACCAGCCATGGTGCAAAGAAAAACCAGCCATAACATCACATAAGGATAACAATACTATATTTTGGGGACAGAGGGAACAGGTGAGCGGGGGGCCCTAATCCCAATTAGGGGCCCGCTCGAGGCTGATCCCCGCCGCCACCCTGAGGGGATGCTGACCGGCGTCTCCCAGATCCCCCCAAAATAAGAGCTTATGAATTAAGTACAGCCTCTGGCTGCCAGGTTCCAGAAAATATTCCTGGTGAAATGTCCATACCTTCAATGGACAGGTGAACCCTGTCATTGCAGAACATGGCCTGGTTGTGTACCGAGATCCCATGTTTAATAAATTTGAGGCCTGATAAAAGGCAGAAATTGGCCACGGCTTTGTTCAGTTTGCGCCTAGAAATCCCCATGGCTTTGCTGCACTCTGCCCCATGCCACTGTTGGCGAGGGATGATTTCTGACATCATCACTTCTGTTCGAAGTCTTAGCATGCGTGCCAAGGATCAGAGGGAGGTGCCGATTTAAGCCAGAAAAACGTCCTGCCCAGCTGAGGCAAGTCATTGCCCCTGAGATGGGTGGATGATGAGGAGATAATAGGGGGGGGAGGAAGATACTATTAGATCAAGTCTTTCCTGATGTATCTTTTGTAAGCCCCCGATATCCAACCCCCAATCCCTTTTATGGCTTTCTCTTGCAACCCCCCCATCCAGGCCTAAGTGGCTGCTCCTATCCTGAAGGCGTGGGATCCAAACTCAGTAGGATTCCATCCTGTAGTTATTATAGTCTTCCTGAGGACAGACCTCACCTGGAATCTACTGAGGGCAGACCCAATTTTGTGTGTGAATAATTGCCCCCCCCCCCGGCTGGGGCGCTTGTTCGTGAAGGCCCGAGTGATGCAGATGGGGCAATATTCTGTTTCCTCAATGCAGTACAGGTTGATGATCCTCCCTTTTCCTAATTGGTCCGTTTTGGACCTACACAGTTTCACAGCCCTAACTCTGATCCTGTGTTTTTGGAGGCTATCTCGCTGATCCTGAACGCCCCAGAGTAGTTGAGTGTGAAGGCAGCTCTAAATAGTGATGTCTCGTAGGCATTGTTGCATACTGCAGGGAGGGTGTCTAGCAGAACTTTTTAATTTAGCAAAATTGAGGGAGCGCCTGGTGTCTGTCTTGACCCCTTCCATTTTGGACCAACCGTTGAGAGCATATCTGGTTAGTGCGCCGTGGGTGGGGTCGGGTGCCACCGCTAATCTAGTGTAATATGAAACTGCTGCCAGATGGGAGAGCTGTGACCGGCTGGCTGGCGGGGGCTGCCTTGGATGTGTCCATGGTGGCCCAAACCTCTTCTGGAAATGCTGTCCTCCTGGCTTCTGCCTGTGGGTTTAGTGCCTTGCAAGTGGAGAACTGAAAACGGGACAGAGCGTCAGCGGCCTTATTATCTTTGCCTGCAATGTGCCGCCCAATTATTACCATGTTATTTTCCAGGGTGACTGTTTGTCATTTCTCTCAACACTTTTAGCACCAGAGGGCAGGAGGCAGCACCCTTGTTTAAAATGTGTACAACCGCCATGTTGTCTGACTGTGTGACCAGTTCTGTGCTGGCCAACAAGTCCCCCCATAAATAGAGTGCCATCCATTATGGGAAATATCTCTAGCAGTGTGATGTTCCTGGACCAGCCCCTTCTCTGCCAGAAGGGAGGCTAGTGCTCGGCGCACCACTTGTTAGCAAAACAAACCCCAACTCCTTTGCTGCCAGCCGCATCTGTGAACAAGGACCTTTTGTCTGCTCCATTCATGGTTTTGCGCCATATCCCTGGCCATTAAAATTGTTAAGAAATGATTCCCATATGGCCATGTCTAGTGTTATTTCTTTGCCCAATCTGATGTGGTGGTGTGGCTTAGTAACCCCCCCTCATTTTTAGTTCCAGATTCCTGTTAAAGATCCGGCCTTGGAACCTGATTCTGGTAGCAAAATTGAGCTCCCCAGCAAGGGACTGTATTTTCCCACAGCGTCGCCTAGTCGCTGCCTGTCATCAACCTTATTGTCTTTATAAAGTCCTCTATTTTGTCTATGGGTAGGCAGCATTCTCTCTTGGAAGAGTCAATCTCTATGCCTAAGAATGACAGGGTGGTGGTGGGTCCTACCGTCTTCTCAGGCGCCAGTAGAACCCCTAATGCCTGCCTGGTTTCACTGAATAACTTAATGGACGAGCTGCATATGGGAGACCCTGCTGGGCCAGTGAAGAAGAAATCATCTAGATAGTGTACCGTTCTGGCTCTAGGCGTGGCCTGTTGGAGTACCCTTTGTAGGAAAGAACTGAACTGTTCAACGTAGGCACACGCGATGGCGCAGCCCATGGGGGGGGGGGGGGGTGGGTGTTTATCAAAAAATAAAATTTGTTGTCAAAATGGAAACACAGCCACTGGTAGGTGTTCTTGTGCACAGGCGGCAGCCTGAATGCTGACTTAGTGTCGGCTTTCGCCATGAGAGCGTGTCTACCTGACAGTTTTACTAGGTCAACCGCATCCTGCACGCAGCTATAAGAGACAGTAGCCTCAGTGGCAAGGATGCCAACATTGAAAGAGCTTCCGGGTGAGTGAGATAAATGGTGGATCGTCCTAAACTCCCCCTGCTGTTTTTTGGGCACAATGGCCAGGGGGAAGCATAAAAACTCAATGAAAGGAGGGTGTTGGAAGGGACCCTCAATCCTCCCTAGGTTTGGCTCTTTACCAATTTATTCTCTTATTATGTTGGCTAGGAAAGAGGCAGATTTTAGGTTTTTGGGTATAGTGTGAGATCCCTGGCCCTTGAATGGGATCTGAAACCCATCTTTGAAGCCCTGACCCAAGAATTATCTAGCTGCAGGGTCAGGGTAGTTCTCTAACATTTTTATTAGTTGGTCAATTTCTGTTGGTGAGGCTCCCATTTTATTACTAGTACATGTTTTTACCCTCTGAGACTTTTGGGCTTGGCCTGGAGGGAGAGGCTTTTGTGCAGTCGTCGCTGCTGCTATGGTCACCATTGCATGTGCTGCCTTGGTGCTTGTATCAGCACTCAGTGCCCTTGTTGCATGACCCTCTGTTGAAATACCAGCAGGTCCCGGGGTGCTCCCTTTGCCCCCCCCATGCTGCAGTTGCCAAACTGCCCTTATTCTGCCCCGCTTTTTGCCCCCTTGGGGGCGGTCTTCGAAACGGGAGTTTGTTCTTGTTGGCATTTGCACTGTCTTGTTGTGACCTATGCTGGTTATGCTGCCTGTTTCTATCCCTTCCGTTGCTTTTGCTGCTCTTGGTCCTTATTATTCTGAGCAGAGCACACTGAGCTGAGTTTTCTTTTAAGACATGGGAAATATACAGTTTGGGGTCTTCCTCTTCCCAGCCTGGGTCAGGGAATCTCTGCATCTCCTTCCTGAACTCCCTGTCGTAGTTCAGCCATGATTTCTGCCCAAAGGTATTGTGGATCTCTAGGATTCTATGGTGGTAGGCAATCAATGCAGTGCCCTCTTCTGGGTTGACAGGATTTGAAAAGAGGCCTCCCAATTCTGAATATTCTTTTCCAGGGTGGGCCTCTTTTCTCTCGCTTTTTCTTCCTCTTTCTTATCCCTCTCGGAAAACACAACCTAATTCTTCATATTCCAATAGGCAACAAATATCAATGAATTGCTTCTTCCAAGTCTTAATTTTGCGCTCTATGTGCCATGCCATAGGCTTCTATTCACACTTTTGCCGGCTGTGCGTCCCCCATATTTATTCATGTGTGGGCTTGGAGACACATCATTGCTAGGCCCAACCCCTGCTTTAAGTTGGCCCTGGACATCCTCGCCCCCCAGAGTCAGACTCTGTGTCCATGCTGTCACTCTTGCTGCTGGAGCTGCTTGAGTCATCCCTATGCCTCTTCATTTTCCCAGCACCCTCATCCTTATGCCATTTTAAAAAATTGTTCTAACATTGCTTTTCACAGTACCTGATTGTGCTTTTCTTTTGGTGCCGGGGTGGGTGTCTGAAGAGGCGGGCATGCTGCGGACATCACAACGCTGCTTCTTCCTTGCCGGCTGCTCCTTTTCTGCTGGCTCATCATAGCCGTTGTCCTCATACTCCAGTGCGTCTGCGAATTGTGATGCTGGCTGTTGCTGTCCTGACCCTTCTTTCCGGTTGTGGCTCTTGTCCTGATCTTCTTCTTGTAGTCTGGAACCGCAGTGTTCCCCTCGAGGCAAGGTATTCAGAAAAAACCTAAAGCCAGGCATGGTAAACTTCCCGGGGTAGTGCTGTTTATAGGAGCCATGTTTTAGTGGCCCCCAACTACCTGCTGCGAGGTCCTGCATATGCTGTGGGCTCCAGTCGCACGAAAATGCATGTGAACCTACTGGCAGAGTTGCCCCCTGATTTTAAGCGGGCCGTGTCACTGTACCAACTGGTTTTGCTCGCAAATGGCATGATTGCCAGGCAGCCATTAACTTGCCCTTCATCTGTTGCTCTGTGTCGTCTTGCTTCCAACTCGATTCTCTGAAAACACTTTGAGGCCAGGCGTGTTTTAACGCCAGTGTTTGCTTTGAATAGCATTGAAAGCCGCATACGCTTGAACTGTTTATTTTCTTAATGATGCTTGAGCGGGGATCGCCTTCTGGATAACTTCAAGGTGGGCTCAAGACTTCATAAGCTGCTGCTCAGAGCCCCCGGTCCAGTCTTCGGTATGGAATGCTGCAGCCAGGCCAGAGGATTTATTATGGGTGCCCCTCGTCCAACCACCTCCTGCCAATCTTAGATCTGGCAGTGGCAGCCTGTAAGCAGCTGGAAAATGCTGCGCAGCATCTTTCTTTTTGGCCCGCCTCCGCAGCTGTCAGCTGTCCTCGTGGAGGCTGGAGGGGCTGGTGAAAGACACGTCTCACTGCACCTTTCAAAAGTAATGAAAATTATTCTTCCCGCAGTCTTGCAGTTTGTGAATGGAAATCCTGGGAAAGTCCCCCTGCCAATCTGCGATCTTGTGTACACTCGCAGCTTGCCTGCAGCCTTGATTTACTGCTTTCCCTCTCCAGCTCCTTTCTTTTTATCAGCCGTGAAGTTGCACTGCCAGCCGTGCTCTGGAATGCTGGAGTGGCTCGAGTCCCGAAGAACCTGGCAGTGTGCTGGTGAAACTCAGCCTGGAGACCTGCAGCCGTCCTGCTGCTGTTCGTGGCTGACGGGGAGGAAGCATGGGAAGGGCCACCTTGCCCCCGCCAGATAAAGGCAAAATTCGGCCTGGGGGCAAGGCGGCCCCTTCTTTGAACTTCAAAAGGCCCCCGCTCAGCATCCGCAGGATGGGAAGGGGGGGCCTTTGAAGTATGGAGGGCAAGGTGACAGGGGGCAGCGACTGCCGGTTGTCACCTGCCCCTCTCACCTCACCCTCCTGTCTTGGAGACGCGCTGTCTGGGTTCCCATTGTTAAGGGACCCAGCAGCCCGACCCCACCATGTGCATGCTAAGTGGGGCAGCGCCAAAAGGCACTGCCCCACCCTACTTAGCACAAACACCCCACCTCCCAGCTTACGGCCCCGGGCCTCCCATCCAGGTGGGCCCGGGTGTAATAGACCCCATTGTACCCGCTTCGAACGAGGCCCGCGATGCTAGGGATTAAGGGCTTTCCTCGCAGCGTGCCTGTGTGCGGGGTGCACGTTTGGCACAAACGGAAACTCCTTTCTAGCCTCTGCCTACCTTCAGCCTGATGCCCCACCCCTTGAATTAGGCTCCTTCTCCAGAGACAAAGGGAGGCCCTGGGGGCTGGGTAAACCAACAAGCCACACAAATAGAACTGTGTTTCTCTCATAGCTAAAGAGCAATACAGAGCTCTTTAAAAAAAAAAAAAAGCTGTGTCAATGAATTGTAAATGTTCCCAATCTAGCCCACGTTTTTAGCCCCATATTAAACTAAGTTTTACCCAGCGAATAGGTCAATTGCCTTGAACACTGAAGTTGGTTTGATAAACTCGTATTTCTCAATCCACTTCCTCGCAGTGCTTTGTGGCTGTGGCGGTGTACCATTTCTGTTGCAAAGGCGGGTGAAATCACCCGATTTTGGTTTTGGCGGGTGAGACGCCCATTGGAATTAATGGGCGTGCAGGAGGCTTGGCGGGTGAGTCAGACCTTTACAGGGCGGGTGACACCCGCCAAAAGCGTGTGAGTTGAGAGCTATGGTACTGTAGCACCCTGCTGATCTGTGTGATCCCGGATCTCTATGCGTAGCCTGGGTGCCATTGTCTAGCAGTGTGCTCACGACTATATTGAAAGGCTGGGTGCCCCCCGGTGACGGTTGCCCGTCGTGTGACCACAGCAACTGAAGAACCTGCTGGGGTGCTCCCAGCACTGATCGGGACACCCGGGGCATACTTGCCTAACCTCTGGGGTTTCCGGGAAGAGCGCAGAGCCTCAGGATTTTCGCCGCAGGGCTGGAGCAGTGAACCTTCAAGCCTATGGCTGCACTTGTAAATTGTAAATCATGTCTGTTTGCGTGATTTTATAATTAAGGGTTACTTTTTTTGTTTCTGCTAGTGAAGCAGTGATCTTGGCTCCTCTTATTGCAGGCATTAACAGGCAAGTGTTTGGGAATGGCCTATTTATCTGTCAAGCCACAGCTCACTGGGATTGGCTGTTAAGCATTTAAAAGCCCCATAATCTGCATCTACGCCGAAGTAAATACCCCACTAACGATGCATACTAGTCTGTGCCTTGCCTGCTTGGTTGACATGACGCAGAAAGAAAACCTATATGCCTTTTCCTGAAGTCAAACCTTTCAAAAGAAAGAAGGTAGAATCTTGGAGACTTAAGTGGAGACAATCTGCATTTTCAAGTATATGGTGGTTAGTCTTTGTCGGAAACACTGCAAGGCGGTGCTTTACAAAATGTAGGACTAACATGGGTGTTTTAGTCTGAGAGTGGCACAGCTGGCTTGAAACCAGAGAAGCCATCTCTACTATGCTGGCACCAAAGTGCCCTGGGTAGTTTTTACTCGCACTCTGGTTCGGACTGCCCTTTAGGGCAAAGGGGCAATGCTCGAAACAAAAACACAAAATGCTGGTTGTGGGCCATTTTTTTGGTCAAAGTGGGTCACTTTTTTGGTCAGTGTGGGACCGTCTTGATGAGTTACTTCACTATGCGGTTAGTAGTTTTGACTAGTGTTGCTGAATAAATATATTTAAAATGCACAATTTGCATCACATTTTATCCAAAAAGTCCCTTTTGGATACTACTTAAACAGTCCATTATAGAACGAATTAATTGCATTTGCAAGTGTGGGCTACTTTTTCATTGGTGCCCAACACACGTTTATGCCCCAGCTCAAACCTTGCTTGTACTTTTTTCATTTTCAGTGCTGTAGCTTTCCCTTCCCTGTTCTGGCGCACATGCCAACCATTCAGGGTACAGAGAGACAAGTACTTTTTAAACTCTGCATTCTGGGACTCGTAGTCTTGTAGTTATAACGGGGAACCTTGGGTATATTCCCAGAATCAACTTAAAGAGGCTGGAAAGCCGTCTCCGAATGGAATGGTGTGTGGGTGCACATTTAAAAACGATGTTTGCAGGCCTCCTTACCTGCAGCTGAGAAGACCTGCCTGCACATGTTAGCAGAAATGTCTTCATCTGGAGTAGTGTAAGGTTTTCAAATGCAAATGGGCACTGTAAAAATGGTAAATGCGTTTTTTGAGGGTACAGTGTCATTTGATGCAGTTTTGTGCACATAGACGATCACACAATCAATATAGTTTAACTTTTTTACATGTGGGCAGGGCATGTGGGCAGAGCCTTGTGCAAATGGACAGAGTCTTGTGTGGCTTTGGGCGGGCCATACATCTCAGGGTTTTTGATTTTCAAATGTAGGCAGGTGTGGGCCTGTGTGTCCACAGGACATAGCAGTGGCCTTCTTTTGCCAGTAACAAGTCAGCCAGTGTTGACTTTTCTGCCAGCAAACCTTTACATTCAGGGACTTTTTCTGCCTCCATTTATTAGTGTGGATCTTAAGGAATGCAAATGTACAGGTTACCATGCCTGCTTCAGGACATATATGCTAACATCATCCATTCCAATCGGGCGGGGGAGGGTAATAGGGCAGGCCTGTTTTGTTTGCTTTCTGGACTTCATCATAAATACATGACTACAAATCCCATAATGCAAAGGTAAAACGGCGCCCTACCCATCTCCCTGACAGAATAGGATATATTTGCATGCATCTTCTAGTTCTCTGAGGTTTACATTCAGAATGGGACCTGCTGTTGCATAGTTGTTCTGCACAAACATTGCAACACGGACAAACGCTTCTGAGGGAGTTTTACATTGCGTATCAAATATTTACTGTACATTATGTTAACGTGTGCTGATTTACATCTCTGAAGTTGCCGCGTGCATGAGGTGTACTCCGTTTTTCTTTGTTTTTTACGACTTTTATTCTGAAATGCTAATAAGCTACTTTTGCTGGCCAGGGACAATTTGAGAGCTTTGGCTAAATCAAACTGAGTGCTGTTTCGGTATGTCTGTACTACTGTGTGTTGTAGAAGTATTTATGTATGCTGTACTTCGTGTGCATCAACATAGTGTTACCTCTGAACTGTGCACAATATAATGAAGATTACCCCTGCTAGCTGTGCAGGGAGTATTAATTCTATTAAAGACTAGGAGGTGAGCATTATGCTTCAACTTCAATTTGTTACTCCTCAGCAGTTTCAACAGAAAATACAAGAAGACACTGAAAAGTATCTGTATCCCACTTTTTCTTTTCTTGGAACTACAAATCCCAATGTCTCTGTAGTCCTATCCTTCTCAGTCCAGCTATGGCACTCTTCCTGTTCCTTGACTCCTCTTCTCTTTTACGTGCTCTGAACTGTCTCTCTTGAGCCTTTAAGAATGGCCCACCAACAGGGCGAACAACTTCAACTTGTCGCAGACTCCACGCAGCTGCTTCTGCTTGTACTATCCTCCTTAACCCAGGACTCGGTGCCTGCTGATTCTCCGCTTTAAATTATTCTTCTGGTCTTCCCCTAAGGATTATACAATTAAAAATGTCAGGGTAGCGTCCATGTACTGTCGTATCCATTATTTATTACATACAATCTCAGACAATACATGACAGGGTGGAAATTGAATGCTCGCCTCCTAGTCTTTAATAGAATTAATATTCTCTGCTCAGCTAGCAGGGGTAATCTTCATTCTATGTCAAGACTGGAGGTGAGCATTATGCATGGTCAAAGCGTCCCAATACAGTTGTGGCTAAACCTCCATTTGGCTTGAAATAAAACTTTAAATGTATCATCGCTAGCCCAATCAGCAGCTTGCATAAGATCCTTCAGAAACACTCCTGCTGTGAAGGCTCTGGATGCCACTGCCCCTCTCACTGAGTGTGCCCCATACATTCCTAAATCAATGCCTGCCGTGTGCATCCCCTCTCTTACCCACCTTGCTATAGTGGCTGATACTACTGCCTGAAAAGGCCTCCTACGCGCTATCAGTAGTTGTGTGGCACCGGCTGCTCTGTGCACAGCTGTCCTGTTTTGGTATTCCTTAATACACCACGTCACACACCATTTGGGGTTACTCAGGAAATACGGATAGTGTACCGCGGTAGTCCCTGTCTTAGCCCTTTTGGCTACTGAGAAGCTCACTCCCTCAGGGCCGAAAGAATTTCTGTTAACCTCAAGTGCCTTGATGTCTGCCACTCGTTTGCAAGATACTAAGCTTAACGGCATCGCTAATTTGCCGGATAGTTGCTCTAGCGACAGGTATCTATCTTCTGGCCAACTCGCTAGCATTCGCAGTACCACTGTAATGTCACATACTTTGATATCTCGGCTCCAGTGGTGCTTTATATCTTGCACCTCTTATGAGCCTTGCTACCGCTGGATGCTCTCCTGCCGGGACTCCCTTGACTGGCAGGTGCCCCACTGAAATAGCTGACCTGTACACTCCGATGGTACAGAACACTTTCCCATCTTGGAAAAGTTGCGCTAGAAAGTTCAATATAGTTACTATAGAGGCTGAAGGACATTTCTCCCTTTACACCAGCTTGACCACTTGGCCAAGCCGCGTCGTAGCTCCTCCTAGTGGATGGAGCCCAGGATTCTGCAATGAGCTCCGCAGACTTTGGCGAAATGCCTGGCAGCGCCCAGTATCTCCTGAAATCCTGCACACTATGAGTGGGAGAGTCCCTCTCACTCTGAGGATGAGACGACCCAACTGGGTCATTGAGAACTCAGTCTCTGTCTGGGAGGACTTGTGGTATGTCTGTCGTTATTTCCATCAGCGTTGGAAACCAAACTAGTGACTTCCACAGAGCTGCTATCAAAATCAATTCTGCTTTCTCTCTCGGACGCTTCGCTAGCGCTCTGCTCAGCATTACGAAGGGAGGGAACGCGTAGTGCAGTTCCCCTGTCCACTTCTGGAGAAATGCATCTGTGCCTTGCGTGTCTGGATCCAGTCTCCAACTGAAGTAGCTGGGAGTTTAAGCATTGAGTCGAGACACAAATAGATCTGTGTGAACTGGACCACACATCTGATTCAGGCGCTGAAACACAGTCGTGCCCAGTCTTCAGTCGCTGGAGTCTGTCAAGTACCACGAGTTGCAGTCGGCCACTACATTCCGTGACCCAGACAGGTGCTCTGCCGTCACTGAAGTCCCTGACTGAAGGCAGGAATACCAAAAGTCCTTCGCTAGTTCTGCTAGCAACCTGGATCTTGTCCCTCCTAGGAGGTTTACGTATCTGACCGATTATGTTGTCCATCTTGAGTAAGACGCATTAACTCATTCTCCCTTTCGTGAACCCCTTGATTGCGAAAGACCCTGCAAGGAGTTCCAAGCAGTCCATGTGAAGGCAGAATTCTTCTCCGCTCCAGTTTCCAGTGTCCGCATCTCGCTCCCCAGCCTATCCGGCCGGAATCTGATTCTATCACTAGGTCTGGTCGATATCCGAAAATGGCACACCCATTCCAGGCGTCCATATTCTTCAACCACCATTCCAGTTCTGTAATGAAGTCCTGATCGGTTACCAGACATTTGGTCGAAAAAAATTGGTCGACCAGACAAATGGTCGAACCAATTTGGTCGAAAACCAAATGGTCGAATTTTTTTTTATTTTTTATTTTCACCCCTTTTTTTTTTTTTTTTTGGGGGGGTCCCCCCAACCCCCTTTTTTTTTCTTTCTAAAAAGCCATTTTTGTAAAAAACAAAAACCCGAAAAATAAAAAATATATAATTAAAAAAAAAATTCGACCATTTGGTTTTCGACCAAATTGCGTCGACCAAATGTCATTCGACCACTTTTAGGTCGACCAAATGTCTGGACACCGTCCTGATCTAGCGCTATTTGCTGGTGGTGCTTCAGACCCTGTTGCAAGTGCTTGATCCTCCACCTCTGCAGCGCATGATAGTGCAGGGGACCTGGAAAGATGGCTTGGATTGAGGCTGCTAGCATCCCTACTATACTCGCTAGAGCTCTGAGCGATATCGTCGGCTTGCTGAAGCATTTCCTGATCTTCCTCTTGATGTCCCTTATCTTCCGAGCAGGTAATTCTAGCGTCGCTTTTCTGGTATCCAGGACGAAGCCTAGGAAGTCCCATCTTTGTTCTGGCTCAGTGCCTTATTTCTCCACGTTCACCAGAAATCTCAGTGACGATAGGCGGTCTTGCGCCCATGCTGTCTGGTACATCAGAGTCTCTCGATCCTCTGCTAAGAGCAAAAGGTCGTCTAGAAATATAATCATCCTGATGCCCTTCTCTCGAATCGCTGCCGCTACTGGTTTCATCAATTTAGGGACAGCCCAGGGAGCTGAAGCTAGTCCAAAAGGCATAGTTCTGAACTGCCAGAGCTGCTTGTTCTCTGGGATTATGGGGTCTTCTTCCTCCTTGAAGACGACTGGCTGCACGACCCCAGTAGCGGCTGGTCCTGGCAAAAACTCTGCCTGGGAAAAATGTTCGTATAGACGCCTGCGCCTTCTCCAGTGAGATGTCGGTGCCGACGAACCAGCCGAAGAAATGGCGCAGGTCGAGTTGCCCAGTAAGCAGACTGCTCTCTGGGCCCAGCTAGCTAAAACGTCAGGGTTGATGTCTTCTCCCGTATCTCTTGCTCTCTCTGCTGGATCCATTGTTTTCGCGAGAGGGCCCGATAGATCTAATACCGTCTCCTGGCAGATCCGCCAGGATCTGTCTATCCCTTTTTGAGGGTCCTTGCTGGTTTTTGACACAAAGATTAGCATTTTGGGGTCTAAATCCAGCGTCTCCACCACCTTCCCTGGAAGATCTGGACGCAGACATTCTGCATGCAGGCGCTGCCTCATCTCATACTGTGACTCTCTGGGTGAGGGCTGTTAGTCCGAGGACCAGGGGTGCCTGATGCTGTCCAGATCAAACATGTCTATGATCCCCTCTGGCTCTTCATCCAGGTGTTTCTCCTTACAGGTTTTCTGACACCAGCTGGGTCTCGCCCACTCTTCCCCTGTTTTCTATTCCTCCTACGAGGATAGGTCTCCTTCTGCTGGCTCCTCTTCAGAGCAGAGCCTGGGTCGTCTTCTTCACCCATATTGTCTTCCTCTGGGAAGGAGGTCGTGAGGCCTGGCAATGTCTGTCTTTGCATAAATGCTTCTTTCAGCTTGGCAAAGGCATCGACTGCCTCTGGGGTCTTCTGCTCTACCCCGTATGGTCGACCCGGGGGGTCAGTAGAGGCTTTCCTCTTTCGGGTCTTATTACTCCCCTTTGGCCCTGTTTCTTAGGGTTCTGTGGGGGTGCTGTCCTACTCTCTGGTGGTCTCTCGGGACTGGCTTAACATTGTTTCCAGAGTTTCCATCCTTTCCTGTAAGGGATTCACCCCTTGCGCCACGGCATCTTTCAACAAGCTTCCCAGCACTTCTTAAAACTGGCGGTGAGTTCTAGAGGCGGCTCCTCCTCGATCCACTCACTCAGACATGCCTTTGTGTGCTTTGTGCCTGGTACCTGAATCGGGTGTCTTTGCACGCCCACGCTACGTTGACCAAGATGCTTTGTCTTCATATAGGATTTTAATTTCCTTTATCCTATCCTGAGATCTTTTTTTTAAAAAACATTTTTTATATATATTTTCGTGGCTAGCACCGGTCTTTGTTGCCTGACTTATCAGCAGCCTTTGCCTCTTCCTTTTGCGGCCGATTGCCTCTCTTTTAGGCTGCCTGGGCCTAATCCTGCTGAGAGGAGTTCCTCTCTGCTTCGCGGGCAGTCTGCGCCGCTTATCAGCTCTTCTGAGCTATGGAAACAGCTTGCTTGTGCTGCTTTGCTGTCTGTCCTTGCAGCGTAAGCTTATAATGTATATATGAATGTAGCTGTCGTGATTCCTGCCCCTCATGTCCCCAGCCCCCCAAGATGTCAGGTTGGAGCCAGGCCACGATCACCTACATGTTCCTCAAGGGCCTCTCCATCCCTCCAAAGACCCACTTGGAGTCAGACTTGGCGCTTGTGGCACCAGACACCCTCACTCCCATAGGATAACATTGGGGATTGGACTTGTAGTGCATTGATGGGGACAAGATGGATGCCCCCACATATTTCGGTTCCCAGAACTGCATATGCAGTCTAGTCTTTTGGGTGTGGTTCAGCCAGAGACACCTGGGATACCCAGAGACTATTTAAGCCATGCCCAGGCTGAGAAACATGCATTGTGTTTTCTGCACCTGCAGTGTGATACCGTGTTCGGATTGGTCTCCAGTAGGCCTGCATCTTTCTTCTGCGCCCAGCTCCTGCAAGAACAAGAACACTGTTAGGAACAGCCTTACCTTACGGCGCTTCTGCCCATCATTCATTGCACCTTCTGTTCTGCGGGCATCTTCGGCGGTGTCATTCCCATCCCGGCATGCCGCTTCCTAAGGAAAAGGGAAAAGAACAGAAAAAAGACATTAGTAAGCATTCAGCAAATCTGCTTATTTTTAAAGACTGTACGAGCTTCAAATGCTTACCTGAATCCCAGCCGCCCTGGAGGAACTCTGTCTCCGGAACTTCTCATCCATCTGCAAGAGGGAAAAGACACTCCAGGTTAGCGTGGAAACATCTAGAGGCGCCGCATACCGCGCTTACTCACTGCATTTCTTCTTCATAACTGGCATCCACGCTGAAAACGTTGCAGCACCTAAAAGACACAGAAAAAAACTCCGTTCAATACAAATACAAAAGGGTCGCATCGCGCATCACGCTCTCACTCACCTTCAGCGCTACTCATTTCAGCAGCACATCGCCGTCCCCGGACGCCGGCCATCATCTAAGGAAGGAAAGGAATGAAGTTAGAGAACTGTTCAAAAGACTCATTATACTTACCTCCAACTAGGCAGCAATGAGCCCGCATCAATCAATGCGCCCCTGCACTGAAAGCAGGACAGAGAGCACAGTTTCCAAGAAAACAAGGTGAGCTGTGGATCAAAGGGAAGGGTTGGACCCCGTGGAAGGAGGAGTTCAAGCACACAGAGACAATAGGGAGTTAAACTCTACCAATCCTGTGTTTCAGGCCCAGTCTCCAGTCGAGTAGACTCCAGGGAAGGGGTCGAGGTCGTGAGAGGTCATAACAGGCTGAGTGACGTCCCCGTGGATACCAGGTGAGCGTTACAGTAGCACGAGCTACGGAAACACTTTACTAATGTTATATCACCGCCGGGCCCGGCATACGTTCTCTGTCGCCCTAGTGATATTAGAGCGACGTGCTGTGGCTCTGCCTCCCCAAAGGAGGAGGCCCAGAGCGCTACGCGTGCGCCTGGCTCTGCCCCCATGTGATGTGGTCATGAGGACGGGTTAAGCCCCCGGGCGTGCCGATAATGTAGCCTGGGGCTGCCTGCCTCAACACTTCCAATATGAAATCAAAGATCAATTCCAATCTTCTATCGTGCCAAACCGTGGTTGCTGCGACCTAAATGCGTACTGAACCTACGGTCGTAAATAATTGCGACTTGTCTGTTATCCTAGCCCTAGACGTGCGTATGCAATATACAGTAGCTATGTAAACATATACATACACGTGTGTAACATTCCTACATGTGCTAATCTCTTATTTCTGCCCAACAATACACCAAACATGCACAATACACAGAGAGGTGTTAAAATGGTACTTATCTGCTGAAGAGCAGTAAAAGAGTAGTAGTCCAGGAACAGGAAGAGTGTCAGAGCTGGACTGAGCAAGATATGACTACAGAGACATTGGGATTTGTAGTTCCAAGAAAATAGTGGGATACAGATACTTTTCAGTGTTTTCTTGTATTTTTTGTTGAAACTGCTGAGGAGTAATACATTGAAGTTGAAACATAATGCACACCTCCAATCTTGACATTTAATTACTGTGCCCTCTTGTAGTACTGTGAACTCCTTAAAGAGCGTGTGCTTTTCAAACTGCGGCACTGTAAAAGGACTGTCCCTTTCATCAGCAGTGACCACAATTTAGCAGATAATTGGGACTGTTATACATGAACACTGGTAGGGTGAGGGCATAATACTCTTTCACTGTACGCCAATATTCCAGTCCTAGAGTTTCAAGTAGCAAGCTTATTGATTGTGGAAATTGTAATTGCCTCGTTAACTTCAAGGAAACGTAAGCACTTAACACCAATGATTTGCGCGGTATCAGTAAAATATGTGTGCAAAGAAAATGCGGTGTCATCTGGTCATGTTAGTTACTGCCCTGATTACTTGCTGTTAATCTTCATTACTCTTCTTCCTCGTCACAGTACTTCTGAGGCTCCGCCTCCACTCCAGTAACCGTTTTTTCCAGTGTATTTTCCTTGGAGTTATAATACCTGCCACTTATCCACAATCCATCAGTTAATTATTTCCCAAGCTTGATCATAGGACATTCTCGGCCTAGGGAGGCAAAGGAGAGTCGTCTTTACTGTGAGGAGGAAGAGTAGGACTCGGAGTAATGAACTTTACCGGTAAGAAATCGGGGCATTACCTCGCATCCCTCTTCCTCCTCCCAGTACTTACCTCTGAGGCATAACAAAGCATAGCAACAGGAAGAGAACCCAATGAGACACACAGACCAAACAGCTGCTGCATCCCAATACCAACTGCACCAACGGACAGCACACAAACCCCAAAGGACCCAGCCCTAGGGCCATCCACAGGTAGTCCACAAAGTCCAACCAAAATGGCCTGAACAGCCTAAGGGGCAGCACCACAGAGCCAACCCACTAGGCCCCCCTCCCCAAGTCACCCCCAGACTGTCTGCCCAGGAGGCTGCCAATCTCCGATCAGGAAGACCTACAACCGACAGTGGGATGGGCCGGATGAAACTGCAGACCAAACTGATGAAGGAAAGGATGGTCACAACACAAGGCAACTGCCACTGTGAGGACACACAGAAATGGAGGACGACACAGGAAGACTCCAGTGAACCCAACCCTGGGGGTGCGGCAACAAGTGACAAATGGACCATCCCAGAGGAACAGGGGTGCGCCATCACCGTGAATGCTCCAAATAAGAGCCAGAAAAGTGGTCCAGCGTGAGCTCAGAGGTCACCACCAGCCCTCTCATAAACCCCTCCAGGAACACAGACCACAAGTGAGCTCAGAGCCCACAAAGAAGAGAATACACAGTCGACATCACACAAACAACGCCCACAGTGCCACACACAGGGACCAAAGGGGACACACGCGCCTGGCAAGGAAGGAAGCAACTGCCACCGGAAAACCGCCAATTGGCCATAACAGGCCCCAAAACTGTGACCTGCCGTTAGAGGGCAAGACCACCCCAGGAACTCCCACAATCCCAGGTACCTCAGACCCGGAAGATAAGGAACCCATGCCACCCCCACCCCAGTGAGGACAAATGGGAACCTCAAGAAGCCAGTTGCCCAGCGCCACCGGAACCACTGCACCAGCCTGTGGAAGAGGGAAACGGAGGGAAAGGCCACAGCAGACTCCGTGGCCAATCCAGAGTCATGGCACCTACCCTCCAGGCACCCATTGCCCAGAGCAAACAGTCGGGACCAGTGCCAAGGAGGGGGAGGCAAGAGATCCAACACGGGACCCACGACACATGACCAAGAAGGGCAAAGCGGGGAGAACCCCTCCTCGGGACAGGGGAACCGCACACCGAGAACAACCACCTCAAACATCCAAGGCTGCAGCACATCCGTCCTGACCAAGACGACCCTGCCTGTGACCGACCCAGAGAATGGGAGAGCAAGTGCAATTGGCAGAAAAGTCCAACCAACCGAAAGAACGGAGAAATGTTCACCCAACAGCACATGTCCAGCACAGTCACCAGAGTGCCCATCCTGGGAGACCACCGGCATCTGCAGCACAGATGGACCGTACAAAGTACTCCAACCCAAACCTCCAACAAGGGCCCTGCAATACAACCACCACACCAGAACACGGTGGAAGTCCAGGGCCACCGGGATCCAGACCTTGGAGGCCGGAAACTACAAGTCAGGCGATGTGAGACCTCCAGCGGAGATGAGCCCAGGGAACACAGAAAGGTTAGGAGGCTACATGACCCCTAACAACAGCCTCGCTGAGACCCCCACTAGAAACAATGTCCACAGAACTGAGACGCAGCATCCTGGAGGACGTGGCACCCAAACCAACCGGCAGCACCCCCTAAGCAACAGCAGAGAGAACACTGGAGAACCAAGCTCCTGGCCACCGGCGCAGCCCCGTGTCCAGGGAACCCAGAACACACCAGTTGTATGCATCTCTCGGGACCAGGCAATAACGCCAACCAGACCTGCAAGCAGGGAAAAGAGGCCACCGGGGTGGCGGATGCAATACCCCAGCAAACAGTCCAGGAAGGTACCCACACCCGAGGGGCCACCTCCCACCCCAGCCACGTACTTGCCAACCCTGGGCCTGATGACCCGGGCTATCCATGCCACACTCTCAATCGGTTCCCCTTTCTCTGCAGGGGGACTGAGAGGGGCTCACTGTGCCAAGCACCCACAGCTCAACTGGATACCAAGCCCCGCAGGGAATCCAGGAGCGTGCCCTTCCTGGAACAAATCAGTCTCCCCGACAGAAGAGCCGTACAGGGGCCCAGCAAGGGAGGTCTCTGGTGCACCACACCCGAAAGTCAAGGATTCCTAGCTGAAGGACAGGACATTTAACTGCTGGATTGTGGGTAATTGGGAGGTATTAAACCTCCAAGGAAAAGATATAATAAAAAGGGTTTGTAGAGTGGAGGCAGGGCCTCGGAGGTAACTACTGGGATGAGGAAGAGGGACATGGAGGTAAAGTGCATCTTCAGCAAAAGTAAAAGATGGACGGGTACAATCAGGTTGATATAAGAGAATTGCAGTACTATATATATGCAATCAGATAGGCATTAATACCGTCACCTCTCGTTCTATAGATGCTGTTAGTATGCTGAATTTGAATATTGGATGAAGCTGGACCGCCTACTTGAGTCTGGTTGGATGGAAACGTACGCAATGGTATTAATATCATGGATGAATGCGTGCCACATCTTTTCATGATATACAGGTGACCATTCAAGGTTATCTCAGAGGAATTGCCCTTTTGAGTTTAAGAATCTGCTGATGTGCTCCCACAGGTCCAGAACCTAGGAAACTGTTATAGTCATCCAAAGGATTTTCTCAGGCAATCCGAAAGACAAAATAAGGTTAATAGTGGGGTCTCAATATAGCTTATGATTCTGCTATATGTTTTTTTTGTGCAGGGTCTTCTAAGTATTAGAATCCTGAGGAAGGCGGGTAGAGATATTCTCAGCTGAAACGTTTCAATAAGAATTGGAGTGAATCGGATGAAACCCAGCTCCATTTGAATTAATTGATTGGACACGTTGATCAATGCAGACTTTCAGTTTAATTGTCACACATTCATCCACGCATTCATTGCATTCCTCACATCATGATCCTTTCAGTGATCCTTCCAGTGCACGCCATGTTACAACCAGTACACGACCCTTCCAGGCAGCGACAAAAGTTCTGAGGGGCACGTTGCCTCACCCATTGTCCACCTGGGAATCTGACTACGCTGCGACCACATTGTTGCAGCTTCCCCAGCATACCATCCGGTAGGCTTATTTTCCTAGTTGTTATTTGGGAATTGAAATACAGTCTATCACGTGATTGTTGTGTTGTGCTAACTCCCTGCTTCCTTTGCAGCTCCTGGGGACCCGGTGTCTTGTTCCAGCCACCTGTAGCCTCAATAACTGGTCAGGGAGTGTTTTTTTATCTCTCTGACCGGTGCTTGGGGACGGAGGTATTCATAGTCTACGCAAGATTCCGTTTTTGACGTTAATGCAATGCAGCATTTAGAGAACTACAGACTTTGCAGATAGCAATATAAGATGATGAAAATCTTTAACAGGTTCACTGAAAACTGAGATCAGTGTTTTGCGTAATTGGGAAATTATGGATGACAATATGCACTTTATAATCCTATTTACTGTTGACAATCTACACTTTATTACTCTATGTATTGCATACATGTGGCCAGTTGATATATGGCATTTATTGAAAATTGAAAGTAGAACGACTACACTACACTGCACTTTCTGATGATCATATTTATATTGTTATGTTAGGTTGTCTCTTTAATTTGCATATTTACAGGCTATTTTGTTTGGTTTCCTATGTGATAGTGGACTCACGGTCTATTGCAGTTATGTTTGATGGTGCAAAACAAAATGTATATATTTAAATGATTTATTGCACGTGTCCAAAATAAAAACACACTTCTTGATAAACACAGGACTGCTAAATGTGTTGGGCAAAGCATTCAGCCTTATGCATAAAGGATTTGAATTATGAAAACGTAGATGTTGCTAGGAGCAATTACTTTGTAAGCGGTAATGCACATTAAATCAGTACTTGGAACTATAAAAGTACTGTATGCTTTATAAGTACTTTGCTATATAACATTTGGCTCTGTGTAACAACTTTGTGCTACCAGTACTCTGCGTTGTATGCAGTACTGATATTCATAACTTCAAAGTAGCCCCATGTCACGAGCGTCTCTGTATTTCTTACTATTGTTTTTTTTAAAATACGATGCTTCTTTACTTCCGTATTGGTCTCAAAAGCGTGTAAAACGTGTCCGTATTAAGATGCATTCTGCCCCACACCATGGACTGCATGATCTTAGTCTTCTCAAAGGCATTGATGGAATATAACTGTGTAATAAAGAGAGAATACCATGGAACGTTGTGACTGTAAATGTGCGTATTATTAAAAAAGGGGGCTGTGAGCGATGGATGAAAAGAAATTGAATGTATAGTAATATGTGGATGTATATAAGGTTTGGGTGAGGGACTCAAGATGTGCTTGGCAATCCTAAATATTTTGTGGGGAACATTTATTTATTTTCCCTGTAAAAAAATGGTTTGCACTTAATAGTCTGCTTGAAGTCCTGGGGATACAACAGTCCCACAATTATGTGTATTATATGTAGAGATGATTGAAGTAGGAAGAGTCAAGTGAAACCAAGAAGTCTAGGTTGGAGAATGTCATGGAGATGATTAAGGAGTGGTGTTCACATTTTAGGAGTCTGATGTGTGGAGGAACAGGGACCGTTCTACCGCACAAGAAGTATTCTATGAATTATGTAAAACATATACAGAACATGGTGATTTTTGCTCTTATTCTGAGGAAAATTAACATGTCTTGAAGCGAAGGATAAACAGTCCGGGAAAGTTAAAGGCATACTCTAGTAAAAAATTTTATTGTCCCTATGGGTCGGCCATGTTTTTTTAAGGCTAAGTGGGTCGATTTTAGAAAACTTTCCTATGGACCTTACCCGAGTTTTCGTCCATTAAACACACGCGAAAACAAGCACCTGTGAGCCGCCATTTTCTGATAATCCTATCTTTTCCCCGATCACCCTGGCAGACCTGCTTTTGCGGCACTAAATCAATTCCCCCGCCCCTGAGCCTGACATCAGCAGACTCGTACCGCCCATTTCCCAACGCCAAAGCACGTCTCGTGTCAACATTCGCTGCGCTTCAGCTAATGACGTGTGGCCATGGAAATGGCAGGACGCCTCTCTCCTCAATAAGTATAAACAGACCGTTTCACAACACACAGCAGCCGATTTTCGATTCCATTCCTCTCTCTGTGTTACTTTGAGTATTTTGTGACTCGTTTCAGTGCTCTGGTCAGCTACCTTCGTCGCTTGTAG
Organism: Ambystoma mexicanum; assembly: GCF_040938575.1. Taxonomy (NCBI): domain Eukaryota; kingdom Metazoa; phylum Chordata; class Amphibia; order Caudata; family Ambystomatidae; genus Ambystoma; species Ambystoma mexicanum. Next base: position 346,916,955 of record NC_090926.1, read on the forward strand.
CCCGTGTAAACACCTGTACCATCTCGGTAAATTATTTTATTCTGTTTACCACACAATGGCTACAATAATGCCCTACATGTACGAGCCCGAGTATACCGAGGAGGAACTACTGGAAAGGGAAGCACGCGAAAACGATGGGGATTCGGACGGCAGTTGGGAGGACGATTCAACAGATGAAGAGCCTGGGCCTAGTCGCATGGACGGCGTCTCCACCTGGTGCACATGCAATCGGTGCGAGCTAATGCCAACCGAGGACGAGAACTGCTGCTGCCGAGAAAACTCGGGATGCCTGGCCAACATTTCGGAAGGTGAGCCACGACCGCAATGCATCACCGAGCAGACTTCAGGGCAGCCTGCCTCACACGGGCCGTGTTGAGAATCTTGATGGTGCTTATGCACGAACTTTGAGCAACTGTTGGTCCTCGTAACCCGAGTAACGAGTAAGTATACTCTGCATGTCATGCCACTCCTATTTCATGTTCTTCTACTATATCCAAAATTACATCTACATATTGTAACGCATGTAAGTCGTTCAATAGTGTGCATTGTCTAGATAGCATGTGTCCGTGTAAAATGCCATTAGTTACAAGAATTGTCATTGACAACAAACATTTATTAAACTTATCTGGGTCATTTAAAAACAGTTTTTCATTCATTTTCACAGGTGGTACAGGCTGGTGGCCTATCGTTCCTATACATGGTGGCTTCACGGGAGGCTTGGACACCGCGTTCGAAGAGTGATACCCGCCTGTGCCGTTCGTGCCATTAGAGACACGTTCCCGAGTGACAGCGGTCAGTACAGGGGATTTTCTCTCGCTGTGCTGCAACCTGACCTGTATAACCTTTAAAGTCTTCTAATTTTTTTTTTTTCATGAAAATAAGATACAAAATAAAACACCACATTTATTTTAACAACGTTTGTCTCGATTTTTTTAAATGAATCACATATATCTATACTATCAATTACCATTGGATTATACAGGCCTTCGGGTCTTGGCCACTATAATACACTGGTTGAAGTGTGGGTCTGTGCTCACAAGAATCTGCGTTATGTAGCATTTGTTATTGATAAGCAACGATATACTATCATTCATATAAAGGCGATATACTGTATATTCATATAAAGGCGGTTCGCGCCGGTGGATGCTCGCTGGCATGGGGGGGCTGTCCGGGGCGCGAAAGGCCAAGGTGCCAAAGTACATGTACACTTCAAAAGGTGTCCCACGCCAAGGGGCCATCGTTCACATGGCCTCCTCAGACCCCGTGTCTCCAGCCAGGCCTCCCCTTGAAGCAGGCCGCCCCCCTGCAATCCACATAAGTGTGTCTCCATTCAGCAGTCTTCCTGTGCCTTATCTGCACGCCCCAGGCCCATCCATCCCACCCCCCTCTATCAAAGGCGGTTTGCGCCGGTGGATGCTCGCTGGCATGGGGTGCTGTCCGGGGCGCAAACGGCCAAGGTGCCAAAGTACATGTACACTTCAAAAGGTGTCCCATGCCAAGGGGCCATTGTTCACATGGCCTCCTCAGACCCCGTGTCTCCAGCCAGGCCTCCCCTTGAAGCAGGCCGCCCCCCTAAAACCACGACATACATACGTCATTCAACACACCCCTGTTCCAAATACTTTATAAACCACTTGATATGTCTCATGAGAACATCTTTGTGCTTTGCAAGTCAACTCCTGAACGTGTTACCTGGCAACCACTGAGATCTACGCTAATCTGGTCGTCGTCGTGCTATCCGTGAACTTCTGTGACCGCTTAGAGCAAACCCATCAGTGTGCTACCTGTGGCCATCCACCTATTCTCCTGCAACATACTGCTCTGCTTGCTGAATCCAACTGTTTGTTGGTCAAGGTAAGGCCATGTATCCTAGTCATATTTCGCAGATTTTTAAATTTCTATCGATTTACGAGTAGAGTACACAATAGTGCTATGTTCATTGGTCTCATTGCTATTGACTAGAGTTTCCATTGCTATGCTATCAATAGATCTATTTATTTTCATCTGTGTCTATTGTCATCGAATTGCATCCTTCGGGGGTCCAGTCTATAATGTAAGCATGTTTCCTTCTCGTGCAATACAGAACAGCCAAGGGATGAGTCACATGTTCAGATTTTAGTCACATCATTTATACATTTCTGCAATTTATGCAAATACTAAGCTGCACATAATGAACTGGTACAGTTCCTGCGACCAAAACAAACCTTGCATTGATCAATGTATGATTCATTTACTTTTGTATCAAATCTTTATTCTTGAAGATTGTATAATAATGTCGATATTTACTTTTCAGATTTATCAACAATGCCTGCCTGTTCGATTAGCGGTTGCCCTTCGAAGACCCATGCGAAATCTGAAGGAACTACAATGCATGTATTCCCGAAAACTGTTGATCGAATAAGAGAATGGGTCAGACATTGCGGATTTCCACTGGATGAGCTGGAAAGTAGAGTCCAACAAGTCTTACAGGACAAGAGGGGCGATCGATACCGCATCTGCAGCCGGCACTTTTCCTTGGACATGTACACAACTTCTTGGGTAACAAAGAAGAATAAACGGCGAACTACACGGAAATTGCTCGAAAACGCTATTCCCACTCTATTCGTCCACATTCCGCCACCGGTGAGTCAAGTGTCCGGATTTAGCTTTAGGCCTTGCGCTAGTGTGTAGTTGAATGGACTAATAGATATTGTAGGTGTTCTATCCCTTGTAATAATTTCGATATTGATATGAGTGTATAGTTTTTTGAATAATGACATTTAACAATATATTCTTTTTCGATTTCATAACCCACAAACACAATGTATATATATGGGAACAGGGAACTGTGCTGTATTGAGCATTTTTCAAGTATTCTGTCGACTTACGTGGCTATTTTTTATATTGGCATTTCATTATCAATCATTGATTGACCTTTACAACTTCTTGACTATCCCTTGAATCTGAAGCAAGAACATTCTACATCCTTGACGTGGTCGCAGTTATCAACCACTTCTAGCGCGTATCAGGTAATCTTACTAGGCTAATCCGCTACATACTTGTGTTATGCATGTCAAGTAATAGTTTTATTCTATCGTGTAATTATTTTACCGAATGTTTGGTTACTGCTTTCCAATTAGTATACACCTTAGTTATCGTCCACTGGTGTTTGTTTTCAGTTATAATTAGTGTTATCCATACTAATGCAAGTACTGTCTTTCAGGGAGATGCAGAAGCGTCCGCCACATCTACAACGTTTCTAGATGTTCAATTCCTGTCGTTTGATTGTTCTACACAATGTTTCATTCGTGGTTAGCCGTTGATATGTACCTGTGCTGTCGACCCCAGGTGTGTGTTATGTTTTCACAATTGTAATCCTCACTAATGCAAGTGCTGTGTTTCAGGGAGACGACGGAGCGTCAACCCCTACACTTGATGCAGAGCCTGACATTCAAGTATACGAATCGGCGCAACAGCTTTCGGAAGTGCGCACTACATTTGCAACATGCATAGATATTCTTCAGCAGCACGAGGTATGGATACTGACAGCTCCATCGAGCGTCATCTTCAGAGCCGGAATTCCTGTCGTTTGATTGTTCTACACAATGTTTCATTCGTGGTTAGCTGTTGATATGTACCTGTGCTGTCGACCCCAGGTGTGTGTTATGTTTCCAATATTGAAAACCATACTAATGCAAGTGCTGTGTTTCAGGGAGACGACGGAGCTTCCACCACAATCACAACATCTCATTTAGATGATGCAGATGTAAAGGAATCGTTGAAATAAGTAGATGAAATGTGTTCATATTTGGATTTTCCTTGATTCTTTTGGACAATGCATCTTTCGCGGTTATCTCTTTATATGTACCTGTGCGTTCGACCACAAGTGTGTGTTATGTTTCCAATATTGAAAACGATACTAATGCAAGTGCTGTGTTTCAGGGAGACGACGGAGCTTCCACCACAATCAGAACATCTCATTTAGATGATGCAGATGTAAAGGAATCGTTGAAATAAGTCGATGAAATGTGATCATATTTGGATTTTCCTTGATTCTTTTGGACAATGCATCTTTCGTGGTTATCTCTTTATATGTACCTGTGCGTTCGACCCCAAGTGTGTGTTGTGTTTCCAATATTGAAAGCATACTAATGCAAGTACTGTGTTTCAGGGAGATGCGGATGCCTCCTCTCCAATACAACCATTCATGGCAGTCCATGCAGAGCCAGAGGTATGGATACTGACAGTTCCATCGAAATAGATCATCACTGGTCGAATACTTGTCGTTTGATTGTGGCATACAATGTTTAAATCGTGTTTGGCTATTGAGATGTACCTGTGTGTTCTCACGTGTTTTATGCGAACAATATTTTGATACATAGTAATAAAAGTACTATGTTTCAGGGAGACGATGGAGCCTCATTCCTTGCTGTCTATGCGGATACAGAAAATATAGTCCTTGCAGCGCAAGCAGAAGGGAGGACAAGCGGAAACGAATCGGAGCTACAGCGTGCAGATGTTGAAGGTCGAGTCAAAAAAGTTGCAAAAAAAAAAAAACAAAAAAGGTTTGTTACAAACAGTTCATAACTTTAAAACAATTGTTGTGGTGGGGACTATTTTATGTTTTTTTCTATTCAATTCTACTACACTCCATCTTGTGTTTAAACTGAACATCCCTTTTCCAATCTCTCCTCCAGTTACCCGTCGGCGTCAGAACTATACACACACACAGACAGTGTAGCGAATGAGAGATGTGGCTTGCCAGACCATGTACACTATGGAGGAACTATTAATTGAGGCGAGGCGTGTTCAGGCTCGAGATGCTTATGTCAAATGGCCAGAACATGAATTAGCTCTGTTTGGAGACTACAGCAAAGTTGCATTGGACCATGGCTACTGTGCGACGGACCACCACAAGAGGATGTTATTGAATGTTTTGGAGATAGCTCAGAAGTAGTTGCAGATCAATTTACACAATCTACACCAGCCAAAAAATTGCCACCAAAAAACATGTCGACATTGTTGTGTTCTCCCATCAATGTTGAATTAGCAGATGTTGAAATGAGAGGGAATGAACCAGCCGCAGCATCCATAGACGCAACAATACTTGATAGCAGCGATATTTACTTTCCAATGTGTTGACATCTCCACAACGTCAAAGGCCGAAACAACGTTGACGCAGGATGACAGTCTAATGAAAGAGAGCAAATACATTGTATTCGACAGTTGCTTGATGGAAATTATAAGTATGCTGAAATGTGTGCATTCCGTTAGAGGGAAAGTATGTGGCAAGCCATTCATTAATGTGACTCGTAAAATGAAAGGCAGTAACCTTAAAATAAATGCCGCCTGTAGATTAAATCATAGGTTCTCATGGTTTGCACAACCAATGCTGGGGAAACTGCCAGCAGGCAATTTACTGTGTGCAGCGGCTTTACTTTTTAGTGGCTCAAGTTTTAGAAAGTTAGAGGCTTTCTTTCAGTTTGTGGGACTCGAATTCATTTCAAGTGCGCTGTACTACACATACCAACGTGATTATCTGTTTCCGGCCATTAGTGATGCTTGGAGAATTGAACAATTGTCTCTAGCAAGTACATTCGAAGGCAAACGATTCAGGCTAGCCGGCGATGGACAGTGCGATAGCCCTGGATTTTCTGCCAAGTACTGCACCTACCACTTTCAGGACATGGATAGTAAGAAAATTGTGAGTTCCGAGGTCGTGCAGGTAACACAATGTACATCCTCAGTGGCCATGGAGAAACTAGGATTTATAAAATCAGTGGAAGATCTACAATCGAGGGGGATGCACATCGACCTCATAGCCACGGATAGACACTTTTCAATTGCCAAGACAATGAGAGAGCAGTTCCCACATATTAAACATCAATTTGACGTATGGCATCTTGCTAAATCAATCAATAAGAAAATCTCGGCTGCAGGAAAAAAAAAAGGTTTTGAAAGTATTTTGCTGTGGTCACATTCTATCACCAACCATCTTTGGTGGAGCTCAAAAACTTGCGAGGGGTCAGTGGAAATACTACTTGAAAAATGGCGGTCACTGATGCACCACTGTACCAACGTTCACCGCTGGACAGCAAATGAACATTTCCACCAATGTGAACATGGCCCTTTGTCCCCAGAGGAGGCACGGAAGAAGAAGTAGTTGATTCCATCATCACCGACGCACAAAGCCATTGAGAAGATTGTTTTCGACAAAACTCTATCAAGAGATTTGAGAGGACTGACAGAATTCTGTCACACAGGAGATTTGGAGGTGTTCCACAATATGTGCCTAAAGTACAGGCCAAAGCGCTTGCATTTTAGCTTTCGGGGCATGAAACATCGCACCCTACTAGCGGTCTTGGCCCATAACAGCAATGTCGGACAAGAACAATCTAGGACTAGGGGCAAAGTAAGGATGCCTCGCTACACCAAGGTGTTTTCAAAACGAAGTAAGCAATGGGTGATCAAACCAGTCTATGATGAAATGCAGTTCGACTTTGTGAAATGCCTTATTGTTGCTGTGTTAGAGAAGCACAGATATGGAATTTTGGACGTTTCTGTACAGAGCAGTGATCCATTGCCACCAAACATTGCGACTGTGCCATGCCCACCCGAAGCACAGCTGATTGTGAAGTACAAATCGCGGTTTAAATAATTGCAATAGGATTGTATTTTTGTAAATAAATGTTATTGTACAGTGTACCTGTAAACCAAAGCTGGGTGTCATCTTTGAATTCTCTCTATTCACCTCACATATGTGTATGTATATATTTTTCTCATGTCTCATCTCATGTAAATGTAAATGCTGCGCACTGTTAACGGAGGGGAGGCTTGCGTATTGCAAAAAATAAAACAAACAAACAATAAATCTCACTATTAACTCAACTCCTGTGGTACTTTATACTTTCCCTGACCTTCCGCAAAAAATTAAATGTCTCAATTTGGGCTGCAAAGCTCGCAGACAACGGGGAAAAAATTGGGGCACTTAGAACGCGCCAGCCAAGCAGGCCGTGGCATTTGGGAGAGAAGCCAGTTCGCATTTGCACATTGAGGCGCACTACATCGACGGGTTCAAAACCTCAAGTTCTCATAGATGCCTATACTACGTGATGTTGCAAATAAAGAATGCGAAGGACAGTGCACAGATGAGGCCCACAAGTCGCACTGGAAGTATAATGGTCTATTGTTTTTTGACCTTGAGACAGGGACCATGCAGAAAGAACTACATTTGAAGGGAGTGAGCAATAACGTAAGGGACGATAAGGCAGAAAATTCAGAAACTAGACCGAGTTTCAGTTTTAGGTCAGTATACGAAAAATCATTGTCAAGAGCACGGTCCGTTTTACAGACTGCATTACAAAGAGACACAATGGAAATTTCAAATATAATGTAAGTAAATCTTTACACGCTTTTATACCAGAATGAAGATTTAATGAATGGATGCATGAATAAATGAATGAATGAAGACTGTAAAAGATGTTAAAACTATTCGTAGTGGGCACATCGGCATGCAGGATCACTGGTGTCACCGATCTCGCTCCTTGGCCCAGCCACTTTTCCCTGCACCACGGGACTGTCTCTGTACCCTTCAGCCCCTTGTCCCGGCATTTACCTTGCACTTGCCAACAGCTGGCCCAATTATTTAAATTGTATTCAACTAACCATGTACAGCCCTTCCCCATGCGCGATCAGAAAGACACCTGGCCCAGTAGGATCGTTGTCTGTCTGCCCTTGTTCCCCACCTGCCTCGTCACGCCTAGAAACACTTGAGTATACGCGCGTTACATATCATATCATTCCTCATGCATGTAGAGTGTCGTTTATCAATGTGTGTGGCCCTCGATTTATCTCATTACTCCATTGAACTACCCTTGCAAGCAAATAGTTTCTGATCGGCCGTAATAAATGAAATGAGTAATATTAATGAAGTTCGGCTAGCAGACTAATTATCTTTTATTTGTTTTCTTAACAGGTATTTGATCCCTTTCTGCAACTGCCACCTGTTTGAGACACCGGCGGACGGATTCTTCAATAGACACCTGCAGCTTCGTGTCAACAACTGGAGCACGATCACCATATTATGGGACGATCGCCAAGGGCCCACATGCCCTTACGCTGTACTAGTGGATAGAAGTAACATAACACATTTTAGGCTGGACTAGTGCCTAGTTGATGGAACAGCCTTGCGGTTCACCGTGCTTACAAAGTCATTCTTTTTACGAAAATGAACACCCTGTGTTCCATAATGGAACAGCGCGTGACTCAAGATGAAACGGAACAGTTATTGCGGATACAGATAAAAGAAAATAAATGGCTTACGGAGTTCATATGGCAATTGCTGAATATTCTCTAAACATTTAATGTCAAATAAATGTACTTTACCAAAATGTACCGTGTTGCTGTTTCATTTTAAAGTACAGTTTCATATTCCGAATTGTGGCGCGCTGTGTTGTGAGTTGATCTGTGTTGGTTTCCGGGTTCTGTGTGGAGTCGCGCAGAAGACGACTGGGTGCGTTTGCCTACGCAGCACAGTAACGTCACGGGGAGAGGCGGGGAATATGAATGTTTTGATAATGTCAGGCTCAGGGGCGGGGGAATTGATTTAGTGCCGCAAAAGCAGGTCTGCCAGGGCGATCGGGGAAAAGATAGGATTATCAGAAAATGGCGGCTCACAGGTGCTTGTTTTCGCGTGCGTTTAATGGACGAAAACTCGGGTAAGGTCCATAGGAAAGTTTTCTAAAATCGACCCACTTAGCCTTAAAAAAACATGGCCGACCCATAGGGACAATAACATTTTTTACTAGAGTATGCCTTTAAATACATGTAATGATTTAATGGCACAGATGATTACAACATATAATTTCTTCATTTCCCTATAAGTGAAGAGTTCTCCAGCCTTGAAAGGGAACAACTAAGCAAATAGTTTGCAAATGCTAAAAGTACCAGGCATGCTGTGGCTATAAGATATAGTTTTAATGAAAATTATCTTGAGGGATCAAAAACCTGGAAGTCATTAAGAGTTGGGATGTAGGTCGATCATTAGTACAGTGCGTAGTTGGCTGGTCTGGATAAATGTTTGTTTGTGCATAATTAAGTATTCCATGCGTGAACCCAAGGTTCAGAGATCTAGGGAATTGTGAAATGTATATCTCTGAGCGAAGGGAGGAGAATCCCTGTGGCTTGAGTAATGCTCGAGATAAGTGGGACCCTCCATTTTCTTTAAATTAAAACTGGTAGGGTGAGAAGTGGTTGAGTGTAAAGTAGTGGTTTGCAGAGGATACTGCTATAAATGAAGTACTGTGATGAATCAGATGGTGTCATCACCCCTTTCCCGACTGTGACCTCCCCCCATGTGGCCAGAGGACGACAGATGCTACCTGATTCTGACCCTGGGGGGGGCTATATGCCGGATGATCATGGGGGGAGACAACCTCTTGGGGAATGTCATGGCATCATCAGATGAGAAATGGTATCCCCCCTTTTCCTCCGAGGCTATCCCATCCGTGCCCAATGCCCTAATGGCATTTTGTTACACTTCCCCTTATCCACCTAGGAAGAGTATTGAAACCCTTCTCAGCAGATCTGTGTACAAACCATCAAAGTCTGACTTGCCATAGAAAAACAATAAGAACATTTGCCCAAACTTCATATGGAAGTCGTCAAGAATGGACTTCCATTCCCAGAAGCATGAGAATACTTTGATGAGGAAGAGGGATTGAGTAATACAAGCACCCAAAACCAAAAGCACAAGCTGCGCTCTAGTTGTTAGGAGTGCTTACCTACAGCGGGTACATTTAAACCGCAGACACAGCTGATGAGAGAGAGCTGCTGTCGAGAGAAGACTTCTTTCAGACGCGACTGAGACACTGAGCGGTGAGAAGGCGTACTGTGAAGCTGGCCGCAAGAAAGCATACTCTGCAGAGATGCCAGAAGCCGTCAGAGGACTTCTGGTTGTTTGCCGGTGTCAGGAGGCAGCCTCCATCTTACCGGAGATGAGGAAGACGCCAGAGAGCCCAGCAGGGACTGCGAGGGGAGAAAAGCAGAGAAACAGAAGCAGCGAGCAGGAGGCCAAATGTTTGCTACCGGCAGTGCTTAAAGTGGGCCGGGGCCTGCCGGGGCCGGGCCCCGGCAGTCTCCAAAAAATGGGACTGAGCCGGGGCCCTGCCGGGGCCCCCGTCCAACCGCAACATTGGCGGAATGCATTATCCCGTCGCGGCCGCAGCCGCAACGGGAGATGCGCCTGCCATGAAGTCAGGCGAGCCGACAGAAGTGGCAGCCAGCCACAGCGACGCTGTGACTGGCTGCCACTTCTGTCAGTCATAGTAACTGCATCTGGTGGCCCCTCGCGCGAGAGGTCCCCAGAGGCAGTTACTGTCCCTTTGTTTCCCCAGGTCGCCGAGGCGTCTTTAACCCTCGGCGAACCTGGGGATTCCTCGACGTTTATAAAAGATGGCTTTGAAAGTACACATTTCAAGCCATCTTTTATAAAGCTTTGTCGACGGACAATTTTGTCCGTAGTCAAAGCTTTATAAAAGATGGCTTGAATTGTGTACTTTCAAAGCCATCCTTTATAAACCCGAAATCTTTAAAAAAAAAGATGGCCTGAAAACTAGGCAAATCGCAGGGTATGCACACAAATATATATAAATGTTATATATTTGTGTGCGTACCTTACTATGGTTTGTGTATTTTGCAAGCCATCCTTTATAAACGTAGAAATATGTTACATATCTCTATGTTTATAAAAGATGGCTTGCAAAGTACACAAACCATAGTAAGGTACGCACACAAATATATAACATTTATATATATTTGTGTGTATACCCTACGATTGCGTACTTTTAGGCCACGCCCCTCCCACAAGCCACGCCCCCAAATGAGGGCCCCCCCCTCGATTTCTTACCCCAATTAAAGCCCTGGCTACCGGCTTACCGCCGCAGAGTGAAATACGCCAGGTAAAACCGGTGAGTCCATGGAAGGGAAGTAGGGACAACGGTGCGTATTGGCAGACATGCCAAACACCACTAAGAAATAGAACAACCCTTGAAAGAATATGTGCAATTGAACATTGTCATAAAAGGGAAAAATTAAGCAGAACAAGAGACTTATTAACCAAATAAGTGTATGCAATACACATATGAAAGAAGTACCGGCAGAATAGTATACCAGGCAGATACGATACCAGAAAAAGCGCATGTAAGAGACTTTCAATATTGGAAGGTGCACAGAGCCCACATAAGAAAGCCCTGGTAGGAGAGTAGACCAGGAAATTTGAAGGTGCAAGAAAGTGCATATGTAACAAAAGCCCTGACAGGAGAGTATTGTGAGGGGTCAGAAATGCGAGGCGGATAAATAGAGTTTTTCCACAAGTCACCATTTTATTAAATAATAGGAGTATGGTAAACGGCTCACTTTCTCTAACCTAACAATGATTTCCCTGCCTGTAAAACCACCAATGATCTCTGCCTTAATGCCAGTAAGACTGAGATCCTCCTCATTGGGACACCTGCTCCCTCCTTTCCTCTCTCTCTCTGGCCGCCCACTCTGGGCCCTCTTCCTGCTCCTTCCTGTTAGGCAAAGAACCTTGGTGCCATCTTCACTCCACCCACTCCATCTCTCCTCACATCTCTAACGTCTTTAAGAAGTCTATCAGCTGCACCTCCTCAGAGGTATTCTTCCTTTTCTCACTTTTTTCCTCACTTTCCCCCAAAAGCTCACTGTCTCCAGAGCTGCGGTTCCCTCTAGGCTGGACTATTGCAACAGCCTCTTTCTAAATCTTCCTGCCAATACTCTTTGACCTTTACAACTTATCCCAAACAGGACTGCAAGGCTTGTCCGTGGCCTCAAGCCAAGGGATCGTATCATTCCAGCTCTGAAACCTCTTCAATGGCTCCCTGTGGCTGCAAGGATCAAGTTAAAGACCCTCTGCATCATTCACAAGGCTTTCTGGGGCCTGGGATCGCTCTACCTCCAACCTTCTCTTCCTTAACATCTTCCTTCTCAAGCTCTTTGCTCATCCACCTCCAACTCTCTGAAGGTCAGAAGCAGAGAGTTGGGGTCAGATCTATCTCCTCGGCTCGGGCCTCCCTCTGGAACAGCCTCCCTGCCTCTCTCAAACTTGAGCAGAGCCACCTCCGGTTCTGTAAGTAACTCAAGACCTTCCTTTTTCTTCCGCTTTCTCTCTTCCTCTCCCGTGCTAATTTACCTGACTGCTCCGTGCACTGGTCACCCTCTGAACTCGGGCCCAGGCTCCTGCATGTCCAGTTGTCCTCGCACTGCCTCCGGGCTCCCCAGCACTTAAGGGTCTGTATCTGCAACCCTACAGTCCCTTCTCGCTGCACTTATGAGCCACCCGCTGGCTGCACTTGTGAGTTAACTGCACTTTCCACTTCCCTTCCCCCCTGGCACTCCCCCCCCCCTTCCCCGCACTTGCGCGATCTGAATGACACAAGGCCTAGTAAGATTGTTATTTTGTCCTCCCTTTGTTTGACCCTCCTTGTCTTGTCGCACCTAGAAACACTTGTGTACAGGCGTTTTATAAATGCCACATCATATTTCATATCATAAGACTAAAGGAAAACACTCGAATATCAAAAGGTATCTGTCCCTCACAATTATATGTACACTATGCAGGTACACTATGGCTATTAAAAATCAACAAAATAAAATGATATTCAAATTTAATACTTTATAACCATGTATCCTTGTAGCCAGGGGTCGGATCCTCTTCCCCAGGATTAATGCAGGTTTTTCTAAATGAAAGTTCCAAACAAGAAAGTTATTTTTAATAGTCACGTGCTGTTCCAAATGCAACACAAAGTTCTTTTAACTCCAAAAGTCTTTCACTTAGCACTTGGATTGTTTTATGACTAAACACGATTTTTCACTCTTCCAAATGATTGTCCAAAGCTTTCTCAAGCTCTTGCTAGATGAACCAAAAAGACTTTTCCTTCACACTATGAGTAAATATTTCAATATAACCTCTCGACTTTGAAGAACAACTACTTTTACATTTCTTCTTCATAAGCAACAACGTTTTGTCAGGATGGTTTTAATACAGTCAAGTATACTAAGGGGCACCTGCCAATTCCCTGATCTACCCAGGTAATCATATGTATATATGTATACACAAATGATCAGGACGGACCCGGATAAAGAGTGACCCACTGTATCATTGGTCGATAAATGTGTCATCTATATATGTATCTGCATATGTATACGGCCCCAATAGAGTGAAAGGGGATTCTTCACATTCATGAGTCAGTGTTTGTGTTTTCAGAAAATTGTTTTGTACATGTAATGCACTAAATCTGTTTTCCTGTGCTACACCTTTGATGCATCTTATTGTTTTGTGATTTCACACTCACCCTTATACATGTGGTATATGGAATAAATAAGAGTGGGCCACTCTTTAGGCGGGTCCACCCTGATAATTTTTGTATACATATAGACATGGTTTTCACACAGTTCATCAAAACACAGTAGTAGCCTTGCCACTTTCGTTCCACCACAACCATCCACCTCAATGCAGTGTTCAATGCCTTCTTCCTGGTTCTCTAACCTGCCAGGACTAACCACTAATAATCCCTTTCCTGGTATACTCGCCTGCCAGGATAAAACTCCTACTACTACCAGTACTCTGTGGTGAGGCTTGCATCAAACTTTATAAAAGTCTTTGACTTTCAACTACATTGAGGTTCACAACTTCTTCCATAAGGTTGCAACATACATTGACACTGTTTGTTCCATGGGTTTATTTGGCACATGCACTGCAGGTTATATTCCTCTCCCCCTTGATGGTTTCGACAAGGAGGGCTTCACTCCTGCCACCTTTGGGCTCCTTTTACTACACCAGTTAACTGTTGGTAATGTCTCTTTTTAGGAAAACTGTTCCCCTCCTTTAGCTTAGGCAATGTTGGCTGTCATCTTGCTTAAATATTGTCTCTTCTTTACCTAGGCAATGATGGTTGTAACCTTTCTTAAATATGGCTTCCTCTTTACTTTGGCAATGATGGTTACAGCCTTTCTTAAATATCGCCCCCTCTTTACTTTGCAATGATGCTAGCAAATGTTCTCCTCACCTTTCTCTAAATATGGGTATTATGCCCAAACATGCTCTATTTCATTTGTTCTATATTCAGATGTGTTTGCTGACAGCCAGGGGTCTATTGCGGAGTGCCCGGGGGCACCTAATGAAAAGCCAACACACTGGTTCCTTCATGTGGATCAGTTTGACTCACTGCAACTTCTTCTTTTGTCGGTTCTGGGACGTCTGACTGCTCCGGTCACACTCCTGTGGCCCATGCCCTTCAGAAAGGGATCCTGTCTTGCTCCTTTCAGACTCTGGTGCACGCCAGCCACCAGAGTAGGGCACAGCATAAGTAGAGCTTCTCTCTCTCACAGGACAGCCTGTCACATCACTGCTTCCTGCTGTGTGATCTCTGCACTTCAAGTCTCCAACTCCTACAACTCTTTCAGCACCATAATCTGCTGAAATTCCAGCAGCGATCCTGGCATCGTCTTCTTCCTGCTTTTGCTGCTCCTACTGCTGCTGGCTACTTCTAATGACCGCTGCTGAAGGGGCCTTAAATATTTAAAAGTCCCGCTTGGGTGTGGGTCATTAGAAACACTAGACTTCAAACTGCAGTTCTGTACCTCTGAGCGCCTCTTCCTCGTCCCAGTATCTAGAGCTTTATGGGACTTGAAGTCCCTAATGTTCTGGTTTCCTTTTATATCAAAGCATTCAATTTTAACCTTAATTCACTCTGTTTATAGAATACACCTTTAGGGGGGGGTTTTAGATGAATAAATGGTTGGTTCTTGATTTCATAGCTCATACCTATGGAAGAGAATCATAATTATTAGAAGCAATGTTATTGATGCTCTGACTCTTACATATATCATTCCCATATTTACCATTGAGGTTTTCAGCACTAACAGTTTGGGTAATTTTGGGAAGGGATGCCTTACTCTGACAACAAGCCATTAAATATTCAGGTATTATAGAAATATCCTCCCAAAAGGATGAATATTGCGCCTCTTCTAACAGAGTCATCCTATGCCCTTGGTGGCCTTCTCCTCCCAGGTGATCCACCCGACTATACTACCCCCAGGGGTAGGATCGGGTAGCTGCTGCCTTCCCCTGGCCTCCTGGGAGGAGACTTTAGGCTGGGATTTTGTGAGGACTCGGCAGGATATGCTAGGCAGTTTGAAAGTATAAAACCTATGTAAGAAAGCCCTGGCAGGAGAGTATACCAGGCATATGGAAGTTGCAAGAGTGTTTATAACAAAGCCCCTGGCAGGAGGGTATACCAGGTGGATGATAATTATGAACATGTGTCTATATGAAAACCTATCAGGCATGAAGATGAATGAAGTATAAAAGGTAACTGACTTTAGAAATCCTGAACAGAGCACATAAGCAAAAGGCAAAGAAAATATATTAAGGGACAAAGAAACCTGACAGGTGAGTACACCAGTTATCCTAGCATAACAAAGTTAAAGAGCTAAGTTGTTTTGTGCGCCAGTCGTGTTGATGCTCAAGAGACTGATAATCCCAAACGGAAACAGAGTGAAGAGAAATCAAGGGGAAGGTAATCACCCTCTGGAGCAAGGAACTCTATCCTTTTGGAAGTTTTTGTGTTGGAGTTACGCATTTTCTTTTCGAACGTTTTTACATCACTCAAGGCAAAACACATTTTCCATTTTCACTTTAGAGTTGCTTTATTAGAATGTGAGGGTCAGAATAGAACTTTGGCATAGGACATTTTGTTTTGGACATTCTGACAAATGACGGATTCTTAGTTTTGGTTTTAGGTGGGGAAACCCCTCTAGTGCAGGGACAGAGATTCATTTTCCAACCCCCTTTTATTTTAATAAAAGTGTTTGACCAAAACTATGAACACCTTGTGTCTGAGTTTCATTCTGGACTCCTCACAGTACTTAGAGCTGATCTTACTCGAAGGAGAAAAAATGTCTTCCAGTTCGATTCAGAGCCAATATGTAATACCTTTTCCGAATGCATTAAATTCATGTATATTTCTAATGTGACACTGCAAGGAGTTTCAGAGCATGGGTATGAGGGTTCAGAATGTGGAGCCCCCATTTTCATTTTACAGAAAGAGGGGATGTCCAAGTAGATATGCGATTATGATTTATGTTTTCTTCAAGAGAAGTTAATCTTTATCCTTTCTTTAATAAAGGATGGTCCCAGATTGTGTAAAGCAATCAAAATTATGCATAATGTTTTAAAGGCGTTTCTGCTGGCTACCGGTAGCCTATATAGTGAGATCAACGTGGGGGTGATGTGATCTTGTGTGATAATTTTACTAAGAGTCTGCAATCTGGCTACTAGGAAAGCTGGGACGCATAGTTATAGGCTGATGGAGTAGTAGAGCATGGAGAGAATGATAGGGATTGCTGTGCTTTTTTTGGAGGGAACATTAGGAAAGGGAGGATATTCTTTAGTTATTTTAGTAGGATGAAATTTCTAGATACTGCATTAATCGGGATGGAGTGAGAGTTTGCAGTCCATCATCACTTCTAAATTCTGCACTTCGTTATCAGCCACGATGGGAAATGTTGTACTAGAAAGGTTAGATCAGAAGAGGCTGGGATGAGTAATAGATGCTTCGCTGCCATACGCTGTTCCATTTCTAGTATAGTATCCGAGATATTGTTATTAGCGATGTTCAGCATGAGCTGTGCATTAGCAGAATAATTATACCATGATGCACAGAGTGGTTTTAGAAAGACCGGGAATGGGATTAAGTAGAGGCTAAATCATAGAGAATGGGAAGAGCCTCGACGTACCCCTGTCCCTGATGTGGTCTGAAACGATTGAATCAATAAATATCCTTTGTGTGCGTTTGTATAGAAACAACAATATATAGTTGAACGCTAATTCTCTGATGCCAAAGATGCATTGTTAGAGAATTGTATGTTCAACTATGCTAAATGCTGCTGGGTGATCAAGTAGAATTAGGGCAGATGCATTGTCCTTTTTAGGCAACATCACTTTACATGCTGGAACTTGTGTGAGAATATTCTCTGGACACACCTAGCTGCTAAAGCCATCTCCTTAGCTTTTGCCAGTTCATGAAAGGTGAGACTGATTTTTCTTTTTTGTTTTTGTTTTACTCACTGTCTTCCTTATTCACAGCATATGCATGGGAAATATGTTTCCAGAAGGCAATTTAAAAGTCTTTGTATCGCCACTTCTATCTTGATTGCCTAAGGAATTCTCTCCTCTTATATCCAGGAACCTCTTTCTCATCCAAGTACTTACTTTTGAGGCAATCTACCTCCATTCCAGGAACTGTTCTTCTATTTTTCTTCTTTTTATTCATGCAGGCCTACACTTCCTGAGGGCACAATACCCCTCATCTCCCGGCATGCTTCAGTTAAAAAACATATCCTGCCACACACAGGGACCTAGGAATACAGCTGGGCAAGCTAGCAAGGGCAACATGGAGAGTCCGCCAGCAGGACCTCCCTGCCGGGCTGGGAGGTTCTTGCCACAGGGAAATTGGTTCCAGCAGCTCACCAGTTGAATGGGAAAATGGAGACGTGTCACTGCACAGCTCCCAACACAGTCCCCGACAGGCAATGTGGGACGCATAAGGGAAGGAGCAGAGCAGCAGTCTGCGCCATGGGCCCGGGCGGTGGGAACCTACTTGGGGCGTTGGTAAGGAGACAGTGATGGTCAGGGCGAAGAGAAGGAAAACGAGTATTTATTATGCTTCCGTCTTTTCGCTAGGTTATGAATCACATGGCAGCGATACGGACTGTCATGGCAACAGCATGTCGCACAGGGAGGCACAAGGACACCCTTGTTTTGTATACATACGCAAGGCATAGAAAAGCAGTGTTGCAGAGCAATTTGCTATGCAGTTCTGTAGGTTTGCTACTTAAATTGACACTTGTGTAGCACAGCCTGCTATTTAAATTACTCTGCAAAGCACTCCGTTTAAAGAAGAGAGTACAACCATAATCATCTCCTCCAATATGAAAGTGCCACAGGCCTGTGTGAGAGTGCCAGGTGAGACAAGTTCTTTCTTTTTTTAATTTAATTGCAAACCAGAAGTAATCGGGATGATACTTTTATTAAGCGGACTATGTCCTGTTTGGCAAAGACCGGTATGTGTTAACTTAATTTCTTTTGAAAGACAGTCCTGCAATTTCATCCTTAAAAATGTAAGTTGCTACATAAGGCATAATTATAGTATTGCTACTGTAAAACATTGCATTGTCTACACTCCATGTTTTTCAGTAAACTTTCGGTTAGTGTATCTAAATCTCATAGTGTCAATTATCAATCAATCAAGTATTTATATTGCGCACTGTCACCAAAGGCATCATGGAGCATTTGAAAGAGATACCGGAGAGATGAGAGCAGAGAATCACGTGAACAGGTGAGTTTTTACATTTTGTTTAAAACATGCAAAGTCTGAGGTATGCCATAGCGCAGTTGGCAGTGAATTCCAGAGTCTAGGCCCTGCAATGGAGAAAGCTCTACCCACAATTCATTCCTTACGAACTATATTTAATTTTGTTGGGGAAGATGCATTTTATGCAAATGGAGGTAACCTGAGAAGATAGCAGTTCCTAGATTTATTACTAAATTTGACCCCTTAAGGAAGCAGAAATGTCTGTACCCCAATGTGTTCAGGTGGACACTATTCTGCCAAGTCTGGTGGGAAGATCTTTGAGGGACCTGGAAAAAGCCATCCAAGATTCCACAGATAAGAAGGTGGATGGAGCCTTAAATATAGTGTAAGGGGGAGCTCACCTGGCACAAAGATCCTTCATATATTCCTTTTATTTATATTTGTATTTATATTTATTGGTTTATAAAGCGCTTTACACCAAAGCGCTGTACAAGTGAACAACTTAATACATAAACGTAAACAATATAACAGTAGAAGCAAAGTTACAATATGAATCAGTCAACAAAACAGCAAGAAGAGCAATTAACTGAAGGGAGATAGGGAGAATAGTGGAGTAGGACTGGGTGGGGTGGGGACAGGTGAAGGGGTAGGAGGAGGGAAGGGGAAGGGAGAGAGTGGGGAGGTGGGGGAGCTGAGGGAAATGGTCAAGGGGAAAGATGAGGGAGGGAGGGAGGGGAGGCAGGAAGGGGAAGGCGTTTCAAGGAGGGGAGTGGAGAAGGAGAGATTTAAGGGAGGTGCGGAATGAGGAGAAGGTGGGGGTAGAGCGGATTGCAAGAGGTAGGGAGTTCCAGTGCAGGGGGGCTAGGAGTTGGAAGGAGCGGAAACGGGAGGGGGCACAAGGGGACGGAGGTACAGTGAGAAGGAAATGACCGAAGGGAATGGGAGGGGGAGTAGAGAGAGATGAGGGAGGAGAGATAAGGGGGAGCAAGACCATGGAGTGATTTGAAGACAATGCAGAGGAAGTGAAATTTGAGTTGAGAGTGAAATGGAAGCCAGCCTAGAGAGGAGAGGAAAGTAGTGATGGAGTCGCGGGAGGTGAGGAGACAGAGTGCGAATAGCAGAGTGGTAGATGGATTTGAGGGGGCGAGATGAGAAGTAGGTAGTCCAAAGAATAAGGAAGAGCAGTAGAAGAGGCGGGAGGAGATTAAAAGTTTGGTAGCATGGAAGGTGAGAGAGCGACGGACTTTGCGAATGTTGAATAGGTGGTAGCGACAGGTGCGAGAAGTGAGCGAGATATGGTGGGACAAAGAGAGAGAGGAGTCGAAGTGAATGCCTAAGTTACGAGCATGGAGAGAGATAGGGAGATTGGAGGGAGGAAAGTGAATGAAAGGCGGAGGAGAGGGAGAGGGTAGAGTTTGAGGGAAAGAATAAGACTTCAGTCTTGTCAGTGTTAAGGGAGAGAAAGCGGGAAGACATCAGTTCTTTATGGCAGTAAGGCAGGAAGAAAGTTTTACGTGGAGGTCAGTTGAGAAAGAGGAGAAAGAGAGAAAGAGTTGAGTGTTGTCAGCATAGAAGTGGTGGGAAATGCCAAACGAGGAGATAACAGGGGCTAGGAGGGAGGTGTAAAGGGAAAAGAGGAAAGGTCCAAGCTTTATAAATATATATATTTATATATATATATATATATATATATATATATATATATATATATATATATATATATATATATATATATTTATAAATAAATATCTCTAAGACGGAGCTAGGGAGCCTTACAACACTTTCCAAAGCTTTAGATGATGTTATAGATCCTGACCCTGTGTTACAATAAGTTAGATCCGAGGTAGATTCTATGTCCGCCTATGATGGGATAAGTGACTCTGCAATGGCCTTGTGGTCAACCATAGCAGGACTTTGCCTCCTGCATATATTGCACTGGCATACAGTCAGAAGGTCAAAGCCTTGAAGATTCACCTTCAGTGGCAAATTGTGTGACACCCTACAAAGTACATGGGGTCTTGAAAGCTGATAAATAAGCTGGAAAGTTGATGAAAAAGTCAGACTCAAAATTGAAGTCCTCTTACTCTGAAAGGAATAACAAGTAGCAGTCCTCAAGCTATACCCCATGCAAATGCCCTGGGGGTGACAAACAGAAGTGGGTTCAGAAAAATAGATGATGTCCATCACCTCTGAAATCCCAGTAGTCCTAAGGCTAGGCCAGTCAATGTTAGCTCTCGTCCCCACGTTGGACAGCATGGAGTGGGGCAGCCCCCAAAGA
The DNA here is from genome assembly GCF_040938575.1 of Ambystoma mexicanum. Classification (NCBI taxonomy): domain Eukaryota; kingdom Metazoa; phylum Chordata; class Amphibia; order Caudata; family Ambystomatidae; genus Ambystoma; species Ambystoma mexicanum. The sequence goes on from NC_090926.1 coordinate 346,937,604, forward strand.
CAGGATAACACACTCTGGCTCAGGTTCTCGAAACAAAGGCAGTCTAAAAATGTGGATGAAGGCCCGCCTGATCTTCCACGTTAAAGTCACTTGTTCCAAAAGTTCTTTCACAGTTCAACAAAAAGTTCACATGGGTCTCCCTCTATCGGGCTCGGACCTCTCAAAGCTTTAACAGTTCACATAGGTCTCCCTCAGCCGGACTCTGACCTCTCAATCAACAAGTACCTGATTCAATGCAGATCTCCCTCAGCCGGGCTTGGACCTCGCAATCACAGCACTTCCCCAAGCTTAATTCACTTTTGTTAGGGGTTCCCTTCCCCTAACTTATCACACTTCCAGTTTCCTTCAATCGGGCTTGGACCTTTCACGGATGTTGAAGACCTTCGAATGAGTGAGGCTTTTACTATAGACCTCCAAAGGACCACTTCGATTTTCTCTTCAGCTCTCACTCTTACGTTAATTGCCCCAGTGTCTCTTGGTCTTAGTAGATCAGTACCATAAGCACAAAAGTTAAAAGAAATCTTTCTCTTCAGGTATTCACCTTTTTACTTCCCCTTTTGCTGGGGTTAATCTTGACCATTACGCATTTCAGTGTTCGTTCACTTTGCTGCTTTACAACAAAACATTTCACATTTCGTGAAGACTTTCGAGTGGGCTACTTCCTTTCGCCGGACCACTCCGCTACTCTGTATCACTGGCTTCACAGTTATCATCCACTTAAAGGTTTAGCTTTCATTCGCATCGCATCAGCATGTGCACAATCTTCACTTATGAAACACTGTTGCAGCTTCAATCTTTCCTTGACACAAACCGGCATTTCATGTCTTTCACTAACTCACCGGTTGTGTGCATTCCTTTCTTGTCTCTGCGGCTTTGATTCATGAGTCAAGGTTAATACCACAGGCTTGGCCTCGCCTCCCCAACTCTGTCATTCAACCGAGAGAGTCGCTGGCGTCCTTGAAACACAATGTAGGTTTCTTCTTGTCTGTCATTTGGCTTCTCCACGGCTTCCCAGGGGCAATGACCTCCTGCAGGGAACTTCAGGGTTTCTCTACCCTTTGCTCTAATCCCTCGATTGGGCATCCTGCTCCAGTAGGTTTGCCTTTGCCCCGGAATATCTGCTCCTTCTCTTGTTCCACCTTGCTCTGAGTGTGTCTCTATGTTCCTCCTTTTATCCATGTGGGAAGATCTAATGGGTATCAGATCTATGTGATTAAAGTCAAGTGCCTGACTTTACCTGACCTGATTAGCGGGACCTGTCAATGAGATATGTAAGGGATAGCTTCTTTACTCTCAGTTTCCCTCTTACTGAGCCCAGTGTTTGTGCAGAAAGGGGGGTAGTTGGGACATTGGAGAATCCTATAAAATAGAATCGGGCATGGGTACAGGAATAGGCGGAATACCTTGTCTCACCATCGGTTGTCTCACACCCACTCCCCGAAGACCCCTCACCCAGGTGATCCTCCCACACTGGTCCACCCCAGGGTCTGGATCCAAAGGCGATGGCCGTGCCCTGGCCACCTGAGAGAGAGATTCCCGAGGACTACTAGGTGAGACACCCTTTGGTTTCTCACAGTGGGCAGTGTGGAAAAACAGAGGGTATTTGTTGTATCGTGTTATTCTTGGTTATGACGGCGCCCTGGCTTGCGCGTGTGATGTGAGAATGTGGAGGTTGTTAGGATTCGAGGGGGAGGCAGTTGGTAGGAGAGATGAGGAGAGAGTGTGGGAGTGAGAGCGGAGCAGGGCGCCGGGTTTGATAATTAGATTTAAATAAACTCACTTTGGTTGCCACACAGAGTTGTTTGGATACTTCACTTGGCGATGAGGATCCCGATGCCACATGAACCCACGGAGCGGAAAAAAAAGATTGAAAGCAGCTGCTCCGAACAGACGCTTGCCCTGCGTTTTTCATGCTGATCCCCTGTTTCTTGAGGAAATTGGGCACGATTCCACACGGGATGTCATTGTCAGAAATATAAGTAAGCTCATTTTGTTTTGTTTGCTGAAGTCTATTGGGCATCGTCGGAGGACACTAGAGTAAAGCACCTTTCCCTGGAATTGTGATGTCGTGACACTGCCAGGAAGTCAAGCAGATTTGCTTGGAACAGCCTGAATCCTCATCATTTTCGTCCCAGTACAAAAAAAAAAAAAAAAGAAAAATACTTTTTTTTTTCCCAACCCCAGACAAGTGACTGAGACTAATAGGAACAAGGCACCTTGCTGCACAAACTCCCTCAAATTGAATTTGGACAGAAATTATAAAGCAGACATTATGCAGGGCATCAGTATCCAGCCACCGGCCAGCTTTCTTCCAACACCAGGACAACCTATTGTAGTATGGCCAGAATGGAAGGAATTTTGGTTGAATTATATACAAACAGTTGAACAAGAAGGACTTATCTCCCACAAGAAGAAGTTATTGCTGCTTCATGCTTTGGGACTAGAAGGCCAGAGGAAGATCAGGGAGCTACCAGAGTTGCCAGGAGATGAGGCAGGCGATGCAGATGAACATGAAAAGGCCATTAGGCAGTTGGACAAATACTACGCTCCGGAAACTAATGTCGCCATAAACCGATATAATTTCTATACTAGGGTGCAGAAGGAGCATGAATCGATAGAAGAATATGTGTCAGCATTGAGAACTCCCTCCCGCACCTGTCATTTTCGAAATGGTATCACTCTGGACGAATTGATCAGAGATCAAATCATTATCCATTCAAAGGACAGTTTAGTGCAAGACAGATTATGGATGGTGGGTAATCTGTCCCTCCCAGAGACTATCGCTATAGCCAAACGAATTGAACACAGGCAACTATGCTCTAAAGAAATGAAGAGCAAGAAGCAAGAAGCTGCGCTTAGCATGCAACAACTGAGCGTCAAGGTTGTGCCGGAGATGGAAGAACAAAACATGATCAATACGTTAAGGATTAAAGAACGAATGGACAACACATCTGTTAAGAGTAAAAGACCCAGAGGCTTCGAGAATCGAGGAAGCTCATACAGAGGAAGGGGTTGGGTAAAAAATGAACCCAGATCGTCAAGCGCACAGCCTAGAGAAGGAGAAAGATGTTACAATTGTGGCAGGTATGGCCATTATGCTTACGCTAGACAGTGCCCAGCTTTAGGACAGAAATGTGGAAATTGTGGAATTAGGGGGTACTTCGCTGTCACTTGCAGACTGAAGAAGAAGGTTTCTACCATACAAGGTGAAGAAGAAGAATAAGATGAGGAAAGAGTATTCCTGATTTGTGTGCCACCAGAAGGAGAATTCAAATGCCCAAGTTGCGTAGTGACACTCGAAAATTGGAAACTCAAAGTGAAGGTGGATAGTTGCTCGCCATGGACTATCATAACTGAGAGAACTTGGAGAAACTTGGTAACGCGTGGTCTTATGAGTGAATTGAAGGTTTCAGACATTAAAGATCCAGGAGGTTTTGAAGGATCTAGAATTGAAATGGTGGGGTGGTTTTCATGCATCATCCAATTCAAGGACAGACGAGCACAAGTGAAGGTCTATGTGGCCAGGAAGGGAGTGAATGTTATTGGATGGAGAGATCAAGCTGGTTTAAGAATCAGGCTGGATCAAAGTGAAGATGAACAGATATTGGTCGTAAATGGTAGTCCAAGTCAACTGGAGAAAGCTGAAGGCAAAGTAAAGTTAGGTTTGTTGAAAGATTTTGCGCATAGGATCCGTCTCAAAAAAGAGGCGGTGCCGATCAAACACTTGAAATCTAGACCCATACCTTTCGCTATAGCTGACAAGGTTGAACAGGAGTTAGTAAGATTGGAGTCAGAAGGCATCATAGAAAAATTGAATCCTCGGAATGGGTAAGCCCGATAGTGGTTACACTTAAGAAGAATGGTAAACCAAGGATTTGTGTGGACCTAAGAGATGTCAATAAGAACATTGTAGTTTACACTTTTCCTCTTCCGATAATTTCTGAAATGCGAATCGTATTGGAAGTGCAGATTTGTTTTCAACCATTGATCTTTCTAATGCCTATCATCAGATATCCCTCACGAGAGAGTGTGGAGACATTACAGCATTCATTACACCACTCGGATTGTTCAAATATAAGCGCATGCCGTTTGGGTTGGCATCCGCGGTAGCGGTATTTCAGAGCTTTATGATGCATGTGCTAAGGGGTTTGCATGGAATGCTAGTATATCAGGATGACATCATTGTATATGGGAAGGGTTCGGTTGAACATGAGAAAGACTTAAGGAGGTGTTGAGAAGGTTGGAAGAAATGGGGTTGAAGGTTGAACATAGTAAATGTAAGTTCGGTGTGGAAGAAGTGGAATATTTAGGGCACACTGTGAATGGTAGAGGTTACAAGCCTAAAGGGGATGCTATGAAGGCGATAAGAGACTCACCTACTCCTAGTAACAAAGATGAGCTTAGATAATTTCTAGGATTATGTGAATATTACAACAGATTTGTTAAAAATGTTGCTAGTGTGACGGAACCTCTGAGGCGGCTGTTGAAAAAGGACGCCAAGATTGAATGGAGTGAAGAGTGTAATGCAGCAGTGACAAGCATAAAAGATGAGATTTGTAATTCGGCTGAGCTAGGGGGGTTTGTGTTTGGGAATTTGACCAAGGTGACTGTGGATGCAAGTGGTAATGGTTTGGGTGCAGTATTGTCTCAAGTTGATGGGAACCGTAATGAGAACATTATCAGTTAGGCCTCCAGAGCTATTTCTGAAACAGAGAGCAGATACTCGGTAATTGAGAAAGAACTGTTAGCCTGCACTTGGGCTATAAATTACTTCAGAAAATATTTGTGGGGAAGCAGGTTTGTAGTACAAACTGATCACAAGCCTTTGATAGAGGTCCTTACGGTGAAAGGGATGTGTAAGTCTTCACCTAGGTTGGCCAGGTTAAGCATCAAACTCCAAGACTATCATTTTGTAGTGAGATATGTGCCAGGGAAAAGAAATGTCATTGCTGATTTTCTGTCACGTTTGCCATTGAAGAACAATGAGACAGAGGTAGAAAGGAATGAAGAGATGGTGGCGGTTGTCCTCGAGGTTACCTCGAAAGAAACTTGGTTAAATGAGTTTAACAAGGATGAAGTTTTGCAGGAGGTCAAAAAATGCACAGAGTCTGGTTGGCCTGAGAAGAGATTGGTTAGTGATGGGTGTCTGAAGTTTTGGGAAGTGAAGGACGAGTTGTCCATGGAGGATGGATTCCTACTTAGAGGTGACAAGTTAATCCCTCCCTGCAATGTGAGGTCAAAGTAATGGTGGCCAGGAATGGATATGACAATTGAGAGGTTCATTAGAAATTATTGGCCATGTCAGAACAGCGATAAGAGTTGTAAAACTTTCAAGTCAGAACCAATTAGTGTGGATAAAGGGAAGACACCATGGGTATAGTTGGGCATTGATATTGTTGGATCTTATGTTAAGTTGATAGGCGAAAAGAGATTCCTCATAGTTTTTTTTTTTTAAATATTTTTATTCAGTTTTCAAAACCAAACAAAACAAACATTACAACTGTTTCAATACGCAAAAAAGAAGAAAAAACATTGTTAGACCATCTTATTTCCATTAGAACTCCCCAACTCCCCCGCCCCCTCAAACCAGAGCCAATTCGCGCATGTCTGCTATTGGGGCATTATCGGGTGGCACAGTGCTTGAGCGGTCATCGCCCGAATCTTCCGTTTCATTGTTACCCTGGTCGGGGTTAGCCATAGAGGTCACCAATTGCCGCCAGGCCAGCAGGGGCCCTACTTCCTCCTCGCCCCCCCTGGTAACCGCTTCAAACCAGACAACAGATTCAGCTTCCGCCCACTTCATGAGGTCCGCCCACCATAACTCCACCCTAGGTCTATGGGTCGCCTTCCAGCTCATTGTGATCCTACGCTTGGCCAGAACATAAGCCAAGTCCTTCATCTTGCTTATGTGTTTAGAGTGCCTGGGCCTAGGAAAAAGCCCTAGCATGCATGACCAGGCCGATTCCACATCCAGCACCACTCCCCCACCAGCCAGCTTCATTTTGACCTCACCCCAGAACCTGACCACTTCCGGACAAGCCCAGAACATGTGTAGCAGCCCTGCATCCACCTCCCCGCACCTGGGACATAGCTGCGTGGCTAGTCCCCCAAACTTTGCAATCCTCCCAGGAGTCAGATAAGCCCTGTGAGTAACATACAGTTGAAGTTGTTGGAATCTCGCATTCCGGGACACCTTTTTATGGTACCTCTGAGCCCACTCCCATTGCCCGTCTGTCATAGGTCCTCCCACCTCCTCTTCCCAATCCTGTCTTAGTTGAAGCAACTCCCTCCCCGCTCTCACTCGCAGGAGCTCATATATCCTCGAAATTTCGTGCCCGCCCTCTGACACATCATACATGGTTTCCAGGGAGGCATCAGGCTCCTCCGCTAGCACCGTCTCGGGCCATCTTTCTGTAGTCTTTTTTACAAGCCGAGCGTAAGTTATATATTGGCCACCGTGCACCCACGTCTCCTCCTGTAACCTCTGGAAGTCCAGCGCCTCGCCATCCCGCCATATGTCTCCGAGGGTGGCCAGGCCTACCTGTTCCCAGTATCTCCGGATCAATTCGAGTAGTTGAGAGTCGCTCCCGTACAGAGCCACCAACGGGGCCTGTTGGGAGTACAGTTCCAGGTCCCCCATCATCCTCCAAGTCCTTTGCCTGATCTCCCAGCCCAGCCTCAGCAGCCGCCCCCTGCCCACCAGTTTATCCCTACACAACCACACCACTTCCTTCAGAAAGTATGGGGCTGAATCTCCACGCAGAAGCCGCGCTTCTGCCGAGTCTTCCGCCGAAAGCCACCTGGCTACGTACAGCAGCTGCCCCGCTAGGTAATAAAGCTCAAAATTTGGCAGGCCTATGCCCCCCCTTGTCATACGGGTTCTGAAGCTTCCACAGGGCCACCCTGTTCCTAGAGTTACCCCATAAGAAACCCCTACACACGCTATGAAGTTTCACGAATAAGCTTCTGGGTATCAAAAATGGGACATTCACAAAAAAGTGCAAAAGTCTAGGCAAGACCACCATCTTGAGCAAGGCCGCTCTCCCCATCATGGTCAGGGGCAATCTGGCCCAAAGCACCATGCTGTTCCTAATCCCCTCTATCGCCCTTTCCGTATTATGTTTGTGTTCCGCCTCTATTTTATGGTATATATTTACTCCCAAATACCTGAATGTCTCCGTCTGCCATGGGATTGGCAGAATGGGCAACCTTCGCGACGGGACATTCCTGTATCTGCCCAAAGGAAACAGACTAGACTTCCCGGGATTCACCGATATGCAAGAAAGGGCAGCGTATCGTTCCATTACCTCCAACACATACTGCAGATTTTCTTCCGGATAACGCAAGTAAAGGAGCATGTCATCCGCATATAATGATATCAGGTGCCTACCGCTAACTGTGCTTATGCCCACCTCCCCATATTGATGACGCAGGTATACTGCCAACGGCTCTAACGCCAGTATGTATAGCATGGGCGACCAGGGGCACCCTTGTCTGGTCCCCCTACTAAGTTGCCAGGTGTCCGAGATCGTGGACCCCGTTTTAACTCTCGCCATCGGGGTGCTATAGAGCAACTGGACCCAACTGAGGTACCCAGGTCCTATTCCGTATCCTTTCAGGACCGCTTTCAACCAGGGCCATCTTACCGAATCGAAGGCTTTGACCGCGTCTAACGACACTATGGCCAGCTCGCCCGTATCTCCCTCAGTTTGGTCAATGATGTGGTGTAGCCTCCTGTGGTTATCGGTGATGTTCCTCCCCGGAACGTATACCGTCTGGTCTGGGTGTATCAGCTTCCCAATCACCCTCTTCAACCTATTAGCCAGCACCGCAGTAAGTATTTTGCTGTCCTGGTTGAGCATGGACAACGGTCTATAAGACCCGCACTCCACGGCCGGCTTACCTGGTTCCAGGAGTGGGATGATCACGGCCTCGCGGAGGGACAATGGGAGTTCCCCCTGCTCATAGGCCTCGTTGAAAGTGGTAAGCAGTGGCTGGAGCAGCTCCTGCTTATATGTTTTGTAAAACTCGCTAGGCAACCCGTCTGAACCAGGCGCCTTGCACGTGGGCAGGTTCTGAATCACCACCTCCAGCTCATCTGAGGTGACAGGCGCATCTAAATCTGCGCGTTCTAGGTCATCCAGGGTGGGCAACTCTATGTCCTCCAATGTGTCCAGTATGTCTTGACACATATCCTCCCCTGTGTCCTCGTACAAGCGTGTATAAAACTTAAGGAACTCCTTGTTTACCTCATCTTGGGTGTTGCACATGTAGCCTTCTTCATCCTTGACCTCACTAATCACCGAGCGGGGGGTCTCACTCTTGTACAGCCAGTCCAGCAATCTGCCCGGCTTGTCGCCTCCTGCATGTATCCTCTCTGTGTATTTCCTGTAATTGAGTCTGCACAGCCTATCCCAGAGTGCACTGCAAGACGCCTGTAACTATTTTATCTTAGTTCTGTTGTCGTGGGCGGTGTTTGCGCCACACGTGAGACCCTCCAGCTCCCTTTCCACTGCTTGGAGTTCCCTTTCTATACCCCCCTGGAGCCCTTTAGCCTTGGAGATGGCTACCCCATGCACCACAACTTTGAACGCTTCCCACAAAGTGCCCACAGAGCGTACACTTCCCGTGTTTATATCAAAATATTCTTTGATGGCATCCCGCAGACCCTCCCGGAACCCCTCGTCCTGCAGCGCCTCGGTCCTGAGCCTCCATGTTGGGATCCGCGGTCTTGGGGGCTGGTTTCTCCACTCCACCACCAAGGGCGAGTGGTCAGATAATACTCGGGCTTTATATTCCGCTCCCACCATGTCTCCCACAATCGCGGCCGTCACAAATATATAATCTAACCTAGTATGCAAATCATGTGGCGCTGCGTAGTGTGAATATTGCCTATCCTCAGGGTGCAACCTCCTCCACACATCCTCTAGGCCTAGGTCTTTCAGTAATGTTCCCAGCGCTCTAGCCGCCGGCGCTGTTGAGATTCCTCATGGTTATGGTTGATTATTACTTAGGCTGGTTAGAAGTAAAAGCTGTTGATAGGGTAGACTCTTTTGAACTAATCAAATTTCTTAAGCAAATTTTGAGGAGGGAAGGGTTTCCAAAAGTGATCATCAGTGATAACGGTGTACAGTTTAGAAGTAGAGAGGTCAGAGAGTTTGCCAGGAAGTCGGGAATTGAATGGAAGTTTTCGTCATTATATGATCCCCAGACTAATGGGTTAGTTGAAAGGTGTAACAGGATGGTGGTTGAGACTGTGGAGTTGGCCTTAAGGAACAACATTCTTGTGGATGAGGTTCTTTTAGAGAAACTTTGGCGTGTGAGGATGTCAGTTAAGAGAGGTTTGGAGGTGTCTCCGTTTGAGTTGATGAGAGGGAGAGCCCCTAACACGTTACTTAATCCAGAGTGGGTTATTCAAAGGGGGAGACTGAAAACAAAGGTGGAGAGAGCCGGTGAACACCAAGAAAAGAGATCTGGGGTGTGTCAAGGAAATTCCAAATCCAATCTGAGGATTATACCAGGTGATTTTGTGAGGGTGAATTTAGGAAGGAGTGTGAGGAAGGGAGAATCTAAATATAGTAATCCTGTTGAGGTGTTACAAGTATTTGGAAGAGCGGTGAGGGTTAGTGGTGGTTCCGTGTGGAATTTGGACAGAGTAAGTGGTGGTGGAAAGGAGAGTGTGCTAAAAATGGACGGGGTAAATTTAACAGAAGAGCAATCGATTTGTTCGGAGATTATGTTAATGTCCGAGATGATGTAAGGGATGTTGAAGTGGATCCTAGGTTGCAAGGTGATGTCATTGATTTACAGCAGAGAAGTAATGTTGGTACAAATGTTGAAATTAGAGATGTGGGAAACATGCAACAGAGAAACATTACTGGATCAAATTCTGGTAATAGGATGATACTTGACTCAAGAGAGAGAAGATTACCATTTTGGTCCAGAGACTATGTAATGGCGAAGTAACGTCATTTCAAATGGAGAACTGGGACTATTAGACTTTGCGTTCTTCCTAGTGTGTTATATTGAGACTAATTGTTTCACTTTTCTTTCAGATTTCTAATTTGTTCAAAATTATTCTTATGTAGTTTGCTGTTATGTTATCAGTCATTATAAATTGTTTGTTATTCTGCAAAGGTGATGTTGTATCGTGTTATTCTTGGTTATGACGGCGCCCTGGCTTGCGTGCGTGATGTGAGAATGTGGAGGTTGTTAGGATTGGAGGGGGAGGCGGTTGGTAGGAGAGATGAGGAGAGAGTGTGGGAGTGAGCGCGGAGCAGGGCGCCAGGTTTGATAATTAGATTTAATTGAACTCACTTTGGTTGCCACACAGAGTTGTTTGGATACTTCAGTATTCTCACTACCTTTCCCCTTGGATCCTCTGTGCAGGTGGCCAGGAAAAGGCCGTCGCTCTTAATTCCTGACCCTGGGGGTGGATAAGCGAGGGAGTGTCCCCTGGGTGGAGGGTTCTTGAGGATTGGGAGTGGTGTGCCCTCAGGTGAGATATGGTTTCCCCTTTTCCCTTTTGACGACCAACCTAACACTCCCCTGAAATGTATGGGCTATTATAGCTAGCCCCCCTCATTTCCCCACATGTGACATTTGACAGTACGGGGATGAAGAAGAGGCAACTAAGAGTGATGAACACTACACCCTTTCACCACTTTAATACTGGGACAAGGAAGATGCCTGCAGATAGCCATGACGGTCAGGCATGTCCCTGTAATTGTGGTCAGGCAGGGCTAATCAAGCATCCACACCTGAAGCCTGTCAAATGCTGCAGGTGTGTAAAGGGAGACCATCCACAAAGGGAAGAGAGCAACAGGGATACCTGTGTAGGGAAGAACCGCAGGAGACCTTTGTGACAAGGCAGACGTGGTGGGACTGGAGAAAAAGCCAGGATGCCGGCAATCATCCCAACGGACATGTGGGTCCCGAAACGAGTGGGCTGTGTATTTGCCACAGGTCTGGAGGGCTCCATAACGTAGAACGAGCAGCGGGAGCTGCCACTGAGCCTGGAGCAGAGAGGATGCCACCCGTGTCTGGGAAGAAGCCTTGGAAGTGCTGGCGTGTAGAAAGAAACACACGGCAGGCGAGCGGGGCTTGCACCAGTGTGTTTCCCAGCTTCAGGGGCCTGGTGAGTGTCGAGAGGGCGCTTCTATGGGATAGCAAGTGAACAATCGTCTGTGAAAGTAAGCAAACAAATGCATATTGAATACCAAACAAAATGGAAACTTAACATTAAGCAGAATAGGTGCATATTGATTGCTGAACTGAATGGAATCTTAAATTTGAGCAACTAAAGTGCACATTGAACACTAAATTTAAAATAAGCAATATTGAATGCATGTTGCTCAACGATTCAACTCAAACCTTAACGTTAAGCACATTAAAGGCTGTAGGAATCAAAACAATGATATTCCATGAGTGAGTGCAGTGCAGCAAGGCCACAGATTGGCAAGAGGTGTGTGACACGTGGTGGCAGAGCCACGAGGCTAGCAAGGCGAAACCAGAGGAGTGCAAGAATACCCATAAAGCCAAGAGGCCAATAAAAGGAACGAAGTACAGGTTGCTTGGTGCACAAGAGCAAGTGCCAATGAACCTGTGTGGGCTGAGAAGCTCAGGGATCCTGGTTGCGTGACCTGTGATGGGTGGACTGTGCAGTCTAACAACTGTGCCTAGACCAGAGAGTCCTGAATGGTGAAAGATAAGGACACTGTTAAACATCCCAATGCAACCACTGCCAATGAACTGGTGAGGTAAGGTAGAAAGAGGGTCAGGTTGACCTGGAGTTTTGCTAAGAGTTTTTGAAAACACTGAAGCAAGTGTAAGTGACAAAGTTGAAGTCGTGGGGAAGGGAACCTGGAGACTTAAGGGACCACACTTGTCTTAAGAACAGAGTCTCATGGCCCTTTGTTTTTGTATTGTGTTACTTGAAACTTGGGGCAGGGAACCCCAAGGATTGGCTTTTAACTATATCGCCTTGAATTGGAGAAAGGTTATCTTGAGACTTTCTCATGGAACTTTCTTATGCCTGGATAAGAGGAGCTGAAAGAAATATGCAAGCTGGAAGAAGCTCAGAACTTTGAGTTTTTTGCTATTTCTTTTAACTTTGACATCCTTGCACATTTTTCAGCTTTAGTTGTGAGGGCAAGGATAGGATTTGGACGCAGACAGACTTTTAAGTTGAACTCTTTTACTCAGGACTTTTCTTAGTTTATTTCAGGTAGAGAAATCCCACCTTAGCATAGGGCAAGTTAGGCTTTAAACCATCCTGACATTTAAGTTAATTAATATCTTTTGTTTGAACTTTAAGTCTGTTGTCTGTGTCTTAATTCTTGATGCCGTCACAGCAGGGACTCATGATTAGGCTCTGATGAATCGGCTTTTAAGAGTTTTCAATCCAGAGTGGTATCTGTATCTGGGATGTCACACTAGGGCCTCCCACTGGTATTAACCGCACCCCATTTGAGCCCCTGGAGGAGATATTATTGAAACTACTGACCCTGAGGACAGTGTTCCTAGAAGCCATCACTACTTACAGAAGATTTTGGGACATCTGCACTCTAACATGCAAACCTCCCTATCTAGTTGTTCAGGGAGGGCCCTTTTTCTTAGATGGAATCGGCCTTCCTACCAAAGCAGTGCCAAAATGTCATATGTCACAAAGTTGTCCTCCCTTCGTTCTTTCCAAGCTCCTCTTGCCCAGACGAAGTAGAATAGCGTTGCTGAGATGTAAGGAGGGTAGTTCTGATTTGTCTTATTTTGTCTTATTTGGAGGCTGCTTGCACAGGGTAAAAAGCCACAATGCCCACAGTTAGAAGATGGATTAGAGAAGCTATCTCCATTGCATATGGGTCACTCTCCCCCTAGGGTACAGAGTAGATCACCTAGGGCAATGGCTGCTCCTTGGGCATTGACCATGGCAGTGTCGACTCAGGATATATTTTGAGCTGCCACTTGGTGCTATCTAAACACTTTTGGTAAACACTACCACTTGTACTTAGACAGGGAGCTGGTGCTTTTTTGGACTGCAGTTTTGAGTGCAGGTCTACACTGAATTCACATGTGTCATTTGTGTATGATTATGATAAACCAGTGGTGTGCATAATATCCGTGGTCTGCATGGTTATTTAGAACCATGCATCACATCGAGTTGGTATACTGCACAAGTAAGTACTGGAACGAGGAAGAGGGACATGGAAGTAGGGCATGGTTTACTTGCTGGTAATCTTCATTACTTCTATTCCTCGTCTTCATCGTCACAGTATTTACCTCTCGTCCGACCCATCTAGCCTGGATGTAATGGGCCAAATAAGTGGTTAATTAACTGAAGCATGCCACAACATGAGGGGTATTGTACCCTTGGAAGTGGAGGCAGGGCATGAATAAAGATAGGATTTCCGGAATGGAGGCTGGTCACCTCACAAGTACTGTGACTAGAAAGCAGGACTAGGCATAATGAAGATTACCGGAAGTAATTTATGCAGTATACATTCTATTGCCCTTATTATGTCTTCCAGTGGGCCATAAATTGCCGTAGCATTGTCTCCCAGAAGACATTTGATTGATAAGTTTGCCAGGTGACACCATGTCACTGAGTGTGCTTAAATTTGCTATTGTGGCTTTTAAATTTTGATATTATGTTGAGTGAACACTCTCCTAATGAAATATATGCTATTTTATCACCTTTATAGAGTGACTATTTTTTTAATATCTGTATTTAAATTTTCAAACCAACAACCACATCAAAACATGTTGGTGAGAGTCAGAAAAATAAAAATGTACACAACATTTCCATTACCAAATAACAACCATAGAGTGACTATTGAATTCTTAGTCACTTTCCTAATCTTGCTCAATATAGTGCTCCCTCTGCTTTTCCGATAAACTATAGAAACTGGTCTCTGTGTATTGTCTGCCCGTTGTTGACCGGTTTGCTTTCATTTCCCTGGAGTTCCTCTTTGTAATCAGACACCATGCCTCTGTCTTGGTCTTATATTTCTTCGTGAATCGCATTCTTGGTTTTGTAACCTTGGATTACCTCAATTGAATACAATGGACTAATGTAAAAGCAAATCCCTGGCCTGGAGTAGGCTGTGCACTGTGAGAAGGAATCGTCGTGTAACCTTATAGATTAAGGCTTGTATCACAACAGCTGACTCCCAGAGGGCCCTATAGTGCCCTGGTCTTGTCTCCCAGTAAGCCCTGTATTTATGTTTCAAATTATGCCCTTTTTCGTGCCGTGCGTCCTCTCCATATGCTTTGTATCACCCTATTTTCCATAGCAGAGCCTTTATATAACTAGATGCATCGCTGAGAAGGTTCATGCAACTTTTCCCTGTTGTGTATTTTACATTCTGAAGGGATACATTCCAGTGTGTTGTGTGAATCTGGCAGGTGGTGTTACTGGGGATGAAAGCAAGGTGACGTAGGAAGCTATGTAACCTCTCCTTCAGCAGTACAGGAGTTGCTGTGAAAGGGACCAGCAGGCATGACTCAGCATAGAAGCAGGTGGGGCCATGAGCGGCGTGTGAGGGGGCACAAAGGCCATCCACCTCCACTGGGAGGTGCAGCCACAGGGAGCTATCTAGTGAGAACCCAAAGGACACAATAGGAAGAGGGTGCTTAATATGTATTCGTGCTCTACGATCTGGAAACTTGAGAACTCCCCGTAATAAGTAGTAAAGACGTTGACTAAAACAAACATATACATAAACAAAGAAATGAAAATAGGTTCATGCAGGTTCCAATCCATGTTAGCTAGCTCACGGCGTTGGAGTGCCTGCTGTAGAGACATATCTGAAATCAAGGGGTCATAATTATCCACCCCAGTGAGGTAGCATAACATGCTAATATACTCTACTTCCATCGGTAGATGCAAGTCCACGTTTGTCTTTTCTTTGCATTCAGGTAGGGTGACCAAGTGACCCAGTTTTGCTGGGACCGTCCCGGAATTGTGCCTTCTGGCACCCTCCCTCGTCCCTATCCTGGTTTTAGGAAAGGGAGGGTGATCACTGCAGAGATGCAACACTCCAAGGTGACACTGATACATAATAAGCAGTATAACAGTTCACTAACTTTGCATTATTACCTTGTAATATCCCTGTCATCAACGAAGCTGGATGTTCCGGTGCTGCCCTTTCGGCGCCGGCTGTTTTGCCGCAGTGTGTACGTCGCAGGTCCCTTTTAGGAACGCCTTGTTTGCAGGGCTCAGGAACCTACCCGTGCCGCGATATTGCCGTTTGCTTAAATAAATTATCCTAACCACTAATAAGTGCTGTGCTTTGGATGATAGTATAATTAAGGCAAACACATACGCTCAGTACATGGGACTGAACACTCCATGTGCAAAAATAGGGTTCTCTGTCCCACATACCAAATATGTCAGTTCTGTCCTGATCTTGAAGTGTAGCTCACTGTAGGATTGTGCGCAGTGCCAAACTGTGAATGAGCCAGAGGGAACAGCAACAGATAGAGTTAGGGTGCGTGTAGATAGAGAGAGGGGACCGGTTTTGATTGGACAAGAAAGGGTGGAGCTAGGCCACACTGACAATAAAACCTGGGGTGGGTAGAAATGGGAGTTGGAGTGAGTGAGCATTTGGAGGTGGAAGACAAGGCTGCCACTGGACAGTGTGAAAGGGAGAAACATGAGTGTTCTTAACCAGATAAGACTATTTGGGGGAACGGCATATGTAACTTGGAAGAAAGCATGAAGCTTGAATGTGGCAGACCCCATTAATTGTGTGGCTGCCAAAATATTTGAATGAATGCAGCCATGTGATTGTGGCCTGGGTTCTCCAGCTCAACCCCAATTTCACATACATGAGAAAGATATGCTTCACCTCTGCTATTCCCTTGATTGGTGAATCTCTGTTGGAAACAGCAACTCTCCAAGACCCATCTTGGCGGTGAAGCTCTGCCACTGCAACTGCAGAGATGGACTTTCTATTTACCTCTAAGACACCAAGGAAGGTGCTCACTTGTCCAAGCAGGACCAGTGCCGTGGAAGCTTCATTCCCTCTGCCCTCAGTTCCTAACATGGATCTCAACATCGAAGAGGCAAGATCACCAGAACCGAGATGCAATGGTAGCTATCCGAGGTGGTGATCCCGAGCTACTAAAGAGATCATGACAGAATGAACACTGAACCAAGGAGGGTTTCCTTACCTGAACGCTGACATTAGAGTGCTCTTGAAACCTTCTGCCTCTGATGCTGCACTTAAATAGGAATGATCTGGCATGTAAAGTACCCCAGTTTTAATGCCCCGTCTTTAGTGACTGCCTGATGCTTGTGTTATTTATTGAACCATGACAGCAGTCCCCTGGTGCCATTGTAATTTCAGGACGTCTGGTGCTGTGGTCTTGCAACCTTTGATATTCGGAAAGACATTAAGATCATTGCAAGGTACCTGGGTACTTGTAAATTCTTGCAGAGACGGCCAAAGCGTCCGACTGAACTCTCAACAGTGTTTCCAGTGCTGCCAGCGTGGTCCCAAATGCAAGTCCTATTCCCACAATTTTAATCACGCAGCATCAAAACTGTATCTCAATCAACCAGTTAGAATCCTGTCTCTCTCCCCTGTTTTATTCCAAGGGAACCTTTCAAACAGTGAATTGGCACAAACCCTAATGTTAGACGCTTAAGAACACTTCAATTAAACACTTGGGAGTTTCTTTGATTTTACTTGCCATTTACCATACGTAATTAAACTACATAAAATATATATCTTTGGTGTGGGTATTCATACGTAGTGCCCTGTATTCCTTTGCACTCCACTCCCCTTGTAAGTGCTTAAGTTTGACTGCTTGAGCACTGGCACCAATAGTTGAGCCAAGTGAAGTCTGTGGAGTCCCTGTCCTGTATATATTATTGACTCACTTGCACCGTGTACTGAAGCTCCAAGGAAAGTGCCTGACATCTGTTGGCAGCGGTGGCCATCTGGTGACAGACATACAGCAAACCTAATACTGCAGATAAAGCCATACAGCTAAAAAGAGTCTCGGCTCAGGAAAGCTAGGAAGAAAGTTGGAGTCTGTGCCAGTCACTGAGGGAACCATCCGTAGCAGTAGGAAGATGGAAACGCTGAATGAATAATGCCAACTGAAGAAGCTATAACTGAGCACCCTGACGAAGGCACTACTTGTGAAGTGTATATGGTGACATCAACGAGAGTCAGCTCGGGCTCCTAAAGTGGAGGAAAATATGGAAAGTAAAATCCCAAAAGAAGAAACCTCCACCCACTACACTTCTACTGAACGTTCCTCCCTGCCAACCCTGTCCTATGCCAGCATGAGCATTTAAATCCTGAGATGCAAACCCTTTGTCTAAAGCAATTGGAGTTGAGCCTGCAGAGATCATTGGTGGCTTAGTTGAAAGCCCTTCACAACCTGGAGAGAGTAAAGCTCCAGGTGGAACAAGAGAAGCTGTCAGAGGAACTCACTCAAAAAGACAGAGCTTGAAGGAACCGGACAGAGCCTTGGTCCTTGCAATTCAAACTTAAGATGCTGGAGCTGTGAACAGCAACTGGCAATGAGCAGATCCTTCTTCTCATACCAGTCTTCTGAAAAAGTTGGACTTACTACATGTACTGTGGGGTTGGACATCTTGGCTTGTCTGGCTTCTTTTGAGTTAGCATGTACAATGCACAAAGTCAATGGAGAGGATAAAGCAGCTTGTGTTTTTGAGTTGGTTATCTTTGCAAGAGAATGAAGCAATTCTGTAGTTGTTTGATAGTGAGAAGAAATAGTATGCCAAGATGACAGATGCGCTTGTGAGAAAGCTTGGGAAGATACAGACCCAGTACTTACATTTTTGGGTCACGTAGAATAAAGCGTTGTGAGTTGAGAAGTATGAATGAATGGCACAATGAGGAACTTGAATGATTGATCTGTGAGAACAAGGTGAACACTTCTGATTGGTTGTACTGCCTCCTCAGATAATAGCATAGCTTGAATGCTTCTCTAACACATTTGCATTCGTATCTGATTGACTTGAAACTAAGCTTCAAGCTGCAACTGCAGACCAGACGGGTATTCTCAGAGTAAACAAGAAAGGGCAGGAATATTCTCAGAAACAGGAGTACTGACTTAAACAGTAACTCTAAAAGTGATACGTGTGTCAGGCCCCAGATTAGAGGTAAAGTGTCCCTGGTAGGCAGGGACCCAGACGCCCTTGTGAGGATCTCATACATGGCTCATCCACATTTAGGGAGTATTGTGGTAAATGGCCAGAGGGTGTTCACCCTCTGTGACACAAGGACAAGTAAGACGGTAGTAGAGCACTTTTAGGACACTGGGGGAAAATTAAGATTTACTATCAGGCAGAGATCAAACATCAGAATTTGGGCAGGAAATAGTTGAGCATATACTGGACTATGGCACAGCAGCATACCAATAAATAGGAGTGTGTAATAAAACTGGACAACACCTGTGGATTGAATTGAGATAAGAGCCACAGGGTGGAAAGAGCACAAGAAGAGGAGATACACACACATGTGAGGAGACGGGAATGAAACTCAGACACAAGTTAGACACATTTTTGGTTAAAGAAGTTTATTAAAAATAAAAGGGTTGGAAAAAGACCTTTTTGACCCTGCTCTAAGAGGAATTTCCCTACCTAAAACCAAAACTAAGTATCGCTTTGTGTGAGGATGTCAAAATAAATCACAACTGTCCTTATGGCCAAATGTTCTATTCTGACCCTCCCACTAAAAACTATAAGGTGAAAGGGGAAATGTCTTTAACCCTAGGACTTTGAAAAAGAGTTAATAAAGGAAGATTAAATAGTTCCAACACAAATGTTCTCCAAAGACAAAGAGTCTTGGTTCCAGAGGGTGATTCCCTTCCCCTGGATTCTTCTTCAATACAAATGATTCTTTATCTAACCGTTCCTTGTGTCTTTCTTGGTCCACAATAGTACTGTTCCTTACAAAGCTGTTTAGCCTTGTAATTCCACTTCTTTCAAAGTTCCTGGTTTTCCTGTCTGCCAGGAGTTTGTTCCTATTTGTCTGTAACACATTTCTAACATTCCTTCTTATGACTGATTTGTAGTCTCACTTTTGGAATTGCCTGGTATGCTATCCTACCAGGGCCTTTTACATTTATATATCTAAGATGGCCTGGTATACTCCCCTGCCAGGGCTTTTTGTACTCAACCACTTGCAATGTCCTGGTATAACACAGTTCTAAAATTCCTTCTTATTGCTTCTTTGTATTCTCACTTTTGCAATGGCCCGGAATGCTTTCCTGGCAGGCCTTCTTATATATTCTCACTTGTAATTGCTTAGTTTACTCTCCTGCCAGGGCTTCTTGTATTTACACACTTGTAATTGCCTGGCATATTCTACTGCCAGGACATCTTGTATTTACACACTTGTAATTGTCTGGTAGACTCTCCTGCAAGAGCTTCTTATATTCACACACTGTTTCTCTCCACTCCCTCCAGTTTTGTATCCCTTTTGTTGCATAATATACCTTCTTTATTTATATCGTTCGATTTGGGTTCCCCATGTATTTGCATTCCATACATTCACATACTTATAGGGGTCTTGTTTGCAATACACTTCCCAGTTTCACAATTAGGCTTTTTGCTTGATCTACTTATGTTGCTCTAATCACTAATGTCTGTCTTTGTCACGGTCGCCAATACACCCCGGGGTCCCCACTATTCTTGGTTGGACTCACCAGCTCTGGTTGGCGTTCTTGGGGTTGATCGCAGTCAAGCAGCAAAGGTGCACCGCCTGCTTTCCTCTCGTGATTGCTTCCTCTTTGTGCTGGTCTCGCGGAGAGGTGAGATGTTTTCTTTCCAAAAACAGCAGCCTCTAACACTCTCCCTTCCATCTTTAAATCTCCCATGCACAGGTGTTTTCGTAAAACAACTAGAGCGCTTACTGGACTTCTGGCTTCTTTTGCTCTGCACTGCTCTTTCCTTCTTCTTCGTCCCAGTATTCGAGTGGTTCTAGGAAAAGGGGTCTATTGTTGACGGTTGATGTAAACGGTTTGTAAATCACTTTCAATAGTTCTCAATGGTAAATCACTTTTGGATAATAAGAACTGGAGTTGGTGGTTTTGTATTTTCCACATTTTAGACCAGGGTTGGAAGTTCGGTCTATATGCTTTGGGGAAAGGTTTTCCCTATCCTCCCCGAGGGGAAGGTGTGGACATATGTCAATAAGCCATGAGGATATTTGGTATGAGAGGATTATCTTCAAGAGCAGATGGGGGATACTATGTCTCATCCAATGAAAACATGACATCTCCCTGGAGGCTGTCTCCTCCCATGTGATCCTCCTGCATACAGCCACCCTAGGGTCAGGATGCAAAATTTGCTTTTTGGACCCAATGTTTTCCAAATATTCTTGTGGGAGAACAACCCAAACCCTAATTAGATGGAGACCGCTTGATTGCACAGTGCAATATGGGGCCACTTTTTAAAACATTTCCAGGCAGGGTTACATTTGGTCAGCGCTGGCTCAAGGTGCGCTCAGGTGGTGCGGCTGCACACGGGCACCACCCCCACGAGCAGCAAATAAATGATGCCTTGCCTCCAGTTTACATGACACTGAGCCGGGGGATGCAGCTCAGTAAACTCAAGTATCGGTTAGGCGTGGCCAGCGCCTATTAAAGAATCACGCTGCAAACACACTTTAGAAAAACAGCAGGGGGCTAAGTTCTGTTGTACAGCTGATACTTGAGAGCAAGTATCAGCCAAACAACAGAATTTAGCCCACTGCTGTTCTGCATTTGTGGGGCGGGGGGCACCAAAGATCTCATACAGGTCGCTGGCTGACCTGGGGCTGGCCCTGCATTTGGTTCCCAGTTCACCCCTGCTCCACGTGGTGGGTGTACTAAAACTCTGCTTGCTCTTTGCATTACATTGACAACAGAGAGGCTGAGGAATGAATGGGCACAGTACTGTGCCCTCTTTAATATGTGATTCTTTGTGGTGAGGCCACTGAGTGTCCGTAGGAAAGCATACAAAAGGTTAAGCATGCAGAGGGCACCAGTGGAAGTGGCATACAGTGAGGTGGGCCTGCAGCCACGTGCTAACAAGAGAATACGAAGTAATACAGGGCTGGGCTGATTCCAGCCAGAGGGCTGTTTCCGGTGCTTGTCTTAGTGTGGTGGCACTTTCCACTTCCAACCCCCTGCGACTCTCCTTCCTCTGCCACCTTCTCAGCAGCCCATCAGACCCCATGGGGCTTCACAGGACTTATCACGCTCTTTGTTTTAGCAGAGTGTTTAAAGTGGAAGCTCTTTACAATTAATGGTCCGTTTAAGAGCCATTGTTTTGCACAAGGCTTTCAAAAGGGGATTTTATTCTGAAAGGGCATTGAAAACAAAAGCGAGTTTGCAGCCCACATCTGACGACATTGAAGACAGTTAAAGCATGTTAACAAAAAAAAGTTCTGGGGTATTTAACCTTTTCACATTATCTTTTGTTATGAGTCCAAGTCTTGAAAGAAAGCCTACAAGTGATTTTGATCATTTTGTGGAATTACATTCTGGGATTTGTAGTCTTCAAGATGGGGGTGAAAATAATGCAACAGTTGTACTATTTTTGTTTAAAATATTTCTATAAGGATTCCTATATTGCTGGAGCAGTTTTCAAGTACTCTTTATAAAACTGTATTGTTGGAAGCCAAACGGGCTAGGAAGGGGAATGATCAGCAGGCTAATAGGTTGTGATGCTTTACCAGGTCCAGGAATGTGGGACGCAGTTGCTGGACTGGAGATGGTCTCCCTTGTCCTGTGCTGATTTTCAGGGTACAAGTTGAGGGTGCATGTGGGTTGACAGTGTCCGCCCACTTTTTACACCGTGCAGACGCTATCCACCATTGGGTGTGTTTGAGGCCAGCATGCAAAAAACTGCTTGTCTGCTCAAGTGTTTTGCCACCAGGATTTGAACCCAGGTCCTCAAGCACTCAGGGCACTCACCCACGAAACCACATGAATGTGTCTCCAAAGCACATGTCTTGTATTGGTATTTTCCTTTTCATGGAATATTTCAATATAGATTTTTCGGTTTAAAAGGTGTTCACCTTTTATATTTTTCTAGCAGTGTTATAGGAAAATCTCCTCTAGCTTGGTATTTTTCAGGTATTAATGATTACGTTTTGGAAAGACAATGCTCATTTGTGTTCTGCATTTTCTTCTTTTAGGAGAGGCCAGTTGAATTAAATGTGTGTATTACACTTCAAGATACGTCCATTCCCTGTGTGCATGTTAATGAGCCCCTCAATTTGTTTTGTACTTGAGCCCCATTATTAACATTTGAAGACCTGTGGATTTGCATACTCTGACCTCCTCAGTACCTTCCCGGTAAATAGGCTTTGCTTCGATTGCACTTTAAGGCAAGCGCTGCAGCAAAGGCACTTTGCCCAGTCTGGTCGGTTCTATGTGATTATCTCGAATATTAAAGGTTGTATGCAAAAAAGCCAGAATGTTTTCGGACGATTTTGTGCGGCCTTTAGTATTCGAACCACATAAATTTCCCTCCTTCCACCTTTGAAATCGGGGGTTTCCCCCCTAAGCCCCTTTCAACCTCTGCCCTACCCCAACCCCTCCTCACACTCACACTTTTTCCCTAGCCCCCATCCTCACATAAAAATACACACAGCGCGTAGACACATACACGCAGATACACACCTTTTCCCCAGCCCCTTCCCCTCCAAAAACACTGTCCCCTTTCATACACACACACACACACACTGGTAAACACACACTTATCTGAAACCCGTCTTCCCCTGCCCATCTCGGTCAGCCTGGCAGCCCCTGCGTGCACTCGTGTGCGGCAGGGGCGTGACAGTGAAGATTTAGAAAAAACACTCTGAGCGTTCTCAGGTCAGTCTTTCTAAATCGGTCTTAGACATTTTCACTTAATACCGTCTGGTCCATGGCACATCCCTGCTCTTACATCCTTGGAACGGACAGTCACACTCTGTCCTGCTCTTCTTCGTCACAGTACTTTCTTTTGATCTTTTGACGTACCCATCTCTACAAATGATTAAGCTTACTCTGTCAACTACTCAAAAATAAGCCTCACTCCTGATATTGCCACATATAGAATATTAAAAGTTAAAATTCAAATACTGATGGTCATTTTATTTGATGCCACGGATATTAATGTCTAATTTTGTGACATCAGTTTTTGCGATGCAAAAAGGGGGCTCCACACATCTTTTAGCTTCCCTGCACCCCACAAATCCTAGGGCCAGCTGCGCTGTAGAGAGTGTATAACATGCGGTGCAGAAGGCAGCAGGCCGTGAGTGTAACTGAGAGTAGCAGAACATATGGTGCATGTGACACAAAACGCGCAATTATTTTTAGAAACCATTCACCTGTTACATAATGTCTCTTAAAATAGTATTACAATTCATAAAACCATTTAGAAAAATAACAATATCAAATTAGAAAGTCAGAAATTAAAAAATAAATCTACCTTTAAAATTAAAAAACTCTTCATCAATATAACACAGTATTGTTGTCCACAAAAAATGTTCTCCAAATTATTGATCTGCGCTATTGTCGTTGTCACATTTTCACCACAGACTATAATTGTCCGCCAATCCTCTGCAGTTGAGGTGTTAGATCTGTCAAAAGTGTTTCCTTTTATGACAACCCAGGACAAAGTAATATTAAATGGTATAATGTTTCTGACATTTGTTCCCATCCATTGTTTCCTCACTATCAAGATCTCTTTGGTTGGATACAAGTTCAGTCGAAACCTTATCTTAAGTATCTTGGCAAAGTGTTATAAGTCTGGCTTTTGTCCAACCAGTCCTTTCTCCATAGTTTAATATTTATTGATTCTGGGTTGGAAATTAGTGGGCTTTGTGACATGTTTAGGTCAGATAAAATAGCAGAGCATGCCAATCTCCACGCCTCTGGAATCGATTTCATTTGTTTTTTTTAAAACATCCTTAAACAAAGAAAAACGTCTTACTGGCAATTTGCTTATACATTTTTGATATAGTGCAAGTGACTCCATACCACCATTGCATATAGAGATGTAAATCCTAGTTCATACCATATCCTCGGCATAGGAGTTGCACTCGGAAGGCACAATACTTTATTCCAAAATAAGCCTTCCAATGTAACCCACATTGAATGCGCAGTAAAAAAAAACACTTCTGCCCCATAAGTGAGTATGGCCACCAACTTCATTCAATAAAAAGGTATGGTCGGTATCAAGGAGAAACGCCCAAACCTTTTAAGTATGATAGTGGGCTGCACTGCTAGATGTTTAGTTTGTATCCTTAATTGAGCTATCCTTGGTCTGTCATTTACACTAATATTTACCAACATCCCCATGTAGGTGAATGATTTCACGTTGGCAACCTTTTCTTTATTTAGGAACCACTTTCTCAAACGACCTTTCCTGCCCCGTGCCGGTTCAAGGATAAGGATTTTAGTTTTTGGTATGTTTATCCTCAGATTCTTTTTGTCTGTATGTTGTTGTAAAGCCACCAGTTGTCGCTGGATACCTATTGGTGTCTGGTCTATAAGGACCAGGTCATCAGCGTGCAATAGGTGACCTATCAGTTGCCCATTTAAGCACGGAGGGAATGATCTAGACTTCTCCAGGGTGTCCGCCCGATCTGCTACAACAAGTTTAAAAGTGCTGACGCCAAAGGGCAGCCTTGTTTTAAAACCCTGCTAGTTGCAATTGATCTTGATAGACTTCCCCACGTTGTCTAGCCCAATTTTTAGCGAGGTTATGGAATACAGGGCCTTTATTGCAAGCGCTAGTCTGACTGGACATCCCCAGAAGCTAGCTCAGACAACAAAAGTTCTCTGTCGACAGAGTCAAACACCTGTTTTAAATCAACAAAGGCTAAGTATATATCTCCCCATCCAACAGAAACTACGTGTCTTCAAGATGTTTAACCAGAAAACCTTCACACTTGTGCTCATTTCTTTCATGAAACCTGATTGGTAGTAGTCGAACCTACCTGCCGCCACTACCCAGTCAGATAACCTTGTCACCAACAGTGAAGCAAATAGTTTACCAACAACATCGAGTATGGCGATTGGACTGTAGGTCTTGGGTACTGCTTGCATCCCCTTCTTGAATATTGGCCCTATGATGGTTGGTTTTCCATGAGGATGGTATATTCCTCTGTCTGGTGATCTCTTCAAACAATGTCGTCAGGAATTCAGACCAAGCATTTATCTCTTTTTTGAGCATTAAGTTAGTCAGCCCATTCGGCCCTAGGGCCCCGGAGTTACTTGCTCTGTTTATCAAGGTAAACAGGTCATCCTTTTCAAATGAAAGCTTCCAGTAATTTGTACAGATCATAGTGGCACAGGAGTCACCAGTTCAGAGGATGCCACACAGAGGTGCAGTCAGCCCCAAAATGTTGGTGGAGACTGAAGGAAGGCAGGGGCGGATTGGGCATTGATCTAATCGAGCATTCAGTGGCTGGGCTGCCCCATTCAATGGTGCCAGGGCAGCTCTGGTGTTATGGGCAGGCTCCCTGTGTGTAGTCACAGCCCTTCCCCTTCTCTCTAAAGCTGTGGGCAGGCCGCGCCAGTCAACAAAGAGAAGGCAATTAAAAAGGACTCATTATTAGGACTAAAGGGCTCATGAGTTATGGTCCGCGCTGTTAACACTAGTCATCTATATGGCCCCATTTACTTGAGGACAGATAGCTCACACCACAGGGTGCTTGTTGCTCATTTCCATGCTTACTCTTCAAAGAATGTGTTTGAGTCCATGCAGGGCCATATAATATTTTTCTGTTGTTCCTTTTCTGTCCCTTTCACAGCCAGAGAGTAATTTATGGGGCCAGAGCATGTCACCCAGCTCCACTGGCATGTCACCCAGCTCCACTGAGCTTCTCACAGTGATATTGGCTGGCCAGTTCAGGACCGTTCCACATGTTCACCGCCATAGTCGCAGTCCGTGTCTAACCTCAGAGTGGGAGCCAGGATCCTCCGCAGGCTCCACTGCCCCATTCCTGCCGAACCGGAGGGCCCAGCAGATGGCAGTCACACTCCTCTGCAAATCCCCAGTGATCGGGCAGATGGTTCGGGCGGCAGAACACTCGATCTCCACATCGCCAGCCGGCCGGAGCACCAGTCCGGGTCACAGAGCCCGACTCTACCACTTCCTCCACTCTGGCCGTTGTGATCGCACACCCCCACCAGACAGCTCACAGCCACGGCAGGCCATGAGCAATGAGGCGCGGGTGCCCCTCACCGCCACCGCAACAGTCAGCTCCATTCAGAGGTTGTGACATGCGCCTCTACATGAGAACCCGGCCCGGGAAGTGCCATTTTGCAGATGGCCGGCCAGCACACCATCTCCACTGCTGGCATCCCCAGGGCTCGGAGGAAATGCACAACTGCAGGCCCGTTCTTCGTGCTTCTTTTATCTGTTTTCCTTGGCAGCAGCAGGTTCTCAGGAGAGGGGTACTGCTCACTACTCTCCCTGAACATATCAGAGGCTGTTAGGGAGCCATATTCACCAATGCCGTTCCTAGCCATGCCCCCTGCATCCCAACAAGGTTTCATTTAATGATGGCACTTTTGTGTGGACTCGATGGAAAAAACGATCCAATTATTTTGGAGACAGAGAGCAGGCGCATGCTCCACAAAGCTTCATGATTTCCGATGCATGTTTTGCAGGTCGTTCATGAGTGAGAGAGGGCTAGTGAGGGCTGGGCTCACTGAGTAAAATGGCCTTTTATGTTCCACAAACTGTAAGAAGAAACGCTGTGGGCTGACCATGTGGTCTTATGTCACTGGTGCTGCGGTCACACAGGCCGCTCATCTTCACCAGACGGGAGCAATTCTGTGTGGCAGTGGTCCAGGTTGCGCCAATTGTTGGCTCCTTCAGGTTGGAGTAATTCCTTGTGGCTGGGGTCCAGGTCGCGCCATCTGTGGGCTCCCAAGGAGGGAGTGATAAGTGGTGATGGGCGGGGTGCAGGAGAGGCAGCAGTCACACCATCTCTGGCTCCAGGGGTCAACCCTTGTTACCCAACATGGCACCGGCAACGGCTGTGCTATATCCTCTCTCCCCCAGGTGGCTTGTTGTCTCCCTCAGACGGGAGCTCGCTTTAGCTGCGGTCCAGGTCCCGCCATCTGTGGGCTCCCCTCTATGCAGGAACGATTTAGGGGTGAGGGAGGGTGCAGGATAGGCAGAGACCCAGGTCATGCCAACTCCTTGCTCCTCTCCCCTCGCCCTCTGGCGGTGGCACACAGGCCGCCACATCCAGGTGTATCATTACTTAAGAATCTTCTCCCCAAGGTAGGAGGTACTTTCCATGATGCAGTGGCTGTCGGGCTCTCCCCAGGCGAGTGAATGAGGCAGGCTGCAGGCAGCGGTACAATCTATCAATCGATCGTGCATGTATTTTAGAGCATACCTCAATCTTTCTTAGAGAAAATTCCAATGCAACTTTCCCGAGTTTCTCTCACTTTAACACATGCAAAAACGAGGGGTTGGGTACCGCCATCTTGCGCTAATCTTATCCATTGCCCTAAGTTCAAGTGACCTTATGGCACTAATTCAGATCACCCACCCCTAACGCTGACATCCCTAGACACTCACAATGAGCTCCACTTATTTGAATGACGTTAGTGGGCAGCATGGGCAAACGTACCCTGTCATCACCAACATCAGAACATGTCTAATGCAGAACAAGGAACATAAATACACACATCCACAGCAAACCCATAATGATAAAAACTGTTTATTTTGAAGAAAACAGCAATAGTCGGGAGTGTAACAAGTACTTTTAATTTTGACATAACACTGAAAAGAGATAATTAAGGCCCCAAAAACATGAGTAATTTTTTCCAATAGAGGTTATAGCTAGCCAACATTGAATGGTTTTCATTTTTTGTTTAACTGTGAACGGTGATCTTATAATGCTGATTCAGTTCATCGATTAATTAATCCCAGTCTTTGCATTCTTCACAAAAAGTTATTATCTTCATCAGCGATTTCTGATCAAGGCACATGCTGTTCCATTACATAGAAGAAATGTGGTTTACATTTTAAATACAAAACTTTCACATCTGCATGTTTTCAGAATCTATAGGCTGCCATGTTGCTCCTTATTACTGCAACTGCAAAAGGACAGATTGGTGTATGGCGATCGTCCCAGATAATGGTTATGACAGATACATTGTTGATGATTATTGTCCAATTACGGTTAAAGATAAACTGTATCCATGACAGGTGCACATCGGTATAATATAACTATGGAAAATTGAGAATGCAAAAATATATTTCATATATATGTACTGTGTATATACAATTTATAATTGTATATACACAGTACATATATATGTTAACTATCAATTTAAGTTACAATTAACACGTGCATTGTCTATTATTTGAGTCAAATTGAACATTCATCCGTCACAACGTAAATCATGTTGCATACAGCACACTTGCCATCCTCACTTAAATATTATTTAAAACTTTGCTTACCTTGTGTCTTGTGTTTCCATTCTCCCTATGTGGCGGATGACCAACCACTTGGAAAGACAGATTTCAGCAATAGAAATTTAACAATCCTGCATAAGCTTTCAATAAAGTGAATCTTATCACTTCTTTGTGGATAATCGACACATTTTGGCCTTCAAAGTGTGCAGTGCAGTGGATTCAAGGACACATAACAATGCAACCCTTCATCCAACATTCACAGCGTGTCAGAGGGAGTTTTTTTTTATGCCCACATGCCACAAAATTGAACAATATTAATGGCAAGCTGCGCATTGAAAAACAACGAAATATTTGAAGTATCCCACATATGAGAATATGTACTTCCATTTCAATGGTATCAATGAGCCTGGTCCCACAACATGTACGTATTCTTCCAAAGATGACCCTAGGCGAGGTGCAGACAGGCTCGGATTTTGCGATTATCCAATAGGGCAACACCCGAAGACAAAATCAATTATAGTGAGGGGCAGTTTTTGGGCCCGAAGTTGGCCACTTCTTTTCTGAAATAAACAGAATTTGAATACAAAAGCAGTGGGTTAATATATAGAGACAGCACGAACGGACCGGGAAGGGAAGGGGGAAAGGAGCGATTTTGCACAAGACTGGGTGGACTGTTGCAGCCAGAGCAACACGTGCAATGGGCAACAATAAAAAGAAAAAAGTTTACATCACTAAAATTCCAGCATGCCTCGAATGAGTGCAGTTTTGAAAGGCTTACTGGCATCTGTGCATATCTATTCCATATACATGTTCATAGTGCACATTGGTAAGACGCATTCCTTTGCACGTTATTTCAATGTTGGCTAACACTTTGGCACATAAACCTTTGCTCGATTGCTATCTTCAGCCACTTAACATGATTCCTACTTTCCAACGAGGTTAGACTTCATTTATTTTATTTATTTATTGGTTATTTGTAAAGTGCCTATGCAAACAATGGCGTTTCAAGGCGCCACAAGATGAAAAAGAAGTGGCGGGGAAGAAAAAAACAATAACGGTTCTACTAGGCCTTGCGTCATTCAGAGCAGGCCAAAGCAGTAACAAGAAGTACAGGTGAGGAGTGGGGGGGGGTGTAGGTTGGGGCACAATGGAAAATGCTAGGGTGGGAGGGATGCTCGGGCCAGGAGGAGGTATACATGTGCAGGGGGAGGAGGAAGGGAAGAAGAGGGCCAATGGGGCTAGGCAAATGCTAAGGGGAGGCCAGGTGGGCAAGTGCCAGGGTAAGCAGGAGTGAGAACCACATACGAAGTGTGAGGACAGGGGTGGACCAGGCTAAGTAGGGATGCACACCCCGCCAGGCTTGTCATTGGTAAGGGGCCTGGAAGGGCAATTGTAGGTTGTGCATGGGGGGGCAGGAAGACAGGGTGGTGGGGTATACTGGGCGAGGAGGGCCTGATGCCCTGTGGAGCTCAGAAGGGACCAAGCAGCCAGTCAATGCGACAGAGGGGGGCATTTGCAGGGGCAGAATGAAGAAGCTGTTGGGTTTTAAGAATCATCTGGTACTTAAGGAGATCAGGCAGAAGCCTGGGAGGGGCAGGTAGGCCATTACAGAGGGATGCACCTACAGAAGAAAGAGACCTACCCCACACTCTGTGCTTTGAATAGCATCTGATCTGCAGAGAACTGCAGCTAGATGACCGAAGGTTTCTAAGAGGGAGGTATTTAGGGAAGGAGTCAGATGTAGTGGGGTCCCTGTCCCCAGAAAGCCATATGGATGATGCAGAGGGTCTTGAACTTGTTCCTCTGAGCCACTTGAAGCCAGTGGAGATATTCTTGGGCTTGAGAGATGTGGTCCAAGGATAAGTCACGCAGTCCTATTCTGGATTAGTTGAAGGGAGGATTTAGGCAGACTGAGGAAGAGGCTGTTGCAGTAGTCCAGCTTAGAGAGGACCAGAGCTCTGGAGACATTGAGTTTCTGTATGACTGCTGCTCCAATTCTCTGCTTCGATACTTCAACTATTGTGAGTTCATTACAAACAGGGTTTTAAATTAGGATTGGATAAGAAGGAATTACAAGCAGTGCTCACTTGTCCAGCAGCAGTCACTGGTCACCAGGAGCTACCACTGTGGAACAAAGAGCAGGTTTATATCATTACATTAGTTGGCCTGGGGGAGCCAAATGTAGCTCCTGGTACCTGTTGGTTTTAAGCTCACCGGTCTCTTCTACATTTGATTTGATTTGCACACTTGAAATAATCAGACTGACATTTATTGTTCTAATATAAATCAATTATATTGATGGAAATAAATACACAAATCAAAGAAAAAATAGAAATGTTAAGGCCTAATTTATTTAACCATTACATCTCAAGTGACATACTATTCCATTTATTGTACAATGAAAACAGTTTCCCAACACTGTGCAAACGCTTAAAAACTGGCTTTGTTAAACATTGTGAAGAGAGCCACACATTATTTGAATCTTGAAGTCAACCGTTCAAAAAGTTGCCCTCCCAAACCTCTTTTGCAATGTACCGTGGCATAGACTGAGCCCTGGATGGAACCAACATCTGGATCAATTCCATGTAATTCCATGCATTTGAATGGCCAGCACATTCAATGTCAGATCTTTCACAAATTCAAAATCCATCTGCTGGAAGATTGCCGTTGCCACCCACTTTCTGCTTCTTTTGATAAACTCCTTGTTGTAACGAGGCATCCTGAAAATTCCTACAGTTTTTGCTTGTTCCCTTCCAACGTTCTCATTGTATACAAGTACAACCAGTCTTGTTCTGGCCTTCATACCGTCTATGCCAAAATGTAACTTTTTAGGCCTGTACTTTAGGCACATATTATTGAACACCTCCAAATCTCCAGTGTGACAGAACTCTGAGAGTCCCCTCATGTCTCTTGAAAGCGGTTTGTCGTACACAATCTTCTGAAGTGCTGTGTGAGGAGGGGAGCCTGGAACCAGCCACCTTTTCTTATGCTCCTGCTCATCGCTCATAGTCCATGTGCACATTCATGCAAATGTTTGTTTTCTTTCCAAGAGCGTGTGTTAGAACAATGGTGCATCAATGAATGCCATTTTTCAAGCAGAATATCTACAGATCCATTACATGTTTTTGAGCTCCACCAAAGATGGTTGCTGATAGACTGTGACCAATTTAAAATGCTTTCAGTAGCCTTTCTTTCCCAGCAGCTGTAATTTATTTTGAAATTGATTTTGCAACGTGCTATACATCATATTGATTCTTTATGTCTGGGAGCTGCTCTTGCATGGCTATTGAAATATTCCTGTCAGTTGCTATCA
This sequence comes from Ambystoma mexicanum, assembly GCF_040938575.1. Taxonomy (NCBI): domain Eukaryota; kingdom Metazoa; phylum Chordata; class Amphibia; order Caudata; family Ambystomatidae; genus Ambystoma; species Ambystoma mexicanum. Next base: position 346,969,319 of record NC_090926.1, read on the forward strand.
GGTCTATTTGCATTCCTCTGCATTGCAGAAGTTGAATGGATTTAATGAAACTGGCAACAGAAGATATACTTTCAGATACTTGCAAGATGACTGAATTCACAATTGTTTTGGTTTCCATGTCTTGGAAGTGGTAAGTGCAGTATTTAGAAGAAAAACCTGGACTGTCACACTGTCCATCACCAGCAAGCCAGAGCCTTTTGCCATCAAGAGCATTGTCCATTGACATCTGTTCGAGTGTCCATGCCTGGTCATTAGCGGGGAACAAGAAAACATTCTGATATTTGTAGTACTGGGTTTCTGAAAGGAACTTGAGTCACCCAAAGTTAGGAAAACTTGAAATTGTACTGTACGTTGATTCGCTAAACAACAAAGCAGATGAACAAAGTACATTTCCAGCACCCACTTTTCCAAGTATAGGTTGAGCAGACCATAAAAATGAGTTATGGTGGTGTACCCTTGATCTTCAGGTTTGTGCCTTTGACTACATAAGTAATATTCACCAATGGCTCCCAACACATCCTCCTATGCAATTTATGATCACATTTAATAATGTTCATAATCTCGATCAGGCAGCAGTCGAATACAATGTATTTTGGTTCCTTTAAAAGCCAATCATCCTGACCTATACTTGTTTGCGATTCCATGGTGGTGGATAAGTCTTCAACATTAGGAAGAGTCAAGTCCACATCATGAGCACAATCGTCAATCAGTACCGAAGATGCTTTAGTTATTTCTGTGTGTGATATTTCGGAATTGTCCACAAGTATTGGGGAAACAGGGAACATTGTCTGTTTCTTAGATAGCATTTTCTTTAGAGGGTGTGGATTGTGTGAGAAGTTCTGCAAGCAATTCTGAAACATCTTCTGTGTTGTCTGTTTCTTCTGGGTGACGTTGTGTGCTGTAACAATGATCCAGGGTTGCTTTCAATGGGTCACTGCTGACATTCAATTCAAATTCTGGCCACTGGACATCTGCATCACAACACTGAATCTTGTGAGGACCACGGTGAGCCTCAAAATGTAGCTTTTCCCATGTGACAATGGTTTGGCAAGCAATACCATTAGTTTGTGTAGTTGTCTGATTCTTTATGCTCCTCTTCTTTCTAAGCCTCTTATCAATGAGAAAAAAAATGCTTAATTAATATTACACAGACAGAATATAAGAATTACAACATGAACATGTAATATCAATGAATTAACTGATGAGCAACTTATTTTTTAAAAAAAAACCTTTCTGTTATGTACCCTTTATTTCTGAATTTTCCTTGAAACAGTCGAATTGGATTTGCCAACCACCAGACCAAACTGAAAAACAGCATTTTGAAATTGTATAAACCATGAATTTTGTTCATCCATTTGAAGAATCATATATACATATATAACAAAATGTCACTATGGAAAGCATTAGAACATATTAAATATTACATTACAGTTAATATGGATGATAACTGATATTTTACAATATCTTATGTATATCTCCTGTCCATGTGTTTCTTCAATTTCGACTGCTTCAGAAGTACATTCCTTGTGCATAACAAATTCAAAGATCATTGATTAAATTTTAAAACAATTTAATGTTAAAATGTTTGATCTCACAAAGTACATCTTGAGAAAGTTGATTTAATGATTGTCGACCTTACAATATAAGTTAAACTATGTAAAAAGATCAAGTTAATGATGTGATTAAAGTTTTTGAATTAGTATTGACATAAAGTCGAACACTGTGTACATGTAACATTTTAAAAATACATATTTGAAAACTGTACTTGATAACCTTCAGAGATTTCGCAGGAAGTTGGTGTGAGATTATCTTGCAAAACATATTGATTATATTGTGTCCCCTTTAATGTGTTTTAATGTTATTTTGTTTCAACAATGCCATTTTTCGCTGAGCAGCTAAATTTTATAAACAAAAACATACACCATTCATATAGTGAAAGGGTCTGTGTTGTTCAGTGACAAAGTACATTTTTCAAATGCTTTACTTTCATTGTTGCATGTGTTTCTGCGATAAATACATGAAGGTTGATGATGCAATGCTTTGCAATTTGCGGAAAGTATTGCAAATTATCAAAATAATAAGTTTTCTTAAATGTAAAAAAGATAGTTTTAATCAATAACTATTAGTACGAATCAATACATTATCACTTCTCATACATCATCCTCTAGACCAGTTGCAGTAAAAGAATAGTATGTTGTTGAAGTTCCAGGCTCCGTAATTATTGTAAAATTGTAATGATAAAGATGTAACAGCAAAAGAAATTACATGTTAAAGATGGTTGATATTGACAAAGAAGCCTACAGGCCAGTTTGTATCAAAAGCTAATACTATACATATTAATAATCAATGTTTTAAGTTGAACTTGAACAACTTCATATTTTGTATAGTTCCATTTGAAGGAATATTCTAAATAAATTACTTGAAAGGTGAGTGAGGTTGCTGTTGAATCCTGAATATTGGTTGATGTAGCATAACAGTCCTTTAATTGATGGATATATTCATACTATTGTTCAGTGGAAAATAGACATTAGTATTATAACTTAGACTACATCAAAAACGATAAAAAATGTTTGTGTGCAAGTTTCTTGGCTTCAACATTAGGATGCTGGACGTGAACTGTGGTTTCCTCCATGGTAACGGTCTGTAATTCTATCAGTGCGGTCTATGGTAAGACAGACAGGGTCATTTTAAAAACATTTACCCAAAGGACACAATGTGACTGTATGTTTGGAAAGACTCCCATTGCACTGAACTATTCAAGTATCTCTAAAGTAGGGTTACACAAAGTAATCTAAAGTTCAAAATGTACAAACCACTGTACATCGTGTCACAAAGGAACCTTGTGTAGTAAAATATCAATGGAAATATTCCCCAAAAAACTGAAAACCGTTCATTATGTTACCTGTTCACAGACTACTTTAATATATTGAGTGGACATATAATACCGGCAAATTTAGAAAATGGTCAAATACATTTAAAAATTCAGCATCCACTATTCACCTGGGTCAGAGTGTGCTAAAATGCAGTTGGAACTGCATTGGGAAGTAATTTGTGAAAGATTCTGTCTGAATTTATTTTGCCTACAGCACCTTTCCGCTGTGCTTTCAACTGCCGAATTGATCCCCCTCTGTGTTTGCTCCAGTTGCTAGGAGACACCAGCAACGATGAACGCAATCGTAGTATTGCCTCGCTTTCACCCGCTTCCTGATATTTTGAAATACGGCATGCCGATTGGCCCATCTCAGTTATTTCACCAACTCGCCTGAACCAATAGGCCGAAGCTGGCTGACAAGATGAAGGGCCGCAAATAAATGGCCTGTCTGTGCCTGTCCCCCATTACAGAGCCTAGCCGTCTTAGCACATCTACAAGTACTCCCCTGCATCCGCCACGTTACAGCATGGTGATCTCAGCACAGAACGGCAAAGCTCTTTATTCGTGCAACGAACTCTCTCTATCTCCACTACACGATCGAGAGCGGAGAAGTGCCAACAGAACTTATTTTGCCCACAACACGTTTCTGCAGTGCTTTCAGCCACCAAATTGACCCCCCTCTGTGTTTGCTCTAGTTGCTAGGAGATGCCACTAACAGCGAACGCAATCGTACTATTGCCTCGCTTTCACCCACTTCCTGATATTTTGAAATACTGCATGCCAATTGGCCCATCGCAGAATTTCACCAACTCGCCTGAACCAATAGGCGAAAGCCCGCTGACACGACGAAGGGCCGCAGATAAAGGGCCTGTCTGTGCCTGTCCGGGCCGTGGGCCCACTGACTCTACCTGATTACACAATTCACTATGAGCTCACCTCCATCACCGGACTGTGATCTCCAACACTCACTGTAAGTACTCCCTCGCTCCTCTCTGAAGCTTGGCGCCCTATCGATTGACTCACTCCCATATGTATGACTTCCTTCATCGAGGTCTTAGCCACATGTATCACCATAACCTATGCCACACGCCACTGAACTCAGATCTTGTGACTCTACCTGTTTGACTTCATTATTTTGAGCGCCTGCACCGAATGCAGTCAGTATACCTGTGTTTGCATATGCGCTGTGTTCACTGCCGTTCCTGCATACTGTATTAGCTCAATGGCTTCATTCAATGTACGCTAGTTGGTGAATGAAATGGCTAAACTGAGCATAGCTATGCTAGCCCTTTATGCTGTCAGGAACTGTATTGCATTCCCTCCCATGCCCTTTGCCTACATTATATACGATACTCCGTACCTTCAAAGCGGTATCCTGACTAACCAGGCACACTGTTGAATTTCATACATAGTTATACTCCATTCCACACGTATTTTATTTTGGTGATTTCTACTCTAATCCAGCCCTTGGCAATACTGGTCACCCTAACTGCCTCTGCATCCGTATGCACCTACTCTCTAGGACATCCAGTAGCTCCCCCACTTTTGCCCAAGTAACAATCTACCTGTGTATCCAGCTACCTGTTTCATACCTAAGATTGTATCCTCTGACTGTGCACCGAGCTACTCTCACCTCACTGTAACTGTCCTTGATTGCTGAAGCATGTATTGACCCATCTCCTATTTGATCTTGAATGTTAATGCTTGCATTGTTTCTGAAGTAGTTGCTCTTGAGGCAGGTATTGACATGTATTGAATGCTTAGGCATGTACTGCTCCTGAAACTAGTTACCCTGTTATTCCTGTTATACTGCCTGAACTGACTACGGTATATGCCAGTAGGCACTGAATGTTATACTGCCCAAACTATCTACACTATATGCCAGTAGGCACTGAATGTTTTAATCTCCAAAGCCTTTGCTATGAAAGGCCTCACAGTTCTCACACTAATGCTGATGTTCCCAACATTGCAACTGGTAGCTCCATTTTACCATCAGGAGTAATGTCCCCACCCTAGTCCAGACATTAATACTTCTACCAGAAAGAATATGTCTTGCAGTGCAGATGCCTATATACACCTAGGAATTGGCCTAGCACATCTACGGTGTGACTGGCACCACCCTATCCCTAGTCCCATCCCCTTTCCCTAATACAGCAGCACCCTTCCCAGACATCCCCATCCCACCTAAAAATCCCTCCTTCACAAAGGATTTGGTAAGGCCATGCCCCTACTCTAATACCTATCCACCAACTAATCTTCCCCCAGACACACTGACAAGGTCACACCGTCTAACTGCGTGGACAGCCCAGAGATACTCCCATAATTTTACAGCCCACTCACCTCTTGACCACTCTACACAGAAAACTGTGACATACGACTCTCAAACTACCATCACACCATACGCTTCACGTCCTATTATGGGACTCCTTCGAAGATTTAGACTATCCTCTTGTTCCTACCAACGCCTCAACAAGTCACTTATGCTAGGTTACAGATGTAAAACTGTCTGTAACCAGTGATAACAACTATCATAACTGTTAACCATCAACAATTCCGTGAAACTAAGAAAAAAATGTCTGTAACTAGTGCCACGATGCCCCTGGGCTGCTGTGCGCTCAACAAATGTGAAGAAATCAAATAAATGAATAGGCATCCACAACCAACAAATGCCTAAAGCTTACAGTTACCCTAGTGCAGCACTGGCCCTAAACCTCAACAACAATCCAACTAAACCACCTTGATCCAACCTATGGCACACACATTAGACGAATCAAAACACCTCTCACCCACTATTCAAGATCCTAGCCAATGTCAGCCTATGCGCTGGATATTGCAGGCATCATCAAAATTAACAACTTCGAGTTTATAGCAGTCACCGAAATGTGGCTCCGCTCTGCCTCAGGCCCTCATCTTTCCCTAGCCATCCCGGAGGGGTACTCTGTATTCAGGAAGGACAGAATAACATCGAAAGGAGGTGGAGTAGCCTTATTAGCCAAGAAAGCCCTGAACATAAGAATCTCCAGTGACTTCATTGCAGGTGAATTCATCACAATAAAAATCACCCTTACACATAACTGCACTCTCACACTACACATCATCGATAGGCCCCCAGGCCCTATGTCCACATTTGAAGATGACATCACATCTCTATTGGCACATAATATGAAACCCCATTCCAAAGTCATCATCATGGGCGATTTCAATCTAGGTTAGAACGACCCACTGGATACTCATACTGACATTTTGGCCAATTCCATGAAAGCCCAAGACTTTATACAAAGAATGTGCTCACCCACTCATGAAAAAGGACGCACCCTAGATTGGATAGCAGACACCAACTGCATCACAGATATCCTCTCTAACACCACTTTGCCCTGGTCTCATCATAGCACTATTATCTTCACTACTACTATTACCACTAGAACTGCTAAACACCCCATACTAACACCTACAGCACCATCTAGAAGTATGAAAAACATTAACCTAGACAACATGTTACCACTCCTAACACCCTTATTGGACATGCCACACTTTGGCAACGAGCCTTCGATACTGGTCAGCAACTACAATAAAGTCATGTTTGCAGCTATAGAAAAAGTAGCCCCTCTGAAAAATAAAAAAGCTAAACCCAGCACAAATATTCATTCCTGGTTTACCCCTGAACTCCATTCCATGCGTACGACTAAAAGATCTGCAGAAAACAACTGGCTTAAGCCACCAACTCTGATGAATAAAGCCCTCTTCCACACACTAGCGAACAACTACAAAAAGGAAATTATTAAAGCAAAGAGTGAAGTCTACAACCAAAGAATCTCGAATGCCAAGTCCAATACCAGAGAATTATTTACAATTCTCCGAGAATTAGAATCTCCAGCAACTACCCCAGACCACACCATCAAAAATGAACAATGGTGCTCCAATATCCAAAACGCCTTAGCAGATAGTTTCGTCACTACAACAAAAGATAGCTCTAAAAAAATCTAAACTCAATCTCAATCCTCTTCTGCCAATGACACTCTCTTCAACGGAACTCCTCAAGGACAATAAACTCATATTCCCACCACTGTCCATCTCAGACACTATTAATATTATCAAAGGCCTAAAACCTTCTAGATGCAAGGGCGACATTTGCCCTGCAACCCTGGTAAAAAGATTGTGCAACTGAACTTGCCCCGCTCATCATCAGCCTGATCAATAGTTAATTTGCCACCAACACAATCCCGGGAGACTTAAAAATGGTCTGGGTTATACCATTACTTAAAAAACCCACATTAGACCCAAACATCCCTCCTAATTTCCACCCTATCACCACTGTACCATTCTTAAAAAAAATCTGGACCGTGCAGTCTATCTGCAGATCCAAATATTTTTGGAATGTAACAAGCCACTGGGCCTAAGAGAATCAGTTTCAGACCAGGCCACGGAACTGAAACAGCTCTACTAGATTTGAAGACACAGAGGGACCAATATAAAGACAAAGGAGATCTGTGCATCCTCCTGCTGCTAGAGCTCTCCGCAGCTTTTGATTTGTTCAATCATGATATACTGTGCCAACACCTTAAATCTGCGGCCCACTTTTCTCCTGAAGCTATTAAATGGATCAAATCATTTCTCTCCAATCAGACCATGAGGGTCTTCTCTGATATCTCAGCATTCCCCCATCTCCTTGACCTGCGGCGTCCCTAAAGGATCATGTGTGTCGCATACATTATACAATGCATTTACTAAGCTATTATTCAACAAGCTTGACAAAATGGGTATCATGCATACAAATTATACAGATGATACACAAATACTCATTCCAATTACTGGATGCTACGACACAGATTCTAAAAATGTAAACAAAATTTACCTTGCAATCCAGGCCTGGATGGCTCTCAATGAACTGTGTCTCAATGACGAGAAGACTGAGTTGATTCTAATCGGAAACAAAACTAAACTAAGCAATCTCCCACAAGAATATAAATCATTCAACATTGATGGTAACACTATCATAGTCGCCAATGAAATAAAAAGTCTTTGGGTTTACTTCGACTCCTCCCTCACCTTAAACAGACAGGTCAACGCTATAGTATCTTCCGCTGCCTACACAGCTAAACTAATAAGAGCCAGCAGACCATTCCTTTCCCCGGACAACTCCATCACCCTGGCCAGAGCCTTGATACTCTCCAGAATTGATTATTGCAACTCTCTATTTTCTGGTACCAGCATTAGAAATATTAAAGAATTACAAACTGTACAAAACAATGCCATCAGAGCAGCTCTGAATATCCCCATCAATGAACACATCACGTCCACTAGGAGGAACATCCACTGGCTCCAAGTCCAGGACAGGATCAAATTTAAAATGCTCATGCTCACACACAAATGTATCTCTAATAAGGCACCTGCCTATCTCAGTAAACTGATCAGCAAACCCAATCCAATAGACCAACTCGGTCATTTTATACCAACCTGCTCTTCACCCCGAGATATAGAAGGCGGAAAGTGGGAGGCTCAAGCTTCCCGGTGATTGCACCCAGACTGTGGAACGCTGTCTCGACGCAACTAAGAAATTGCACATCTTTGTGGTAATTCAGGAAAAACCTAAAAGCCCTATTATTTAGGTCCGACCCTACATCACAGTCACTATGCCCCCAAGTTTTTTAAGCCTATGTTGACGACCCCAGGGCCACTATGACAAACACCAAGTATACTTAACCAATGTAACTGTAGCTAATCTCTGAATGTATTTTTTGTATGTGCAACGGATTTGTGTTTTTACTATGTAAATGTATCTTTTTGGGCGCACCAAAGAAAACTTATAACCATCTTCTCACGTGTCAGCGCCTAGTTGCCTTTGGGCTTTGTGCGCATTAGAAATGTACAAATAAATACATTCTGGGCTGACGCTTTTTAGTGTACTGTGATTGTTCGTACATATCTTCTGAGAAGTGCATGCAGCAGACTCAGAATCGATTGTCCCTCACGTCATCCAAGACATCCTTGGCTTTGCTTTCAATTTCTGACACTGGAAATCTGCAGCTCAGGAGCCTTTTTCTTATTAAATTTAAATCCTTTGGAAATACATGCAGGACTATACATGACTTTTAACATGGCTGTTAGTAGACTCGCCCAAAACAACACAAGAAGGCATTGTTGGATTGTCCCTATGATCTGTAAAAGAAATATAAATAAATGTTACCATTAAAAAAGTATCACAGTGAGTAAATCAAACATCATATTCCTATGATAATTTTAAAAAATACTTTATAAAAAATGGCACCTAAAGCAATCATGCATTGAAAACATGCACTACGAAAGATTACACTTATAAACAATACTCTGTTATGTTAAGTGCTAATTACAGAGATAAAATTGCATAGGACGGTTGATAATGGTGTAGACCATTTGAATAAATAAAATGAGAATAGGGTGTATATTGAGTATGAAGCAATAGAAAGTGGCCTAGCAGAGAAGTTGACACTACCGAAAATAATAATAAGAGTTGACTATCCGTTACTTAGAATAACAGATGAGCTGACTCAGCATGCAAGGGAAAACGTTGAGAGCTGGAGATATCCTTTGCCGATCTCACAGATGGTTTCTTGTTAACTCCCACAGTGTTTATAAAGGATTACAGAAGTCGGTGTGTATGTGAATGTCTGACATGTTTGTTCACACCCACCAGACCTCAGGCCACTATGACAATGTTTAACCACCTCAATCCCACCAGTGCAGCCCCTTTGCGAGCTCACAGCCATAGGTGTGAACTGTCATTGATAGCGAAGGGAGGTGGATGAGGCAAGTGCAATAGGCCTGGAACACAGTCAAAGGACACAGGCATATTTTGATTACAGGGACAGAGTCTTCAAAGGGGAGTCAGGACACACCAGGTCTGGGGTGGCCATGTGGATATGGGTTCCCTTGCAAAAGAACCCTTTCTGGTGTACAGGGTATTCGGCACCTTGAGCGTTCCCATCCTCCCAGCCCCCTTGTGAGCGCACGCCCCCACAGGTGCGAACTGTCATTGATAGTGAAGGGGGGTGGATGTGGATGACGTGAGCGCAATAGGCCCGGAACACAGTCAATGGACGCAGACATATGTTGGTTGCAGGGACGGGTGTTCAAAGGGGTATCTGGAGACACTGTGTCTGGGGTGGCCATGCGAAATAAAAACCTTTGTGGTGTACATGGTATTCAATACCTTGAGTGTTCCCATCCTCACAGCCCCCTTGCGAGCGCATGCCCACAGGTGTGAACTTTCATTGATAGCGGAGGAGGATGGATGTGGATGAGGCGAATGCAATAGGACCGGAACACAGTCAAAGGACACAGACATATGTTGATTGAAGGGACCGGTGTTCAAAGGGGTGTCTGGAGACACCTGGGTCTGGGGTGGCCATGTGGATAAGGGTCCCAATGCGAAAGAACCCTCTGTGGTGTACATGGTATTCGGCACCTTGAGCGGTCCCATCCTCCGGCCCCCTGACGAGCGCACGCCCAGAGGTGCAAACAGCCATTAATAGGATGGATGTGGATGAGGGGCGAGCGATGGGCCAGTAGACTTGTTAAAGCACACAAACCTTTTACAATACTCTTAGATGTTCGGACATATTTGGGACTTACAAAAAATGTCTAACAGCTGTTCAGATTAACTCATTTTTTTATTCAGTTTGGTAAAGTGGATGTCAATGACACTATAAATTATACTGCTGCGATCGAGGTACTGTTTCTATGAATCCACTGTATTGTCCGTGGTCACTGGGGAATTCATCACAAAGTGCTTGACCACACAGGCAGGTATTACTCGTGAAATAAAAAATCCCAGTCTTCCATGAATCCACCATGTAAAGGCACGATATGCCACAAGTGTGTACCACCTGTGTAAGAGATACAGAAATATTTTACTTGAATGAACCCAATAATTGCATTTTTTTTATTTGCACTACCTTGGGCCCTCATTCCGAGTTGGGCGCAAAGGGATACCGGGCACCGTTAAGGACATCGGTGCCGGTAATCCCTTTGCGCCCTATTCTGAGGTCCCATAGCGGGTCCCTTCTTTATGGACGGGGCCCGTTAAGAGACTTCAGAGCTAATAACGGTATCGCAATTTGCGGTACCGTTATTAGCGCCTTCCCATTGAGCCCTATGGTGGCTGAAATGGGAATGGGGAATGGCTTTTTCAATAGGGATTTACCGGTCCCGCAAAGGTCGGAATAGACCAGTAAGTCCCCATTGAACCAGGGCAGACTCGGTACCGGTATTGGAGGTAGTCATGGTGCAAATAGCGCCATGATTACCTCCAAACTCGGAATGAGGGCCATTGTTATGCTTTAAAAAGTACCTTTCCATGCAAAGTACTGACACTAGTTGTGATTTCAAGTAGGGATCAATTAGAAATGTGAACGCACATTCCAGTAAAAACAATTTGTGAGATACTTCCAAGTGAAAGCAGCATAATTGTTTGGACGATAAATCTAAAGATGAACACTTTGTTTTCAGATTACAATGAGTAATTTATTCAATTTACAGGAAAATTCTTTCATCAGTGATCCATCGAATTTATATTGATTTAGGGGATCAACATATTATTTTAACAGTCTCAGTCGTCAAACACACAACATATATAGAGTGAACTTACTTGCTACTTGGCTTACGAGGGCAAACTGGAGCTCGAAGTTCGTGCATAAGGACCATTATCATTCGCAACACGGATCTTGTACGGCAGGCAGCCCTGAAGTCATGCAGCTCGGTAACGCATAGCGGTGGTGTGTCTTATTTGGCAATGTAGGCCAAGCAGCCAGAGTTTTCTCTGCAACATCAGTTCCCCACCAGAGTGGGCATAAGCTCACAACAATGGCAGGTGCACCAGGTGGAAACGTGTTGCATGCGACTGGGTTCTGGTGATTTATCCTCATGACTTTTATCTGATTCCACGTCGTCTCAGGTTATTTCTGTTTCATCGATTTCCTTTTCAGAATATTCAGGCTCGTACAGGTAGGGCTGAATTGTTGCCATAGTTCCTGAATAGTGAAGAAGCACAGAATCAACAGTGAGGTAAATAAAATGTTTTTGTGTGTATACATGAGAACAAAAGAGGTTTCCCATTAACATTAAATGTTAAAGAAAGACATGCACAGAAACAGCTATGTTACAAAAACACATCATTAAAAGACAAGATTAATAGGCTCAAACTTTAAAAGTTCAAAAGGGCACATGTTTAAATATGGTTTGCTAAATACATTTGTCCATGATATAAGAAATGAAAAGCAACTACTGAATGAATTCATTTTAGGCAGCATAAGTACCTGTTCTCAGTGTGTCGTACTTGGCAGATAGCTGAACAGAGCAGAAACAAGTCAGGGAAGCTCGAAATGAAAATACACTGACACGACGGAAAAAGAAATCCCGACGTTGTGTGATCAGAAAGGGTTTCATTACCCTTGTCGAGGAATGAGGTGGCTTGTCATTTCCATGGACACAGGTCAATAGATTGCGCACATAGGACATTAACATGAAACGTCCATTGGGGGTCTGAAATGGGGCGTGAGCGTCTAGTGATGTCAGCATTAGGGGCACGTGATCTGTATTAGTGCAGCGAGGGCAATTGAATTTAGGGTGATGGATCAACGGATTAGATTAGCACAAGATGGCGGTACCCGACCTGTCGTTTTTGCATGTGTTTCTTTAAGAACAATCGATGTATGCTCTCAAATACATGCCGATCGACTGTAACAATAGCATTTCTGACCCAACTACCCCTTTAATGCGGCGGTTTTCTCCAGCGTGGCGGTGGCAAAGGCCGCACCACTGCTCCTCTCCCCATGCGGAGATTCATTTAGTTGTTGCAGCAATGCGCTGCTTCCTTTAGTGTGGCAGCGGGCCCTTTCTTCACTCCCCAGGCGGGAGTTTCATTTCCTTCACTGCAGCATTGCGCAGCTCCTTCTCCCCCAGGCAGGAGATTAATGTCAGGTCTGCTTTTCACCCCCCCAGACAGGGCATGTCTAATGTTATTCTTCTTTTCCTTTCCGGATGCCCCACTGAGGCAGACCACACCGCGTGGAACAGAACTCCCCCCACCAGGAGCCGACATGCGTGCGACAGTGAGGTCCACAGCAGCACGTGGGTCCATAGACCCCTCGTCGCCAGAGTTACGGGGCCAGCAAGTCGGTTTCCATCATGGTGATGGTGCCCTGGGAGGCAGGGTGGCCTGTCTGGGTTATTGCGTGGCAAGCAGCTCAGGGGCTGCGGTAACCACACTGACACCAATGGGTGGCTGAACCTGCCAAACGGGGAAACTGCTCAGCCCTTTTATTAACTGGGTTGCCAGTACATGTGACCACTTTACATGCGCCTCAGCACTGTGGATGGAGGTCCGCAATGGAGAGGATGACACACGGCATGAAAAGAAGCAGTACAGAGTGACACTGAGAATGCAGGGTCCAGTACAAAGAGCGGTGCTAGGCATTGAGCGCACTCTGGGACAGGTACTGCAGTGCACGGTGGCAGTGTCACGGGTCCCAGTTAAGAGGATCACACACTCCAGGAAGGAAACAAAGGGCTCCCCCAAAGCAGAGATGGAAGTGTAATATAAATCATTGGTACGCTGTACCACTAGTTCGTTTGCTTTTTACAGAGCGTACCTTTAGTGATTCAAGAAACGCGTGCTGACTTCCTCCTGATTAACAAAGGGGGTCCTGGGGGTACCTCTGCCAGACATTAGTCCTGGTTACAAGAGACTTACCCAGAGTCCCTCCCTCCTGAGCCAAATATAGGATCAGCTTGGACCGGACATTCAAGCTCTGACAATTTGCCAAGGTACGGCCAGGCATAGACACACACACAGCGCCTGTGGCTTTGCAGCCTGAGTACCTTAAAGACCTGCCCACTTCTTTCCCCAGTGGCATAGCCTTCATTTGCGTAATGGCACATTTCAAACTGAAAGACCTCACAAAGCACCAGTTACCCACTAATCTATGATAGGTAAAGGGACCAACACAAAGCACCCTTTGTTGATGTCCATGATGCCTACTTGACTGACCTGCAAAAAAAGAAAGTTGCTTAATGCCACTAATCAAATGTTCGCAACATCATGAACAACAAGGACCTGGAGGTTTGTGACATAGATCTGCATATCTAGCCGAGTTTATTACACAGTGTATTGTATTGCCTGTTAAATATGACTGAAAGTACAGATCAAGCTTCGACCTGCACTGCCCCACTCCTCCTCCAATCTGTCCCCCATCCCACGCTCGCCCTTTGGGATGCAGCTCCCTTTTTCCGCTTCCACCGCGGCGCAGAAGGAACTATTGCAAAGGCGTGAGCAGGCCAGGGACTGAGGGCTAAAGGCGCTATCTGTGATGCGTCCTCTCCGCAGAGCCCTATCAGGGTTCCACAGCCACAGGCCTCTGGGAGTTGCCAAGCTATGGGTGCGGCTCTGCCGCCTCAAACACTGGGCATATTCCAGGGCAAAGTCAGACTCGAGATACGTGAGCCGTATAATGGAGAGACAGGGGTCTGCGGGCGTGTATGAGAATGGAGATAGAAGGCGAAGAAGGAGGGGGGGGAGACAAGGCGCAGAGGGTGAAGGGGAGAGAGGGTAAGAGTAGAGAGATGGGTGAGATAGAGGTTTAATCTTCTGCAGAGAGCGAGAGCACGCGCAACCGGGAGGCAGAGACAGTGAACGTGGTGCATTGGGGGAGGTGGGAAAGAAACGGTAGCAGGGAGAGAGGGGAAGGAGAGGGGAAGAGAAAGCGAACCAGACGAAGACAGAGCCAGATAAGAAAGAGAGGGACAAAGTGCACGAGATAAAAGGGACAGGCGAGACACACAACGAGAGAGAGGAGGCGACGAAAGAAAGAGAACATTGAAAAAACTGAAAGCGATATACAAATGCACAAAGTGAAACAGGCATAAAAACAGTAAATAATGAAGGCAGGCCGGGATTCTGAGCCTGAAGAGAAAAACAGAACACCAAAGAGTAACAGGTTGAGTCCCACAGCCCGCTACAACGTAAGACAAAAAGCAGAGAATCGGAGAGAAAAGAGAATACATGATTGAAGAATGAACAGAGCTGAGGAGCGTGAGGCAATGAGACAAGAGACAGAAATGAACGGTGTGAAAATGCGAAAAGGCAAAAAGAAAGAGCGTGCTTCAAACCAAAAGAGAGAGGGACAGCCACGGACGGGCAAATAGAGACACCCTCGGGTGGAGGGGGAAACCAAAACGCAGGTAGTGACAACCTCAGGAACATAGGCAAGCAGGGGGGGAACGAAAACCGGTCACGCTGTAACGAATAGCATAGGTTATTTCACCAACTGTGGCCGACTCAAGACTCCCAAAGACGAAGTGTAAACGCAACTTTATTTTCACAATCTCTAAGTTCGTCAGGGTTGGTCCGTGTCTTCATGGTCAAGTTTCCACTTGGGTGTAATGGGTATTGTGGCTCCTTCATTAAACATGCAATGTACAATCGCACATGCCTCTTTCTCCAAAGTCTGAGGAGTCTCGCAATCCTACATTTAGCATACCATATTTTTTACCCAGGGTCTCTTCCTCAGATGCTTGGGGCTTCTATGTACAGCATGCAATGTTTCCACCCAGCCATGAATTGGATTTGACGGCCTAGCCTGCTTCCACGAGATATACCTGGTATCCCAGCATGCAATGCTTGCACTCAGCAAAAAAACTTGCTCTGGGGTTTGCACTGGGGTTTGCAAGTATGCAGCATCCCTCCTGATCCTGATTGGCAGCTTTACTTCTTGGACTGTCTACAGCTTGACTCACTTGGACTCCTGCTTTGGGGGGTCTACTTGGTTCTCTCACACCTTCCTGGCTTTACTCCCGCCTCCCAGCCTGGAGATGGCTGCGTGCTTGCTGGCTCTTCCTTGTACTTCTCTCGGACTGGCAGTGTCTGCTTCTTTCTCACTCCACTCTGCCCTTTGTCCCCACAGGTCAGGGGTGCTTCCATTGACGGGCCATGATTGGCTACCACCGCTCAACTCTGTCCCTCCATTTCCCAGCTGCGAACATCCCTTTGAAATGGCTTCCTGACTTGTCTTCGTATAGGCGGGCTCTGTATCCAACCTCCACCGGGCACTTTCGTGTAGACCCTGGTCTTAGGAGATTTGCTCGTGAGTAGGGCAGAAGGACGGCTTTCTTCAGATTCTTCCTTTCTTGTTGATGGCGCACCTTGTATTCCCCCCCCACTGTGCAGCACTTCTTCCTCAAAGCCAGATGATGTCCCTGCCCTTTTCTCTTCACTGTGTTGTGGGCCGCATCACTCTGTAGCTTGAAGATCAAATAGGGCACGGCTAAGCAGGGCTGCACACTAGTCCCGAGCAAAATGAAGAAATAAAGATGCAGACACCAGGGTGTAGGAATACAATCCTGTGTTTAGTGGTTGTGTAGTGTGTGTTGTGTTAGTGGATTTATCTGGGCAGATTCATCCTGCCTATCAATGGGCTCGATGGAAGGTGGGAAAACCAAGGACAAAGGCTGTAGCTCCCCTGCCTAAGAATGGACTGGGCAGGGAGACCAGATTCCAAAGCAAAAATAGTTGGGGAAAAAATATTAAGGAGGGGCAGAAACCAGAGTTAGGAAAGACATCTCTCTGGGAGCAAGGTGTGCGGCCTTGAGCTCCAGCCCCCCCCCAAGAGTCTAAGGACATGTGTGGGGGGATCTGGTGTCATTAACGTGAATCCAGGCTGTGTGCCTGGAGCAGCCACGGCACCCACAAGGCCATTGGGGATGTCAGCCTGCCTGGGGTCCATACCGGATGGGCCCTAGCATCAAACCCCCCTGGGTCATATGCGTGAAGTGGCCAGGTGAGAAGTGGGTGTCACTCCATCTGAGCCATGCGGGCCATGTGGCATGAACAGAGCCACATGGCCGTGTCCCCTGCCGGCCCACCCTGAGGCCAGGTAGGTGCAGAGGGAGAAGTAGGAAGCCCACATGGGGCTGCTCAAGTGAAGCTCGAGCTCAGGTGCACCGGCTGGAGCTTCAGGAGTAGGGTGGCCCTCGGGTGTGTGCATGCATGTTGGTTGATGATGGTGAGGCCCCCGTAACAATAGTGACACTGCCTGAAGACTAAATGGTGCCGGGGGTGCCGCAGTGATCACTGGTGGCCATCCAGGGCATACGGCTACCCAGAAGATGAAAAATGAACACAGGAGCACAGTGGGGATTGCCGGCAGGGTCCCAGAGCTTGGGGCTGCCCAGAAGTTGGAAAAAATAGCAGGGCGCAGTGGTGAATGTTCTGGGTCCCATTACGGGCATCCGGGCCACCTAAATGGAACAACGTTGATTCGGCGATGTGTGATGAGATCATGTGGCACCACATGGTGGACTGGACCACACAGAAGACCTGTAAGAGCAGGGGTGCCTGTCCCGCAAACTGGGGGAAACCACCCTTATTAGCATCATGAGGCAGATCACCCCACCACGAGACAGTACCCACAGGTACTGAGACAGGGTGGCTGACTGCAGCAGCCACCCCGTTGAAAATAATCACTTTTATATGTTATTTTTTGTTGTATCTTTACATGTATCTTTATAGGTGGGTATAGCTTTTAAGTAAGGGTGGTTTTAGTTATTTATAAATAGTGCATGTCTATCGTTAAGTAGAGGAAATGTAGGGAAATGGAAATGTTGCTGGTTACCCTGACGTGAAGCATGTGAGGGAAGCATCAGCCTACCAGAGACCACCTATAGGGTGGGACCACACCGGTGGGGCCCTCTTCTGCCTCCCCCCTCTTCAGTGGGTGGCGCCAGGTATAGGTCAGGGGTCTGTCCCGTGAGTTTCACCCTATCGGTCCCCCTCAAACCCCTCCAAGGAATGATGGAATGACAGGCCAGGCACCTTTGGAAAGGACTTGTGTGAGGGGAATTTAGAAGAGGACGTCTCAATAATGTTTAATTAAAAGTTTGTGTTTTTAAAAATAATGAGGAATCCCTAAAAAAACCCACCTTGTTGTTTGTGTCTCATGAAGGATGTAAGTTTCAGCGCCCTCCCCCCTCAACCTTCTTTCCAGCCTTCCTGGGAGGGGTAAGGCGTTATTACATCCCCTGGCTTTTTTTCACTACGTTTTTTGCCGAAAATGTTCTGCTGAAAAACTTACCGAAGAATATGGGGGTGGGTGGGTAAGGGGATATAAGGGGCGGGGTGTGTGTGGAATAGGGACTAGATAACAGGGAACGGGGGCTTGGGGTGGGAAATCCCACAAAACATTTTTTTTTAAATCAATGAATTTTTTTCCAGCCTAAATATTTCGGCAAAAAACTCTGTGAAAGAAAACCTAGCGATCTAAGAACATAGAAACCTGGGATGTGGGGGTGGCTGGTTCCATGTGTTCCGTCACAGGCATGTGATGAGGGTGGGGCACATCCATACCCCTGGCAGGGCCAGAGAACAGAGGCAACAGACTGCCAACACTGAAGAAAGACTTTGAGGGTGGTTGTTAGTCAACTCTGCACGGTGATTCATCACAATACACACACAGCTAAAAGTCAACACACCAAACCTGTGTTGTGAAGGCTTGAGCCAGGATCATAGAGGGACAAACAATGGGTCTGCTCAACAAAATAAAAAATGTGAACATTCACTAATTGTGATTTATTTTCAGAACAAGCTGAGTAAGCATTACCTGAGGGCACATTGTGGAGAATAACACTGCAAATTGAGCATTTTAAAGCACATTAGATGAGTGACCTTGATCATGACTATAAGCTGCACGGTGAACCAGGTCAACAAACCTATCCATGTTGGTACACAAACCCAACACCCACTGCTTGTGGGACCAGACCTTGAGCATTGTTAATGTTAATGTTAACCCTTTAAGTGCCAAGGGCGAGGTATCTCGTCCTTGGGATTACCTCCCCAGTGCCAAGGACGAGCTAGCTCGTCCTTGGCACTTAAGGGGTTAAAGGATATTTGTACCACGCACTATCACCACCGGAGTGGCCCCCTGCCCTAAATGCCAGTGAAAGCCTGGTTCGACCATACAGAAGCTGGTTGGTCAGCCAACACCTCAGGACCTGGGATCCCACTAGCTCTATTTGTAAAGCGTTATGTTATAGTGCAACTTCTAACTTTGTTGTGGCCTGTTGCCAACAATATGCCCTACCTGGAAGAATCTTCTGTCTCTGATAAAGGTGGAGGACCATTGCCCTGCATCTTCCAGCCTGCGTCCTATTAAAGACAACATGACTCACTGGCCTTAACTTTAAGACTATTATTCACAAGCATGTGAATTCTATCCAAAGGAGTATCTGCCATTTTTAACAAATGCACATGGAAACAATTGCATAATCTCACTGCCAGTCTGCAGTCGACTAAGATCATTAGTGGGGTCCTCCAATCCAGACATCCAAGCATTTTGCCATTTTCCAAATTACTGTTCCATGAGGCATTCCAAAAACAAAGGGCACGGATCCACAGCAAACAAGTCAAACTCTTGCAGAGGATGGGCTACATCCACAGTCCTTCCCTTCATAGCAGGGCTCTGCTACCTTTAGCTCTCCAGATGTTTAGGCCTACACCTCTGAATAGTCCTAACTGCGTAGTCAATGCTGAGGGATCTTTCAAGTCAGGGCTGGCATCTGGTCAGGCCACCCGGGAAATAGCCTGGGGTGCCATCAGCCCCCGCCACACCATCTTAGGGGAGTTTTTCAATCTCTCCACTTAACCCGCGTGGTGGGAGTAGGGGCAGCAGGTGCCCTATTGAAATTAAATGTGCCCCGCTCTCGGGAATGGGGCGCATTTAATAACATTTTCGTTTTGCTGCCTGAGGCGCTACACCGCTTAGGCCGGCCATGATTGAAGCCGTAGGCCAAAACATCCGGAGAGCCACATGTTGCAGATCCCTATTTCATAGCAAACGGACTGCACTATTCTGTTGTGTTCAGAGTTGTTCCTTTAAGCATGCCCACTAGCCAAGAGTGCCTGCAGAGTTCGCACTGCTGACTCTCTCCCATTGCACCGTCCTTGACAACGAAAACAAACAGGGACCCCGACTGACCATGCACCTCAACCATGCCAGCTGAAACTGCAACCATGCTCGCCCATATTGCCAATTGTTGTGCCACCTCAAAGGGTGAGTAACACACAGGACACAACATCCACCTGCTTCACCATAAGATAGTTATTCTTTTTTAATATATAATCAGTGCTTTAAGTGGGTCGGGGCCAGCCGGGGCTGGGCCTCAGCATTCTCCAAAAACTGGGGCTGAGCCTGGGCCCTGCCGGCGCCCCCCGGTCCCACCACACCATGGTACTGCAGTAACTGCGATGGGAGATGCACCCGCCATTTTAAAGTCAGGCAGCCGTGTGACTGACATTAGTGCCAGCCCATCACAGTATCGATGAAACTGGAAGTTGCAGTTTCAGCAACGCTGTTGCTGGCTGGTACTTCTGCCAGTCACTGTTACTTCCTCTTGTGACCCTAGTGGGTCACAAGAGGAAGTTATGGTTCCTTTGTTTCCCCTCCACAGATCACTGACCCTCGGTAAACACGGGGACTCTGTGATCTAATCTGCAGATTAGAACACAGAGCCCCCTGGTACGCAGTGGGTCAAAGACGCCTCAGGCATGATGATCAGAGCAGAGCACAGATCACCGAGCCCGAGGCGTCTTTGTCCGTTGGTAAAGTTTTATAAAAGATGGCTTGAATTGTGTGCTTTTCAAGCCATCTTTTATAAATATAGAAATATGTAACATATTTCTATGCTTATAAAAGATGGCTTGAAAAGTACACAATTCAAACCATCTTTTATAAAGCTTTGTCGACAGACAAAGACACCTCGGGTTCTTACCTCACTTAAAGCACTGTATATAATGTAATATAAAATGGCCTTGCATGGTGCCCTTCTGCCAATTTTTGTTGGCCTCGCTACATGTGTATGCACAGGTGCCCCTGGCCAACACTGTGGCAGGCTGTATGGTCCCAGATGGGCCCACGCCCATGCAACCTCCGCCGGCAGCACCTCTCGCTAGGCCATGCAGACATCTCCCCTGCAATGAAAGCTGGGAAAACAAAAATGAAAGCCTGCAACAGTCCCACATGCATTTTACCAATCAGTCAAACTATGGGGTTGTCGTGTAGTGATGATATAAACAATTGAATCCGTGCAACTTGTTTTAAAAACATCTATTGAGCAGGGTCGGACTGGAACAAGAAATAGGCCCGGACACCCAAGAAAAAGTGGCAAACCTCTCGCCCCAAAAAGTGTCCCATCCCTCGCCTCAAAAAAAGTGGCCCTCAAACCATCATCTGTGAATTGCGTCAATTCACGATTTTACAGAAAATACTACTTATGGAGGGTTCATGCGTCTGTTATATTACAACACAACTCATGAAATAACAACTTTGCATACAGTTCTGTGACAGGGTTTACACCTCTGAGGCCCCTCCCCATCCAAAACACCTCTTCATGGGAATTCTTTCAGCTTGCTTTAATAAAGCCTTACTATCAAACTTTGCCGTGTTTTCTCAGAGCAGCCTTCAAGAGTTAAGGACTTAATTGGAGCTGGAAAACCGCTAATGGTGTAATAAAAAATCTCTTAGACAGGTCTGCCTTCAGCCCCTATGTGTGTCCTTCACTGAAGCCCTGTTAAAAACATGCATTGGGAAAGCCAACAGTTTTGGCTTATGTATAAGTATTAGACATTTGCCAGGTGCACTGCTATTATATGCCCATGCCATGTTGCACTATTTTGCTGCTACCATCACATGTTCGGCACAGCAGTGACTTTCAAGGAGTATGTTTACGTAAACCACAAATGTCTCATGAACCTGTTTGGGCGGTTTTGCCAGCCTAGCAGTTCTTAAGCCTCCAGGCCTGAGGGAAACTGAATTTGACACCACAGGACAGCTTCTTATAACTTCCGAATAGAGCACTACTAACTACACCTATGGATTGCACCACAGACAGCACCTGTGGTACCTGAGAGCACTACTAACTACACCTATGGACGAATGAGACAAGTTGTCAGGAAGGGGAGAAGGAAAGAGTGCTGCAGTCCCGCCCATCTGTTCCTCCCATCCTGTCCGCTTACATCACCGGCCATCACACGCGCCGTGCGCGCGTACCCGTAAGAGCGAGGCTGTTTGGCTGGAAACGCTGTGTTCTGGCCTATCTTCCTCACCGTCGGCAAGGAGAAGCACTAGTCACGTTGAAACATTCCTTTATTCAGTGTTTATTGGACATTTCCTTTTGAAGTAATTACCTGTTTTATGCGCCTTTGGCTTTTGATTTGATTCTGCTTTATTCTTCGTGTTACTCATTTTTGTTGTTCTCTCCCTTCTCTCACAGTCCTACCCACTGCACCACCCACCCCGTGGCTGTCCGCTTACATCAACGGCCATCACGCACCATGTGCGCGCACACCCGGAAGTGCCCCGGAAATGCGAGGCTGTTTGGCTGTTCGGTAGTGCGGCGTGTGTCGTGTGTGGGCTGATGCAGACATAATAGCCCAGTACATAAATATCTATTTCGTGGTTTTTGCTTTTTTGTGCTGTGGGCTGTGTTTTCTTGATTTCAAACATGAGTGTGTATGAATCATTGGACGTATTGTTGCTGTAGATCTTCACTCGCAATAGTGTTTTGTATTATTCATTTGAACTCAGTTTCTGGAAACAACAGGCGTCTACCTAAATAGTTTAGGAGTTGTGGCACATTTTTTAAAAAAAAGCCACTCCCATCCCCTCCCATTCCTATTTCTGCCTCTCCCAAGCCCGTTGAAAAGATACTTACAAATGGTGAGGAGGCACACATTTCATCCTCTGAAATCGGCGAGGAGAAAGTCGTCGTGTGTAAAACGCACACGGTTCCTCCTATTGCCGACGATTCTGCAAGTAAAATGTCCCCAAATGAAAAAGGCTCTTGTCCCCCAGACAACAACATTTCTTTACCAACAGAAGTACCTGCCTTGCCCTATTTGAATAGCCACTCAAACATACCCATCAATGATAATTCCATTCTTGGTGTATCTAATGAGGAGTGCTGTATGACCATCTCTGACACATCATTGGTTGCACCTGTGGTTATGGCTGAACTTCGCAAGTGGGTATGGCTATCACTGGGTCCCTCGACTCCGGCTGCTACTTCTTCTGGCCTTCCTGAACAGGTTCATTTTTTTAAGGCACACTCCGGACAACATGAGGGAGCCAATCACATTAGTTGCGTGGGATCTCCAAGTGCAAAGGGTACTTTGCAGGTGAATGCCAGTTCGCCAACCTCTGATGTAATAACTTCCACCCTAGAGCCATTACATTCCCATTCTCCTGTGCTTTCTCACGGTAATAATCTCCGAGGTATGCATGAGAAGAAAACACGTCAGCCCCACTCTTCTCTTCCGGTTTATCCACTTGAAGAATCACTCCTTGATCTAAATGAGCAGGAATTACAAAACTTTCATGCACTCACACGGATCCTCACCTTACTGGCTAAGGGGCACGAGTATACACATCTTGCAATGAATGCACTTAAAATGTTCACCTCTGATATCCTTGCTAAATTAAGTAAACTAGAAGGATTCATGTTAGAACAAGAAAACGGTCACTCCTTCTGGGCAATGCATTCAGCTAGACCACTTTATCCTAGCCAAACTGAGGTTATGAACGCTCCTATAACCACCTCATCTCAGCCTACCCAAACTAACACGTGCATTGATCCTTCTGCTAAACACTTGAACTCTTTTGCTCAGGTAGTTCATAAGCAACACCTTTAGCTCTCAGGTGCTATTAACACTCATCAACCGGACTATATGGAAGTGGCCAAATTACAACATGAAAGAATTTTGGTTATAGAAAACATACTTTTCAACTTAAACTTGGTCCCTCAGGATTTGTTGAGGCAAATTCTCAGGTTCATTCACAACAAAACAAGCAATTCTTGTCTCATAAAGCAAACAGACTCCATTTGAGAACCCAAAAAAGACATCACCAGTCTAAACCTTCTAAAATGAATACCTCTACACACATGTCCCTGCAACCCAAGTCTAAAAATATGCCTCCCAACAAAATCAAAGGACTCAATTTGTCCATTAAAAAATATGTAACATCTCACTTAATGATGCCATCATAGATTTGACTCACATGCCGTCTGGTTCATGGACGAGACTGTTGCGTTGTTCCAGCCGATTTCCGTTTCTGTAATTCCCTTGTCAATCATAGCCGAGCAACAATCCCATGACCTGAATAACACAATGATGGGGCACCTTGAATCCTTCTCACATATTCTAAAGGGTCTAGCCTGGTTGGAACCGCTTATTAAATCCTTATCCAATGCAAATACTCAGGTGGACAAGTCATAAAATACTACCTTGTCCATACTCTCGTTGAATTGTTGTAGATTCAACAACTTGTATGCTTGGCACACATCTCTAGCTACTTGGAGTCACCATTGATTATTTTTCTACAGGAAACAATGTCGCTGTCTGATATTTCTTTAGAGGCTTCACTTCCTACTCGTATCGAGCAAAAAGAGGTCCCATGGGTCGACCCTCTGGAGGTCTGGCCATATTGATTCAAAATAACCTAAAATTCACCTCCCAACATATTTATTCTTTGGCAGATTTCCTGGTAATTGAAGTATCCCTTAAAGCTTCCCTGCCTCGCAGCATTTTAGCTGTGTCTTTATATTGGAATCCCATAGCGACACATCTTGAAACTGTGATACAAAATTTAAATTTAGTACTCACAGATTCATTTATTAATAACCCACATTATGAAATTATAATAGCAGGCGATTTTAACTCGTCACTATTGACACATTTCAACAGAACTCTTTTCACACATTTCAATGCACACACAGCCCTATCTCAAGAAAGAATGCTTCTTTTGATTCATTTTCATGATGACTGGGATATTCAAATAATTCTTCCAGAACATATTCCATCACATGCCACCTGGCATCGTGGTAATAGTAGTTAATGCATAGACTACATTGCTTTTTCTCGTATGCTCGCAGGCAACACTGGCCCCTTGACCCCATGTAATTTCAACATGAGTGATCCTAAAATCCTAAAATGTACTATATTGACTGCAATTCAATGCAATTCTGCCAGTCCTATTCTAAGAGTTGTATTTTATTAATGGACAGATACACCCTCTCCACCCGTTGGAACTCTACCCTATGTAGACTTCTGACTGGCCGGGTTAACCGATGCATATGCTCCTTACAAATTGTCACTAAATCAATTAAATTACTTCGTGACAACCTGCTGCAGTGATTCTGAGGACCTTTGTACAAACGTGCTGCACCAGCTATCCACCTCTAATGACATAGACTGCACTGAAATAAGAGATTGCCCAAATGTAGTTCCCCTTAGCTGTGACTCCCTATTTACTTAATGCATGCACGCCTTACCAATGCACCCAAGAAAATATGTAATCACGATATACGTGCTGTATACCCTCCTCACACATGCACTATAAACAAATGAAATTAAGGTGAGACTTACCATCCCGTGGCACTTCGCTGACTGCCTCTGCTCTGGTGCACACAGACAGACTCGACAAACTGGCAGCTCCGGTTACATGTGGCAGTGGCCACACTGATATAGGATGGTTGGTACTACCAATAACTGTTACGCTCACCTGGCTCCCACAGAGGCATCGATCTGAACTGGGCAGCTGCGGTCTCACCAATGTGACGCGTAGGGCCGAGATGACGGACTGGACAGGCCCACCTAGCTTAGTTTGCTTGGCCCGTAGGAATATTCTTCTGATGGTTTGAAAAGATGAGCTCTCCATCCTGCATGACTACAGGGGCGCGTTGATAACCAGTTGCTTCGCTGGCTCGAAGGAATTGGTGAGTTCCAGAACAATATTGACTCCGAAAAGTATGTAGTTCGTAAGAGTTCAAATGCCCGACTTTCACTCTTGTCCGATTCCTTGCAGGTTGCAGCTTGACCCTAGTGAAGAGTTCCTCGTGGCAACCGGTAATATTCTGGTAAGGATTTGTATTTTCCAACATAGTTCGATAAAATAATGTCAATATGTAACTTGTTGCTTTCTCCCTTATTCAGGCGCTGAGA
The DNA here is from genome assembly GCF_040938575.1 of Ambystoma mexicanum. Lineage (NCBI taxonomy): Eukaryota > Metazoa > Chordata > Amphibia > Caudata > Ambystomatidae > Ambystoma > Ambystoma mexicanum. The sequence goes on from NC_090926.1 coordinate 346,995,211, forward strand.
GAAAGTATGAAGTCTCGGGGAATAATACCTCCGGCGGTAAAATCAGGTAAGTCTATTGTGGTGAGGAGGGTTCCCCTTGATAGTCCCTTTGTTTCACCTTGCTGTCCTTTTGTTTCCCCTTAGGGGCCGGGGTTCGGCAAAGATGCAGTGGAAAAATCAGGTAAGTCTATGGGGGGGGGGGTAACTAATATTCCTCTGTGTATTCCCTTGGCTCACCTTGCTGTTCTTGTCTTCTCCTTAGGTGCCGGAATGCGGCGGGAACATGCAGGAGGATGCGGTGAATGTGAAGATGCTGCGAAGGCTGGTGAGTTCAGCGTGGCGCTGCAGCAGGCGAGGCGGTGCGCATAAAATAACTTCTTTCTTCCAGCTTGAAGACAGGATGGATAGGGAATTCAGGTAAGGATCAAAGTTATTGCTCTTGTTCTAACCTTTTCTCCTTCTTTCTCCCCTTTTTTCTAGGAGCTCGAAACTCGAGGCGGGCGTGGCAGAAGACTGGATGCAGACTTGCAGGCACGGTGAGCGTCACGCTGCTGGATGCAGAATAACGCGAAGCGTGTGCTGCTCTTCGGGCGTGGTTTAAATAGCCTCCAAAGTAGTCCCAGGTAAGTATTCCTCCCCAGCCCCACACGAGTAAAAAAATAGTACCTAGGTAAAATAGTCTCTTCCAAGCCTCTTTTGGCTTGGAGCTCTTGCAGCATGGTCTGCATCAGGTAAGTTTGCAGCATGGTCTGCATCAGGTAAGTTTTAATCTATGAGCCTGGCACCTATGGTGCCAGGACTGACTCTCAATATGAGCCTGGCGCCATAGGCGCCAGGACTGCACCCAAATAGCCCCTAGCAGGGGTTGTTGGGCTAGCTTGGGGTAACTTGATGCCTGCTTCCGGGGTTGCTGGATTGATCTGGGTCCCCGGGGGTAGGCATCATGACAATAACCCGGCAAGATCAGCTGCAGCAAGCCCCACAGCACCTTGTGTTCTGTATATATGCAATTGACTGTGAGCGGGCGGGGCTGAATCAGCCCCGGCCCCGCCCCAACCCAGCCGCTCCCAGTGTTTTGTAAACAAATAGTAACACTGCTGCACTGGCTGGCGCCATGGTGTTGCGGGCTGCAAAGGGCACTCGGAGCACGTTGGCCCCTGGGCCTCTCTGCAGACAGGTAATTGCATCATGCTGCATTCATCAAAGAGCAAGCTAACAATCAACCGCAATTCTGCAATTAACCAAACAGGCCCAGGCGTGGGCTGGAACCGCCCTCCCCCGCCCAAGCCCGGCCATGGGCCGAATGGCTGATGGGCCAATCCGACCCTGCTCTTGAGTGAGTCTATCTGGGAAGGATGCGCATTGGTGCTTTTTAGATACCTCGGCTTTGCACTATGTCTCTGGCAGGGTCAAGGTTTCTGGGGTAAAGATGCTTGTTGCATTCCTTGTCTGTGAGGTTTCCTACCGAGCCACTCGCCCCTACCTCTGCCAGGCTTTGAGAAGGAAGAGAGCCCTAATCACGCTGTCAGAATGCAGCGGCATTCATTTAAACATTGTGCAGCAAGAAAAAGGAAATAATGCAGCATTCCTGCTTGCTGTAAATAGGTCTAGGCAGCTATTGAACTTACAGGGACCTGCTGTTCTCGGTGACGTGCCAGGTCTGTAGAGTTAAGATGACTGCGGTTTGCTTTGGCATTTTCTCTGGGGGTAGATCATATACACTAGAACGTTGAACATTTATCCTACGCCCCCCCCCCACACCTCACCTGATTCTGCACCATGGGGACAATGGCTTGAATGTTCTAGAGTTAACTCTTAAAGTAGTCTGGGAAGGAGATAGCTCTCCAAAAATTGTGCGGCTTGGTGGGTAATGGGGAGAAACATACATGCATGCTACAACAGTAGAGCCCAGTACCTCAATTTTTTACTCAATAAGCTAAGCTAAGAGCAATATATTGTATCCATTTAGTTATGTTATCTGGATATTTCTTCTGAGCAACATATGACCTTCCGTCTCATTCAGTTACTTGTTATATACAACTAGCTGGGGTACCCAGCGTTGCCCGTGTCCTGATTGAGTGGTGTCTCATGTGCCGTGGAGGTTGTTGCTTTTGTCGTCTTGTCGGCAAGTCTTGCTTCAGTTTGCTCTGGTGTCTCATGTGCCCTGGAGGATGTTGCCCTTGTCCTCATGTGAGCAAGTCTTGCTTCCATTTGCTCTGGCATCTCATTTGCCCTGGAGAAAGTTGCTCTTGTCCTCTGGTTGGCAATTTGTGCTGTTGTTTGTTGTCTTTCAAAAGCTCTTGATATTGATTTTCGCTTTACATCAGATGGAGCTTTTCCAAGTGATTTTTGTTTTTTGTGTGGTGTGTTTCAGTCACTCAATGACTTCAGCAAATTTGAGAAAATGTCCAAGAAAGATTGATTGATTGTGCAACCTTGCCATTTCCCATATTTGGAGTGGGGTGATAAAGAAAGATTACATTTTTTAAATTCTCTTTGAAAATGCTTTAATAAACACTTTTGCACTGTATACAGCAGTAATACATTTCAAAGGAATAACCAACGCATCGAAAATTTTGCTTCAGACACTTTTCAAAAGTTTGCCTCCTTCTAGTATCTACTGTAGTGAATCAGGGTGAGCATCAGTAAATAAGGGTGTCTACAGAGTGAATATTTTGCCCCAGACAAATGAGGAATCCATGCAAAATTTGGTAGCAGTAGGTTCAACTGTGTGGATTTGTATAGGAGGACTAACAAACAGACACACATCCCAAACAATGTTTTGCATATAAGATGTTTGCATCCAAATATATACTATGATCTTGCCCCAGACAAAAGATGAATCCATGCAAAATTTGGTAGACATGGGTTCAACGGTGTGGCTTTGTATAGCCGGACAAACATACACACATACATATATTCCGCTTTATATGTAAAGACTGCGTATCATCCACGTAAAACAGATTAAAGCCAAGGCTGCTAATTGATGAGACTGATCAAGAGAAGTATTGCTTCCATGTTAAAGCATATATAGTTAAGTGTATTCCTGAGGCACTTGCCTTGCAATGCGAATTCACCTGCTTCAACTTGACCATGTTGTTGTGTTCTTGCTGATGCCTGGCAGCTGTTTCCATGCCACTCACTTTGTTGCTTGAGATAATTACAGTTGTCTTCAGAAGTCTATTGGCGACTGCACTAAGCCTTGTTAACAATGATACAGGTAGAGTGGCAGCTGGTGAATTGTGTAAGTGGTGTCGAGCAAACACTTTCACCAAATTGGCCTTAGCAAACAAATGAAAGCTACCAACCCAGTGCCAAGACAGCAAAAGCTGGGGTGTTTTTTCACTTTCAGAATTTCTTTTTAAATAATGGTGTGAAGTTAGATATTTACCGAACAAAATTCATAAAAATTGGGCAAATAAATCATTACATTTTCAATCGGTTCACATTCAATCGGGTAATGTGAAAAAATCCAATAGAGCCCCGGTCAAGAACAGTAAACAAGACCGCTTTACAATGCATTTCAGCGACACGTTCTCCCAATATATGCCAGCATTGCCACCGAAAAGAACACTTTAATAATGCCTGTGCCCACGATCTATGCCAGCATTGCCATTGTAAGCACATTTTCATGCTGCCTGTGCCCACAATCTATGTCCACATTTCCATTGTAAACACTTTCATGATGTGTGTGCAACACAATTGATGCCTGCATTTCCTCTGTTCAGCATTTTTATGATTCCTGTGCCCACACTATGTATTATTTTATGGTATTGGAATTTATACTGTGCACTGCTGCCATTTGCATGCTCTCCAGGTACTCTGGCAGATATGAAACTCAGGAGGAGTGTTTAGGGAGAGGGAACATGTAAGATAGCGTTGCTGAAGTATTAATATGTGCTGACTGGAGCACCCTGAGCTCTGTGTGTAGATCTGTTTCTAGGTGTTATTTATCAGGCAGCCTAGAGGTGTTTATTTTGAGAGGGGAGTCTTGAGTGCCCAGAGTGTTAGTATGCTTTGGCTGTGCAGTGTGCAATGTTAGTTAGTTAGTTGGAGAGGTGTGTTTGAAGTCTGATGGGGGTGGGGAGTGCTGTGTGGGGGCATGTGCTAGATACGTATTTAATTATTTTGAGCATTAGGAGTTGTAGATGTTAGTGAGTCTTTTGAAGGGCCCACACGGGCTTCTTTCTGGTGCATGGGTGGCAGATTGCTAGTGTGGTGCCAGTTCAACATGTTGAAAATCCACTTTAAGGTTTACCAGAAAGTCAAGTTATCCTGGATTTTGCATATAGTAAAGTATTGCCACAATGTCAGAGAAAGCCGATACCTCATATCTCTTCTTAGCATACTGCATGTTTTCTAGCAGTATGTCAGTACTGGATCTCAAAGTTCTCATTAATTGGCACAGAATGATCTGTCATTGGATGGATTTGGCTCCTTGACCCACGAGGGCTGCATGGGTGATGTAGTGGGCTTAGAAATTGATTATTTTCTATGCTGGTAGGCAGTGGAGTGATTTCAGAGCTGGTGTTGTGCGCACCCTCTTGTCAACTCTAAGAAGTTTTGCATCTGAATTCAGGGTGCATTGAAGTTTCTTAGGAAAGAAATCTGGCATGCAGAGGCATAACAAAGATATGACGGTGAGTGTCCTGGGCAGGAAGTATAGGAAGGGCATTATGTACATGATCGAGCGTAGGTGACTGTGACAAGGCCAAGTGTTGGACCTTGTCTGTTGGAGTGGAGAAGCACGCTTGTTGGGAGATGAGAGGTGCAGAGGGGAATTGAGAGCCAGTCCTTAAGGTAGATGGTGGCAAGAGCGAGGGTACCTATTCCTGACACCCTTATGCCACATTGCTTTCCTGCTGACTCTTCTCTCAAGCCATGCGTCTATTACATGATGCTCGCTTGAGGAAAAGTGGAGTGGGGGCTAGCTCTGTGGCTGCGGGGGCACAGAGGTACCATGTGCAGTCCACGGGGCCGAGGAGACTACAGTTCCCATGAGGCAATGGGAACCATGGGCACGTACGCACAAGCAAGACTGCCAATAAAGGCCCTCCCCGGCCCGTGACGCTTGTTGGTGATTTTGGTGTCTGGCATGGGCCAGAGGAGTGTGGGCAGGACCACTAATGACGGAAGGACGGTGAGCGTGCACGAACAGGGAACCGGAGGAGGAGGCACCAGGAGAATTCCCTTGTGGTGCGTGAGGTTGCACCGCTCAGACCACCGATTCGTCCCGCTCAAGCCTTGATCTTCAGAGCCTGGGGAGGTGGCAGTTGCCCCCCCAGGCCTCAGTTAAGTGCTCGACGTTGGTGTTGTTATGTTATGTTAATTGCATTTGTAAAGCACACGTACGCCGAAGCATCTTGGCATTGAGGAGGAATGAAGTAGTCCAGGAATTAAAGACTAGCTAACATAACTGTTAAACAAATTATATTTTTAACAGACAACGAAAGGCAAGAAGATTGTTTGTTGCACAGAGTGTCAAATGTAGAGAATTCCACAGCTTAGCGGCCGCTACTGAGAAAGAGAAACCACCCACCTGCTCAAAGTGGTAGCAGGGGATCGGGAGGAGACAGGTATCCTTGGAGCACAGCGCACGGGATGGCACATAGGGCCAAAACGTATCCTGTAGATATTCTGCTCCTGAGCCAGAGAAAGCACGATTAACTATTACCAATGACTTAAATTGGACCCGTTGGAGAACAGGAAGCCAATGAAGTGAACGGATAATAGGTGAGATATGGGCACCATAAGGCATGTCTGTACAGATGCGAGCTGTGTTGGGAAGGAGCCCAGTGCTTTCCTTCATTCCCAAACTTCCCAAGCGCTTTAGAACTAGGGAAGACTTCTGTTAACTGTTTTCTAAGCACTACAAGAGTCCAGGGGGGAGCAGGGTCACTAGATAAAGATAGGTAGTATTTAAAATATAAGGTGCTAATAACCATTAGTTGAAAACACATGTAAATGTTATTCTGTGTAACTTTAAAATCTCAAAGCAGGCTCTCTGCAACCAGAAGGCATGCAGCCTGCGCTAAAAGTAGACTACAGGCATTGCGTCACCGAGGCTAGCTCTCGCAGAGCACACGAAGTGGCTGAGCATCTGTTTCTGTTCATCAAAAGCCCATGCAGACTAAAAATAGGAGAATGTACATGCTCATGCACACATTGCAACATTATGTAAAAATAAGGGTTTTTATGAGAATTACTGGGCAAGATGAAATATAATTGTATTGAGCAAAGTGTTGAGAGTATGGTGGGAAGGTGTGTTTAACATGTATGAATGTATATAACATAGCAAATGATGCTAAGTAAGAGCTACAATGTATTCCTGCAAAGGCAGCATTATGTTAAGTAGCTTTTCCCAAACGGAACCCAGCCATGCCAGAAGAAAAAACTGAAGCATCCCTTGAAAGGCAAGAAGGACAGTTTTGGATGAGCCATGCGGGTATCCAGTGACCAAGTCAAACAGCATATAAGGCCCCTGCTTGGCATTAGTCTGCAGGAGCCAGCCAAGGAAGACATAATGCTGGTTGGAATGGCAGCCATTCCCCAAACCTCATCTTTGTACAGATTAAAGTTTGTTATCATTGCAAGATAGACTCATGGCCTTAATTCCCTAGAGGGGGCATTTACTCTGGTGTGAGCGTGATCAGGGGGTACCCCAATATATTTAAGGGGTACAAGTATGGGCTACCTTTCAGTGGTGATCCCTTGACGTGACCTCAGTTTCACCCCTGTACTTTGCAAAGCCCCAGGCCAAGTCAGCCACACCCAACTATAGTGACTGGTCCCCTAAATAAAAAAACATGTGTTTCCTGAGAGGTTTTAGTAGAAGCCATTTGAAAAGAAATCCTTTCCGCTCATTGAAGCAGGTTGTGGCTCCAGAAAGACGGGCCAGCATGGGACCTCGGAACAGAGGAAACTCGAGTGAACAACACCTATGTAAGTATACTCTTGCAAGTGATAACAAAATGGGAACATGTATGTATGATATGGTGATGTGGTGATGTGTATGTATGATATGGTGATGTGAATGAAATATTTGGTGATGTGAATGATACTATGGTGATGTGGAGGATGTATGAGGTCAATGGAATAGATGGAATAGAACTTGGTGATGTATTATGGCTTAGGACATTTGGTGATGTAGTATTAGTGATGTAGTATGAAATTAGACTTTTGGTGATAAGGAATAAGATTGAATAGGATAGATTGGATTGGATTTCAGGTGATTTGTAAAGGAGTAGATTGGATAAGAGGTGGGTTATGTATTGAAATTGTCACATATTTCTGTTTTTCTACTGTTTATAATGGAAAGGGAACCTCAGAATATAGAAGACTGAGATGAAAGGGATCCTCAGCATATAAAAGACTGAGATGAAAAGGATCCCCAGCTTATAAGGACTGGACGGTAAGGGATCCTCGGCCATAACAGGTTGAGAAGGTAGTACCACACATTCTTCTTCTTATGACGATAAAAGCAATAAGTGGTATTACAAAAGTAGTGGCTCGGTATAAAGGAATGGGCCTGGATTTTAGTCAATTATTTTTTGTACATTGTCTCTTGCTGTCTTTTGTGGTAAAAAAGGAAGGAAGGTGGATGAGTCGCGGTGTGTGTGTGTGTATGTGTGAAATCAAAGTGAAGAAAGTGTAAAAGGGGGTGGGAAAAAAGTGGGTTGATCTGTATTTTTGAAGCACGTGCAGCATAGCAGTGGGGTCTAAGTGAAGCATGAGGGATGTGCACAGCATTATGGAAGAAGAAACGCCAATAAAACACATGCCTAGGGTTCTGCCACTGTATTGTGACAGAATAAATAAACAATTGATAGTAGAAACAAAAGAAGGGGGGACGTGCTGCTCCTGGCCAGAGCAGGGCTCCCATAACAGAAATATGCTAGAAAAAATGTCTATCTGTGTAGCAGCAAAATATGAAGGGAACAAGTCCCAAAAAAAGAGAAGAGATTCTAGATCTCTGGTAACTAGTTGAGGATATGGAAGTTCTGGAAGGTGAAAACGAGATCCAATGTAAGGGGGTATACACTGTAACGCCTAAACCTGCAGTAGGGTATACAAATGCAGTCTGTAAGCCTCCAGAGGTAGAGAGAGTGTCAGGATTACCAAGTAGGGGTGGGGGTACTCAAGAGATTTTGCACCTCCAAATAACCCATCCACAAGCTCTAATATGCCCATAGTATTGGTATACCCAGTGGGTCCACAAGTAGACATAGACAACGAGTTAAGAGCATTACAAGAACCTGAAGAAGTATCACCAGAAATAACGGTACCGGTACAGAAAATAGGGGATTGGAAGTCGGGAGATTTTTTGTTTAGGTTTAACCCTGGGGCAACAAGAAATGTTTGTGTTGAAAAGATTGATGGGCAGAGGGTATAGACGGTCCTGGGACAAGAAGTAGAACAAGCAAGGGGTAATGAAGGGGAAGATCAAGGTGGTAGACATAATGAAGAGGCAGGGCAAGAAGGAGATCAAGGAGAGGAGGTTGCGAGAAACCTGTCCCTGCCACAAGAGGCAGTGGGGAGGGACAGACCAAGAAATAGACCAGATTTAATCATGGTAGTTCAAGATCAGAAAAATGCTAAAGGGGTAGAAAACAAAATAGATATGCAGATGCCTCTAATACATAAAGGACTAGGGATAATGCAATATGTGCCATGGCCTCAAGTGGATAAAAATAATTTGATTAAAGCTCTCCCCCAGCTTGTAGCCAGAGCTAGTAAATGGATCTATGAATTTGAAAAACAAACAGCTTGGGTAGCCTTAGAACTAGGGGACTTTAAGAGTCTACTGGTCATCATAGTTGGGCACCAGGCTGGGGACATATGGGCAAGGGCTGGGGTAAGTCTTGCAGATAAAGAACATGATGGAGCAGCCTTTGATGAGGTAAGGGCAAGGGTATGGGCTCCTCTACGAAGGATGTACCCAGCTACCCCTGACTTACATTCTTTAATGCAGTGTACAATGGGTGATGATGAGGACCCAGTTAGGCTTATTCCTAAATTACAGGAAATGTGGAGAGTTGAGACAGTACCATTTTTCTATTTCATTGTAAAGAGGGGACTACCAAAAGAGGTCCAGAGGCACTAGATAATATTGTGGGAATTGAAGTCAAAGGGTGGGCAGAGTTACGAAGGATAATATCCACAATTGTAAGACAATCAAGGAGCGGGAAGGGAGACAGCCCAGAAGCGACAAACGGACGAGACAAAACTAGTAGAAAAGAAACTAAATAAGGTTGTCGTCCAAACACTGGTGATGGCACCGGCTCAAGGGGAAAGGACAGGAGATGCTCAACAAATTGGCAATGCCACAACTGCGGCACTATGGGGTGAAGGAGGACATGGACAATGGTGTCAGGAGGACAGTACCCCAACCCACAGTGGCAGTATGAAGGAGCACCTAGGGGAAAGGAAGGATTTTGAGGAGCAAGAGCAAGAGGCTTTGGGAGGATAAAGGCTCCGGGGAGGAGGATTAGGAACATTACAGTGCTGGTATTGCGGAAAATGGGGGAATTTCGGCTGGAGTGCAGGAACAGGCCTGGGATGAGATTTAATTATGGGCCATCACCTCCAGGGTAGGGATTCCAAGTGCCTCAAGGAAAGAGACAACAGCAATTTGGTGAGGGGATAAAAATCAGTTTCCTTATGGGACTGACAGGCAAAGGCAACGTGGGCAACAATTACAGCAGGGTGAGGGAACACCGTTTAACAGAATGACAGAGGGAACAGGTGCCCCATTCCAAGGAGTTACAATGATGGGGTGGCCCTTTTTCATTCCCCAGGACCAATGCATATTCTGATTAGGACAGCCCTCATAAAGCATGTGCATGTCCAATCCTATTGATAACCAGACACCCTGAAGAGGAGCCCTTGGTGGAGGTGGAAATAGGAAACTGGCAATTTATATTTATGGCGGATTCAGGTGCAAATAAATCATGCATCATGGAGGGGAACTTTCCATTATTGTGTAAAACTCTTTACATGCAGGAATTTTCTGGGGCTATTTCACAAGTTCCGTACACTGAGGAGCTGGATATAAAAGTGGGAGGGGAGGTAGTACGAGCCCCCTTGTTATATTCAGAGAGTTCCACTGTGAACCTGTTGGGTAGGGTTCTGCTCAGTACAATGAATATAACTGTATTATTCACAGATCAGGGGGTAGTGTGCTCCACTCCATGGATGTGTGTAACTCAAACAATGGTAATAATCAATGCAATGGCCAGGGAGGCAGGAGTCCATGGGCTTCCTGTGGTCCTAGGTATATTTCTGTTTTGGTATTAAGGTATTAGTAAATTCAGTGCCTCAAATTGTGACAAAGTGTTGACAAGTACCGACAGATTTTATTTTTCGACCCATGGTGCCACCCAAGATGGTGGCAAGGACAATATTGTCATTAGATTTCTAAGGACTAGTAGTATCAGACAAAAGAGCAGTCCTAATTGGAACAGATCAGGATGGGTGTGAGTGGCGCATTTTTTGTGGAGGACATGCGATATGGGCCAGCATAATTATGGACTGTTAATCCACACGATGATGGGTTACTGAGAGATGTGACCCCTGTACAGATTACATTGAAGTAAGATGCTTAGCACAATCATCCAGTATGTGGATAATCGGTTGGACTATAGTGAAAATAAACATCAGTGCAGGAGGGGTTCTGTTGCATTATTGTAATTGCTGGCTCACAAAGGGTACAAGGCTGATACAAAGAAGCTACAACATTGGCAACAGCAGGGACTATGATTGGGACAACTCATTTTTGTAATGGGGGAAAAGAAATATCAGCTAGGGCGGCAGCAGTACGCACCGCCTCTAGGCCCAGTACTGTGAAGGAAATGTATCAGTTTTTTTGGTTTACGTAATTATTGTAGGGCATGGATCCTAGACTACGCAGTCTACACAAGGCTGCTGTTACAAAGTCTCAGGCAAGGACAGAGGACTTAAAAGTACATTTGAATGGACTGAAAATGAATAGACAATTTGAGGACTTAATCTATTTGCACATCCCCTGTTATAGCAACTCCGGATTATATAGAGGAGTTTTATTTCTTTTCCCACTCTGATGAACAGCTCATGCATTGACGGAAGGAGACATATCATATGGTGATGGGTCATAAATAATTGACCAGGCGACGGGACTTAAGCACACAGGGGCGGAAGTGGGACACAGTAAAGGGGGGGGCGGAGAAATAGTGACCACCCCTGTAGAAAGCAAGACCATAGTTCCATACACAGCATTGCCCATATTGCAGCTGGACCATTATTATATGGGGAACTGATCAGCCCAAGGTTTAAAGTTCCATATGAGGTGGTGTTCTATACTCCTATCGCCGTCCGTATGAAGGAGTATGAAGGAGTTAGATATTGGGTGCATCTCTCGGATGTCCGAAGAGCACCTGAGACAAGGCAAAGTTTAGCAAGGGCATAGCCACAGAAGAGAAATTTTTGAGGATCCATGCCAGGGTGGTGTGCAGTGGCACACGCCTGATCTTTTCTTTTTTCTTTCTTTTTTCATTTTTTATTGTTTTTTTCTTTTTTATCTTTTTTCAATTTTTTGTTGTTGATTTTTCGAAGGTCCAGAACCCAGTCGGCCCTGCTTGAAAAAGGGTCTCAGTCTCTCTCTCTCGCCCTCGCTCTCTCTCTCTTTCTCTCTCTCTCTTTCTCCCTCTCTCTCCCTCTCTCTCTCTCTCTCTCTCTCGTTCTATCTCCCTCTCTCTCTCTCTCTCTCTCTCTCTCTCTCTCTCTCTCCATCCCTCTCGCTCCCTCTCTCTCCCTTTATCTCCCTTTCTGGTTCCTGTGATCGTGTTCTTCTTGGTTCTCTTCTGCACGTGCCAATTGGGTCTCCGATGTTGTGTTCATATAATCCCTAATAGTGCAAATATGATGGTATCAATTGGGGGATCTAAAACACCTTGCCATACAATAAGCAGCGAAACTCAAAAACTAATATTTCTGGGGTTGTAGATATGTCGGGTGGGGATGAGTTAGTTACTGTAGAAGTAACGAAAGGGGGGAATGTTGGGAAGGAGCCTAGTGCTTTCCTTCATTCCCAAACTTCCCCAAGCACTTTAGAACGAGGCAAGACTTCTGTTAACAGTTTTCTAAGCACTACAAGAGTCCAGGCAGGAGGAGGGTCACTAAATAAAGATAGGTAGTATTTAAAATATAAGGTTCAAATAACCATTAGTTGAAAACATGTGTAAATGTTATTCTGTATAACTTTAAAATCTCAAAGTAGGCTCTCCAGAAGGAATGCAGCCTGTGCTAAATGTAGACCACCGGGGCTAGCTCTCGCAGAGCACACAAAGTGGCTGAGCAGCTGCTTCTGTTCATCAAAAGTTCATGCAGACTAAGAATAGGAGAATGTACATGCTCATGCACACAATGCAACATTATGTAAAAATAAGGGTTTTTATGAGAATTACTGGACCAGACGACATATAATTGTATTGGGCCTCATTATGCTACTGTGTCCGTGTAGCATTGCTGCTGGAATCCAAGGTAGATTCAAAGTCAGCATGCACGCGCATACCTGCATGCTGGTAACGGTAGCATTGGTAACATCCCCCAAACCCTTGACACCGGCATCCGCAATGCCGCTGACACCGGCGATGCTGTAATTACCGGTACCACAATGCTGGTAACACCGGCAGCGGATGCTACGTCATCACGCCAGAATGGGAAATGCACCAGCGGGCATCTTTTTTGAAAACGCAATCCATTGCACACATCCCCACATCACCACCGCCAATTGCACACCTGAACACCCCACCATGACCATACACGCAGTGTAAACATCAATGCATCCACGTACAGAATCGGAATGTAATACCATTGATTTTTTGATTTGTGAATTTGATTTGTGAATTTATAACACACACTTAACAAAATGAACTGTATAATGGCGCAGATGACAAAAATCAGATAGAAGATGTAACCAACATTAAATCCTCAATATATTGAAAGTTGTCTATCTGAACAAAAAGGTTTTTAATGCTCAGCGAAACTGAGGGAGCAAGCTCATCGTCCTTAATTAAAGTGGCAGAGAATTCCACAGCCTTGGGCCAAAGACAGCAAATCTTCTACCGCCCTGTGATTTGTAGGCTGACTGAGGGATAGCCAAGAAATGACTGTCACTAGAGCGTAACTGTCTGAGAGGGTGATATGGCTGAATTAACTCTCTCAGATACAAGGGAGCAATACCATTAACACACTTAAAGACGATACAGGCTGTCTTGTACCTAATATGGTCCTCAATAGAGAGCCAATGTAGCTCACGACGAAATGGAGATACATGAACAGTTTTCTTCAACTTAAATATCAACCTGATTGCTGTGTTCTGTGCTCTCTGAAGTCACTAGAGTTGCTTAGCTGGAATACCCAAAAGTTGACTGTTACAATAGTGTAAGTGGGCGCTGGTTAGAGCTCCTACCACAGCCACCTTATTTTCTGTGGGTATATAAGAGAGCCCTTTACGCAGCAATCTCAGAACACAGCTTTAATCTTGGCTCCAACCTGGGCTTGATGTATGTAGGATGTATGATGACCCATGACTAATGCTCTGCTCCACTGTCCCCCACAGGCACAGGAACAGACAGCGAGGCAGAACACGCCTTAACACCACAGAGAGCCGCTGCACGTCGATGCCGTGGTGAAGACAATACAACCCGCTGGGAGCCTTCGACCTCAAGGGCAGGACTGAAGTGTGCCACAGCATCCACACCACAGCCCCCAAGCCAAGCGGACACACAGGCTGACCAGCAGGCTGAGTAGGTACCACCTACTCCCAGCAAGGCCCCCCAGCCAAGACCCACCGCTGCCAGCAAGGTCCCCCAGCCTATACCCACCGCTGCCAGTAAGTCCTCCCAGCCAAGACCCACTGCTGCCAGTAAGGCCCCCCAGCCAAGACACACTGCTGCCAGCAAGAAGCCCCAGGCAAAAACCACTCCTGGCACCAAGGCCCCACGCAAAACTTCAACATCTGGGGCACAGGAAACACTCCAGGCCAAAGAGCAGGGATCCCCAGTGGCCAGTGACCTGGAGGAGTCGCAATCAGGGTTGCCAAGTGAGCAGGGTGAGGCTGCTCAATCTGCCCAACACAGTGAGGAGGAGGTGGCTGACCCCCAGGCCACAGCCACCATGAGGACCTTGAAAACACACCACCCATGCAAACAACCCCACGTGCATCTCCAGCACATGGCTCCAGTGTGGCCACAGCACAGTGGAGGCCAGTGGCCCTGACAGCAACATGGAGGAAGCACACCCCACCTCCCGTGCCTGCACCATGTTCTGCATGGCCTGCTGCACAACAAATCAGGGATCTGGAGGGGCGGCTGGCATGCATGGAGGGGCGGCAGCAGGCCATGCAGAACGTGGTGCAGCAGTATGTGACTGACGCCGAAGCAACAAGGCAGGCCATGCAGGAAGCCCTGCAGGAGAACGCAAGGGTTGTCAGCTGTGCTGTGAACCGCATGGCCCAGTACGTGCGGCAAGGGAACACTGGGATGGCAGCCATGGCCCAGGCCATCACGCAGTTGGCGTCCGCTATGACGGAGCAAAGGAATGTCAACACCAACCCCAACCTGCTCCATCATCGAGCACAACACCGGCCACTTCCACCCAAACAAGTCTGGTGCGTCGCTCACAGCGATGTTTGCACAGCACAGACCCTCCACCCCCTCCTCCAAAAAGGGGGCATGAGTAGTCATACTCACAGGTGCATGTTGGGAGGGAGTAGTAGTCAAATATTAGTGGGGGCACTTGTGTTGGGGGTCGGGGGGTTGGGGTAATGGGTGCTGGGTGCTGGGTTAGTGGGTGTCAGGGCATACAGGGGATGGTATTGGGGCTGGGGCTAATGGGTGTGGGAGTGTTGGGGTTGGGGGTAGTTGGTTCAATTCTTTTGGGATTGTGCTGCATGTGGAGTCATGGTAATGTGTACAAAGTTTGAATACAGTTGGTGTGAGTTGAAAAACACATGACTGGACATTGATTATTGGTTGTGTGTCAATTTAATTATGTACAGTGCCCAGTGCCCGGTGTGCCCCATTCCCAGTGCCTTGTGTTCCCCAATCCATCAGAAGTAGTATTGGGCAATCAAATCTTGGTGTGCCACCCGTCCTTCATTCACATTGTGGCACGGAGGATTGCCAGCATCTTCTCCATCATCATCCTCATCCTCAGGTGGCATCAGGTCCATGTCAGGGGGCAGGAATACATTGCACCGGATGCATATGTTGTGTAGCTTGTCACATACTAACACAATCTTGCCCACCTTCTCCGGACCATAAATGAGTGCCCCTCCCGACCTGCTGAGGCAGCGAAACCGGGCCTTCAACGGACCAAACGTCTTCTCAATTGTGACGCGAGTGCGTGCATGTGCACGGTTGTAGTCCTCTTCGTGCCTGTTGACTGGTTGCCTGATGGGGGTCAGGATCCACAGCTTCAGGGGATACCCAGCATCACCTGCATGGGAGCAATAGAAAGTGTACTTGTGATTAATTCAGTTAGTCCTTGTAAGAAATGTCTGTACAGTGTTTGTGTTCACATGCAACCGAATAATCATGACTGCAAATGACATTTTCCTTATTCAAAGAACCAGGTGAGTGTACCCAGGGATGATCCATGGTTGGGGGTGGCGGGGGGTGGTTGCGCGCTGTTCAGGGAGATTCTTATCTGGTACTGCACTCTCACAAATGAAGTAATAAGGTCCACAATGTCCTCACATCTGATGGTTGTATTGCCCAAGTTCATTGAGTATGCATGTGCAGGTCATTATGACACATTTGCCTGATGTGCTTCATGATACACAGTGGTTTGCGAGTCATGCTTTCGACTACTTGATGTCAACATGTACATGTCCATCAACGCCTTGCCCTATATGACATAGGCACATTCACATTGGTGGTATGGGCCGCAGGTGAAGTGTTATGTTTCTGTGATGAGGCTGTGTGGGTATTGGCATGATGGACATGAGGTACTGCAGCGGAGTCCTGTGCCACTCAATCATGTGGTAGTGGTGGTGACTGATTGATGATTGCAATAGATGGCATGCTTGACCCATTGTACTTGTAGGTGTCCCTTAAGGTGACTGGACAGGTATACTGGTCTGCGGTGACTCGTGATTTCCTTTGCTGTGGTCACGTGTCACATGCATTGTGGCTGCAGGGTGGTTCATTGTGGTACCTGTGGTTCATGTCCTCTGATGTTCCTGATGCATGTGCTGATATGGGCACTGTGTATGTTGCTTGCATGTACGCACAGCTGTGTAGGCATACCACAGCTGCTTCCATTGGCTGTGTCCCACATTCAGCCGTGATTGGGCAGTAATTGGTAGGAGTGTCCGGATCTAAGGTGGGTTTCTGAAGGAGTGTCAATACCCAGGCATCTCTAAAGTTGGCAGGCACAGAGCTAGAGGCGAAGGATGCATTGATGAGGACTGTAATGAAAGGTGACAGTTTTTGAGAGCAGTGTTTAATAACTTGGGCTGGGCAGGTTCCCCTTGACATCTGGATGGTTTTAGTCCTTGGATGAATTTGATGGTTTCCAGTTCCGAGACTGGGTTGAACTCAAGCTGTTGGACCTGTGAGGTATCCTGAGCCGGTTTCAGTTAACTTGAGTCTGATAAGACTTCAGTGGGGACAAGCTTGTTTTTTTCTCTAAGATTTTATTCTGAAATGTTGGTAAGTAGGGAATTTTGTATGTTAGCGCACCATACCGTATCATTAGAGCAGTTAGACGGTGGTGGGGCTGGGGATTCCAGTTCACTATGGGAAAGAGCTAACAGGAGCCCAAATTTGCTTTAGCAATTCTTTCATTAAAGGTAGAGCTTTTGGCTAAAGGTATGGCCTGTTTGTAGGCTATGGCCACTGAGGTAAAGTTGTCCTTATTTGAAGGTGATGGGTCCTTTTTCCAGCGACTCTTTGCAGATTGCTTGGATAATCGAAGAGATTTAAGGCGTGGGGTAAAGGCTTTTGATTTCAATTAGTCAAAGTAGCTATTTCATTCATTGTTCCTAGAAGAGTTTGGTTGTATGGGTCAACCATGATGGTCGGGTCAGTTGTTGGAGTTTGGACTGTTGTAAGTGGTTTCAGAAGCGGGTGTATGCGGTCGGCTGACACATTTCAAATGTTTCTAGAAAGGGTTGCTGGTGCAATTATAGTTGGTACCTTCAATTGTTTATTCCTGTGTATGATAAATGAGATGATATTATGGTCTGACCACTGATAAGGCTTGTTGGAAAGGATGTCTATGTTGCGGTCAAGATCTGCTAATCAGTATAGGATTCGCCCCTTATCATGGGGGCTGGCTAGATATTTGTTGGGTGAAGCCGAGAGCTTCCGTGGCATTTGTGAGCACAAGGGCACTTTGTCTAGAGTTTCTTTAAATCCTAGGCTTAAGTCGCCCAAGAGCACAATTTGATAAAATGGGGCATGGTGGTCTGTAGATGAGATGCAGGGTTACAGTGGCATTGTTGGAGAGGGATAGTTTCGTTGATAGCAGTTCCCCTGATTGCAGGGTAAAGGTGTTTGATTCTCTAAGCAAGAGGGAGTTTTTATCTATGATTGCTACCCCCCAACCTGTGGCATCTTGTCTATCCTTCCTTAGGATACAGTAGTTGTCGGGTATGGCTAAAGAAAGCACAGGCCCTGCTGGTGCATGCAGCCAGGTTTCTGTGATGGCTAATAGGTCAAGATAATTCTTGGATTTGAGGTTGGCGATGTCCAGGTGTGCGCTAAGAGTGACCTAGTGTTGATTAAGGCTCTATTAAGTGGTCTGGCCGTTTAGGTAGAGTTATGGCTGCTGTTGTGATTGGGCAGTCTGGGGCTTGTATGGGAACTTCGGTGGCAGCATTGTTTGGCTCACGTATCTGGTCTTGTGCAGTATGGCAGTCAGGCAGAGAAGGTAGCGTTATGGTGGTGGCATCCGCTGTCGGCTTTACTTTTAACTTGGCTAGGCTATGGGAGGGGGGGGCTCTTGATCTGTGTAGCTATGGTGGTAAATTCTTTTTCAGTTGTATTTGCATTAGTCAACATAGAAAGGTGGTTAGGTGATGTTGAGCCTGCTGCAGATGTCACACTCTTTGGCAGAATTGCTAACATGGGCGCATTGGATGTCATGATTGCGATTGCTAACCTAGGTGCAGCGGATGGTCTCATTAAAGGTACTAACATGGGAGCTTTACATGGCAAGCATGAAACATGGATAACATAGGAGCAGGAAGTGGCATCACTACAGGTACTGGCATGGGGTTTGCATGGGGTTTGCATGGCACCGCTAAAGGTACTGGCATAGGGGTTTTGCATGGCATCACTATAGGTAGTGGCATAGGAGCTTTACCTGGCAATCGTGAAACATTCTGAGGCAGCATTGCCTGTGATAACATAGAAGCAGTAAGTGGCACCACTGCAGGTACTAGCATAGGAGCTTTGCATGGCAACAATGAGCCAATCTGGGGCAGCATTGAATGTGATAACAGGGGAGCATAGTGAGGAACATTTACATTTGTTGAGGTTATCATCATGTGACAACGTGGTATAGTTGTGTTTCATCAGGTAGCCCAAGTAAATTAATAGGTTAGTTATGTCACAACTAGGCTGCATTAAGAACATTATTTCCAGGCTTTGCTATAGATATTGCAAGCTGCCATGTATTATAAGAACTTATAGGGCACCTAGATATTTATTGGATTCTTATAAAATCTTACAAATCGGAATTACGATTAATGTAAGATTTTATAAGATTAGGATAAGATCCTTATAAGAAAATCAATAAGAAATGGTTGTATGGCTATTGTATTAAGGAACATGTGCGTGGGTGGTGGGGGAAGGGTTCTGTTTGGAGGTCCTGTGCAGGGTGTAGCTGTGAATGCGCTCCTGTACTGTTTTCTTCACACACATAACATGAAGCAAATGCAAGACTATAAAGCGATTACCTACTATGTAGCAGTTGGAGACAGTTGTTTAGCACTCCTTGATGATGTTGCGTACAGTGCTATGATTAGGATGTTATGAATACTCTGTGCTAATGTATGCCATGTCCACCATGGCTGTGTACTGTTCATTTCTTACAATGCCACTATACAGGTGTCTGAAACCTTTGGCTTTCCAGGTGTTTTGAACTTCAACTCCTGTCTGCTTTAGCCAACATAGTCAAAGGTGAGGGATCCTGGGAGTCATAGTCCAAATGTTCTGGAGAGCCATATGTAGAAGATCCTCTGCTCTATGCCATCACTGCCAGATCACTCCACTGAGAACCCAGTGAGGTCCCTGTGGAAGTTGGTGGTTGGTCTTGATGGCTATGGGGTGCTCTGCTACAATAAATCTTCCCTGCAACCGCTTCTGTTGAACAGACTTGGTCACTTCATACTACAACATTGGAGATCTCTGTGATTCACTGTATTTGGAATACTAATATAAGTGTTCTAATTATCCGAATAAGAATGTGTACATATTCCTTTTTAGGTCAAAGATAAGTGACATAGCACTTAAAGCTCGGTAACCTTTAAAGGGGTAAATCCGCTGTGAATTTGCTGATTTTCGGTGCGATTACTGTACGGTAATACCACCGACGGTAGTCGCGCCGAAAATTCCCCATCGGGCCCAATGGGGAATTCCCAAAGGGGCCCAATGTGGAATGGGTAATTCCCGTTCGGCCAAACCCATGATCTGGCGCTAATAGCCCCGGAGGGTTTTGGCGGTAACACTATTAGCGTGGGCAGTATACCGGCAGGGATACCACTGGGATACCGCCCAACTCGTGATGAGGCCCATATTTTTTCGTTTTAGAATGACAAGGGCGTGCGCAATTGGTGCACGTGCACCAATATGCAAACTACTGGGCAGCAACTCAAAACTAGTTTCTCTATTCTCAGAGTGAAAGATACTCTTCAGTTAGATACCCTAGAGGCCTTAAAAAAAATGATATACTTCTGAAAAGTAAGTCCTGAACTACTGATTCAAATCTTTCTTGGATAAAAAAAAAATGAGGCGGCAAAAAATGCTGCAGCAGTGCCTGGCAGTGTGCGACAGTAAAAGACACCAAAATGACGAGGGCTACAGAACAGGATCTGACACTAGCCGGACTCAAAGACCTTGATCCAGTATTCGGACAAGATGCGATAGGAGCCGACGCTGTTGTCTGTTTACAGCTCGCCTCGTGTCTATATGAAAGCGATGTGTTTAGATCCGAGCGTTAGCAATGTGTGCTGCCAAATGAGGCACTCGTGCACTGTACTTTGTCAGGCCCTGCCCCCTCTCTTCTTTGCTTTTAATGAAGCCATGGCTTACACTCTCTCTTGTGCAGCTATGCCTACGCACACCTCCCCCAAAGCACACACTGCTCCAGTTGAGGACCCCTCCCATCTGATAGGCGAGTCATGTGAGTTGGCTGATAATCCCTCTCTAAACAAGCCTGTGGGTTTGTGGCAGGAGGCCCGACAAAGAACTTCACCCTTGCGTGAGCTCTGCTCCCACCTAGCGGCCACCTAGAATAACACACTACTGTAGAATACAACACAATTAAAAGTATTTTACTTAGAGGGAAGAAGACAGGCAGGTTTTTCCAAAGTCAGTACGTTTTCTTGTTCAAGCTCTGTACATCACGTGATTTTTACGCGCAAACAACACATACATTGCAGAAATGAAAGACTTGACATTGCTTGCTGTTTCCCGGCAGGGCGGCATGGTTCCTTTATCTCCCGTCTTGTGCCTCATCTCGTGACATGCACTCTACTTTTTCTGTCATTCCTCATAAAAATAGGCGGAGTTCTGCGTCTCATTTTCCTCGGCAAGTTACATTCATTTTCATAGAATGTGAGGTCGTTTTTCTCTGTATGCGGCGCACTGTGGGAGAAAGCGACACTTCGTCTCCATTATCTCTTCGTTTCTCTTCCTCTTCCTCGACCCAGTCCTTACCCTATGAAACGTGAAACCCCGTGAAACGGTCACAAAAGTAAACTCCGAGGTGTGGCTAGCCCCCCCCCCCCAAAGGCTGGATATAGTGCCAGCCTAACCACCAGCACATCTTATTTTTTCCTGTCCTTAGCGTGACAGTCACGTGACACATGGGATGACGTGGTCGGGAGAGACCACGTGTGTAAGAGAGAATAAAGGAAGGGGAGAAAGCCTGCCAACGCAGTCCCTACCCCAACACTGGATCCAGCGAGTGTGTCTGAGTTATTGCGCTGCCGTGCAGCGAGCCCGGTCCACTGGGCCTTGCCTGCCCCACATCACACTGGCGACAAGGACAGAGAGAGCCCACCCACTACCGCTCCTCCCACATGCCCACGCACTCACCGCAGAGTCGCACCCATCCCTCACACTGTGCTTGAGCATTGCAGGAGAATGCTGGAGCAATGCACATGACACAGTGAGTACGACCCCAGCGTCGCGTTCCTCCCAGTGCCTGGCGTTATAACAGAAAAAAATAACCAATAGCAAGCCACGTGTCACTGCTACAGATTGCGAGTTGCTGACAGGGGACAGTCAGAGCTCAGTATTGGCCTCCCATTGCTCGCATCTTCAAACCCACAAGTGAACACCCACCGTGCAGTGCCACATGGGAGCCCCCAAATCCATTTCTGGCACATAAATCCACACCACAAGCCAACTGGCTAGGCAATCGCCCTGCAGGGCAATCAAGGACAGTGCATTACCAGCACGTATGAAAGTCCACACACCACCAATCACAGCCCAGTCTGCAGAGGACCGGCCCTGATGGCTATAGTGAAACGCCCCAGCAAGTGCGTCCTTGAGCACCCAGCACCCCATCACCCACACAAAGCTGCATCATGGCAGAAGACCCAGCCAAGACACCAGCCAGGCCACAAAACACCAACCCAGACACCAGCATGTGGTTAGACACCACGCAGGGAACGTTCATGAAGCCATTTGAGCCTTTTGGTCCTCGTGCAGGGCTTCGCTGGGAGCTATGGGTCCAGCAATTTAAACTGAGCCTAAAAGCATGCGACATTACGGTTGAAGAAAAGAAAAGGACTTTCCTCATGCTCAACCTCGGTACGATGGCTTTGAGACTCTTCAACGCACTCCTGAATCGCAGCACAGAAGACGACTATGAGATGGCGAAACCTGTTCTCACGTGAACATTCAAGCCCCAACTAAGACCAGATTGTGAATGCTTAAAGATGAGCCAGCCCATACGACGCCCACAGGAAAGCATTGGCAACTTCCATGGTCGGCTGCGAGAGATGGCCATTGGCTGCGACTTCACTGACCACGAATTTGCAGTCAGACAGCAGGTCATACATGGCCTCTCCTCTGAGAAGCTCCGGAGGACCATCCTATCAGAGACGAATCTCCCATTAGACACCATCCTCACCATTGGTCGACAACAGGAGAGGACAGATGAGCTTTGGCAGAAATGGAGCAGATGATTAGTCGCCTGCCACTAGACACGGAAACAACACACAGTAGCATGACCACTATCAATGCTCTGCGGCAAAACAAATCCCAACAGGGGCAGACAGCAAGCAAGCCCAGAGAATCCTTGTGATGCGGCGGCCAACAACATAAAAGGGAACCCTGCCCAGCATATGGCATCACATGTTGTAAATGTGGGAAAGTCAACCACTATGCATCAGTATGCCTAAACTCCCAGAGAACCAAAGGACGTTCACCTCAGAGAAGATCCCAGCACTGGAAGGGTGACCCAAGGTCCAGGAACGCACAACCCTTCCGCCCAAGACAACCCGACCCCCCCAACGGCGACAGCCCGACCGGTCCGGTGACATACGAAGAGGACGTCCCCGGGCAATAGAAGGGGAAAACGCTAACAGCAGTAGCGGCTACGATGACCAGTCAGGTAGAGAACAGTCCCCAGTCCGCACAGACTGCTACCGCAATTCAAGACGAGAGAAAGGCCATATGATCTCAACGGTCAAGCCGGCACACGGCAAACAACCCCACAACAGCCGATCACACCGCAGTTGAACAGTAACAGTCGAAGCCCGGTGAAGAAGATAATCGATACCGGCGCCACAATGAATGTCATGCCGACCATGAGGTTCGACAAGCTGAACCCCAGACCAACCCTGCAGCGAAAACCTGTACAATAATTTGCATGCGGATGCGAAAAGCCCCTGCAAGTCATAGAGTACTTTAAAACCACCCTCACGCATAACAGAAAGATCTGCAGAACTTGCATCTATGGAGTCGATGCGGAAATCGAGACGCTACTCAGTTGCCCAACCGCTGAAAGACTAGAACTGATACTATTCACATTCCCAATGCACTACAAAGAAATCGAAGACCTGCTGTCCAAACACAGGTAGCTGTTTCAAGGCATTGGATGCCTAAAAGGGAGGACGGTAAAACTTCACATCAACGCCACATAAGAACCGAAGGCCGTCCGGCTCCGAAGGATCCCCTTCCACATGAGAGCCGCAGTAGAGGCGGAAGTGAACAAACATGAGAACCTCTGCATAATTGAAAGACCACAGGCCCCACATCCTGGGTGTCCTCCATGGTCGTGACAGCGAAACCCTAACAACCTCAATCGATGTGAATATGTATCGATAGGCGCCTGCCCAACGTGGCAAGAGGGAGAGAAAGGCAGATTACACTAACAGTGGACAAATTAATCGTGGACCTAACTGGCGCCACCGTTTTCAGCAAACTGTACTTAAGATCAGGGTACCACCAGATCTGCCTGGCAAAGGACTCCAGGTACATCAGAAGCTTCTTGTTGCACTTTGGGCTGAGAAGATACCGCCGGCTCAATTTTGGAATTTCTTCCGCAGCGGAAGTATTCCAACTCGAAATACGACAAGTACTCCAAGACCTCCCAGGGGTCACCAATGTCAGTGATGACATCCTAGTCTATGGCAAAACAGAGGAGCACAACAGCCAACTAGCAGACAAGCTACAGCAACTAGAGGAGTCGGGGCTGATGCTCCATGAAGAAAAATGTGAATTCGGAAAATCACACTGAGCTTTTTCGATACGTCTTTAATGAAAGAGTGTCCCCGGGTCCTGGAAAGGTGGCTGACATCCAAAAACGCTCAGGCCCCCACCAACGCAACAGAGGTCCGCAGCTTCCTGGGTATGGCAACATACTGCGGGCTGTTCATCCCCGACCTGGCCATAATTGCCACTCCACTACAAGAACTCACAAAAGCAAAGTCGACATGGGAATGGGGAGAGACTCCAGAGACAGCATTCCAGAAGATCAAAGACTCATTATCCAGCAACGCCACTGTGGGTTTTTCTGACATGTCGCTAAAGACGGAACTACTAGTAGATGCCAGCCCCGTTGGCCTTGGAGCTGTTCTCACCCAAACTGACCCGGACCGAACCGTAGTTCCTATCGCCTGCAGAGCCCTCACTCCCACAGAAAGGAACTATGCACATATAGCAACAGAGTCCCTCGCTATCATATGTGGCCATGGACACTTTCATGTTTACATCCTGGGCCACCCTCTGAAAGTACTAACAGAACACAAACTCCTGGTCCCAATTTGGTCAGCGCCACACCCCCCAGCTAGGATCGAATGCTGGATGCTCCAGTTACAGCAATTCAACCTCGAAGTACAATACAGAGCAGGGGCCGACAATCCCACAGACTTTCTGTTGCGACACCCCCGACCTGCCACTGTAACGGAATGCGAAGCAGCCAAGGAAACAGAGGAGTACGTATACCATATCATCGCCTGTGCCAAACCAAAAGCAATGAAGCTAGATGAAATAGTGGAAGAACCAAACAAAGACTCCTGCCTCCAAATGACAAAGTAACCGATACTAACCGGCGAGTGGAAAACATTCCTCACCGACGCTGTCACCCACCGGACGCCCCAGGCACAAGAGATGATGCAAGCCCTGTTCGGGATACGACTTGAGCTATCTGTGTCTCTGGAAGGCCTGATCCTCAAGGGATACTGCATCATAATGTATAGGGTACCCAGAGTTCGAGCCGGTCAACTCCACCGATTCACCCTCTGTCACAACAGACCTAGAGAAAATTTTTGCTGTCCACGGCATACCGTCATCGATCAAAAGCGACAATGGTCCTCTGTTCAAAAGCAAGGAGTTCTGACGCTTTATTGACAACATGGGAATTCGTCACTACCACATACTGGCCCCAGGCCAACAGTGATGCAGAGAAGTTTATGGCATCCATCAATAAGTGTGTTAGAATCGCCAAGGACAAAGGGCGACCATGGCTACACGAACTATGCCGGTTTCTTCAACCTTATTGACAAAACCCTCACTCACCACCTATGTCAGCCCCACTGCCCTGATGTTCAGGGTACCCATGCAAGCAGGACTACCCCTTCACCACTCCTGGCACCCCCCACTAGTGGACCTGTAGCAGATACAACAAAGGAGACAAGAGCACAATGCAAAGGAAGATAGCTCGAGAAGAGCTACACCAAACCGCCTCCGAGTAGGGGACACCGCACTAGTAAGGAACCGGACAACACACAGGAAGATGGCCCTCCCTATAAGTCACTTCCCTGGACTCAGAGAGCCAGGGAAGTGACTCATATCCATTGAGAGCATGTGAGATCCAAGTGAGATCCATCGAGAGCACAAGCTAGCCAAAGCCACGTGGGGATCCAAGACCGTCACCAGGAATGTGTCCCACTTCAAGCGGATACCAAACACCCTGTGGGAAGAATTGCAAGAGGACAGAACCCCTACGAGGGCCCAATCCACGGTGGCTGAACCACCAGCACCTGCCGGAGAACAGAGAGAAACCCCTGAGACGCCAACTCAGGAGACCCTAGCACCCAGGGACATGGAAGGGAGTCCACCCAGATCGACCACCCGACGAAGGGAGGATGGAGGACGATGATTGGTACCCTCCACTGGACTCCAAGGGTACATCCTGAATGGCATCTACCGATGAGCGTGAGCAGGAGCACACAAGACTGGCGCACAAAGACTACAGCAGTGTTTGAAAAAGTTTATTTGTTTGTTTGTTTGTCCATGTTGGGGAGGGATGTGATAGTCACGTGACACATGGGATGATGTGGGCGGGGGAGACCATGTATGTAAGAAGGAATAAAGGACGGGGAGAAAGCCTGCCAAGGCAGTCCCCGCCCAAACACTGGAGCCACCGCGTGTGTATCAGTTATTGTGCTGCCACACAGCGCGTCCCCTCCACTGGGCCTTGCCTGCCCCACATCACACTTAGTGTCATCTGCCTTGCAAGCCCGCCTATACGCCCATTCACTTGGATAGGCTCCCATCCGCCGAATAAAATATGGTGTTTTCACCCTCCTTGGCGACACAAAAGGTTGAGAACTATGCAGGGAATCCATGATGTCACTCGAAGAAGGTGAGTATGGGAACCCAGTTGGCCCTGCCTTACACTGTACCCGTTCTCCAACAAGGGGACCTAACAGACTGCTCTTTGCCGGCCTAGCTGGGTCCCTATTACTGCGGCCAGCCAGCACCTGATTTTCTCAGTTTCTGGAGGCATGTCTGGGAAGAGGAGCCCTGTGGCACGCTGTGCACCGGCCTTTCGGAGAAGACTTCCTCCATCCTTACAGCAGCACCGGCCGCTTACCTCACCAAGCTGAGGAGAGGCACTCTCGCTCACTGGCGGCCATCGGGAAGACATGCAGGAGGACAACGCCCAAGGCACGCTGTGTGCTGGCCGTCCGAGGGAGACCTCGTCCACCCATGTTGTAATGATGCTGTGGCTCACTCCCGTGGGTGAGGGGCAGACCTCTCCCTCACTGGCACCACATTGGATAACGAGTCTTAGTTTGCTAACTAAATTCAGGTGGCATTGTGGGACGACCCAAAGCTCCATTGCGTGTATGTACTGCGCCTGCAAATTACAAGGAGGTGATTGCAGCTGAATGTTTGTGTGCTGTTACCAGGAAGGGTGATAGTGTCCTGAGAATGCAGCATCACACTAGGAAAAGCTCCAGATCCCTCTTTAGGAGATGGGAGGGAAGCAGGTGTTGGGGGAGATCCAGAAGTAGACCACATTCCAACAGAAGGCACCATTGGCTCTTTCAACAACACCTGACCAAGGACTAATTACAGTGGATGCACATACCTATGCACAGACGTCACAGTACTGCGCTACTGTTAAAAGATGGCAACCCAAAAGCTGGCTACCCACACTCTGTACAGTGCTCCGCTGCTCTTGAGCTAGGGCCACTCTTTAAACAATTGTAAAAAAATGTTTTTGTCATTCTCCCTCCAGGATGGTGCCTATGGATCCTCTGGACGAGTGGCCCCGCCCCACCCTCAGTGCCTATCACTTTATCAGCTGCTGAGTTGAAGGAGCTTATTACTGAGACGGTGAATGCTGCCACTGATGCTCGACTACCCCTTCTTTGTACCCCTCCCACAAACCCCAGCACTTGGTCCTGAACAACCTTTGGCAGCATGGGGCACAAATGGGACAGATAACAAGCCCCAGTGGGCTAGATCTAAAAAATGTCTCACGAAGGAGGTAGTGGACGAAGTCATGGACCATCTTCTGCAGAACGTAGACATCAAGGATTCAAAGGCCCTTCTGGTGGGAGTGGCCACGCAGGACGTCTACAGTTGTTACTTTACAACATCTTCAGGTGGGCTTCCATTCCTACAGAGCATGCAGAACATTATTGTTAGGGAATGGAGTGAGCCCGATAAGGCAGCCAGACCCCTGGGCTGTTCTAGAGTTTATCCCATCCAGAATCCACGACTTCGCAGCTGAATTGCCAGAAACACTGAAAGTTGATTTGCTACCTCCTTGTTTGGAGAGACAAACTTCAGTGACCAATCAGGACGTAATATCAGCTAACCCCATTGACAGAAAGGTTAAGAGTGCTCTAAAGAGAGCATATCTGGGCCTATAATTTCAGCTCAGAGCAAACACTTACCTGGGCTCCAGCATTCAGTCCCTACTTAAGCATTTTCGTCTGTTGGTCTCGCTCTTGGGGGAAGGGAAACAGATTGTGCTGACATACCAGAGTGCCCGGATAAAGAAAATCATGTTCTGTTCAGACATTTCCCATAACTTCTTCAGAGCCATCACCCTCCAGATCGTCTAAGAAGTGACGGCTAGAAGACAATTTTGGCTCCATACCTGGAAGTGGTAGGCCTCTCAGAGACCCAGCTTGCTTTGTCTCCCTTTCCTTGGCCAGCCCCTGTTTGGCCCCTTGCTGGGGCAACTGGTTAAGAAGTCTCTTGCTGGGAATACGTTGTCTTCCTTGATAAAACCCAAGACGTCTACTCCCTGTCAGGGAGGCTACAGGTGACAGTCCTGGGGAACCTTTCAGACAACTAGAGGTCTGCAGAGAGGGCACTTTCACGACAGGAGTACCTTTAATCCTATCGCATCTAGAGCTAAGATGGCCCTTGCCTTTCCGCTGTCTGCAGGATGGCCCACATTCCATCTCGTCCAAGGTTACCTCTGCCAGGGGCCGTCTGTTGGACTTGTACCCTGTGTGGGTAAAGGAAGTCTCTGACGCCTGGATCCTGCACATTGTGCTAGGGGGCTGCTGCACTGAGTTCCATTCACTCCCCCCAGACTCAGGATTGGTGATTACCCCTCGGCTCAGGAGCAATATAAAGAAGTTGGTCATAGTGGAGGGTATCTGGGATTTACTGGGCAAGGGAGTTGTGGTTTTGGTCCCACACAATGTGAGGAACCTTTTTTGTTTATCCTGTTTCTTGTACAGAAGCCATAGGCGGTCTGGAGACCAACCACAGACCACAAAAAGGTGAATGGCCTAATCAAGCACATTTAGTTCCTTGTGGAGACTCTTGAGGCTATCATTTCACTCATAGCCCCGGGATAGTTCCTGGCATCAGTAGACTTCCAAGATTCCTTGCTGATCCATCCTGGGTGCCAGAGGTTCCTTTGCTTTTCTGTAGAGGGTCTGCATGTTCAGTTTCAGGTGCTCCTGTTCAGGCTAAGGTCTGCGCCCAGAGTGTTTACCAAGGTCCTGGCCCCACTTTCTGGCCTACTCTACCAGAGTGGTTTCGCACTCCATCCATACCTGGACAATTGGTTAATCCAGGCTCCATTTCTGGCCCTGTGCTCTCGGGATATGGATTTTGTCTGCTCCACCCTAACCTGCTTCAGGTGACTCCTGAACTCCAAGAAATCGTCCCTTCTTCTACAAAAGAAGCATCAAAGCTCCAGTCCCAATCTTCGACTCCCTTTATGTCCAGGCAGCATCTGCTGTACGGTGGCTGACAGTTCATGGTTATTGGGCAGCAACATCCGTCCCCTGGGCAAACACCATGTCAGGCCCATGATTAACCAACTTCTGAACCATTGACAGGTGTCTTCTCAGGACTACAGCAGTTGGGTCCTGATGTCTGCAGAACTGGCCATTTAGATGGAATGGTGGCTTTTCGGTACTACCCAAATTGGCTGTTTCAAATTGACCGTATAGTACAACTGCCAGAATTCGTCCAGTACCATTTTGTTGTTTTGAAACAACCAATTTGGGTAATCACTACCAAACATGGGGAGCAGGGGTTGCGGGGGTGTCCCCTGCTCTCCATGTTTGGTAGTGAATGCCTTTGGGGGTCTCGGGGGTGTCCCCCGCTTCCAGAGGTCTGGAGCCAGGGGACCAAAAAAGCAAAAAAACAACAACAAATGAACAGCAGACCCTACGGCATCTGATCTGACCCGCGTAGGAGGGACGGATCCGATGCTGCAGGGTAAAAGGAATCACGGGTGGCAAAAACATAAGTAGGGGGTTGGTGGGGGGTGTGTGGTAGTGGGTGGGGTTTTTAATTAGGGCTGTTTTGACTGCTGCAAAATTGGCCACAGTCAAATCGGCAACAAACAATTGTGCCACAGCCAAAACGTATACACCTGGCTGTTCGACTCCAGTGTTCTTGAGGGGGTACCCTTGCTCCTCACCTGCTGGTCGTTCTCACAACGAATGGAAGCCAGAGGTGCCATCTGCAACCAGCTAACTTCCCAAGGCATGTGGCCATCAATGGACGACTCCAGATCCTCCAATTGGTGGGTACTCGCAGCAGCTCCACTTTCACCTAACAATCCTTCCCCCATCCCCTGTATGGACTAGAGGGTGGTCCAGGTGTACCTGGACAGAACATCCGAATGCAGGAAAGGCGACCATCTCTTTGTGTTGACTGTTCTATCATCTCGCTCCCCATATTGCTTTACAATTGTTTTATAATTCTGAGACTAAAAAGACCAGGACATAGAGATAGGGCGTTTACTAACCCCCGCTCACTTTTGCCAGGTCAGGACTCCACCTCTGACCACCGAGGACACAATTTACCGTAGGAATCTTTTCCACATGAGCCCAGATGAAAACACCATGTCAAGTCAACTGTAACAATCAGGTTAGTGACCCCTAATGGTCGCCAACGCATATGATGTATATATATATATTATAAATATTGTATACACCAGGGCTCTGTTGAATAATACACTGCAAATGGCATGCATAGACTACAAAATAACACCAGCAGGTGAAACTATGCAAAGTGGGGATCCCCTTTGGGAAAATAGTAAATGGAACATAGACTAACACCAGATTGTGAATTATGATAAAAGTCAAGAATCAATCATATCTTGTGTTGTGTATTTATAGTTTGAATAGTACTAATAGAACTGTTCATTCGAAAGCCATGATTGGCAGTTATTAACCAAACGGTGATGTGTGCATATTGTTGTTTTTGTTACGCAGGGTCACCCGTCTGTCCCAGCCAAAAGACACACTAAGGAGGTGGTAAAGTAACTCTCCTGCCTTCTTTATTTGCTTGAAATCCAACTATTGGTATGTACTAATTAGACCTACCTCCTAGTTGAAAACCATAAGACTGTCCTGAAGAAAGCGACCACATCACACACGCTGTCGCTGAAACCGGTAGACAGTAATTGCTACAGTCTATAGAAACGAATGCAATTTTATATATATGAGCAATTTTTTACCTCACTCCATTACATGCAGTAAGAATAACATCTAGGGAAACTCATACTGAAGTTAGGATCGTCTTTATGTTGGTTTAAAAACACAATTTGTGAGCTTTTATACTTTGTGTTTGTATTTGTGTTTCTTCTTTTTAAACTTCGATGTGTGTGGTTGTTACACAATCCCGGGGTCATTAAAGAATTCATAACCCAGTGGATGTGTACACACCCAACCACTACACTATCGAGTGTAAACCTGGCTATTTGTCTCTTCCAATACAGACACATAGTGGAAGAGAGTGGTTGAGGAGCATGACTTCAACAAGGCTGAATGTTATTAACAACAACTAGAAGTAAATCGTTTATTTTCTTATTCTGTCTCCTATTTGTAGGCGATACACCAGCGCTACACAGGGACAGATTTGGGTAGGAGGAAGGGATATTTAGAAATTCAACTCTATCCCTTTCTGTCCACTCTCACAGCCTTGTTGTTTCTGCGAGTGGCTAAATCCACAGCAGTCTTTTGTTGTCTCCCTTCAAAACTAATTCTGCCCTCAACCACAGTAGTTTTATCCATAAAGCAGGCGGCTTGCCTGTTTTTGGAGATCAGACGTGCTTTGGTTTTAACCAAATCAGAATCACAGTTGGCATTTGCCCTACATTTTGTGGTACCAACTCCCAAATGGCCAGACCAATATAGTCGTTTTGGACAGTTTTAAGGTGAAATTCGGCTAGTGTGCTGATTTAGGGCATTATGCAGCTGGTAGTTTTGACCAACGTTACTGACCAAAAGTAATTTAAAATGCATTATTTACAAAACATTTGAGTAAATAACACCCCCTTAGGTACTAAGCAGTTTGTCATGAAAAGTAACGAATTGCAATGTAGGATTGTGGGTGACTTTCTTATTAGTGCACATGCCTATTTGTTTATCCTCTGAGAAGGAAGTGCTTTGTGCCAGTCTTGACACCAGATTCATTGCAACCTCTCCAGTGCAAGTGGTAGGGATTAAGGCACGTTGCATAGGGCCTGGATGGGTAGTATTACAATCTTCACATTTTAAATTGAATCTCATGATTCTTTAAGCTGAA
Source organism: Ambystoma mexicanum (assembly GCF_040938575.1). Classification (NCBI taxonomy): domain Eukaryota; kingdom Metazoa; phylum Chordata; class Amphibia; order Caudata; family Ambystomatidae; genus Ambystoma; species Ambystoma mexicanum. Next base: position 347,027,160 of record NC_090926.1, read on the forward strand.
AGAGACATTGCTTATCCTAGTAATACACCACACCTATGACCTCTAGGAAGATACCCAGCTCTGACGGCCACTGTGCCTCCAGTGCCATATTCCTAGCCATTGCATCTGGGAGGAGCAGCCTGTATGCTGGTCTGATCTTGGGAACATCTTCCTCTTCTCCTAGAGTTATTTTTCCCAGTTAGATTGTTTCCTGGTCAAAACTGCCATCCCCAAATAGTTTAAGACATCGTAGACAATACACGTAGAAGGAAGTCAATCCCCCCTTCCCCCTTAACAGCTACCAAACTACCAAACATTTCGATCATATGCTCATGTTGAATTGGACATTGGTTGCTAAAAAGTTACCCCATCGTGAGATGTTCCCACCCACTCGGCAGCCCTACATGCCCCTTACGTCCGTGTGAACAGTGTTTGGAGATGTCTCTGAGTATGAGCAACGTGGGTGTGACTGCGATTTTGGTCTTGCATTTCATCAGGGACTTCTACCAAGAGGTAAATGCAAAGCTGACAAGTGGACGCCATCTGACGTGTGATAGGACCAGCTTAGAGGGGAGCGCCAGAAGTTCAGATGGAACAATGAGTATATCAGGCCACCTTCTATCCATTTCCTAACCATCTGGTCATCCCACTGCAGCCAGTGCTTTAAATAATACATCTGCGCAGCCACTAAAAAAAACACTGTTCGGGGCATTGCCAACCCTCCCTCAGGTTTGGGTGACTTCAGCAATCCTGCCCTCAAACATGCTTTCTTATGTCACCATGTTAGTAAAAAAATAGGAATGTCCCACAAAACTGGCAACGGTGGAATGCGCACTACCATCTGCTCGAGATACAATCATCTTGGCATAGTGTTCATCTTAAGGGTATTCATTCTGCTGTGATGGAAACGGGCAGAAAATTCCACTTCTATAGGTCCTGTTTAATCTTATTAATTGTGGGGTATAATTGAACAAGTACTATTTAGTGAGGTCATTTTGTATATAAATTCCCAGGTATTTGATCGAGGAGTGCCATAACACAACTAGTGCTGCAACACAGGGGGTCTCATGGGATGTTGAGCCAGATCAACATTGGGTCGGAATTTTGAAAAATTAACTTTGTACCCTATTATAGAAGCATATTTTGAAAGATCTCTGACAGTGCCCCCGTATGACCCCCTGAGGGTTGGCGAGATAAAGCAAAACATCATCTGAATGTAGCAAGATCTTGTTTTCAATGTCACAGATGTAAAAACCCTCTAGTGGCTGCGATTCCCTACCTTTGCAAGCTAATAGTTATCAGTCAGCCAGTGCATATAACAGCAAGGACAACACGCCACTTTGGTTGGTCCCAGTTGTAAAGGGGATGATGAATGATGATAACCATTGGTAAGAACTGAGACCTAGGGTAAACATATGATTGACACATAGTTTGGTTAAACATTCCGGTAACCCCAAATCTGTCTAATGCGGCTAAGATGTAGTCTCAGCTGACACAATCAAACACCCTTTTGGCCTTTAATGACATAATCGTGCCAAAGGGGCTCAGAGGAAGATGCAAATATGCTTAATAACCATCTCACATTGCTAATTGAGTGCCTTCTCCTAATGATACCCGTTTGGTCTTGGTGAACCAGTGTAAGTAAAACCCCTTCCAGTCGATAGGGGAGGCTTCTTGCCTAAATCTTGGCATCTGCATTGATAAGGGAAACTGGTCTATAGAAGCCGCAACTGCCAAAGTCCCTCCCTGATTTGTGAAAGACGACAATGGTGCAATCATAAGGATGTGGCATTAAACGAGCAGCCAGTGACCACTCATAGAAGAAAAACCAGTTTTAGAGCAAGGACCTCTGCATATTTGTGGTAAAAATCCACTGAGATGCCATCCGGTGCCGCTGCCATCCGGTGCCGCTGCCTTGCCTTTGTTGAGATGTTTAATGGCTTCCATTCTTTCACCTTCCGAGATGGGGCTATTCAGTGACTCAAGCTAAACAGGGGATACCCAAGAGAATGCAAGACCGCCAAAGAACCCTTGCAATTGATTGTCTGTGAATTCCGGTGTTTTGGCGTAACATTTTTATTTTAAATCACAAATTGTTCATTGATACTTATTACATCATTGGGCCTCATTATGAGGTAGGTGGTAAGAGATTACCGGCACCGGTAAGGACACCAGTGCCGGTAATCCCTTACCACCCTATTCCGATGTCCCTTGGCGGGTCCCTTCCTTAATGCCTGGTTTTCCCAGAGTTATTTTTCCCAGTTAGATTGTTTCCTGGTCAAAACTGGCATCCCCAAATAGTTTAAGACATCGTAGACAATACACGTAGAAGGAAGTCAATCCCCACTTCCCCCTTAACAGCTACCAAACTACCAAACATTTCGATCATATGGAAGGGACCCGTTAAGGGACTTCAGAGCTAATAACGGTACTGCAAATTGCGGTACCGTTATTAGCTCCATCCCCATTCCCATTGTGCCCTATGGGGGATCGAATGGGAATGAGGAATGGTTCCCGGAATGGGGACTTACCGGGCCCTCCAAGGTTGGAATGACCCGGTAAGTCCCTATTTCGGGAACCCGGACCCGGAATGCGTTAAGGGGTAGCCATGGTGCTAAAAGCACCATGGCTACCTCCTACCTCATAATGAGGCCCATTGTCTTCCATACCACATTAATCTGTAATTAAATGGTGGTATTAGCATGTTTATGGCATCTTAAGGAGTATGCCAATAGATCACCCGGCTTGTCACCCTCCTCAAACCATTTCTGGGGTGGTTGGGCACAGCTCGTCTAAAAGCAGAAAGAAGGTGTGAATTGAATAGCATAGATTCGAGTAATTTGGGGACATAAATAATAGCTCCTTCCAGACAAACATTGGATAACATACAACTGTGTAATATACCATAACTGCAGAGAGCAGAGCAGAGCTATAGCTTGTCATGACAAACACATATTATGTGACCAGCAAGACAACCCTGCATAGATAGAATACCCCCCCCCCCCAGAATATACTGTGGGCCTGATTCATGGAAGTGTTTTATGATTGTGCAATCCCATAGGAAAACGTTACATGAATCAAGCCCTGTATTGCCCCCCCCACCTTCCCGCACACAATAACAACATGTGGGGTGGGTTGTATGTCAGAAATGAGGATTTGCCATGTTTGAAAATCCCTAAAAAATAAGCAGAATGTTCCTTTTTATGTTACGTTTTCACTTTATGTTAAAAGGAAAGTGTACATCAAAAGCATAGATTCAAGCTAAACAGCATTTAGATTTGGGAGTGAAAAACAGAGATCCTAACAGACAAACATTGCGTAGCATAATACAACATAGCATATCAAAAACCTAACAGAGATTATCATTTGAAAAATGTAGCATGTCCCAAAGAAGATGTTGAAGTGGGTGTCCACCACAAGCATAATGCTCCAGACTCACTGGTTCTAGATTTGACGTCTGATGTAGCTCTGGGGGTTGACTGCTCTCAAGATGTGAATGGAATGCTCTTTTGTAGGCCTGTCCCCAGGAATGAATGCAAGAGGACTCAACCCTTCACATCATTCCTTCATTCAACACTGGGCCAAATTGCTATTTCCTTTCATTAAGAAATGTTATTGCTTCTATCTACAGAAAGAAACATTGGGTCCCTTTAGGCAAGTAAGTTATGTCTTCTACTTTGCTTCAAAAGGTTTCCTTAAACGGATGTTTTTCTGTCTTATTTGTTTTATGGGCAATGTAGCGCTAACATGCTGCCTTACATTTGCTTCCTAGGGCTCTGACACACTGCAACACGTTGAAGATCCCAAGAAAGGAAAGGAAATTTATAAATCTGCATAAAAAAAGAGTTGTTAGTGCATCACGGGGACTGTGTCCAGGCCCCATGCCCCTGAGAGGATTGACTCTCTCTCTGGACCAGCTACTTCGTCGGCTCTGAGCACTCTTTCAAGGAACAGAATGGAATGGGATGCACACAGGACTGAGAGCAGGCAGGATAGCTTTTAGGTCACAATCCATCCAGCATGAACACCGGTACACTCACAGATCAGCGTTGTGAGTCCCTCAACCAGCTAGTCAGCCTCCAAAGTGAGGAAAATTGACAGGAAACATAAGTGAATGTCTCCAAAACGGACTCACAGGAAAGAGAAATGGCGAACTGGCCCTTTTGTACTCCTGTAAACTTTTTTAATAGCAACTTCCGGGAGGGGATGTATGTCAAAAATACTAATTTGCCATGCTCGCAACTGCATAAGAAATTAACAATAAAGTCTGCCAAGAACTTAAATTCTGCCTATTTTCATGTGTACTCAAATAGTGTGATTGGGTCGCGGAATGTTGACCATCAGACCTATGAAGTCCATCTTTTCCTTCTTCCACATCTCTGCCTCTCACTCCACCTTTGTGAGTGTGAAGATTCAGTGGTGAGTCTTTTGTCACTTTCACTGCACACGCTGAAATGCGGCATTTGGTCCTCTACTCCTAATACTGGGCCACCAGTAACGTTCAGGCACCTCTTTTTGGGGGTGTATTTCCTTAATGCCTCCCATGCGCATGTCGGATTCATCTGTCTTGGATTGCCATGAGCAGAACGATTTTGTTCCTTCTCAAGAGCAAGTTCTCGTTGGCATCTCATTCCTCTGACACATTGCAGTGGAGCTGTGGCCAGGGTAGGACTGGCCGCATCGGCCGATCGTTTACTGGCCGATGTACTTTGAGGACCTGGGGGGCCGGTTTTTCTTGAAGCCGTCCCTGGGCCGTTTTTTTGAATTATTATTATTATACTCTCACAGCTCGCAGGCAGCCAGCCACTGCAGTGCCGTGGCGTGGGGCTGCGCTGCATGCGTGAGTCAGTCAGTGTGCAGTGCCAGCATGGGCACGGGTCTGTCGGGTCGTGTGGGTGGCCCAAGCTGGGCCGTGTTTTTTTTTTTATGGAATGTTTGTTGTCGGCTGTTGCATCACGCACGACTCAGCAGGGCCTGGGTGGGGGCTTGGGCCAGGCTGACTGCTGCTGCCTCGCCGGGCTTGCCCTCGCCTCGCTAGCAGAAAGGAAACTGACACCATTCAGGGGGGCGGGCAGGGGTCAGGAGGGCTGTCAGCCTGTCAGTGGCAGCAAGCAAGGTACACACACGTTGTTACCTAGCTTTGATGATTTGATAAAATCATTTGCAAATTTGCATGCATGCATGATGCATCATGCATTATGCATCATGCAGATGCCAGAGGCAGGCCTCAGGGCCCCCGGGTCCTGCAGTCGTGCCAGCCAAATGATGGGCGTATGGTGCTCACTCCACTCGCCTTGGGCCTGGGCCACCCCCGGCTTGCTCTGATTGAAATGCTAATAGAATATAGCAGGCCTGCCTACCTGGCTGCCCCCTCGGCCTCCTGCTGCCAGGGCTGGGCCGGGGGCTGGGCTAGGCCTGGGTCCCAGGGCACAGGCAGCACACAGTCTGGCCTCCACGGGCGGGGCACTTTATCATGAGTAACAACAAGTTACTTTCAACTTTAGGAAGTAACAACTCCCTTTGTGCAAAGTTGAAAGCAACTGTTGTGCTTGGGGGGCTGGGCTGGGCCCGGGCCCTGGGAATTGTGGTTCAGGGCAGGCCGCAGCCTAGACTCAGTGTCGCCACTCGCCCGCAATTGGACTACGTGACGTGACTAGAGAGAGAGGATAATTTGGGTCCCCTCTCCTCCGTCCCTGGGGGCATGATGATTTTGGCCAGTGAGTAACACTGACACCGGAAGCAGCAGCCAGACAGCGCCAGGAGGAGTCGAGTCAGCCCACCCACACTCCATGACAAACAGAAACAGTCAGCACCTGTCTGTCCCGAGAGACGCTCCAGTCCTCCCTCCCGAGCAGCAGCAGCCAGCGGAAGACGGAAATAAGGAGACAGAGACACGGGGAGAGTGAGAACGAGAGAGAAGAGGGAGAGACTTTGAAGAAGAGGGGAGCGGCTGTGGGGACCGACACGGTCCGTGAGAGAGGCAGAGGCGCCCCCGGAGCCAGAGGCCACAGCGGGACAACAGGTGCTGCTACCGGGCGGGCCGGGCCACCCACCATTTCCCCATATCGACTCCCGTACATTTTTGGGGAGAGGTTCTGCGCGTGTAAGTACTGGCCCGAGAGATTCACCTGTCTTGACTTTACACACTGTTTTTTTCTTAAAAGCGAGGGGCGTCCATGCTCGTTCTCATCCTTAAGGCGCTAGAGTCTTGGGGGCATTTACAGCGCTTGTCTGAATACCAGTATGCCCTATTACTTTGAATTAGTAGTATCACATTTTCAAATTGAATTTTAATAATTGTACTTTAATTTATCATTCACCCTGGAGAGGATTACGATTCACTTTCCTAATAAATATACCCATCTCCTATTTCGAGTAATAGGGATATAATTTTCCACAATATATAATATATGACATGTAATCGTCTTTCTGATGCTTATATCCAGAGCAGGACCTTTAGACGCAATCATTTAGGAACCTGACGTTCTGGCGGCTGGCGCGGCTGTTTTGCCACAGGTCCCCTTTTAGCATGCCCTGGCTGTTGGCAGGAGCCAACAGGGCGCACGAACCTTTAGGCACAGTAGGCCTGATTCATAGTGTTTTATAATGGCAGATTCCCATGGGAAAAGGCTCCATGAATCAGCCCCAGTATGTTTTGGCGCAGACCACTGCATTACAGAACACAAAACCTGTTTTACAATTAAGTTCAGTACGTTTCGGTGCGTAATGGTCTGAAATGGCCCAACAATGCCATTTAGTGATATGATGTGATAGGTTATTTATAACGCACTTAATACCCAGATGTTTCTGAGCGCGGACCCGGGGATCGAACCTGTGTTGCTCCGTGTCCTCTTGCATCCAGCAGTTGCCCCTGAGCTATCCTCCCGAGACCTTGGGAGAAGTCTGACTGCATTGTTTGATGGAAACCCCTTTTTATCATTTAAATATTTATTGGTTTATCTTTGCATCCTTGAACTACATTGCATTAGAATGCATTTTTAAGAAGCACAGAGTGGGTCAAAGTTTAAGTGGCTATGCCGAGTGTTGAATAGTGTTCATTGTCTTTCCATCTAGGCGTACGTGCTCTCTTGCAAGCACACATATCTGCGTATATATGGCATCTAATTGGAAGTTTGAAGCTTAAATATTGCATGTGCACTCCAGATAATTCAGGGCACTTCTATTAGAACATAGTGAAAGACAAACACTTGGCCGTCCTCGCATTGTTGTTTGTCCTAGGCAAGGCCGCTTAAACATGGCGAAGTCAAGCACAGCGAGTGATGCAACACAAGTGTAAAATGAAGACAAATCATACAGCATGCATGTGTTACTTAGCATTTGAGCAGGAAGGTAGTGGTTTAAGCACAGGGAGGCACAGGCATGACAAAGTGACATAGTGAGTGAGATTCCCAAGTATCAGACTGCTTTCTTTTTCACAAGCTTTCTTTATTTGTATTTCCAACACTTACTGCATATAATGTGCAGTACTGAGGCGGTATGCCCCGAGGTGGCGGGCCAACCTTGTGGGAAACGAAGCCTGGTCAGTCGTGTGCAAGATTTTCCCCCATGAGAAGCTAGTGCATGGAGCAGCGTGTCAGTGTGTGCTGAAGTCACGACTCACGCAGCAGTGTCACATTCAGTGCATGCAGTGTGTAGACATCAAGCAGCGAGCAAGTTTGAGCCTCAGTGCACTGCCTTCCTTGCAGTATTATAGGCACCGGCATTGTAAAGTGCACCAGTACAGTGTGTGTTCCACATGATATGAGCACACAAAGTAAAGTGTCTTGCACCTAAAGCAGGGTGAAAATCGGGTGCTATGGGTATGATGTTGTGTCCCTCGCGTAGAGCATGGCACTTGGTATGGTAGCATGCAGTGTATGAAGCAGTGCTTGTAGTGCAATGTGCAAGTCTCCGGCAGTGTGATATGCAGTGCCTACTACATTCCGGCCATGAGAATCAGTCACCTGTGAGAGCGCACAGGTATTTTTCCATGAGTTGCAGTGTCAGAGATTGGCAATGTGGTAGGGATGCTGTTTCCAAACTACTGTGCCTCTGGTGCATCTCACTGGGTGACTGCAAGCAGGCAGTGTAAAACACAGTGTCTCCTTCATGCTGTGCAGCTCTAATGTTTCATGCTACGATTGGAGAGTGCATGTGTGCAGTGTATACATCGAACGCCGTACCTCTTCTACTTTTAGGAGGAAGTGCAAGGTGCAGGCAGCGGATTTAGTGCCCCTCGTGCCAGGTGCAGGCATTATGTAGATAGCAGGCAGAGTAAGCTGCTATCCCCACCCAATGTAATGTGTGTGGCTTTCATTTTGTGAACAACAAGATGCCGCGCAACCAGGGCCCACTTACAAATCTGTCACGATGGGCATGACCTCTAAAATGCAGTGCCTTCGAGTGGCACATCTTTGGTACTATGTGAAACCAGTGAGCTGCAGTGCCTCCAGTGCACACCGTACGGGTCAGCTCTCTGCGCTCACACGTTGTGTTTCTCCTGGTCGCACTGGGGCATTTAATAACCTGGTCACACCTGGGCCATTTTATCTCCAGGTCACACTGGTCACACCATTACTGAATATTGAGTGACTTCTAATACAGACATAGGCTGAAAAGTTGATGCATTGCACACAGGCTTGAAATGCGGCCAAATTTGCACTAGACCTGCAGAAGCTCATTTTACTATAGCCGATATGATAGCTTAGTGGGTTGAGCGCTCGCTGCTGTGATGTGTGTGTGATCTGCAGGTTTGAATCCCAGCAAGGCCATCTCAGCCTTTCATCCTGAGGGCGATAAATGTGTACCAAGACATGTTGGGTGATATTGTATGCATATTTGTTCTATAAAAAAGAGCTCAAGCTTAAGTTCTATACAGTAACATATTATCATTTGGTAACATTTGGCCTTGGACGTCTGCTTGTATTCACAGTAATTTGACAATATGGATGTATGCACACAGATATTAATGATACATATGGTGATCCATTCTTGTATGAAATGTATATCACATTAATTAAATCATAACCATATTTTTCATAGTGTACTTAGGAACAATGCTATTTGATGGCCACTTCCTGTTTTGTCAAGGGGTGAATGGTAGTGTTTCATTAATGACACTGATTCTGTAGAAACATCTATATTTGCGCAGTGAGAACCGTGTTAAGCAATGCATTCCTTTCTATAGCGTTGTGCTTCGCTGGGCACAGATTCCTCAGTCAGTGTATCAAATCTCACTCGCACACATTGTTTTTTACAAGCCCTTGCAGTTGATGTCTAGTTTAGAGCTTATATTCAAATGACCTTTACCTGTTTACTGCAATCCCAGTTCCCTGCACTAGCATGCTCTAGATTTCCAAATCTGGAAATTCTTTAGCAATTTGCATCCTCCAAATGAAACAAGGAATACATCAACACATCACAAACCATCCTCTATTGTTTTTGTTTAGCTCAATTTGTATACAGCCTTTATGGACTTGGATGCTCTACTCCTTTTTTTGTGACAGACTATCTATGGTTTAGCTAGCTATTGGGGGATGCTTTGGCGCCCATCATATTTTGTTACAAGCCCTGCACTGTATTTATATGCTATATACTGTGTTTATTGGGTTTTTGTCATCTTTACCTTGTTTCTTTTTGCAGGCAGGTCACTATTCAAGTATCCACTCTAGTCAGGCCTTAGCGCGGAGCTACCAACAGCCAGCCAGGCGAGCCCATCCCTGTGGGTAAGTAACCATTAGTGACTGTACATCTTCAATGCAGTGCAATGTAAGGTGGTCCTGTATAGCACACTCAAACCACTTTGGCGGCCTTTATTATGCACACCTGTTGTCTCCCCCCAGAAGCATGGCCACCCTAGGCTCCAGTCCAGCATATAAGCAGCACAGTGACCAGGCAGAACTCCTAGCCTATTCCTCCTCTTTCAATCTGGCCACGTTTTGTTATTGTGCATTTGCATCCAGACCTAATGTGTGCTAGGGCAAAAGGAAAACCTGGATTATACCTCTCTCAAACACTGGGGTGGAGGGTAGGATGATTACACAAACGTGTGCACTTGCTATATGCACCCTTGGTGTTTTTCATCAGTTAAGGTTCTTGTAAAAATTATTAAAAGCTTTTCGATTAAAATCAAGTATAAAAAAAAAAGAAGTTAATTACAATGCTGCTTTCCTTTTTGGCTACTATTTTTTTCTGAGACGCCATACCATAATACAACGTCCAGGCAAACTGCTCGCATGGAGAAATAACATGCATGCATAACATGCATGCATCCAGTTTATTTACCATGCCATGGGACTGGATTACTGTTAGACTCAGCATTTTATAGACCCAGCTGGATATTGTTCTCTTTTTTGGGAGGGAGGTTATGGTGAGGCTGGGACAGTCAAATCTGAAAATGCTGACAAGCACTTGTTTCTTCTTAATGAAATGATATTTTGGATGTTGGCACTGGCAGCCAGGTTACTTAGACCTACTGTGATAAAGGTAGGAATCAGATGCACAGTTAAGCTCATTTTATTTTTTTAGGAGAGAAATGGATTAAAAAAAAAGAAAGGGAGGAGCAGAAAAACTAAGAGAAAAGAAGAAAAAGCGAATTGAAGAGGAAATCTGGCAAAACAAACAAATTGAAGATCTGTTTACAGGTCAGACCATCAAAATGTCACATGGTGGTATTGCTGGGAGAAAAGTGGATGAGGGTGACCAGCCATCTTCTTCAGGTACAAGTGTTAAACCTGGTTCTTCACTTCCTATCCACAAGAGCTCCAGATGTGAGAAGACTAGAAGCCAGAGTCTCTGCAGTTATTGGAGACATCTCAACCGAGGCAGATGGTGCAGCAACTACAATGTCATCAATCATTGAAGGTACCCCCCGAGAGGAAGTGTCGGAATCAAGTCTGCCAGAAATAATTGAGGCTGTCCATCTCGAGGAAGAGGCAGCCGTTGGTGGTACCAGTCTGCCACAAACAACTGAAGATTCCCCCAAGGAAGAAGTGTCGGAATCATGTCTGGCAGAAATAATTGAGGCTGTCCATCTCGAGGAAGAAGCAGCCGGTGGTGGTACCAGTCTGCCACAAACAACTGAAGATTCCCCCAAGGAAGAAGTGTCGGAATCAAGTCTGCCAGAAATAATTGAGGCTGCCCATCTCGAGGAAGAGGCAGCCGGTGGTGGTACCAGTCTGCCACAAACAATTGAAGATTCCCCCAAGGAAGAAGTGTCGGAATGAAGCCTGCCAGAAATACTTGAGGATGTCCTCCTCGAGGGGGAAGTGGCAGCCGGTTGTGGCACCAGTCTGCCACAAACAATTGAAGATTCCCCCAAGGAGGAAGTGTCAGACACAAGTCTGCCAGAAATAATTGGAGACAACATCATCCCCCCAGAGGAAGTGGCAGGTACTAGTCATTCGGAAGAATCTTTATCTGCTTTACAACATACTGAAGACTGAGGGAATGGGGATGTGAAGCACAGAGCACGGGAAGATGATCTACAGGTGGCAGACTATTTGTTTCAATGTCCAAAACCAGATCAACTTTCCTATTTCTTTCAGCACCATCCAATTCAACCTCCCAAACATAGACACATTAAAGCAAGCTTAGCCTTTTGGAGGAAAGATGGGGGAAAACGGTATTGGTTAAGTTACTCTGAAATACAAAAGGCCCTTTTTTGCAGTTTGTTTAGCGTTGACTAAACGTGGAGAGAGGGGTCTTTTCATCAACGGGATGAAAAACTGGAGGCGTATTTACCAGCGCATTGCAGAACATGAGGCAGGCCAAGGTCACCGGAGGTGCACAGATTCATATATGTTGAACTTTTCAGGGGTCGACATAGCCGGTTTACTCTTTCACCGACAGAAATTAGCTCGAAGTGAGCAAATCAGAAAAAGGAGAGACATATTGGAGCGCGTTATTGACGTTGTAAAAGTCATTGGGAAAAGGGGGCTCAGTTTTCATGGAAAATCAGAGTCCATGTCCGAGCTGGATAATGAAGAGATGGATCATGGCAACTTCCTTGAAATCCTTCTGCTCCTAAGTAAATATGACAGACCTATAAAGGAACATATTGAGGCCATTCAAACCAAATCCAAAAAGAAAACTGGGCAAGGACGGGGTGCTTCTGTGACCTTCATGTCAACAACTACAGTTGGGTATGTGCTTGAAGCCATTTCCAAACTGATCAAAATGGTAATCTGTCAAGAAATAAAGGAAGCAGGGATATTTTGCATTCAGATAGACTCAACCCAAGATGTGAGTGTTACTGATCAGTGCTCTATAATTATTAGATATGTTACTGACACTGTACATTAACACCTACTAGCAGTAAACAACTGCACTTTGTCTACTGGAAAGGGGCTGTTTGAGTTGGTGCAGAGTGTTATTAAAGATAATGGTCTGGACCTACTCAAGTGCATTGGAATTTCAACTGATGGTGCATCCAATATGCAGGGGCAGTACAATGGTCTCACATCCTGGCTCAGTAAGGAATCCCCTGGTCAAATACATGTCTGGTGCTATGCACATGTATTAAATCTTGTACTTGTAGAAGGGACACACGTATTAAATGAATCCATGTCTTTGTTTGGCCTGTTAAACTCCTGTGCCATTTTTTTCAGGGAGTCCTACAAAAGGATGGATGTGTGGCGTGAGGTGTCTGTGGAAGGCCGCACAATCCAAATAATAGGAGAAACAAGGTGGTGGGCAAAGGATGCAGCACTACGGAAAGTTTTTGGCTCCTTTAATAACCCAAACAAAGCAATGTTCATTGATGTGGTTGTTGCACTCAATAATATTGGCTCAAATACTGATAAATTCAATGCAAACGCCTGTTACCAAGCTTTAAACTTTTCTGAGGCTCTGTGCAAATTCTAAACAGTGCTCACAGCCCAGTTATATCTCAGAGTATTCAATGCAAACGCCTGTTACCAAGCTTTAAACTTTTCTGAGGCTCTGTGCAAATTCCAAACAGTGCTCACAGCCCAGTTATATCTCAGAGTATTTAATTCAACAACCCCATTATCTAAGTACCTCCAGCCAAGTGGAATGGACATCCTACAGGCACAAAGAATGGTCTCGGACACTACAAAAGCGCTTGCTGCACAGTCAAGAAATTTTGATTCTGTGTATTCTGCAGCTGAAAGATTTGCAGAGTGGGCCAACATGGGCTTGGAAGAGAGAGGCTATGATAAAGGAGTGGAAACTGCACTTCCAGAGGGGAGAGTGTCCCACAAAAAGAGGATGCCTGGAATGAATGCAAGGGATGAGCCAATCACCTTGGCTAAAGACTGGTTTAGAGTTATGGACAACATTCTTCAAAGCCTAACTAGTCGTTTTAAAACCCACTCATCTCTTGCCGGAGATATAGCATGCCTGGATCCCAAAAATTTCAATGAAAGTCTACCCGACAATGCTCTTACAAATATGTGCTCCTTGCTTGAAAGACTGGATGACTCCTTAACGCTACAGGGTTAAGGGAAGAACTCTCAGACTTTGCAAGCAAGTGGACTAATCTGAGGAGGACACTACCAGAAGAGTATGCCTTTGAAGCCCTACATAGTGAAGATCCAGCACTACAAGATTTTGGAGAGCTACCTTTAGTACAGAAATGAAATACATGCCGTAACTGTGCAATATGTTGCTATGCAATTCTAAAGAGGTATCAACTTTTTAGTAGTGCTTACCAGCAATTGTATTTGGCATACAAGTTCATCTTGACCTTATCTTGTACACAGGTAGCATGTGAAAGAAGTTTTTCAAAATTGAAGAATACTAAACCCGCCTAAGAAACCACCTCTGCCAGGAAAACCTCGAAGCCTTTATGCTCATGTCTGTGGAGCGTAATGTGCTTGTCCAATTGAAAAATCCGGACATAATCAAACTGGTTGCACATAAAAGTGCATTGTTGCTGGAACTCTTGATTGAGTGATTTCCAAGATTTTCATGAACCGGGAAGCAGGATTTCCAGGAGTGGACCTGGCTGTCACAGAACTGTATGCAAACTTATTGCATTTTATGAGTTGTGTTGTTATTGTGTCATCATTTGGCTGTACTGCTTATTAAATGTAACTCTATTTTCATTACTGGTGCCAACAAGTAGACATGCTTTGAGTCTGGTTCTGCAAAATAAGTATTTTACTATGTGATGATGTTTTTCTTTAAAAGAACAAAAGGAATGTTATCACTTTCTCAAGCGTTTACACAAAACATAACAACATGCAACAGACACATGAACCCTCCATAAGTAGCATTTTATGTTAAGTCATGAATTGACGCGATTCACGGATGATGGTTTGAGGGCCACTTTTTTTGAGGTGAAGGATGGGCGACTTTTTGAGGTGAGGGGTGGGCCACTTTTCTGAGGCGAGGGGTGGGCCACTTTTGTTTGGGTGTCCCGGCCTATTTCTTGTCCCAGTCCGATCCTGGCTGTGGGAGGTTCCGCTCCTCTGCCCACCCTTTCCCTTAGTACTCTTTAACTCTAGTCTTCTGGTGTGTACTCTTCCCATTTTGGTCATATGATTGTTCCATGTGTGTGATATTGAATTTCTGAGAAGCTGGCTACAAGGTAGTCCACTGTGTAGTTCATGCCACCTTGATCCATCATGAGTGGCTGGCAGGAGAGGCAGACGGCTTGTATATTATCATACCCATGTATAGGCTGTAGGGATAAATGGTGCTCCACATTGCCTCCATGTCCCTCTACCTCATCCTAGTACTTAACTTTTGAGGTCCCAATCTTCATGACACACACAGTCAGGACTCGGGGTCTAAGGTGGTCAGTATGGCACACATTGAAAAGGTTCCATACAAGGCGAATGATACTCTCCCAACATGGTGCCTTCCGTATCCCTTTTTCCAGTTCCTACTCAGGGCTAGTTGTTTTTCAACATGGCGGCTTGCTTCCAGCTCGAACAGAACTGCAACCCATTTAAGCAAGCAGCAAGGTGACCGCTGCACGTTGGTTCTACCTTGACCCTCGTGCTGCTCTGTGATATGTATATACTTCGTGCTCCAGTACTTTTGCCCTGCCTTTCTGAGTTTCCTACTCGTTCTGCTCTCTTTCTTGCACCTTCCCCATTCTTCCTCCTCTCTTTGTTTCTTCACGTTCTCTGTTGCAATTTCCCATTACACCCCTGCCTATTCTTATCCTTTCTGATCTTTCCTTATGCTTTCTTCTCTCCTCTTTTCTTATTTTTTCCTGCTGTGTCTTCCTTGCCTCTCTTCCCGCTGTCTGTTCCTTCCACTCCATTCTTCAGAGTCTTCCTTTCTCTGCACTTTCACCCTGCAGCTTACCACTCTATTTTCTATCAGCGGATTACCTGCTCCTGCTGCTCACGCCTCGCTCGGTTTCTAATGACTCCAGGATTCCAATCTGAAACAAGACGTGCTCCTCTATCATGCAACGAACTGCTGTGGATTTCGACATATTCTTCTACTTTGGCTACCAGCCGGATTATATTGGAACTGTTGCCTCCTGTGACTTGTCTGGTTCCCCTTTTATAGGTTTCAAGTGCCTGTGTCTGGAAGTTGCAAATTCTACCGACAACTCTGAGCATTTGAATCCCTTTGGGGTTTTTCAAGTACCTAGTCCTGTAAGATGCAAATTCTACCTGCAACTCTGCAAGATTGGATCCATTGTTTTTTCCTCTGGTTTTCCCAGAATGTACACAGTCTTTGGTTCATATGTAGAGACGGATGCTTCTTGGGAAATTCTCACCTTTCTTCAAGCCATCTGTTACATCTTCCACGTCCTCTACCTTACGAACTACTATGATTCCCACAGGCTCACGTTTCCACACTCCCACATTACGTAGCCCCCGATGCCTACCTCTGGGCGCGCAGACGAGGCGGCACATTTGCACCCGTCATGTCAGGGGGGTCCATGGCAGGCTTGGTGTCTATCGCCCTTCTCTCCGGTGCCAATGTAATTGGAGGTTCCCATTTGGCCGGAATCACCGTTGCTCGTGTGGACCTGATCGTCACGTGAGGAGACCAAACGCAATCGGTATCACGTGACGACCCCCACACCTCAACGTTTCCCTGTTGAGCATCACGTGATTTTCTCCATTGGTTAAAATGCATTCAGAAACACCGAAATGTTGCTTCACAGCTGGTCTTTCTCTCGGACATTGCGACGCTTCGTACTTACCAGGATTTTGGTCACTCGACAACGGTCTGCCAAACGGATTGCTTTCTCTACGCCCTGAACTTGCCTTGAATATCATCGGAACTCTTGGTCAGACAACGGTCTGCCTAAGGGATTGCTTTCTCTACGCCCTGAACTTGCCTTGAATACCATCGGAACTCTTGGTCACTCGACAACGGTCTGTCTAACGGATTGCTCTCTCTTAACCCTGAACTTGCCTTGATTAGCTCTGGAACTCTTGGTTACTCGACCACGGCCTGACTAACGGATTTCTCCACGAACCATGATTTTTTGGAACCTAGGCCTATGGCCTCTCACTAGGCGTTCGCCTGGTCAAGCACTCCAAACTCCAGTGCTTTCCATCACCATACCAGAGGTTGTGGGAAACCCATCTGAACCCGGGCTCAGGTCCAGTCACTCTCCTTCCTTTCTGGGTGGGCCTACAGTACACATAGGTAAGAACGTTTAGTTTCTATTTCTAAGTAATATTGCATTTCGCCCTGTATTTAATCCCTCCTTGCCTTACAGAGCTCAAAGGGTCCTTCCGGCAGCTCCTGACTCTAGACTCGACGAACTACCACACCTGTGGCCTCAAGGATTGCACAGGCAGTGTTCATATAATTGCCTGTGTGGTACTTGGGGACGGAGGTATTCATATCTGCATGACCGGCAACTTTGTAACACCATCAGTCGTCCAAAGAACCTTCCCGGAACCTTGCCATCTTCACGAGAAAGTTAGTGCACTGTTGGGCACCAATACACACCCATTTCTAATCTATTTGTGATCCCATCTCTTCCCTCCAAAGCTATATGGCCCTTGGTATCGCACACTCCCTCAGTTAAAAATGTCCCTGTCCTACAGACGTGGACTTGGGTATGCAGATGGGCTGTATGCTGCTAAAACGGATCCGCTCGCTTTGGCATTTGAGGGGCAACAGTAATTATGAATACTCCCCTCAGTAAACATTCCCTGCTGGGCGAGCAGGTGTTTACCAGAGTTAAAAAGGTCCTCTGCTGAGTGAGGATTTCTGGTTGAGAAGGAAATAGTTCATGGAACAGCACTAGGGTGAAAGCCAGGTATCGGATGCCACAGCAGCTACAAGCCCAGGACGCAGAAGGCCTCCTTGCTCGGGGTCTGGTAAGCGAGCTGCACTTAATGCATGTGCCGCCACTCCAAAAGGAATATGTGCGCTGTCTAGCAGAGAACTCACAGTTTTATGGACCAAGCAATGCGGATGGGCTTCTACATGCTGGCAGAGCTGACTGTGTAAGCCAGTAGCGGTGCATGGGAGCTCACTCGCGATTCTTCCCGTCTAACAGGTTGGGTGAATCGCTGCCTCCAGGGCCGCTGGCAGATCAGCCTAGAAAGTAAGAGGTAAAGTGTTGTTTCTTGGTAGAAGTGTCCACTATGGAACAAGGCCCTCTTGATTTGGGAAAAATTCAAGCGTCAAGGTGCAAGCAGAAATGGCTAGACAGCCAGGAATGCATACATTCTGAGAGTGACAGTTTTGATATGAGATTAGAAAAAAATTTGCTCTAGTTCTTGAGCCCTCCTTTCCTTCTTAAAGGTAGACACTTAATCCTTCAAAATGTTGTGATAAAATGTAGGACCTTTTTGGGGAAGTTTACAAAAGAGGAGGGGGCCCTAAGGAAGGAAAGATGTAAGAGGAAGTATAAACCACCAGTATACGCCCCGCTCTAACTCTCTTCTTTTGTTACATGTTGCGCCCTGATGCCTGCAGCGCTGTACAAACAATTACATAAATAAATAAATACCATATTGCCTCCGTAACATTTTTCCCTGCCATGTCGACAAGGGCTACGGTGTCTCGTTGGGTGACAGGCTGCTATTATTTATCCTCTTACTGTTGGGCTTTGAGTTACAATATTACTCATGAATACTCCCCCTTCGTAAACATCCTTAGCTAGGTGAGTGGGTGAATATGAATACTCTCCTTCGTAAACATCCTTAGCTAGGTGAGTGGGTGTTCATGAGGATGTGAGATCCTCCGGCGGCCCATGCGGGGGGAGGGGTTCTAGCTAAGGAGGAACATTTTCATCCAGCAGTCCAGAGGGGAAAGGCAGGCACTCAGATGGCACGGCAGCTTTTAGCCCAGGGTGGCGAATCGCTGTTGAGGGTCGGTCAGCACCCCCATGCGTGCCCGTGAGCCCCTCAACCCACAGACATCACTCGGCACGGCAGTGTGGGTGGCTCTTCCGTGCTCGCAGAAGTGACCCGGTTGTGGGCATTTCTGTGTGTTTCAGCAGAGCTTTCCTGCAATGTGTACTGGGCAGTAGCCTGGAGATGACATCAGTAGTGTGTCATGTATGGAATGTTGGCAGGCGAGTTCCACCAGGGGCGGTTACACTGAGAGAGTGGACCCAGCCTGGGTGCTGGTACTGGGGTGTCAGCGAGACATCAGGAGGAGTGGACACTGCAACTGACACAGTAAAGGTGCCTTGTCATTACCTGTGTCACTTTATCTTTGTGATCTGCTGCTTTGAGGTGTCCACCAAAGCACAGGAGACACCACAACACAATTCTTCCTACTAACAGGCCAGATGGGCTGTCCCCTCTGGGTGCACCAGTGGACCGATATAGATATTAGGCTATCAAGTGTAACTTAGTGGTGGAAGTGTTTGCTGTAGCCGGACACTGGGTGTCCATCTAGATTTGGGAAGAATGTGAGGGTCGGAGCACCTGCTCAGTGCCAGCAGGAATGGTAAGAATACCAGGAACACTTTGATATGTTGTTGCATTCCTAGCACGCCAGATTAAATGGGCGGATACGAGATCAGAACGATGATCACTCTGGTCCTGCCCCTTCTTTCCTGAAAGAAGCAAAGTGAATCCAGAGGGTCCAAGTTCCAATTCCTGTGCCTCTGCATCTCACTTTTTGTGAGTCACCCCCTGTTACCAGATTGGCTCTATTCATGCAGCATCACTCTCGACTCCCTCGATACGCTCCTCTCTTCTCTGTAGCACTTTCCTTAAATTGCAGTGAACTGGCTATTTAACGAAAATGTTACTGAGACTTGTAATCTGCCTGTTATCTATGAACACAGGCAGCGTGAAGACGGTGCACTGCCTTGACGCCCAGGCCCACTTCAGAATAAGCGTGGTGCCCGGGCGTCAGGAAAAGGCACAGGAAAGCGTGCTCACTGCACCACGTTAAGAATCAGGCCCTCAAATGTCTGTAATATTTCCCCTCGTCAGGAGCAACGTTGTGGAAATGTAAAAAATGAAAATGTGTATTATCATAAAATGCAATTATGTGATTGGTTTATGGTAATACATTTTTTAGACATTGTTATTTTGTATGAAACATGTGAAAAGTTATTTTTCGAACTGATGCACACGAATAAATACATTTAAAATAAAAACCTTAATACAATATCACAAAACATATTAACACAATAAGAACATATTTTGACCAAAATAACACATCATCTTGACTAGTAGGGCGATTCCCTGCTAGAGAACACATTTATGCAGTAGAGAGCTCGAAATCAAATCCGACATTGTTTTAACCAACACTTTTTACTTGCTGACCTAGGTGCCAGGATTATTTTGTACACTGCTATTCAGAGAAGTTGCCCATTTAATACCATAACATTTCATTCCAATGATGACTTTTGATGACCAACATATCTCAGCATTGTCTGAAGATTCGAAGTCATCACCTTAAAGAGTAACTGCTTTCATGTTGTCCTTCCTCGTCCCAGTACTTACTTTTGAGGTCCTAACATTCAGGCCAAGGACCCAATCTACATTTTCTTTACTACGCAAATGCCAAGGCCCTCTCCACTGAGAGCATACCACTCCCAGGCCCCACCATGCATCAGTTGTTTTTCCTGCCATGCTGACAGGAACTGTGGTTAGTAGCTGGATCCTTTGAAAGCTGGGTTTTTGATGGGTGACCGACCATGTGTGCTGTCTTTTTCCTGCACCTCGTGCTTGGCTCTGGGTGCATGAAGAAAGTGGGAGGTCCTCATTGGTCCCGTGTTGAGATAAGGGGTCCGGTTGAGCTGTTGTGCAGACCCATCAGTCCTGCTGAGGGTTGGCCAATCCTGCTTCCTGCCCAAGGCAGGGAATTGCCAATGTCTGGGTGCAGATAGAAGCTGTGGGGGCGTGGTGGGGAGGCTGTGCCCAGGCCGCTCTGTATCCTTGGATGTCCATACATCTGGTTGCTGATACGGACTGTTCAGCAGGCTGGGGGGGCCTACCCCGGCTCTAAGCTGTTCATTGCTGCAATCTCTACTGCCGTTTAGGGTTTAATGCCCAGACAAACTGGAAGGTAATTTGCATCTGGTTCATACGGGACTGGTGTGTTGGGGCCAGGAGCTCTAGGGAGTATACGAGTATACTGCCCATGGAGACACTTGTCCTCAGTGGGAGAGTCTAGAGGCTCTCCCTCTTCTTCTCATGCGAGGAAGAAGAGGGCCCTGAAGAAATGGAGGCTGGCTCCAGTTTTGTTGGTCTGCATTTGGCAGAAGGCATTGCAAGTGGAGGCTCTACGGCATAAGACATCTAGATGATTGCTTTCTTCCTCATTATCGCTTCTTCTGGGGCTCTTCAACTTCCTCTGTTATGGAGGGGCCCATGGGGAAATATCTGGATAAGGAGGCCCTTGCTGCACTATTGGTTCAGGTGTCAGCAAATGGCGCCCTTCCCCCAGGTAATGTAACTATACCATGAAAGCATGCAACATAGCCTCCTACATGGCCACAGCGGCCTTGGGTGTTTTGCGGCAGTTGGCAAAGCTTGTGGTGGAAGGGGTAGCTGGTGCTCCTTTATTGTAGACCATGCAATTGCAGGTGGAGCTGCTTTTGGACTTGGCCTGTGATGGTGTTTGTGTTGCAGGGGTGACGAAGAGGATGCACTGACACTTGCACTTTTGGGCATCAGATGGGCATCAGCTCTGATGATTCTTTTTGAGGTGAATGTACTAGTTGGTGGATCTATTGAGGAACGAATGCATCAGGAGTTCAAGATGGATAAACACGCTGACAAGCAACGCAGACAGTCTGTATCAAATCTAAGCCTCGGGTGGACAATAGGTTTCGTAGCAGAGCATTGCCACGCCAAAAAGCGGCTGCAGCAAGTCCTCATGCTTGGGATGGCAGAAATGGTCTCGGAAGTCGGGGAATCCTTTTTCTCTGGGAAGTCACAGAAGTCATGATGTCAGGTGTGGGGGCCAGACTCAGGTGGTTCTTGAATGCGTGGGAGGCTGTATCCTCAGCGGCATGGGTTGAACCTGGATTGTCAAGTGAGGGTACACGATAGGATGTGCCGCTTGTCCTCTGCCTTCATGTTCAATTGTGGCACTGTCCCCGAGGAACAAAGAAAGCCTTGGCCATGATCCATGGGCTTGTGAACATGTTGAGAAAAGAAAGGGGTGGTTGTGGAAGTTCTCATGAGGGACTGTGCTTGCAGGCTTTTTTCCATCATCTCAGTGGTCCCAAAACTGAATAGCAAGTTCCTTCTGGTGCAAGATCTGAAGAGGTCGAATGTGTTTTCACAGATGCAGTACTTCAAGATGGCGAGTCTTCAGAGGATTATTCTGCTTATGGTAGCATTTATCTTCCTGGTGTTCCTGCGCTTGCAGGATGTTTACTTTAATTTGCTGATCAGGAGGTTACATCAGTGGTTTCTGTGCTTCCCAGTAGTGAGGAAGGTTTTCCAGTTTCCAGCTTTACCGCTTGGCCTTAAAATGGCTCCAATGAGTGTTTCCGAAAGTGATGGGCCCAGTGGTCACGCATCTTCATGATCAGGGTGTTTAGGCTTTTCCATACTTGGATGAATGGCTGATCACAGCTGCCTCCAGAGATCTACTGGTTGTAAATGTGGCAGTCACATGCAGGGTGCCGCAGTCTTTGGGGTTTCTGCTGAACCTGGAAAAGTTTCACCTATTGCCGTCACAATTCCTTCAGTACATTGGGGCTCGGTTTCTGACTGCATAGAGGTGGGTGTTGCTCCACTTGGATTGATGGACAGGTTCCAGCGCCTCTTGGGGCATCTGCTGTGGCATGACTCAGTGATGGCCAGGGAGGTTCTTGGAGCACTGGGTCAAATGGCGACTAGCATGTTTGTAGTTGCATTGGCGAGGCTCCACATGTGTCCATTTGTGTCTCACCTTCATAGGTGGCGGGGACAGACTTGCAGGCAGTCGAGGACAGGATTCAGGTCATTATAGAGCTGAGGGATAGGCTTATTTGGTGGTTGGGCAGGGGATTCCTTCTGAGAGGGTTTCCGCTCCTAATTGCTGCAGATTCTAGTAGCCTCGGCCAGGGAGCAATGTTGGTGGAGTTACAATACCAGGAGTGATGGACTCCCCAGCGATTTTCCAGGCTCTGCAGGTCTCCTTGCATAGCATCAAAGGGTCAATTGTGCGAGCCAGGAAAGAACATGTCTGCTGTGGCCTATGGATATTTGGTCACAGCAGTTGCTTGGGGGTTAGGGTTTCCACCAAATCTACAAGAAGTTCATCTTCGGGGATAGAACATTTGGCCACTCCAGGATGTGCTCAGCTACCAAGCTTCTGCTCCAGGTTCCTGTATGAGAGGACGTGGGGAGTGGGTGCCATGGCATTGCCTTGGTCTCGGCAGCTCTCTCTGCCTTTCCTCTTCTTCTAAGAGTACTGATCAAGATCAAAGACTCTAGGTCAGAGGTGCTTGTGGTAGCCCCACTGTGGCCGAGGTGGGCATGGTATCGTCGTCTGATCAAGCTGGCGGTGGCTGCGGTATGGTTTCTGCTTTCTTCCCCATGTCCTCTCTGGGAGTTTCAGAGGGCTCTAGCCTCTGGCATCCCAGATTTGGGGGTTTGGAAACTGAGGGGCAGGGTATTGTTCAGGGAGGGTCTGCCTCTGCAGCTATCGTTAGCCATTCAGAAGTCCAGGAGGCCTTCCATGGTGAAGCTCTATGATAAACGATGACAGAACATTTCAAACTGGCATGCCAAACAGCTGTACAGGTTGTTGATTCTTCCATTCCGCTGATTCTGCAATTTCTCCAGGAAGGTTGGGAGATGGGCCTGGCAGTTTCCTTTCTAAAGGATTATATGGAAGCTTTTAGGGCATTTTGTGAGCAGTGGGTGCCTGGCTGCGAGGATCCTCTTTGGGATCTTCCCTTGGTGGTGAGGACATTGCAAGACTTTCCCTTTCAACCGATTGACTCTGCCAACCTAAATGTCCTGACATGGAAATCTGTCTACCTGGCAGCTGTTACATCTGCTCGCAGGCTAGGGGAGGTTTGGGCGTTGCTGTGCATGGCTCCATTACTGAGAGTGGAATCTGATTTCCTGCTCCTGAGGTGTGACCTGGGTTGTCTCCTCAAAGTTATTTGTAAGCTTCACCAAGCACAGGATATTGTGCTGCCCATTTGTCCAAAACCAGCCTCTGCAGAAGAGATGTGGCGCAGGTTGGATGTGAAAGTGGCGACTTATTTGGATGGGACTGTGCCCGGCAGACAGCATATTTGTTACATTTGGTGGTCCAGACTTGGAAAGCAGGCACCAGTGCTTGCTATCAGAAGATGGATCCAGCTGAGCAATTGCAAGAGGAAATTCTGTGGCCAAGGTTCCCTTGCCTGACTCCTTTCGGGGTCACTCTACTAGACGGTGGGCGGCATCTGGCTTGGGGTACATGATGCGCCTATTCAAGACATATGCAGGACGGACACCTGGGCCGACCCGTCTACCTCACTGGGTACTACTGCCTCAATTTGCATAGGATGGGGTTGAATTCCTTTGGAACAGAGGTTTTCAGCTCCAGCCCTCAATTTCAAGGGTGATTTGGTCTTGTCTTCTGGGAATAAATTGCCAACTGGGTGTTTGAGCAGCATCCTGAGCAGTCTACACGAGGAAGAGGAATGTGAAGGTAATGGGCTGATTACTTACTGCTAATCTTTATTACTCCTAGTTCTACTCTTTCTTGTCACAGTACTTATGAACTGCCTCACAACCCTTGAGCAGAGTGAAATGGGCTGTAACGTATTAGGTGATGTTAAACTGATGCATGATGGTGGCTGGGAGTGTTATACTCTCATTCGAGAGGGGTTTGGCATATGGATAGTAAAGGAAAGGTAGAATGGGTTCCTGGCATGGAAATTGGCATCACAGAACTAAGTACTGTGACAAAGTAATGAAGATAGCCGGTAAGTAATTGGCCCATGACTGGCTCTACGGTGGTGCCAGCCAAGACTACCTGGTGAGACTCTGAATTTGCCAGTCTGACTAAAGCTAAGTGATCGCCTTTCAGAAAGCAAGCCTTAAAGCCATGGGTGGCGCCAGCCCTGGCTTGGGGAGGTCTAGCCCTCCTTGGTTGGGGTAGAAGGCTGCAATCTGCTGTGACACCCGGCTCGAGCTCTGATGGTAAAGGGTTGCTTTGGCGGGAGCCTGTCAAATGTATCACCTGGGAGAGCAAATATACAGAGGCAGAGGAGACAAGCTAGCCCAGGCCATATCAGCATACACCACATGATGAAGCTAAAGGCTCAGCTGCTGGACTCAGATTTTAGATGGCCCATGACTCCAATTATTAGCATCACTTTGTGAAACAAAATAACCTCTGAAATGGGGTGAAAGATGCATCTAATGGGCCAAGGGTGGCCGTAATAGCTATTCAGCCTCCTGACTCAGAGGAAGGGAGAAGGTTGATTGCCCAGTGAGTTACTGGACCCACTCACTACCAGCTTTCAAAACTGTCATCCAGTCACCTCATCATTTTGAGACTGGCTTTGCCCCTGCTCAAAGCACTGACAAATCGCAAAGCGTTGGGATGTTGAGGCGTACACCCAGCCCGCACAGCAAGGTAGAGGACCTTCGGCATAAACAAAGGCACAGTTTAGGCCCGCTGTAAATCGACACCGGAGATTCCGCAGGAAGAACAGCATTCATCCCCAGAACCGGATTCAGCGCTGAGCTCTACAGGCTGCAGGGAGGCGACGTCTATAGTGTAAGGGTCCGCAGAAGCACTGCTGCTGGAAAGAGGAGAACCAAGCTTCCTGTGAGGATGCTAGTCTAGGCAATTGCAAATATGGTAAAACCCTGCAAGAGGACGTGCTCCATTTCTTCTGTGCATGCCCCTTTTCTGAAACCTCTGTTTAACTCTTATGAAATAAGGACCATTAAAGAAGCTCTACGGTTAATTAGGAACGCCTCTGATGGAAATATTCAAAAAATGGAATAGGATGGCAATACACATTACTTTTATAGCTCAAGACCAAGAAGATGCCTAGGTACCTCTCTATTTATAATTACCCATGATTGATTTTTTTTTTTATAATACTTGTATTATGTAATCTATGTTTTGATGAATTATGGACAATTTAAGAAGAGTTTAATGCGCGAGACCATGGTATTTTCTATTTTATGTTTTATGAACTATATTTAGTTTATCAATTTTATATTCAACGTATGCTCATGCCGAAATAAAGGTGATTTTAATTGCTTGAGAAGCAAGAGACCGATAGAGACTGATATTAGCCGCATGCTAAGTGATCACCGGAAGCCTTCTCCCTTTGATCGCAAGTATGGCTCTCCGTGTAATAGGAGCCTTCATGCGTTCCAGTGAACGATCCCGGCACAACCTATTTCAAGTCACACGTCACCGGTCTTTCATTATTTATATTTTGCACCATTTCCTGTTCTGTTACAGACTGCCGCTGTGACACACCTTGTTCAGTGGCTTGTTAATTGGTTCAGCAACTTCACAATTTCACAAACCACGCATTGCACATCGCCAGTGTTCTGCTTGAGGTTTAAGTGTGAGATGTCTGAAGGCTTTTGGGAGAAAAGAGGAAGGAGGGGTGCTGGGCGGGGGGCGGGGGGATTGGAGTGCTTCAGGGCATTCATTGGCATTTGAGCACAGGTGGTAAATCGCTACCGTTCAAGTTAGCGTTATCCTGTCAATCATGATGTATGCAGATAAAGTGGCTGGAAATAACAGCCGCATAAATGTATTTCTTCGCTGCTTATTCTTGCCAATGTGTGCGAATATATATGCTTCATGTTCTTTGTGGTGTGCGCATGCTATCTCCTTTCCTTGCCCTCCAGAAGCAGGCTCTCAAAAAGCACAGGTATTACACTTGCGTGGTATACCGCGGCTCCTCTGCTGTTACCTGCTGGCTGAGTGCCATGCCTCGGACACCTTCCCCATTGCATCCGGGGGAGGGTGCAGGAAACCGGATGCACGTGAATGCGGTGTTAAGAAAGCCAAACCGGATAACCTGGCTACATTTCCCTAGCTCGTGGGATGTGTTTCACAGCAGCCCAGAGGACATCTGTAAGTGGCTCAAGAGTGTTAAATGTTAAAGGTATTTGTACTGCGCACCGTCACCAACGGAATTGGTCCCCAGGCGCTCAGGCGGATCTGTTAATGACAAAGGTGGGATGGGTTAGTAAGGTGAAGGAGGGAGTAGGATAGTGAGACGAGTGGTGTTCTGTTGGCAGGCAGCTTCAGCTCAGTATACACCGGGTGCTGAGCTTTGGTGCGGGTATCGTATCGGAGTCAGTCCGCGTGTGCTGTTGTTCCGGCTTATGTGTTGTTGCAGTGTTGTGAAGTGCGTGCGGCTTGTTGTGCGAGAGATGGTTGTGTGAGTTTTTTGAGTGAGATAAGTATGCAGAGTTTGAGCTTATATTGGTTAGTGGGTTACCTGACCTTTACCATGCTAACATTCACAGTTCTGTCTGTCTGAGTGTGGCACTTGTTTGCCCTTACATTCCCATCTAGATGCGGCGCTGGCCACTGTTTGGGACTGCATCCAGGTGTGGTCGTGCCAACATTCACACTTTCATCTAGATGCGGCGCAGGCCAGAGTCTGGAGATCCGTCCAGGTGTGGGTCTGCCAACATTCACAACTCCAGGTGTGGCACATGCCAGCATTCACGTTCTTCTAGGCGCGGGCATGTTGTCCATCAATCAATCCTATCCAGATGTGACGCAGGCCAACGTCTATCTAGGTGCGTCTGCCGGTGTGGATATGTTTGTCCGGTACGTACGCGTGGGAGAGTCACTTGAGGGCTTTCGTCAGGGTCTCGGTGTGTGGTCAGTCTCTGCAGCCTTCCTTAGTGGCTGTTTTCCATGATGTCTTATGCTCTGTTGAGTGGTTGGTTCTTTGGTTTGAGTGTTTGTCCAATTTGAGATTGGCCGAAGTTGGAGTTATTTCCATCATTGTTTTAATGTCTGGGCATTCTAGTGCGTCTCCGCTGTGGTTACGCTTTGAAGAGCCATGATTTGAGGAGTTTCCTGAATGCTAGGTGGTTTGTTGTATTCCGTATATTCTTAGGTAGGTCATTCCAGGTTTTGGGTGCCTGGTGAGAGAAAGACGATCCTCCAAGTTTTTTTCTGTTGTAGGGTTTGGGTTCCAGACGTATGTCGGTGCTTGATCTTAGTGTTCTTGTCGGTTGATGTAGGCGTAGTTTGTCGCTTAGGAATTCTGCGCCTTGTTTGTGTATTGCTCTGTGCGTGATGCACATGGCCTTGAACATTATTCGTTGTTTCAGTGGTAGCCAGTGTAGTATTTTTAGCGCGGGTGTGATGTGTTCTCTTCTGGGTAGCTTGAGGAGTCTGCACTTAGGGACGTTCGAGACGGCTTTTTCTCCAATGTTGTGAAAGATGTTCACGGGGTTCTTGGACAAATTCGTTTTCTTTCTTAGGACGGAGATGACATTGACAAAGGGCGGATTTAGTGAGATTGGAAATGTGCACTTTCATATTAAGATGTAAGAAAGGGTTGAACTTAGCCACTTGCCTGTGGGACCCAAGGCATGAAAAATGCGAAATACCGAGTCGGAAAATGTGTGTTATACCCGCTTGGACGGGAAAAAGACACTCACCAGAGAAGACTTGTAGGAATTCTGTTTTGAAGTGATCATTTCAAAGAATTACAAGAATCTATCTATAATGATACTGGAAGCAAGACAAAACTTCGCCGATTGGCTAGATTTGCAAACAGCACTGTGTTTTTGTGTGATTTTATCTCATCTGTATCTTTGCTCCCATTTTCTTTCCCTATCCATTTTGTGTACTTTTTTTTCACGGCACCGAACTTTCTTTTTGAATGGATTCCTTTCTCCACTGTTCTGTCTTTCTTGACGAGCTCTGATCTTGTTCCGGTATTAGATTTCTCTTTTATGTTTCTAGCTCGCTCAATGGGACTTTCTGCCTTAATTCATTTGTTTATTAAATATGCAGGTCGCCCCTCCGCTGGCCGAAACAGTGCACACATCACAGACACACACTGCAGGAGTCACACAGAGAGCCAGCTGTCGCTATCAATCAGTGAGCTACAGGTGCCGGTTGCCGGGGCGATGTGGGCGCCAGGGTTAGCTGGTTGTAATCGATTATTACTGCCAGTAGTTATTTAGTTGTAAAGATTACAATTGAGATGTGATGTCACAACCAACTTTTAAAAAGAAAAAGATGTACAGGACCTTACACATATATTATTACACTGTCTCGTGTATTATAATAAAACTGAATATTATTCAAAGAGAGGGCACAGGTTAAAATGTGCACTATCCTGGCTACAGCCAAATGCTTATCACACAAATGGTTGCACATTCATTTTAGGATAATGGCCATTACACCGTGCATATTTAAATTAATTAATTCATAATTTTATTTTTCAAAGAGTGCATTGCAAACATATTTTGTCTTGTCCATTCTCTACACATTACAATTTAATTGTTAAATTCATCTATTTACAATCTGTATGAATACATTCATTAAAATATTAGAAAAGTAAATGAATTACATATATTTTTACACCAGTCATTATAAGTATGACGGAACTGCCGACATATGTTCCATGTTCTTAATTTCTTTCAACAATTCATCAGGGCACGAGCTTGTTGATGAAGAAAAGGGCATTTCAGCATTTGCCTATGTATAGCAAGGCACTGCAAGGCAAAAGAAGTTACATTACTGCCAATGAACGATAAGTCTTAAATGTAAATGTCTGTTGACCACAATGGGTGACAAATATTCATTAGTAATAAATAAACTCTTTGAAAAATACATTTATTTATTTATTTATTTATTTAAATAAGGAAGGTGTGCTGACTAGTATTCCAAGATAAATGTGCAACCATTTGTGTGATAAGTATTTGTTTGGAGCCGGGGTGTTCAGCCTGTTCTCTCCCCACCTTATCTTTGGCCAGGGATTCAGCATTTACTCTCTCCACTTCCTCTTTGGCCTTCGACTCTGCTTTTACTTTGACTGCCTTTTCACATGCCACAATCACTGCCTGCTCATGATCCACAGCCTCTGTCTTTCTTGCACGTGGATAGGGTGCCCCACTCATTTTCCTCAACTCTTGGGGAAAGCTGACTCACTCACTGTCAGGTGGCGGGAATCTGTTCATACTGGCTCAGTCATTGTACGTAGAGAGCATGCCAATTGTGATGGCATGGTAAATACAATTTCCAGGGGCTACCGCGTGTCGTGGCATCATAATGTCGATGACTGTGCACCCAATGTCGTCCTGTGAATCCCTCGGACATGGAGACCAGGAAGTGAAAAGCAGGCAGAAACCGCCGCACAGAGCTTCTCAACGTCTTTTGGTGAGTGGCATCCTCTGTATCTTGTGATTATAGTAGCTACCAGACTGTTTTGCTTGCCTTTTTCGGATTTTCCAAGTGTCTATCGTTGGTTTGTACCTTGCTTTGTTGGACAGAACTCGGTTTAATCGCCCAGCCTGTTTTATGGATTGTGTGCTTGGTTATGCTTGCTGGATGTGACCTCGGCCCGGCTCCAGGAATTTGTATCTGGGTGGGCCAGGTTTGTGGTCAGTGGGGCTCAAATTCCATTGGGTGTGGGTCTAGGAGTACCTTAAACAAAGTGCTGGCATTGATCCAGATTTCCAAGATCTGTGATCCAGAAAAACATGTCTTCCCAGATCTGGAAATACACATTTGCACCCCTCTATAAAAAACAGTACAGAGGAAAAGGAGAAGCAAGAAAAATGATCTTGCAACATCAATCTACCTATCTTCATATCCCATCTGCTCTCCCCATTTCTAGTATATCTGATCCTCTTTCACCTTTCACCCCACCCAGTCACCATCCTTCTGCTCACCTAACCACCATTCAGATTAGCCTCCACTCCGACCTACTCCCAGCAGCTCCAAGCATGCCTTTCTTGGCCTGGCTGGAGGCAATCAAGGGTGATGCCTCCTCCTCCTCTGAGAGGACTGAGCAGTGAGGCCCCCAGTCGTTGTATCATCTCAGAAGGCGTTTGCCCAACAATGCCTTCATGAACACTGTGGCTACTCTCAGCAGGCTCCGAAGGAGGTGCTTGTGGTCCCTCCATCTTGTTGTGGAAGATAGAACCATCCCCTCCAGAATACTGAAGCAAGGAATAGGAGATATTGTTTCTCACACAATTACATTTTAAACACATTTGTGTTGCATTTTTACAGTACATTTTAATGAAGTTGAGGGTGTGAGGGAGTGCTAGCATATAGGAGAGAGTGCTGCTGCTGGGAGAGCTGCATTAGGAGGCAGATGGTGCAGGTTGCGGACTTTCAAGCCTCTTGGTATCGCTCCTGATGGGGCAAGGTGGCGAGGCAATTTTATACAGATTACTTTAAAAATGCACAAGTCACATGATAAATCAGCCTGACAATGTATTGATCATTGTAGAAACGTATTGATAAAAAGAGAAAGGGGGGCATTTCATTTTGAATTATAAATTGCATAGGAGTGGACTGTAGAGGCCATTCATTCATTGTAATTGTTTCGACCAAATACTGGAAAAGTAAAGCGTAAAACACAGGTGAAAATCACGTTTGCTCTTCACTTTTCCACTACGTGTCTGGAAAAATGTAAATCACTTCCACAATTAATGATTGTGGGAGCCATTCACAATGGATTCCTTTGGAATCTGCCTGTTTTTACCATGTGTAAATGTCAGGCGGATCCTGCAGGAATCCATTGGTTTTCCACCAACATAAAAATACATGCGGGTGGAAAATCAATCAGATTTGGCAGGAGGTTTGATCTGCTCTCCAACTTCACCTGCCAAATCATACAAAATCCTGCAGCTCATAAAAAGTGGAGATAAATGAATTTAGCACCACTTCTCTCACTCCACTTGATTTGGAAAAGGACCCCCTATGATTGCAGTTTTTTCCCAATCCTGAATGGCAGCCTGTTACCTTTCCCCATCAATAATCATTTCCTGTTGTAAATACTCTGCCTCTGAGATACGTTAAAAAGATAAGACCTCATTGGGAGGGCCTGTGCAGCCCTGGCTGTTTGTATTTGAGGGAAGAGAAGCAGAGCAGGGTGACATGGGCATTTGTCCCTTGTCCAAATGTTAAATCCACCTATGATTGCACTCTTTAGGAAATATTTAAATACTGATTTTAAGTTTTAAAAGATGTACACCTCTGATACTTTGACTGCAACATTATAGAAAACGCTCTTCTCTGGTGTTTTTTTACTGGTGTTCTTGTTTAATTTCTGGCACCGCCTAAATACCCAGCACCCAGGATTTACAGCATAGTTTCCAAACAAAACCCACAATACACATGATGTAGTGTGCTTGAATGCAAATTCTGTTTTTACTCAAACAGTATGAGGCCATCAAGTCAGTACTTACCAGTTTGAATCATGAAACGTTTTGGCAGAGTAGAATAGACTTCCTCACAGACAAAGATACATTCTATTTAGGTCAGAGTCCCACTGCTAGGTACGCACGAGAAGATCTGACACTGGTCCATACTTGTCATCCAAACCTTATCATTTTCAGGTAGGACCTTGTTGGACCAACTCAGTGAGGTGCAGCTTGATTGCCTAGGCACAGCAAGCAAGACACCCACATCTGAGCATATACACGTTTACATAGGGAGACAAACTGAAGCCAAAATGCACTGGCAAAGCCGTTTGGGCATTTTGGAGGCCCTGCATAAGGGTACCACCTGGCCATAAGATGGGAACAGCTGAAAAGCAGTGTGAGCACCTGGGCATATGATGGCATTGCCTGGCAAATGTCTGTCTAATACCTTTAAGCAAGCCAAAACTGTTGGCTTTGTGACTGTTTAAGACAGGACTTCAGTGCAAGGAACAAAGTCATTGACAACGATATTGCTTATAAACACAACTGGTTGAAGACACACATTAAGAGATTTGTATTAAACCAGGAGCTCATTTATAGAGGCAATTAAGTAATTAAACACTCAAAAGAATGCTTAGATAGAACACTGACAGGCCTTATGTAGCAACACGTTTGGTGTTGCTTTGTAATAGAGCTTGCGCAAAAAGTTCCAGAAAAGTTACGTTTTTGGTGGCACAGGGCAGTCATTAACATAGCCATGGCTAGTCACTGGGTCGGCAAATGACCCAACACACGCAAAGGATGTGTGTTTCTTCTCACCTTTTATATCCACCCTATTGTGTGCCACTGCATGAGTTCTTGCTTGCACCTAATAGGCAAAGTCTCTGAATCAATTATAACCATCGGCATTGCTCTGGCCAGCCCTGACACCCCCCACTCCCCCCTGCTGGAGCCGGGCCTGTCAGTGACCTCATGGGAAACTGATGGCGGTGTTGTGTTTTAATTTGTTTTTGGATTTCCCTGCTAGACTGTGACGACTTGGTTCTGGGATTTGCCAGTGCTCCCCTTCCTGATTACGCCACCCTGCACATCAAGAGACACCCTGCTACTGCTCTCTTTGCAATTCTGGACCCACCTCTCCATTCAGGCGTCCTCGTGCCTTCAGGTGTTAGGTA
Source organism: Ambystoma mexicanum (assembly GCF_040938575.1). NCBI lineage: Eukaryota > Metazoa > Chordata > Amphibia > Caudata > Ambystomatidae > Ambystoma > Ambystoma mexicanum. The sequence continues at coordinate 347,060,011 of NC_090926.1, forward strand.
TCTAAGGACATTTTCTCGACTTGTTGCTGTGGATTCATCCACGCTGGGAGAATCAGGCAGGGTTCTGGTCTATGGACTTTGCAGCCCATTCTTTTTTTACCTGAGAGACCCGAGCAAGAAAGAAGAGAAGTACGGGCAGGTGCTGTTATATTCCTGGCATCTGACCTTCTGCTGAAGCCACTTATTCTCCTGGCATCTGACCTTCTGGTGATGCTGTTCTTGTGTTCCTGGCTTCACTTTCCACCTGATCTTCTGGTGGAGTTTATTTATGCTGAAGCTCCACTGTGTATTTGGAGAAAAGTCCTTGTTTGTTTACTGGAGTTTCCCCTGCAGTACCAGCCTCATTGTTATCAGCACCATGCCATTATAAGCACTTACGCTTTACCCTCCTCTTTGACGCTCTCTTTGTACACCTTCCCCCTTTCCAGTGTGTCTCTTTCACTCCAACCTCCCCTACTCTTTGGGATTTCTCTCGTACTCCACCTTTGCCCAATGCGCAGGTTTTCTCTTCCACAGCACCCTCCTCCACTCTCTGGGTTTTCTTTTTCCTTCTACCTTTCTCCACTTGCTGCGTTTTCTCTTTCACCCTACCATCCTTCACTCCATGGGTTTTCTCTTTCTTTTCATCTCCCCCTTTTGTAGGTTTTCTCTTTCCGATTACCTTCCTCCACATTCCAGGTTTTACTTGCTGCTTTCTCTTCACTCCTCCGATGGTTCATCGTCCCACTCTACAGTCCTTGCTTTCTATTAGAGCAGTTTCTCATCTCTCCAATATTATAACTTGCCAGCTCTGAAATCCAACATTTCTTTTTAAACCTGTCCTGCAAGCTGGCCTTTATATAGGGTTAGACTGAATAGATTCTCCCTGGCTAGTTGGAAAGGTCAGGCGTCTTGTCTGAGCATACTCTGTGACAGGGATGCCTTGTTCTCCTGAGTCTGGCATTGAAGTCTTTAAGTATGTCACCCACTGTTTTGGTTTTGTTTCCTGTCTGAAGCTGACGGTGCTCTGCTGGTGCCACTGTCTTGACTCTTCCTCAGCTGGCTGCAGGACTTCATCATCTTGGAATCTGCTGTGGCTGTCCCCGATTCACGGCAGTTTCGTGTATATGTTAAAAGGTCATGTTATCAGACTGGGTGTTTGGAAAATGTTTCTTCTGTATTCTGTGTGGTGTAGGTGTTTGATGTAATTTCAATGGTGATGTTGGTTCCAGAAGTCTTTCTTTTGGGGTTTCAGCTGTAGGGGCAAATATAAGTTTACCTTTCATCTGCTCTGCCTGTAGTGTGGGGAAGAAGTGGAGCCCTCTCTGTATGTTTGGTTGTTGCACAGGCAAGAGTTGTGCTTCTCCTTGTCATCCTGGGTGTTAAAGCGGAGATAGGTGCAAGTCTCCATGTGACGAGTTGACTTATGCCTCACAGGAGTACCTGGATGACTAGAGGCTAAACACTGACTCGGCCCTCTGTCTACTGCAAACCAAGAGCCAACGCATTCATGAAGGGAAGGCTACGCTATTAAGAGGGTTGTGAGTGTGATAGCAGCCCAAACAGAAAAGCATAACAGTCCACAATAAAAGGAATATCCAATCAAAGTTCTATAAAAATAGATATACTTTAATAAAACACGCCATCTGCAAAAATGACTAATAGAAACACACTACAGAAAACCCACCCCTGAGTAAAGAACACAGAATTAGGAAGAATAATACAATGCAGCACTCTGAGTAATGAATCAGGGGTGTAGGGCAAGTGATAACCACAGTGTTCTTTAAAAGGATATGTTTCAAGGATGCAAAATGGGAATGAATTACCAATCCAGTCTCCAGTGCCGAAAACAGGACAAAGGGGGCCGTTATTAGTCAATAGCACCGTGCAGGGGGCGTCAGCCAATCAGGAGGCTCAGAACAAGGGCTATACTGTATGGTACAAGCCTGCGTTCTGAGCTGCCTGGGCAGCCGGCACCCTTTCCCTTCCCCGCTCCCCCTAACACTTCATCTCTTTGCACCCGCGTAGTTTCCTATGTGTGTGCTAAGAGTGTTTATTTATTTATTTTTTAAATGAAAAAGAAACTTACGGGGGGCGGAGGGCTTTGGGTTCCCTGATGTGTGTCTGTACTATAAGGATGCCCAACTGAGTGTTATGCTTTAGCACATGAAGGACGACCTGAGGACCGATTGGACCTACTTGGAAGATTTGACGGCTCATCCATTGAAGGTGAGGGACTACTTTTGGTCCCCACTCAAGTCCGTTGCTGAACGCCTCAGGTCACACCCTACTCTGTGGGTGTTTTAGTCCATCTGGCACGACACGGAGGCAAAGCGCAGGTTCTCAACATGGCCCTCCCCAGTGTCCTCAGTATGGGGCCCCCATTCGATTTTGTGCTCCAGGGACTGGCCTTCTCGCAGAGATGGTCGGACCTGAGCCTTGAACGGATGGGACAACTATTTAATGGTGGGGTTTTTTTTGGACCTGGAAGTGGTCCGGGAGGTACTGGCGAGGGACTCGGTTTCAGTTTTTGAATATCTCTGAATCAAGGGCATATTGACAGACCCAAAATAGGGAGGAGCCGTGGCAAGGTAGCTAACAACTATTAAGAAGGTTATTGGTGGATCTACCATGAAAAGGTCTAGGTTGTTAAAAAAGCTATGAATGAGGCCTGCCTAATGGGGAGACCACATTTCAGAGATACTGGGTGGATTTGGTGGGGGAGGATGTTACAGAGAAGGAATGGGTGCAGATCTATAAAGTTACCTTTCAGGTTAGTCTGTTCACTTCCACGATAGAGCATATCTATAAAGTTACCTTCCAGGTTAGTCTGTTCACTTCGACGATAGAGTATAATTTCGAAATGCTGATGGGCTGGCATAGGGATCCCCTGAGGTTATCCAGGATGTTTGCGGGGGCCTCTTCCATGTCTCCCAGGGGATGTGATCAGAGACAGCACTTACGTCCTGGCTCTCTTACAAAACCTGGTATGGGACAGGGTTACCTACTAGCTACTCTAGATGTCACAGCACTTTATACTTCTAATGACCATACGCTAGCAATTAAAGCAATTGAGCATACCTACCGTGACTTCTCAGCATCATACTTGCAACATGTACAAATGATGAAGGAGTTCTTGAAATTCACCTTATCCAATAATGCCTTTCTCTTTGATGGTACTTATTACCTCCAGATCAAGTGGATTGCAATGGGGGCAAAATGTGTACCCTCCTTGGCCAATTTGTTTATGGCCTATTATGAAGACACACATGCTCTACACAACTACGGATTTGTGAATAATATTGTTATCTGGAAGCGATTTATTTATGTTATTGTAATTGTATGGAATGTCACACAAGATCAAATTGCAAGGTTTTTCCAATATCTAAACTCAAATGTCTTTGGGCTGACCCTAACGGGACACTGTGATGCTAAAGACATTAATTTCTGGATCTACACATTTACACTGCCAATAGCAAAATTGAGGCATCCACATATCATAAGTACAGAAGTCAATTCGACCTTACAGGATAACAGCTGCCATAGAAGATCCACTGTGAAGAACATTCCTGCAGAAATATTTTATCGGGCAGGCAGAAATTGCAGTCAAGATGAACATTTTGAAAGAGAGTGTGAATTCCTGACCGAGAGGTTTCGGAAGATGGGGTATTCAGGTAAACTGATTAGGATGTCACAAGACAAAATTAAAAGCATTGACAGGTCCAACATGATAGGTTGCAACCAAAGCCCCAACATTGGAGAGACAATCATATTGATATAGTCACACAATACTCAAGAGACTCAGATGCACAATATCAAATCATGTTGAAACATTGGCACTTATTACACATGGACACGGATCTGCTGCCCTTTATTGAAAGCAAACCAACGTTTGCATTCACAAGGGCACTGACTTTGAGGAACAAACTATGTTATTTCTTGACACAATTAGAAAAGAGACTGCGTCCGACTGGTTGAGAGCAATAAGGGGCTTTCATAAATGCAGCATCTGCGGTATGTGTGAATACACCCACAAAGACTGTGAAAGCTTTAACCATAAAGCAGGCTTAGAAGTAACTATCAAGGATTTCATCAACTGCAGAACAATGTATGTAGTACATGATATTATATGCATTTGCAACAAACTATATGTATGGAGTACCATTTGGCAGATTAGAGCACATAATTGTGAACATTTGGCTAACCTTAGGAGCCAGGATCCTCAGTTACCTCTTGCCTTACACTGGCAAAAAAAGTCATCAAATGCACAATAAGAAAGACTTAAAATTCATTGGTTTAATTAAAGCCAAATGTGCCAAACGTGGAGGTGGAGGTGATCTGACACTTAAATTGTGACAGTTGGAATCCATATGCATTTGCTATCTAAGATGTACCACAGATGGGCTAAACAAGGAGCACGAAATGAATGTGTTTTTGTGATGTCACTAGTTAAGAGGATGACAAAGGCTACACTTGATGGCATACAGTTTATTACATGTTATCAGTATGTGGCACTAATGCTACATACAGCATTTGGTAACAATACCTTGGTATGCTTCCATTGGTCCATAAGTTTACATGGACTTCTCTTGTTAACCAAAAAAACGCCCTGTTCCTGAAAATGTTTATGTCTTGTAAATCACCAATATGTAGTATACATGCAAGATGTGGAATGTACACATCTCATATACCATTTTAATGAAATATATAATGTATTCTCAGAATAATTGATGGTGTGCATCTAAGTTTGGACATGTTATGTTTTGTAAAATTTGGAAACAGGCCACCATTACAAGAAAATTATAGACCAGGTCTTCAACTCATGCTATCCACGCATTTAAGTCTGATGGACCGGGCACCAACCCTGCCTATCATAATGTAAATGAATTATTCAACTATAACCTTGCAGCTCAAGAGAGTAATGTAAGTGGTATTTACAGGGAACTACGAGCACCGACATGCTCTGCGCACGTTTCTTGGTGGTGACGTCATCACGTTACTACGCTGATGTCACCCGCTTTATACCAACAAAGCAAATGGCGGCCGCGAGCATAACGCATGCAAACTGCTGTGGTGATTCCAGACAGGACACTATAACTAGTGGGTAAGTATTTGGGAAAGGGATGGGTTTGCATTTCATGGCAGAAAACATGACTTTTAATTGTATACGTATTTTTTATTTATTTATTTATTTTTGTTTATTTTGGTTGGTCAAAGTAATTTAACCTTTCAAAACAAAAACTTTTCTAATTGATTCATTAAAATACATAGTTTCCATTCTCAATCACCATGATGTACATTCACATCACAAATTTCCATAATATTTAAGTACACATCACATCAATTTCAATTATTTACAACTAAAAAAAAAAAGGGAAGAAAGAAATCTGAGATATGCACATCAATAGTTACATTCACAATAATAATGATTAATCAGTTCATAATTCAAAAGCCACACACCGGAAAATTCAGTTTTATCAGAGTTCGCATTATTATAACACGATATTTCAGCGTAGAGGACTGATTATAGATTCAGCTGGGAGCAGTATTGATTTTAAAAACTGCATAGTAGCTATTCTTATTGAGATTTTAGGTGTGGCAAACAATTCATACCATAATTCATCAGCAGAACGAGATATATAATGTGATTGAGTGAGTTTACGGATAATCATTTCTCTTTGTGTTTTTAGACCAACACATGCAATCAGTAAGTGTTTAAGAGTCTCTTCCATCTCAACAAGTTTACAAAATCGGCAATGTGCAACTTCTGCTTTAATTAGACTTCTTCTCAACAGTATTTGGTTTGTTGGCCACAAATTTAAACGAAACTTTAATATCTGATTTCTCAGGATGGCTGATGGGCATTTCAATAGATAGTCAGCCGCCTGTCGGAATTTCTCATGACCGAACAGTGCTCTATCAAAATCTTTTAATGCTAAACATTTTTGTTGTGTACATTGCCAATCAAATATATACAATTTCAATTTTGCCCTGTTTGGATTATGCAATAACAATTCCAATGATATATTTGCTTCACTCAAATTATCGAACACAGTAGTTCTCCAATTTCTTGGAAATGGATGATGGGAACGTAACAAATAGTCTGCCAGTACTGCTAGCACACTATTTGCAGTTAGTCCCAGAAGACATTTTTTGCAGAAGATTGCATCTTTTCCAGGCTGCTTGAATATGCATCGAAAGAGTGCCCAATTCAAACCCCAGAAGAGCATTTGGTGTCGAGCTCGGTAGATTAAGGTTTTTTTTCCAAAATTGAGCTTCGATTCTATCCCAGTATTCTCGTTTTTGGGGTATCCAAGTTTCAGCCCTATAAGTCATAATGGGAATTACCTTTTGTAGGTAAAATGTAAGAACATAAGAACAAGGGAACTTGCCAAACTTAGCTAAAAGTATTTTGCCTGCGAGATTAAAGATAATAGTTTCCTACTTAAACTACTTTGTTCTGGCTTATTTGCAGTGGAGTTGCTAAACATTACACCAAGATATTTATATTTATCAACTATCATTAGTTTTTGTTTATGCAAAACCCAATCATTGTGTTTCCGATGTTTCAAATGATTATTTCTTAGTTCCATAACTTGGGTTTTTTCCAAATTAAGTGTTAGATTATTCTTGACAACAAAACATTCTAGCTGATTAAGAAGTAACTGAAGTCCACTCGGTGTTTGTGAAATAAGGACCAAGTCATCCGCATAAGGAAGCCATGCGATGGATTGCTTGCCGAGTTTAGGTGCATCATTAATTACCTTCAGAAAATCTATGCCTAGGTCAAGGATGAACATATTAAACAGGGTTGACAGCCTTGCTTTAGGCCGCGTTTAGTATGTATAGTTTCAGATAACAACCCGTCTAGGTTCAATTTGACTTGCATTGTAGTATCAGAGTGTAATAGTTTTATTAGCGAGATAAGTGATGTTGGGCAACCAAAATTCGACATTTTATTAAATAATAATTGTCGATCAACAGAATCAAAAGCGACTCGAAAGTCGACAAATGCCAAGTAGAGAGATTGTTGTTTCATTGCATATGCTGCTTTAATAGCATTAAGTGTAGTTATATTGATAGCAGTACCTAGCCCCGCTACAAAGCCCGTCTGAAAAGGGTCACGTCTGTTTTCATTAAGTAACCAAATATTAAGGTCTCTCAAAATGATTCTGGAGAAGATTTTCCCAGGTGCGTCTAGCAATGCTATTGGGCGATAGCTTGCTGGGCTTGTGCGATCCCCTTTTTTGTAAATGGGGACTATCACAGCTTTGCACCAAGATGGAGGAATGCTTTGTTTTACCTGAATAGAAAGAAATACAGCGTGTAAAACCTTTGCCCATAAAGTCGGATTCTGTTTTAGAGTATAATTCGACAGACTGTCAGGGCCCGGGGCTCTAGATGAACTTGCCTTATTAATATAAAACAGTATATCGTCCAGATCAAACTTTAAAGAGAATGGGAAATCATCCAATCTCGATAGCTCTTGTTCGCTGTTATTTGATGGTAAGTCATACATGTTCGTGAAATATTCAACCCAGCATTTCTCCGATACACCATTAGTTTGGGATGATAATTGTGAACATGTTGTGCCAGAGTTAATTAATTTCCAGATCTGAGAAGTATTTTTTATCTGAGCTACTCGAAGCCACTGTCACCATCTTTTTGATACATGCTTGCTCGGTAAAGAAAAAATCAGTATCAGTTTAGTTTCTGATCTGTCTTTCTTAGTAGTAACCAATCACTGATCTCTGGGTCATACTGCCCCCAGCCAATGACTGCCCTCTCCCTAAGCCCCGCCTCTGTCAGCCATCCTCAGATTTTTACAGCACGCTCAAGTGTTGGGAGTCCTCGTGTTTAGCTCTCGAGTTTTTTACTGCGTTTTCACGCTTTTTCAGGCGAAGTTCTCATTTTTTTGGTTTAATCGAGCCTCAAGCTCCACCGTTTCTACTTCCGGTAACGGGGACCCGTTTCGGAATTCTTCTACGCCCCTCAAGGGTGAAGTTTTCATCGAGTTTACACTTCTTGGAGGATTCCGGAAGATCTGCGGCCTACCTCAATAGACATGGCCCAGGACAAAGGGAGCTTGACGCCCGGATCCAAGCTGTTCAGGAACTGCCCTGGATGCGGATTATATAACGTTTTCAAGGAGGACGAGCATTCGCGATGTCTCTACTGCCTCCATGGGGACAAGACGCACGTGGAGAAGGACTGTGTGTTCTGCAAGAACTTTTCGGAACGGACCAAACAAGATCGTCGTTCCCACCTCGCCACCTGGCTGGAGAAGGGCACAGCAAGTGAGAAGGTGAAGAAGAAGGCTGAGCAGGCTTCTAAGTCCTTTGAGGGCGCCCCGGCGACGGGGGCCCAACAGAAGGCCAAGCACCGCGAGTCCGCGGGCTCCGGGAGCGCCGAAAGGTCGGGCTCTTCGGTTGCCAAGCAGGGCGCTACTTCCCCGGCACGTTCGACCATGAGCCAGCGCTCTGGTTCGGGGAAGAGGAAGTCCGAGAACCCGGGTAGGCCGCGGGAGCGGACCCAGTCGATCTAGAAGGGGGAGCGAGGCATTGACCCTCCCCCCAAGGCGAAGGCCCAGGACGCACCTAAGGTGGTGAGGGCCTTGATCCACCTGGCTAAGACCTCTACCGAAGTGGTCTCTGCGACCCTGGCGGAGCCGGCTGAGACTATGCCAGTGGAAACATACTCTGGGCCCAGAGTATCCCTGCCGCCGCGGAGGGAATCCTCTTTCCAGCCCACCGGTAAGACCCCCGTGAAGCCCCCGGCTGAAAAAGAGGGGGGGGCCAGTGGCCGTTACAGACTCGGAATCAGCCTCTGAGGAGGAACTGGTGGAGACCGAGAGGGTCCTCAACGAAAGGTCCATAGGCCTCAACGAGAGGTTCATAAACCTCAACGAGAGGTTCGAGAAGGTTCGATCCCAGGGGACGGTCCCTGCTGACGTGATTGAAGATAGCGACGAGGAGGACGAACAGGGCCTAGTGGAACGGCCATCCCGTCCGTCGCAGCCATTGCCCGAGCCCCAGGATAGCTTGGCGGCCATTTTGTTGGCAATCCAATCCTTATGTACCGAGATAAGGACGAGATTACCATGGACCCCGACGGAGGATCCAGAACCAGGCCCGTCGGGAAACCCTCCGAACAAGCGGAGGAGAGTCCACCCCTCTCTTCCCTTCATGCCCGCGAGGCTGGTGGACCCCTCATCCCCCTCGCTGGGAGAGGGTACGGCGACGGATACGGCGACGGGGACGGACGAGGACGGTGGCGATGACACAGCAGACATCCCGTCGTCACCCTCCCCCGCGGGCGTCCCCAGCCAACGACGTTGGCTCTTTCCACGCCATGATAACCAGGGCATCTGAGCTCTTCCAGCTCTGCCCTGAAGAACAGAAAAAGGAGGGGTTTCTGTACCAACGACGAGAGGCTAAGAGGAAGACGGTCCTCGCGGTGCCTTTACTCGACGACATCTGGGACGAGGGGCTTGCTGTCCTCAAGAACCCGGCCACGACACCCGCCAAGAGGGACAGGTACGAGAAGAAGTACAGAGTCCCCGATGCCGTCCCCTTGTGCCTCAGGGCCCAGCCCACGCCGGACTTGGTCGTCTCGGCAGCAGCTAAGAAGAAGGCAGCAGGCGCGGCGGCTTCAACTTCCACTTCCCCACCGGACAGCGAGGGTAAGAAATTGGACTCCATGGGACGACCAGTCATCTCGTCAGCGGCGATGACGATTAAGGCGGCCAATGCCTTAGCGATCGTGGCCCGCTACGACAGGGAGTTCTGGTTCAAGATAGCTCCCCTGCTAGATTTCCTGCCTGATGACAAAAGGGCGGAGGCCCTAGAAATTCTGCAGGAGGGCGAGGTGGCGTCGGATCACGCCATTACGGTGGCAACGGACATTGCCGATACCGGATTTCACCAACTGGACAACGGAGTTTGCCTCTGACGACGAGGATGGCTCAAGGCGACAGACTTTCGCCAGGACGTCCAGACCAGAGTGTTGGACATGCCGTTCGACGGCAACAACCTCTTTGGTAAGGCAGTGGATGAGTCTCTACAGGCCATCAAGACCGACTCGAAGACGGCCCGGGCGCTTGGGGTGCTTCAGCAGCGACGGCCCTTTCGGAGCTCTGGAGGCAGACAGGGTGCCTCCAAAGGATCCAGCGGTGGCTCCTTCACCTACCGCTAGGCGGCACGCTCCTCTTCCCAGGAGGCCTACAGAGGTCGCGGCAAGCAAGGGGGTTCCCGCCGTCGTCGCCAAGGAGGCCAAGGCGGCAAGGCCGCTTCCAAGCAAGACTGACCCGGCCGGGTGGTCGGGCCCCCACCGAAGCACCCCAGTGGGAGGCCGACTGACAAAGTTCGTCAGGGTGTGGGAGTCCATCTCCACCGATCGTTGGGTGTTGGACACCCTGGCCAACGGGCACTCGCTGGAATTCCTAAAGAAGTGCCCTCGCATTCCTCCCGTGGCCAGGAAGGAGAATCACGTCCCTCAACTGCTGTTGGAGGTAAAGGCGATGCTCAAGAAAGGTGCCATCGAGCTCGTCCCCAGGAGGCTCCGGGGCTCCGGAGTATACTCAAGGTACTTCCTCGTCAGGAAAAAGACAGGCGGTTGGCGCCCCATCCTAGACCTGCGTCGGTTAAACAAATACATCAAGGCGCAGAAATTCAGGATGGTCACCCTCCAGCACGTACTGGGACAGCTGGAGGAAGGCGACTTCCTATCGTCGCTGGACCTGGAGGATGCTTACTTCCACATCCCCATTCTAGAAAGGCACAGGAAGTTCCTCAGGTTCGTGGTTCAAGGACGCCACTACCAATTCAGAGCCCTACCGTTCGGATTAAAGTCGGCACCCAGGGTTTTCACCAAGTGCCTGGCACCAGTGGCGGCGCGGCTGCGCCTGTAGGGGATCCACGTCTACCCCTACCTGGACGACTGGCTAATCCGGGCAAGGTCAAGGGAACTCGCCGTCGATCATACGGCGGGGACCGTCCGGTTGCTCACGGAGCTGGGTTTCTCCATCAACTACCCCAAATCCCACCTGGTTCCGTCGCAAGTAGCACTGTTTTTGGGGGCGAAGCTCGAAACAGTGGAGCAATTGGCCTCCCCTTCAGAGGAGAGGACCAAAACCATCCTGGGCAAGGTACGGCGACTGTTAGCCACGGACGTGGCCAGGGTGAGGTCCATCAAGTCCCTTCTCGGGATGATGTCCTCATGCATCTACCTTGTACCCCTTTGCAGACTTCGGATGCGTCCGCTACAGGAGTTCCTCGACGCCCGCTGGTTTCAGGTGGGGGGCTGCTTTGAGGACAGGATCCCCCTTGACAAGGAGTTCCGTCGGGCGATCCTATGGTGGGGCACCCGGGCTCACCTCACGACGGGCACGGACTTTCAAACCCCGGCGTTTCAGGAGACAGTGACTACGGACGCCTCTCTGGAGGGTTGGGGGGCCCACACCGGAGATCTCCACGCAAGAGGCCTTTGGCTCCCGGAGGAGAGGTCTCTTCACATCAACATCTTGGAGCTCCGTGCAGTGTTCTGGGCGCTCAAGTCGTTCCTCCCGTCCCTCAAGGACAAGGTGGTGAGGATCTTCACCGACAACACCACCACGATGTTCTACATACAGAAGCAGGGAGGCACCAGATCCCCAGCCCTATCGAAGGAGGCCCAGGATCTGTGGCACTGGGCTGTCGCCCAGGGGATGATTCTGGTTCCCTTCAACCTGGCAGGAATAAAAAACACCATCGCCGACTCACTCAGCAGGGAGCTGCGCTCGTGCCACGAGTGGGAGCTGCGCCAGGATCAAGTGGATCGACTCTTCCAATGATGGGGCAAACCCCAGATCGACCTGTTTGCGACGGCGATGAACTCCAAGTGCCAGAGGTTCGCCAGCAGGTTCCCATAGCCGAGGAGCATGTGCGATGCTTTCTCGTTCCCTTGCAACGGCCTGTTTCTATACACGTTCCCTCCGTTGCCGTTGCTGCTCTGCCTCATCAGCCAGCTCAAGAAGTCCAGGTACAGGATGATCCTCGTTGCACCGGTGTGGCCGAGGCAGATCTGGTTCCCGGACCTTCTGGTCTTGTCAACGTCCCCACCAGTGAGGCTGCCGGCGGACGCGGATCTTCTCTCCAGAGAAGGAGGCGCCATTCTACACCACGACCCACAGTCGCTGAACTTGCAAGCCTGGCTCTTGCAGCGCTAGAATTTGGAGGGTACGATATCCCGGCTGATTGCAGAGAGGTTCTTGCAAAGGCCAGGGCGTCCTCAACTCTCAAGTGTTACGGTCATAAATGGAAGAGGTTCTCTGTCTGGTGCCGTGCACAGAAGATTAACCCTCTGCGGATTACGGCCCCTCAAGTGCTGCCGTACTTACTGTCGCTGGCCAAAGCTGGACTGGCTCACACCTCCATAAAAATACATCTGGCTGCCATCTCCCGATATACCAGGACTACGGGACGGGCGTCCTTGTGGTCTCATCGCCTGGTAAAGGAATTTATGAAGAGATTATTCTGTTCATTCCTGCCGGTGAAGGCTCCTGCCCCGGTGTGGGAACTTAATGTGGTGCTGACCAGGCTCATGGGAGCCCCATTCGAGCCTATGCATTCGGCGCCCTTGAAGTTCCTGTCATGGAAGAAAGCATTCCTTGTGGCCATCACCTCTGCACAACGAGTGGGAGAGATTCAGGCCCTATCTTGCAAGCCTCCATACTTGACTTTTCATGACACAAGCGTAGTGCTTAGGACGCACCCCTCCTTCATGCCCAAGGTGCCGTCGGTCTTCCACCTCAACGAGCCCTTGGTGTTACCAGTTTTCTTCCCGTCGCCTTCGACGCCGGCCGAGAGGACTTTGCACTCGCTGGATGTAGCTAGAGCACTGAAGTTCTACGTGGACCGCACAAAGAGTTTTCGGAAGACGTCACGGCTGTTCGTGAACTTTGGGTCTGTGAATCAAAGGAAGGCTCTCTCGAAGACTTCCATTTCCAGATGGCTCTCCGGCTGCATCATGCAGTGTCACCGGTTGGCAAATGGACCACTGCCCGGCCGTCCGAGAGCCCATTCGACCAGAGCGATCACTGCTACCACGGCGTTCCTGTCTCGTGTACCCCTGCTGGACATCTGCAGGGCTGCTACGTGGAGGTCGACGCACACCTTCACAAGATTCTACTGCGTCGATCGGGTCTTCAGGGAGGAGTCCAGGGTCGGCCAAGCAGTGCTGCGCAACCTGTTCGCTTAAGGTGAGCCTGGTGAGGAGGTAAGAGATGCTTAATGTTGAGTTGTTGTATTGCTTAATGTTGAGCCTGTTGCCACCTCCCATGGTTGTGCATGTGTATACTGCTATGTATTATTTTATTCATGAGCATGTGAATCCATGCCAGACCCCATGCTGGAGAAGGAACAAGTTACTTACCTGTAACTGTTGTTCTCCAGCATGGGTCTGGCATGGATTCACATGCGAACCCTCCCACATACCCCTCTGCGGCTCTTCACTTGGTCATACTGCCACTTGGCGTGCTACCAAATCTGAGGATGGCTGACAGAGGCGGGGCTTAGGGAGAGGGCAGTCATTGGCTGGGGGCAGTATGACCCAGAGATCAGTGATTGGTTACTACTAAGAAAGACAGATCAGAAACGACACTGATACTGATTTTTTCTTTACCGAGGATTCCCAGCCTGACGATGGGGGATATTCATGAGCATGTGAATCCATGCCAGACCCATGCTGGAGAACAACAGTTACAGGTAAGTAACTTGTTCCTTTCCCAACTTACTATTGATTTTGGACTTTGTTTGTGTAACTTGATGGCTTAATGTGTTCAATGAAATGTAGGTCTGATCATGCAAGAATATTAGGAGAGCATTTATTTCGATTTTTGGTGTATGACATATTGGCAATAGATACCACGACCACAGAATGGAGGGGTGCACACAATATCCAAGTAAGAACACAGTAGTTTATACTTTTATAAAAACCTATCATGCACCCAACCGACATTTTGGTGCAGTCAATAAGCATGAATACCCTATGGGAATTGTTATTAAGTAAGGCATGCAGGTGCACATTCCACCCTGCTCTATGTATCAATCCTGTATTGCAGCATTATTAGTTGCAATAATTAGCACAAGAGGTTCCTTTGTGAGACTAACCGGATATATACTGGTCATGTTAGTTTCTGTGCATCAGCCAATGTAAGATGCAAAGCAGGACTCACCTGCCAATTAATGGTGATATAAGAATCTGTTGGAAAATGTGTGACATTAAGTATTTTATATTTCCTACGTTTGTTTTTTCTTTCCATTCTCGTCGACTTGCTTTAATGGTATGTATTGTCTTATTTTATATTGAACTGAAATATAAACAATGTAATTTTGTGATTTCTTGTCTAACCATGAAACGGAAATTATTCCAATTTACTTTTAAATGTTAAACAAACAGCCTTGAGAAAGACGGGAAGTCGAAACACATGTTGGCTGCTTTTTCACCTTATTCACAGCTCTGACATCAGAGTGAAAATACTAATATTAAAAAATATATTAAAAACTTCAAGAAATTCCTTGAAACTTGTTTACTAATGCAACTATGCCTATAACTCAATTGCCATTATTAACAATACTCTATCTGAGGGTTTGGAAAAGTAGTTTACTATTTTGTGGCTTAGCGCGAAGTGCTAACAGTATCTGTACACTTTTGCTTTGTGGTTTGGGGAGCGCCACAGACTATCAGTCACGTGGCTGGCTGAATTTCTCTCTGATTTTGTGTCTCAGTGCAACTGTATATGGGTTACTCCACTCCTGTTCACTATTTGGTCAGTGGGGGACCCTGGCCCACATGTGGTGGCGATGCCCTAAGGTACAGGTGTTCTGGACGGAAGTGTTGAGCTGGATGTGTGAAGTCACAGGAGTACAGTTGGGCCTAGACCTGTTGCAGGTGCTCTTGGGGGTCCCGGAGAAGAACAAGGAGGAATACAGACTGCCCAGTATGGTTTGGTCTGAAACCATGCTGCTAGAGACAGTGTTTCGTGATAGCCCAGCGTTGGAAAGCGAAACGCTTCCGCCCAAAGAAGTTTGGGAGACGAAAGTACATAGCATGATGATTATGGAGAAGTTTACGGTGGTAATGCACGATGAGATGAGTGTGTTTAATTCGAAGTGGAGTGTGCTTCTGCTCAAATGGGGTTGGGAAAGGGGGGCACAGTGAGTCCAACAAGCATTTGAGCCATGTGGTGGTCAGGGGTTCCTCGGAGGGAGCCGATATATGACAGTAAAGATACAATGAGGACAGATCCTTTGAGACATGGATGAATGGGTAGCTGCACACTCGGGCACGCTTTTGAGATGGGTTAATTAGGGGAGAGGTAGGAATGAGGGTGGTGTGTTATAGGAGCTTAATAAGAGGGGGGTAGAGATCTTCAGTGTGTCATTGGGGGGAAAAATGGGGGAGGGTTGGGCAGGGATGGGTGACCAAGATTGTTGATTATAATGTGGTTCTATGTTGAAGGTTCTTTGTAATGTTTCCTTAATAAATGTCAATAAAAACTAAGTTTAAAAAAAGGAAATTTACCTTAGAATCATGGCCTGGCGCTGTGCAGTCATGTTGGACAGGAAGGCTGTTTTCAATGTTGATGACGTCCAATGTTATCAACATAGAAAACAGACTTCCTGTCCAACAGGACTGCACGGCGTCGGGCCGCGCTTCTAAGGTAAGTTTCTTTTTTCTTTTAAAAATACACCATTAGCGCCCATGTAGACAGCTACATGGGTTCTAATTGCGATATGCCTCGAGGTGGTTGGCCCACTCTGAAGGTAACAGCTCGCCACCCTCTTTAAGGGACCCTTGCTGTGCTCGGGACCTTAACTTGGGCTGTGGGCCGTACCTACAGTGTGGGCCCACCACTTTGGGGCATATCGCCTCAATAGTACCTTCTTGTGGTTCGACAGCGTCAAACCCAGCTTCAAGCAGTGTTGCGAGCCAATCGAGCTCTGATCGGATAAGTTGGATCGGGCAGTCCCAAGCAACAAGCGAGCATTGAGCTGGTTCAAATGTGGTAGCTGTTTACGGTTCAAAGGTGGAGTTCTGGGATGCAGGTTGGGGTACTCAACAGGGTCTGTATGAGGTTGAGCCTGGTCGAGTTGGGTTGTAACCACTGGAGGAGTCAATGAATGACGCTCCAGCGGTTCCATATGACAGGCAGCAATGGTTCAAAGCAGTGATCCTGTTGCTTTGGTGTGTGTTTTGGCCAGGCAGTAGTGTGAAGGTGAGTTTGGACGAGTCATGGCGTAACCCCTGGTTTGAGTCGACACTCCAGCGGTGTGAGTTGATCCTGGGGATGAGCAGTTAATTTGAGTCTAGCAGGTGATGAGCTCTGCAAGGCACGATGCACCGACGAGTTGGTTTGAGATGCAGGCACTGTACTTCGAATGTTTGGAGGAGTGCCAAAGGCAGCATCAGATAAATCCCTCTGGTTCAATGCTGACAAGTATGGCTCAAAGGCAGTATGACCGGTTTAATGCAGCATAACAGTGAATCTTAGCTGATCTGGTCCTCCAGATGCTGCGAGACCCACTCCAAAAACTTTGGGACAATGATAGGTCCTTTTTAGGGTCTAATCTCCCAGCCTTGGGAGATTCTGGGGCAGAGTTGCAGGTCCTGGTCCACAACAAGAGTCACCCCCCAATGTGCCCTGGGAGTGGATAGGGGGTAGAGCTTTCCTCTGACTTTGACTGCTTCTTCTTCACCTCAGTGGTTGAGGGCTTTGGAAAGTAGAACTCTCGCAAAAGAGGTCCAACTGAATCTCTATTAGGTGTTTGTTCCAGCATGAATCAAAGGAAGAGTGTTATATCCCTTCCTTTTAAAGACAATAGCCCACGGGCGTTAGGACTAAAGCTAGCCTGCTTTAAGGGTCCAATTCCTGTCTTAGAACAACAAGTGGACCTTGCCTTCTGACATCACACCCAAAGGGCTTTGTGCTACAGGAAGTGGGATGATAGAAAGGAAATATAGAGGCAGAGAGAAACAAGATGGTGGAACCTTCCTCCAACTGTAAATAGCTCCATCTGTCTACACTAACCCCACCATCTTCCCATCTCAATACAATCAAAGGCCTTTAGATATGCAGCACCATGGATTGAGGCCAAACCTTTTTAGAATGGGTGTGCCCTTTGATTCCTGTTTTTCCCAGGCCAGCTTCCTGTGGAGTGGCTGTCCCACTGGGGAGGGCATTACCTGTCCTCAAAAAGGAACAAAGAGAGGTAATTCCCCATTTTACCTTCCTGCCAGCAGTGTCAAGGTGCAGCCTGTCTGGGGGGAATACACATAATCTTTTGACAGCTGATCTGGGCTCACAGGGCTTGCACATGTGTGATACCACATTCATTTGGCTTGTAATAATTATGAGAGATACTATCCACATACCATAAATTGGGTATTGCTTATATTTAAATTTGTCTCTGCCACCAGCAGGGTAGACTCACAATTATAGGATTTAAGTGCATCTTAAATGCAGCCCCATCGCTTCAGAGACTTGGAAGTCACTGCAGCTGCCAAATGGGTACCTGTAACCTCTGAGCCTGCTCTGTAACACTGGTATAGCAGGTGCTGCAGATCAGGATATTGATGCAGCAGGTCACAGGTACACACTAAGATTTTGGCATGGAGCATATGAAATGGGAATCTGATTAGCAGATTACTGTTCTAGAGACGTTCTAGAGATAGAATTTACCGGTATCATTTCATTAAATTAATAAATAACTTTAAAAATTAGGCAATCCGTCACACTCCCTTAACGCTACTCTTTGGGTTGGAGATGCTACTTATGTAGACGGATTAATGTTTCCCCATAGTTTACCTTTTCTGATGTGGTCTGTAGTTAAGTTTTGGGAATCCACTCCTAGGTTTCCCTTTGTGAGAAAAGGGGAGTCTAGGAGATGTTGTCATCATTTGTTTGGTCCTTCCAAATGGTTTGGGAAACTTGTCCTTGGGATATATTTATAAATGCCCTTCACAGCCTCGTGGTTCTGGTGATATCACTCACAGATTCTTCTGATGACTCTGAACCACAAACTGAATTGTGCCTTCACTCATAAATGCTGATAGTTATTCTTACCCAACTAATTACTGCTCTGTTTAAAATACCTTTGTGTTACTCCTGTAGCAAAGTCGTGAAAGCCTCATCTGGGCCAGACACCTTTAAAACACACACACACATGTGAAATCATACATCACTACATGCAGAAATAATGAGGCCCATCCCTGCTCAAGTGGGTGTTCTCCAGCAGATATAAATCAGCAATCAGTTTCTATCTCCCTCTGTGCAGTGCCACAAAAATATAATAACTGTCAACTAATGGGCCTTGCCACACCCGCCATAATATTGCAGTAGAACTTAAGGCCCTGCTCCCCATCTTCCATCAAGCACCAGACATCTATGAACACTCCTCAGAGAGAGACAAGAGAAAATCAGATGCCTGGGAGCGTATTCATCATGGCCTTTATTTGCTGTTATAACAAGACACACACTCAAAGACCAACCTGTTTCATACTCTTTTTAGATGATGCAACATGTTTATCCAAATGACTACCTTGTACATGGTATGCTTCTGATAGGTCCCCTTAGTCAGAGTAAAAAACATTCCTTTAGTATCATTGGATAGCATAACTTTGTGTACAACAAGCCCACATTAGCATATCTGGCATCCACAATGTTCTCAGACGCATGAAACTGAGAAGCTTATTTTAGACTTAGCTGGACACGATTATGTCAGTGCTCAACTCCTGCCAAGAACATTTTGATGCACCAATATCTAATACTTATCTGATTGCTGAGGTCCTGCCAAGTTAGTGCTTGTACTGTTGGAGATTATATATTCTATTTTATGTTTGCCAAAATAATACAGCTGGTCTCTCAGAATAGTCTGCATGACACATGTTGTGCCCACTTCAATAAGAAAATAGATACATGTATCTAAACGTCCCTTACTTATCTGGTTTCATCACAAGCTTGTCTGCTTTTTCTGCCAATTTCAATTTTTTAACCTAACAAACCTAATTACCTCACTGCGAGATGCTGCCAAAGACTATCTCCAATGTATCATGCTCTGTTGCTTGTCTAAAAACTCCTGTCATGGGTTATAATCCTCCACACATGGCTTAGGCCTGGAACCCATTTTGTGCTTGAGTATCCATTTTGAAATATATTTTTGTCTGACACTGTATTTTCCTTCAGGGAGCTTATTATTTATTTAATGAAGCATCTCTCACTTTGTATCCTTGTGCACTTATGGAGCATGTGTAGCATTAAAAGAACGCTTCACTTCCTGGGCCATCCCAACCCAAATATGCGGAGTGCCATGTGCACTTTTTACTTTTAATAAAGGCACTCTAATCCTGATTTCTGCAATGATGTATGGGAGAGTGAACTTATTTGATCTGCCTATAAGGGTAACTATATTCAATTGAGGGTGGAGGGGTTGGCATACCCTATACACAGTGATGTTGGTGAATCGCCTATCAAAGATTGAAAAAAAGGAAGAAGAAAATCTCATGGATCACTCACCTCATCTGCAAACTGTGGATCCTAATGGATCCCGTGCCTCTAAAACCGACCTGCATGCCAATACTGGAAAGCGAGCCCCAATAAAGTGGCACTTCACATCACCAGACAATGGGCCTCATCACGAGTTGGGCGGTAACGCCGGCACTATTAGCGCCGGTGCTAACAGCCCTACCGCCAAACCCCCCGGCGCTATTAGCGCCGGATCACGGGTTTGGCAGAAGGGTTATTGCCCATTCCCCACTGGGCCCATTCGGGAATTCCTCATTCCCCATTGGGCCCAATGAGGAAAATTTGCGCTATTACCGCCGGGGGATTTCCCGCCGGTGGTAATTGCGCTGGAAATCAGCAATTTTGCCGCGGATTTCTCCCCAGCTCAGAGCTGGGGGCATTTAAGGGTTACCGCCAGACTCGTGATGAGGCCCAATGTCTGCTCCTGCATTCACCTAGTGGCCTCCCACAGTTCGGCATGAGGCAAGACCCAGCCTCCCTATGCTCAAGATGGGCAGTATGGCTGTGTTGACTCAACAATTACTGTGGAGCGAGAGAGATGTGTCTGGAGGTTAGTCGATCAGCTGTACTTCATTTGCTAGGTGAAGAGCTTCATGATATTTTCAACTCCTTCCCCAATACGGGACTTGACAATGATTATGATGCTCCTGTTGAGACTTTGTCGGCACATTTTAAACCCCACATTTTGCTATGAACTCTTCAGTCTTCACAAAATTCAGGTGAATCACTGGACGGCTTCCATGCCAGATTGTGACACCTTGCAAAGTCCTGCAAACTGCCAATGAAAAAATAAGGGCGCAGTTGAAAGAAGGTTGTGCCTCAGTCAAACTACAAGAAATCCTCTTGAGAGAGCCACACATCTTGTTAAAGAAAATCTTAGAAATATCCCAGAATCATGAACTAGTTAACTCAAGAGCCTTGGGAATGCCCAAATCAGTTAATAATCATATGCCTGACCGAGCACAGGCGGTTGGACCTATACAAGCATTGCAGAGGGAGCAGCCCTCACAACACAGCACCATGTTTCAGGTGGGCAAGAAGGAAGGACAAAGCCCCAGTAGACACACTGAAGCTTCAGCACCCAGGCACATGCACTCACATTGTGGAGGCCCACCACATGATCTCCAAGATTGCTCCACCAAAGGTTATGCCTGTTTAAGGTGCAACAAGCTAGTTCGCTTTTTCAAAGTCTCCAGATCACTTCCCATCATGACAAGAGTGAAAAGGATGGGCACTGTAAGAAGAGTAGAGTAATATTCTGATGACGACATGACTCCGGAAACACATCAATCTGAGGAAGATGAACTCTTCATCATACACATAACATAATACACCAAGAAACACACTGCAGCAAATCCAAACCGTGGGGCTGTTGATTACACATCAACAACATGTGCATTCTCACTGTCACTGACACTGGTAGCTCCTTTAGCATACTACCAGAGTCCAAATTTAACCTTGACCACGCCTCCAGACAAGAAAGGTAAACATTCTTGCATATGGAAATAGGGATCCAATTCCCCTAAAAAGTGTGTTTATGCCTGAGTTATCGTATGAAAGCAACCGCATTCAAGAACTATTTTTTGTCGCAAAAGTAGGGATAGACATGATTTTGAGCTGTAAAGCTGCTGAATAGTTTCAGCTCATTAAGTTTACATTTGAAATCTTTGAGGCAGATCTAGAAGATTTCCTCAACGAGTACCAGCCCCTATTCGATGAAAATGGACACATAAAGAATCAAACAGGGAGACTCCATGTAGATTGCACCATAAAACCTGTATACTATGGTCCCGACGCATCCCTTTCCACCTCAGACCGAAAGTGGAATAGGAAAATGACAAGTTGGAGAATGCCAGCATAAATGAGGAGATGACTGGTCCTACACCATGAGCTTCCCACATTGTGATTGTTAATGCACCTGCCAAACCAAGCCATTCACAGAGGACATGTCACTCCGACGGTCGATGAAATAATTGCTGAACCCAGCATAGCAAACATATTTTACAATCTCAATCTCAAAGCTGCATATCACAAGCTCAAACTAGATAAACCATCCATAGACATTACCTATTTCTCAACCCACATGGCTTTTGGTGATATAAGATACTTAGCTTCAGGATCTTCTCAGTGGCAGGAGGTTGTCAAAATGGCACCAGAAGCACCATCGCCATACTCATAAACATCAGTGATGACATTCTGATGTACTCCATCTCGGAGGAGGAGCGCATCCAGCAACTGAGAGCCACGTTTTAATGACTGCAAGAAACTTTGCACGGAAAGAAATTCAAATTCTTCAAATCAACACTCAAATTCTTTGGATACATTTTCGACTGACAAGGCATGCGACCAGACCCGCTGAAAGTGAGCGATATAAAAAGTCTGCCCTGTGCACCGAATCGGTCACTGAACTATGCAGCTTTTTGAGAATGACCATTACTGTGGACGGTTCATCTCTGGACTGGCAACTACAATTAGGCCTCTTTGCAACCCCAGCAAAGCCCAAATACCCAGCGCATGGAAGGAGTAACATAAGAGGACTTTTCAAAACGCTAAGGAGGTCATGTCCTGTGAGAGCACACTGGCATACTCCCGACACAATAAAACAAACAAAATTAATGGTAGATGCCAGCCTTATGTTCTTGATGCTGTGCTGACTCAATTGGGTAAAGGAAGGCAACCACAGGAAGTGTTGTTTGTGAGTCATGCCCTCACGAAAAACCGAATATGGATACTTGCAAATCGAGTGGAAGGCAACCGCAGTGCTCTGGGCCATCCATCACATTCAATTGTACACCTATGACATTCATTCTGAGTGATGGGACATCACAAGCCATTTATCCCCATTCCCAGGTTTCCATGCTAAGAACACCTCCAAGAATAGAGAAATTGCTCTTGCCACTACAAAGCTACAATTTTGAATTAGAGTCCTGACCTGATGCAAACTGCAAGCTACCCTGCAGACTTCCTGTTGAGAAACCCACGAGATATCCCTTCTTGTAAAGCCACGGATCTGGTTCACACTGAAGAACACATTAGAATGATCACCGACCGATCTAGGAGTTGGGCGATGCAACCGATGAATTTGAATGGCTCAAAGCTGCCCTGTAAGCAAGTGAAACCAACTATTGGAAGACCATACTCTGAGAACATGAACACAGAACGTGGGAATTCCAGCCTAGAATTGCTGCCTTGATTAACTTTCATCACAAATTGTCCAAATCACTGGAAGGCCTTCTAATTTGGGACACAGGCATTTTGATACCAGACTTGCTGACTGCAAAATTCGTACAAATTGCACACGGAGGGCATCAGGGCATCGTCAAAACAGAAACTTACCTGTTTTAAATAATCTGGTTTTGCGATGAGGGCAAGCAAACTGATGCGATAATGTCTACATGTCCAATGTGCCGAGCTTACAGGAAGGGAGACCCACCTGCACTGTCACATATTCATTCCCTAAAAAATGGGACGGCCCTGGGGTGAAGTTAGTGCCAACTTCGCCCCACAGCCAATGTGAGGTATCTACTTGTCCTTAATGATTACTTCTTCAGATACCCTGAAGGCGAAGTAGAGGGATCCAGAGAAGCCAGTGCCGTGATCCCCAAGTTGGAGAAAGTCATGAATACACACAGAGTCCCCAACAAACTAAAGGCAGAAGGCCCACCTTACCAAAGTCGTAATTTTCATGAATGCCTCCACACACTTGGAGTTCCTCATTTGAAAGTCACACCATACTGGACACAAGCCAATGGTGCAGCTTAGTGTTTTATGCAAACACTTAACAACGTGATTAGAATATCCACCCAGAGTCCGAAAGACTTTGAATACGAAATATACAAATTCCTGTGAAATTATTGTAGCACCTCACTGTTGTCTACTGGATTTATTCCGGTGTCAATGATATTAAATCATTTTCTGAGGACCACCATCCCATTGTCCCCTCCCAAGCCTCACCTAACCAACACCGACAAACGAGGGAAGTAGGACAACAACCATATGAGCCTAGTATACCATGCCAATGAACCAGATTTTAAAGGTGGCGACAAAGTGATGGTGTGGAATCAGCACCTCCGAGTCAAATCTGACCTGCCATTTGAAGCCACCACTCTAAAGGGTATCAGGTATTAATATCGCCACATATATGGTCGCCGTAAATAATATCGCCGGGAAAATGTTGTGGCGATATTATTTGGGTGACCATATACGTGGCGATAGGGGCAAAAAAAAAAAAGTAAAAAAAAAAATGTACAAAAAAAAATAATAAAAAAATTGGGGGTTTTTACTTACTTAGTAGAACATGTCCCCCGCATGTTCCATGCAATAATGTCGCCACAAAAAACGACAATTTTTCAGTGATATTTTTGTATGGCGATATTTTTGTGGCGACATTATTACATGGAACCCTCTAAAGGTAGTACAATGTCAATGAACTCGTGTCATGCCTGAGAACTCACAAGAGTTAGTCAGCCACAACACACATCACTTCAAGCATTTGAGTGGCACAACCTGGGTGGAGGCGACCAACTTCACCCCAGAATGCTCTCTCGGATGTCCCGAAAGCAGAGGCCACACTCAAGGTGAGGAAGAGACGAACTACATCCCTGAACACGGTCTGAGAGAAGAAGCTGTCAGTCCCACTCACTGTCCTCCCAGAGACTCCTTGACATCAGTAGCTTCGAGACGATGTGGTTCACTCCAGATACCGCCTATCAGAGTTAAAATGCCATCAGCAGGTGAACACCCTGCCATGGTGTTAAGGCGAGAAACAGGAGGTGACCTAGGATTGTGATGTACTTTGACCTTTTGACGGGATGTTATGTCTTCTCTCCAAAGCTGTCCCAGTCCCAGCAGGGCCAGACAACTTTAACACATACGCCCGCATGCATGCCTACATGCGTAGGTGATGTCATATGCCACCACGAGTGGGAATAAAGAGGCCGACACGTGCGCTCCACCAGGAATTCTCCGATGAGGCGAAACCAACAATTGGTCTCTGGCTCGGTCTGTGAAGTGCTGACAGAACAGAGCCCTTTGGCAGATGCCCAGCAGGAATTTTAGCATATGACCTGCTGGCAACACACAGATCTTTACAATGAATGCCCAACGTACTGCACTGCCTTACCTGAAATTCAGTATAGAAAGAGAAGCAAACTAGTTTATAGGAATATGTTGTCACAGGCTCTTGCTTCTGAAAGACTATTGAGTTTGGGGAAGTGTCTGATTGTGTGGTGCTTCCAAAATGTCGGATGGGCTGTGCCCAGGGCCGGCCCTAGGATTTGAGGGGCCCTTTTCTGCATCACAGAAAATGATGTCACAAAGTGAGTCTTTACCATCCATGGGAATCAAATGAACTGTTTCAATACATGCATTTTAACTGTTAATATTACATACTTGGCAATATTAGGAGGGAGGCTTATTTTGGAGTGTTCGACAGACTGATCTGAATAATCTGTAGACACGTCTAATTTTGGCAGGTAAGCCTCAGTGAGATAAATGGATTTTCCCAGGAGCACACATGTTGTCCAGTGGCTAAGTCAACATTTGAGACCAATCGGTAACTCTGGCATTTGAAGACATACCTTCACAGCTGTAGATAGTAGAAATATTATTTGTGACAGGTCTTTTTGCAACTTTGGTTTGAAAACACAATCTGACTATGGCGAGCAGCGCATAAATGTTTTTTTGCTAACTGAAGTTAATTGTTGTTTTTGCAGCAATTTCATGATTGCTTTAATTTGTATAGTGTATATATTTGCCCATACTGTCCAAACTAGCAGTGTACCTGTAAGTTAGATAAGTATTTTGACTGTCAAAGAAATTAATCTCCAAGCAATAATTTTATTATTTTTAAAACTCACAGTGAACCACACTATCTCCACCTCGCTCTTCCCAGTATTTACTTATGAGGTACCAACCTCAATTGTCAGGAGCCCTTCTCATATTTCAATTACCTTTTGTTCATGTTCCACCCCTCCCACCGGATGTATAACACCCTAGTGTCTGGACATGCTGTAGTTCAAATTGTTCCAGCCTTTGGCAGGGTCCCAGGAAGTCTGCTGGGCTGTCTCGTGCAGCTACTATCCCCTCCCTGCCGGGCTTGGAAGGGAACTGAAAGAATAGATCCCCTGATCGGAGCTTTTTGGCTTGGCCTTGGGGTGACCTGCCATGAGGTTTGGAGTTTCATATTAGTAAGTTTATGGATGAGGAAGAGAAACATGGAAGTAATTATCAGATTACTTGTGTGTACTCTTCATTACTCCTTCTCGTGGTTCTTCCTCGTCAGAGTGCTTGCCTCCTGCCCCACCTGCCCAACATGCACGGAATAAGCCAAAAGGTATGTCCATTAGCTATGGCATGCTGTTTCCTGCAGGTTCCACGGATTTACTGGTGAGGATTGGCTCTTGGCCGGACAGGGAAAAGTGCCTTTGCTGCAAGATTGTCTTATAGTGCAATCGAAGCAAAGCCCATTTACCGAGATGGAATGTAGGCAATTAGAGTAAGCAATTCCGCAGGTCTTCAAATGTTATGAATAGGGATCAAGTCCAAATAAAAGTGTGCGGGGCATCATTAATATAGACACAGGGACTGAAAGCATTTTAAAGTAAAATATGCTAATTTAGTTCAAGTGGCCTTTCCTAATAGAAGGAGAAGCGCAATACAAATGAACATTGTCTTTCAAAAAATTAACCATCAGTACCTGAAAAAGAACCAGATAAAAGAGATTTTCCTATGATGTTGCCTGCAAAGTAGAAAAGGTGCACATCTCTTAAACATTAAAATCTATATTGAAATATTCCAGGTAAAGGAAAATACCAATACAAGACGTGTACTGTAAGTGTGTGCCCTGAGAGCATGAGGTCCTGGGTTCAAATCCTGGTGGCTGAACACTTGACCAAACAGGCTTCTTTGCATGCCAGCCTCAAAAACACTAAATGGGGATGAGGTCCGCTCTGTGAAAAGTGGACAGATATTGTCTACCCACATATACCCAAATTCTGTAGCCTGAAAATCAACACAGGACCATGGAGAACAATACCTTTAGGGCAGCAACCACTGTACCCATATCCATGGGCCTGGTAAATTATCACAACTCGGGAGGATAGCTCAGGGGCAATGTGCTCACCTTGGAAGCAAGACGACACATAGCAACACAGGTTCGATCCCTGGGTCCGTGCTTAGAAACTGTTAGGCAGAATTGCAGGCAGTTCCCTCTGGGAACACCACACACAATTAGGACTACAGGTGTAAGCAAAAACCAACCTTTGGTATAAGTCTGTACCACACACACATTTGGTAGCGAGTTGAGCAGCCAGGCTTATCTCAAGAGGGAATGTGAGCAGTAGAAGAAGTTACACAGAAGTATCACAATCACAGTGGTTAAAGAAGACACTTACACTCAAGGTTTCTTGGTAAAAAATACTTAAACATTTATTTACACACTCATTTAGAAAACTTTCACTAGTAGGAATCAACTCAATATTAAACATCAATATACTACAGTAACAAACTCTAAGTTATAAAGACAGTTTGTGCTCCCCTGAAAAAGGAGCCAAATAGCATTTCAGTTCTTTTCAATGGGAATAAAAAGCATAGGTTTGTACATAGGGTTAGAAAACACTTCTTTCAGACAATACAAATGTTCAATGTACCAGGAGGGTCAGTTCAATTCAATAGGCCAGGCCAAAGTCAGTATTCTAGTGTTCTTGGATAGGACAGCACAGTTCTGGTACAAATGGAGAAGTCTTTGTAAAAGTGTTTAGAAGTAGTTTAGACGATAAAGCAAGATATGTCGGGTCACAAGCTGATTAGGAATGCGAGCTGGGAAAGTTTCACGAACTTCCACCGTGAGAGTTGGGTTCTCTCAACCATATGGCACAGTACCTTGAAGGTCCTGCAGGTCTCACTGTTCCTGAGCCTCAGTCGTGGGGACAAGAGGGAGGACGTCGGGGGACTCCTGCACTGCACAGCATGGTCGTCGGAGCAAACAAAATGGCGTCACTTTAGCTCAAGAAGCTGTGGCTTCCAAACACAAACTGGTGTCCTTCCCCCTTGTTAACCTTAACCAGCTCCGAGAATGGTATCCAGGCGTTTGCTGAGTTGATTTGTCCCACCAACTCAAAGGAAGAAGCCGTACTTGAAGGAGCTTCTCTGTCGATTGGATGTCTGGCAATTCAGGGTTGCAGCAGGGCTTCACCGGGCAAACCAATGGTCCAGTGGTTGCAGCAGCCTCCTTCTTCCAGCTCGTCTTCGGTTCTTTCGTTCCAGTGGTCGACTCTGCCTTCAACCCCTCAAGCACTCTATAGGAAGATAGTTTGTGCTGGGTCTATGAATTTAAAAAGACTAGTAAAGTCAATTTAACTTTACATTCTCTGGGGAACAGTAGTTCATCCCAGAGAAGGTATTTAAACCTTGGGGAGTCCAAAGGACACCCCTGTGCCACTGCACTAAAGGTGCTGTGTGACACAACAATAAAAAAGATGATGCCTATGGGGTTATCTAAAACTCCATAAAGAAAATAAACACAGAAAAACAACAGAATTAAAAGTTCAAAGTCCCAAAGGTCAGCAAAAGAGCTGGGGGTCTCTAAGGTAGAGAGGAATTAGCACCTTTATGAAAATTCTTCCTAACAGAAACCTCTGGGTATTAAATGCGTTATAAATAACCTATCATATCATATCATAACCAATTTACCTCTCATTTCCCCCTCTCACCGCCAAGGTCGGCTTTAAAAAATACTCTGTTTTTTAAAGAGGACAGATCATCATTAAAGTACTCCAGAAATATAGGAATCCTTATCGAAATATGCTAAAAAGAAAGAGTACAATTGTTGTGTTATTTTCCCCCCACCTTGAAGACTACAAATACCAGAATGCAATTCAACAAAATGACAAACATAATGGCTAATGCGCTTTCTTTCAAGATTTAGACTCGTAACAAAACATCATGTGAAAGGGTAGCCTGGGTGTTCTGCATCGTTTCACAAAGACACACTTGATATGATGCCAGTTAAATTAACGTATTTGACACACCAATAGGCTAACACATGAAAACTAGCAAGACAGATTGTAACTTTTTTTTGTTAACATGTTTCAAGTACCTCAAAAAAGACGATTTGTGCATAAAACTAATTTTTGTATGTGCTTTCAGATTAAAATACCCCTTTTGAACTCCGTGTCCAAAATAATGGTTCTTAAATGGGCCAATTATTTCCACTTTAAACGCTCAGCTAAACCAAAGGGCGTGGTAAGTCCTAACTGTGAGGCCCCATGGGGTTTAATGGGCTGCTGGGGAGCTAGGCAGATACTTGTCTCTAGAAGATTCACATGGGGTTGGCTTCTGACAACAGGGTCTCGCTTAGACGAGTACAAAAGGCCCTGTGCCTGGAAGCAGCGCAGCCCCCGTTAAATGCAATTTGTATAACTTCATATACTCGCTGCAACTGGTGGCTGCGGGCCCCCAAGAGCGCAGGGCCCAGGGCGACTGCACGGACTGCCCATGCCTCGGGACAGACCCATGGCAGGACTGATACTTTGAAGGACCCTTTGGTCTGAGGCAGGAACAATCTCTTCTTGGGTGGGGGTTCCTTTTAAATGCTTTTAAATGATGCTTGGGCTTCTGATGAGTCTGTCATAAGTCAAACCGGTAACGCTGAGTTTGGAGGCAGAGCAGGCCTCCCTCTGCACATGTTCTGCCTGTTCTTGGAGAACAGTTCTGGTGTAACGAGTTGTGCCTCCGTATTGCTCTGGGAACTCCACAAATAGACGGTTATTTCAAGAATGGAAAAAAGCTGATAGGGCTGCAGGTGTGTTCATTGGCAATATGCCGACTGTAGGATATGTGAAGGTAGCAGGTGCCAGCGGAAAGTTAGCCCTTATTCCAATTCCACGGAGTATAAACCGGAGAGGGCGCTTTCAATGAGGCCCTTTTCTTTCTAGGGTTTGGCTTTGTGGAGATGACGCAGACGGCCTCTGCTTAGTTCACACCGACGTTTACTATAAATATAGAATGGTGAAAGAATGCAGCTGCTCACCTGCGCATAAAGATACACAAATAAATGCAGTACGTAAGAATAGCAGGTCTAATGCTTTATTTACAACGCAAACAAACACGATAGTTACAGAATGGGAATAAACCAGTATGAAACATTGCATAGTCCATTTAAGGGAGTCAATGGCCACAGATTAACGTGTTATCTTGAAAGAATAGTTGCAGGGAAATGTGACTCCAGATTTAGACCTCCTTTTCGGGGTACGATCTGGCAAAGACACTAAGCACGGAATATGGTCTCGGCATAGGCCTTCTGGCCCTGGAAGCAGTGGTCTTTGCATATCGGCCCCAGACGTCCAGCTTTCTATAACCCTTGTGAGTAGTATCATCCACTTTTGTTTCCAAAATTCAGCAAAATCAGCTGACATTTAGAAATGGGACCACTTTGCTCTAAAAGGCTGTTGGCTGAATCGGCCAATCAGATGTGAGGGACAGAAAGGAGGAAGCATCGGTTCTGGAATGCATTTCGGCAGGTAAATTTGAAGGCTCGTTGCAGCAAATGGGGGCCTGCAGCACTCATAGTGGCAGGTCACCAGATTTAAGAAAGAAAAAAAAAACAGGACTGGCAATAGACATGGAAGCCGGACTATATTTTTAGCCTACATAATACAGATTTTCCATATAGTCGTTACAGAAAGTCATGATTCTATTAAAGACTCGGAGGTGAAAGATTATGTTCTAACTTCTCTTTACTTACTCGAGCAGCATCAGTTTCATCAACAAACATGAAAAACAAATAACCAAAAAACTACAATTCCCAACAAAAACCATCACATTTGTAGTCTGTTTTTCATAGGTTTTCTGGTCACGTGACTTCATCCTCCAATCACGCCTCTCCTATCCTCTATACTACGATCTGTCCCCATAGTCCTTTCTCTTTCTTTTGCTGAATGAATTCAAGCTTGCGCCCCAACCGGTAGACGACTTAACTCTCCCTGTTTCCTTATCAAGGTGTCGTTTTCTGCTCCGTCCCTGAAACGAACATAAACCATTACCAATCTCATTATGAACGGGTGGGCAATCGCATAACAATAACATTACCATATCCAATACAACATCACATTATTTTCCAGATATCATATTTACACATTTTTATTGTAGAGATTGAAATTGGGTGGAATAATCTTTCGTCCCCGAGTCTTCAATAGAATCATAACTTTCTGTAACGAATGTATGGAAAATCTGTATTCTATGTCAAGAATCGGAAGCTCAGATTATGCTCGTTTAAAGCGTACTTACCACCAACAACGCTACTTGTTCTACCGGACTAAAATAAACATTCTTAAATGTCTCCTCATTAGACCAGTCTGCCGCCTTCAAAATCTCTTCCAGGCGGGCTCCTGCCATAAAAGCAGACGATGCCATAGCACCCCTTGTGGAATGTGCCCCAAACTGACTCACATCTATACCTGCCTCTGCCATGCACCACCTTACCCATCTAGACAAAGTGGCTGCTGCTACCGCTCTAAAAGTCTTTCTAATAGCTATCAACAATTGATATTCCCCATTAGGTCTCACCCTATTCTCTCTTTCTTCATACACCTTCAAGCATCTAACTGGACACAATTTTGGTTTCCCCGAAAAGGCCATGTACTCAACCGATTTAATGTTTGTCTTTGTTCTCTTCTCTATGTAAAATACTACTCCTGAAGGTGAAAAGGACTTCCTATTTACCTCTAAAGCCTTCACATCAGAGACACTCTTACATGAAATCAGACATAATAGAGTGGTTAACTTAGCCCACAGGCTTTCCTAGACAAATACTCATTATGTGGCCAAGTCTGAAACATCTTCAATACCACACTCACATCCAACAAATAAGAATATTTAGGTGTGGGTGGTCTCATGCATCTGATCCCCTTCAGGAGCCTACATACCAGCGGGTGCTCACCTACTGGCTTACTCTCAATATACACATGACCTGCCGATATCGCCAATCTATAATTATTAATGGTCCTGTAAGCCTTTGGCTGCGCCGCTTGTGCTGCCAAAAAATTCACTATGTGAACTACATCTGTTCGTACGGGATCAACCTCTCTCTCTCCATAAACCAATCACTCCACTTACTCCATGCCACTCTATAGGCCTTCTCTGTAGCTGGGGCCCATGACTCTCTAATTAACTCCTGAGCCGTCCCTGAAAGTCGTGGCTTAGACCAATTTTTCCTGAAATCGCCCAGGCTACGAGGGTTAAATTCCCCGACCTCACCAAAGGGTGAGTTTCTTCTGCTGGATTTAACAATATGTCCCCTCTGCTTGGTAACCGAATTGGAGCCTCGTTAGACAACTCCAGAAGGTCCGGAAACCAAGCCTGACCTCTCTAATCTGGTGTTACTAGAACCACCGTGGCTTCTTGTCGCCTGACCTGCGCCACTGCACGCACTATCATGGTGAAAGGAGGGAAAGCTTATTCTTTTGCTTGTCCCCAGACCTGGAGAAATGCATCTGTCGATGTTGCTTCCGAATCCGGTCTCCAGCTGTAAAATCTGGAGATCTTCCTGTTCAGTCTGGACGCAAACAGATCTGTTTGACACGGACCACTGTGACGCATTATCTCCTGAAATACTGAGTCATCCAGTTGCCAATCGCTGGAGTCCCTCAAGTATCTCGAATTCCAATCTGCTACCAGATTGAGATCCCCTGGCAGATTCTCCGCTCTCATGCTTATTCCCTTTTGGAGACATATCTGCCAAAACTCTTTGGTCATCTCAGTCAGCCACTTCGATCTCGTTCTGCCCAGTCGATTTATATATCTGACTGCCGAAACATGGTCCATCTTCAACAGAATGGCACCTTTCACTCCTTCCCGGGTCCAACACCGAACCGCGAAGCATCCCGCCAGAAGCTCCAGGCAATTGATGTGAAGACCCAGCTCCTCGCTCGACCATCTCCCCCCTGTCGATTGGTCTCCACATCTGGCCCCCCATCCCCATCGACTGGCGTCCGACTCTATCACCAGGTCCGGGGATGAGCCAAATATCGCCTTGCCATTCCATTCCTCCATGTGGTAGTACCACCATTCCAGTTCCAATTTCGCCACCTGCGATATCACCACTTTCTGTTCGTAAGACAGGCATCTCCTGAGATTATCTATCTTCAGCCTCTGCAACGCTCTGTAATGCAGAGGCCCTGGGAATATTGCCTGAATTGATGATGACAGACGGCCTACCAGTCTCGCTATTTCCCTCATTGAAATCTCTCGCTTCGTCATCATACTCTTGATCTGCTTCTTTACTGAATTCACCTTATCTAATGGAAGCTTGAGAATACCCTGTGTTGTCTCTAAGCTGAATCCCAGGAATTCCATCTCCTGCACTGGCTTTAGCTCCGACATCTCCCAGTTTATCAAAAACCCCAGTTGTTGCAACAAAACAGTGGTTATCCGAACCTGTTCTACTAGAATCTCCTTGTCCTGACACATCAGACAGATATCGTCCAGATAAATGATCATCCTGATCCCCTGCTCTCTCAGATATCTTACCACAGGTCTCAATAGCTTGGTGAAACACCATGGCGCTGACACCAGCCCAAACAGAAGACATTTGAACTCCCATTTATGTCCCTTTCATGCAAACTGTAATAGCCTTCTCTGATCTGCCTGAATCGGAATCGTTAAGTATGCATCTCTGAGATCTATCCTTGTCAACCAATCTGCCTTCTGTAGGACATCTCTTAAAAGAATAATCCCTTCCATCTTGAAGTGCCTGTACACTAGGAAGTAATTCAGACCCCTGAGGTTTATCACTGGTCTTATCTTGTTTTTTCTTTTCACTAAAAACAGATTGCTTACGAAACCTCCCAGACCTTCTGAAGCTGGACCTATTCTGTTCTTTACTCTGAGCAACTCTACCTCTCTGTCTAGAAGCTCCTCGTCTTCTTTGCTGAACCTTATTTGCCTCTGCAACATCAGCTGATATGGTTCTCACCAGAACTCCAACTGAAAACCTTGCACAGTCTGTCTCACCCATGCATCTGAGGATAACTCCTCCCATTTTCCTAAATGCAGCTGCACTCTCCCCCCTACTGGAGGAATACTCACATCCACCTGCTCTCTCACCTGAGTTATTTTGATGCTGTTGTCTGTTATTGCTCCTCCTCCTAGAAGGGAAGAAGGGGTTGGATATTTGATCTTCTTGTTTCCAATTAGATCTGTCTCTATAGGAGCTTCTATACTGGCCACAGCTGGACGAGCGGCCCTTTCCTCCTCCAGCCCTGTCAAAAATTCTTCAGCCAAATATTTTCTTCAAGGAGGATTGTGCTCTGTCCATAGATACATAGGTACTGGCGAACTTCGCCATGTCCTTAATGAACAGGTCCCCGAACAGCTTGCCTTTCGCTGCCGTCGCCTGCTCTGATGTCGCCATCTCACCCAGCCTGGTGTCCAGTTTCATTAAAATGGACCTCCTCATCTCAGTGGCTAGTGCTGTATTGGCGTTACCCAACAAGCACAGGGTCCTCTGTGCCCAACCAGCAAAAAAATGTCTGGATCCATGGGCTCCTTCTTAGCTTTTGCCTCTTCCGCCAACTGCCAGATTCTTGTAATCGGCCCCAACATGTCCAGCAATTTATCTTGGCAGGACTTCCAGGACCTGTCAATGCCCCTCTTCACGTCCCTGCCATATCTGCCCAGGAACGTGAGGATCCTGTCATCGATCTCAGGGGTCTCCGCTACCCCGTCCGGAACTCTCGGTCTCAGGCATTTTGCCTTTAGCTTGCTTCTTGCTTGCTTGCTCATCGGTGCCCTCAACCGTCTCCTGATGTATTCCGCAAATTTTCCAGAGGATCCCACTCGTTGGACCTTGGATGCACCACATCGTCGGGATCAAACTCATCTTTGAGTGGGTCCTCCTCTTCCCTCCTGCCTTTCTTGCTTCTATGCCATTCATCCTCTTCTGGGGAGGTCTGAGGTTCCGATGAACTGAATTCCTCAGATCTTGAACTGCTTCTGCAGTAGTCGTCATCAGACTCACTTGAGCTTGTGACTTTTCTCTCACAAGACCTTACCTTCCTTTTCCCCGCTCTAGATCTGCGAGGTGAACCCGGGGGGTCTGGGGGCTACGGTCCCTGCGGGTTTTGTCCTTACTTCCCCCTTTCTTCCTGCACGCCTAGCCTAGCGACAAAGCGGCCTGGTCACTTAATATGCCCCTCTGACTGCGGGGCCTCTCTGCACTTTCCATTCTATGAACTGCCTCATTCATGCGCAATCCGCTTATGTGAGGATCCTCAGATTCTCATCTTTTCGCAGTGCCTTATAATGAATATGCAGTTTACTTGGGCTGCCCCTACAATATAATGTACTGAAGCTTGGCGGGTCTCAATATGTGTCTCAATATGTGTGGCAGTTTTTCTTGGGACTGAGCCCGTCCACGAGATGCTAAGATCTCTTTAAAATCTCCTCCCCAGCAGGCAGAACAATGAGGGGTCTAAACACTTTACCTGGGAAGGGTCCTAAACACTTTACCTGGGAAGGGCCTGTCCTTTGTATTATATTCAGCAGTGCTTATTCACTTGCGGTGCCACTACTGACCACTAGGTGACACCCGCCGCCTATCCAGCAGAGCTTAACGCTCTCTCAGATATTCTGCAGCAATATGGGTGGCTGAATGCTGCAATCCTATCCCAATACGATCCTCTGCACTGCTCCTACACTTCCAATACACGAGTCTGCAACGGCGCCGGAACACACAGGGTCCCGTCGCGCTGTTGCGAACTTTCGTTAGCACAGTGCCTCCTAACGAGGCAAAGAAACGCCGGAACAAAAAGTCCCGTTGCGTCCTGTCTTCGTGGATATGCTCCGCCAGTTCTAATACGCTGCGCGCCTATGTTTTATAACCCGGCGCACCATAAGCATCAGCATTAATCACACACTTCATAAATTCAAAGATAAAAGGAAAAACACTTATCCCGGCTGCTCGAGCAGCAAAGAAAGAGGAAGGACTATGGGGACAGATCGTATTATAGAGGATAGTAGA
The DNA here is from genome assembly GCF_040938575.1 of Ambystoma mexicanum. NCBI lineage: Eukaryota > Metazoa > Chordata > Amphibia > Caudata > Ambystomatidae > Ambystoma > Ambystoma mexicanum. The sequence goes on from NC_090926.1 coordinate 347,095,569, forward strand.
GGCGTGATTGGAGGATGAAGTCATGTGACCAGAACAACCTATGAAAAACAGACTACAAATATGATGGTTTTTCTTAGGATTTGTAGTTTTTTGGTTATTTGTTTTTCATGTTTGTTGATGAAACTGATGCTGCTCGAGTAAGTAAAGAGAAGTTAGAGCATAATCTGAGCCTCCGAGTCTTGACATAGAATCACAAAAAAAGGACTAAAACACATAGGACTCGATGACATGGTATTCCCACTTCTATGTCGGTGGCCTGCTGTGGAACAAAGTACAGGGGTGTGTGCACAGGTATGGAACTCTCATTGGAGGAGAGAGGCTAGGGAGGAAGGGGGAGGAAATGGTGCTGTGAAGAGCGAGCAGGGAGAGTGTTGCTGGGACTGATTTCAGGATTTGCCGGGACCAAGGGGCAAATACTGGGCCACTCCTGGCAAAACCAGGATGTCTGCTCACCGTACATAGTGGGGTCCATCCTATATTGAGGGAACTGGAAGGAAGACCATTTCTTGATGCAGGAGAAACGCATCATCATGAACACAATGAGACCCCTCCTGATACCCGCCCAACAACCAAAGACATAAAAAGTATGGGAACTGATGCACCTCCACAGTTTTCTGTTTAATATTTAATTGTATTACATCTTGAATAATATCAGCATCTACTGCGGGATAATGCCTGAGTGTGAGAATGTCTCTGTGTATATTAACTCAAACAAACACAGTGATGGATGATGAGCAGGAACGGCGTCAGGGCCTTGCAACCATTTCAGTTGAACGGGCCCTCGAGTCTCTGAGGGACCCTAGCAACTGCCCCCCATGTTGCCAGTCAGCAGTCTCATACTACAGCAATATATATTCCTTTCTCTATTAATTTCGTTATGGGGCTTTAAATGTGGGCTCTGCAGTACTCGACTTACAAGCTTTGCTGGAGCCCTTACACCTGTCCCTTCGCTCAGGGTGTACAAAAGTGTTATCACAGTGTTGCTTTTTAACCCAGGTTCCTCTACGTCAGCCATCTGCTGACAAATAAGGATGTATAGCTTTTCAGTGGGCATTTAGTGTTTCTGCCACCTGCTGGCTGGCCCTCTCGTGATAATCGGCAGCTATTGAGCACGGCTGTATTCATTTGTCTCCATTATAACGTATGTACCGCATGAGTATCTCAGAATTGTTTCTACTCTAAGCTAGAGGGGCCCCCAAACATCATGTTGAAATGTGCCCCCACACATCTTTAGCCGGGCCTGATGGTGAGTTTGCATCAATGAAAATGACTGGCAATTGCACGTCCTGACAGCCCTACATCCCATCATTTTTTAGTAATCAGCGCAATTACTGATTAGGAAAACCATGTGCAAATTGGTCTTCAAAAAGCTAGAACCCACTCCTGACCATACCCGCTCTTCTTGCAGTGACATACGTAAGAACAGGGGTGGACTGGCCTATAGGGAACTCTGGAGATTTCCCGGCAGGCCTCTGCAATCTGGGCCTGTTTTGTGTGATACTTCCGAATTCGCTCATAGGAAAAGCATCGGGCTTGCTGAAAATGTGTAATATTGGGCCACCTTGAACGTTATTCCCAGTGCCTCTTTCTGTTCCCAGTAATTATTTCCAGGGCTCCTTTTGGTTCCCAATCCACCCCTGCGTAAGAAACCAAGAAACCAACAATTGAGGGACAGAGAGTTTCTAAATTTACCATTGGCCAATTGCTCTAAATGACCGCCATTCCATTATTTTGTAGCTATCAGTGTAATTGCTGAAGGGGAGAAAACATATGCAATACATATGCAAATCGGTCGTGGCCCCGCTCCAAAAGGAGCAGTCAAACTCGTTCTGCTACGTCACATCTTTTGTGTACGTAAACATAAGCAAGGCACGTTTTGTCCTTATTGGCTGTCAGCAGTGAGGCAGTGAGGCGTAGCTTGGCAAATCGGTTAAAGGATCCACTTCTGGGCACATTCGGGAACTTAGGCTGACAAAAGCAGCTAAAAGGGGATGGATGCAAAGCTTTGAATACATATGAACCACCTGGTAATTGCTCATTGCAGCCCATTCCACTTGTCTGTTAACATCACATTTCTGTATATTGGGATTCGTCAGAGCTAAGCAATTTTGGACATGTGAACTGCTGTCTGTCATCGGTGCTCCCTGAAACCTATTGCACTGGGACCTGAAGCATCATAAGGCCTGCTGCCAGTGCTTTAAGTGGGAGAGTGGGATAATAAATTGAGGCGGAGACCTAACGTGTTGCAAAATATTTGGGGGCAGGGCTCAAGAAAAGTCTGACATGGCCTCAGAATCCCTAATAGCTAGGATGTGGGGCTACTGATGGATATGGAAAATAAACACCTTGGGATTCCAGAGAGGGATATGGGGAGGGGCTTAGGAGTGAAGTCATGATGGGCAAGTGACAGGCTTGTAAAAGTGTATAAAATGCAAAACTAAAATAACACTATGTTTTAGAGAGATTGTTAAAAAAAGCACAAATGACATAATAAACCAACCTGACAACAAAGTTGCACAAAAAGAGTATGATTTTACCTTTATTTTGCTAAACCCGAAAAAAAGCCTACAATGATCAGCATGCAGATTATTGTATACCTAATAAAATTGACTCTAGAAAGAAACACTGTGAAAGAAAATGCAAATGATTTTGATCGCTGTATCACATTGCATGCACATTATGCATCCTTCCCATTTTTAATCAGCCGAGCATTCGTAAGAAACAGTAGCCACTTCTAGTCATTCACTCACTGCGGTGTCTTCAGCCATCTAACGTTAACTACACTTTAACGTGCTTAAGTAACATGCAGACAAAATGTAGGTTGCAACACCCTAAAATATTCGCCCCTAAATTTGTAGGTAGTCTCTCTAGCTACAAATGGTTTGGTTGTCCAAATAGGAAACCAAACTGAACAAGCATTGGTATGCCAACAGTTTGGGCTTTTGTGTCGGCATGGGAAAGTTACTTGCCAAGTACTGCTCTAGTGGTATTAACATGCCGTTGTTGGTAGCAGCTGCAAAATGGTGCGAGTACCTGGGCATATAACAGCAGTACCTGGCAAAGGCCTAATACTTGTACACAAGCTAAGACGGTTGGCTTTGCCAATGCTTGTTTTGAAGTACACACACAGTGCTTATAAATCGAGTGGCTGAAGGTAGATCTGATTAAGATGCTTTGATTACACCAGTAGCATGTTTATAGCTCCAGTTATGCCATTAAGTCTTAGAAGGTTGCTTTGAATAAACACTGGCAGGCACTTTGAGTTCAAAGTTTGATGGAAAGGCTTGATTAAAGCGAGTCCAAAGAGTTGCCAGGAGGAGGTGTTTTGGGCAGGGGTCGACAGGAACTTGGCAGGAATGGCTATAGGGATTAGCATGGCCATGGGCATTCAATGGGTGGGCACATAACCAAAGACCACATACAAGCTGTGTGTCCCTCCTCATATGCCATTCCTCCATATCTGTACTTTAGTGCAATAGTTTCTGCGAATAGGTGCCTCTAAAGCGCCACCTAAATAGCCAAAATTAAAAATGAATAAAATGATGTCTAAGGTGCTTAGTGCCTCTATTGTATTAAACTGTGATAGGTTTAAGAACAGAACATATGAAGTAATGTGCAATATAAACTAAAGGCCAGGCCTAACAGTCAATTACAATGTAAATGCCACTCTAAGAGCGAAACAGCCCACATGAATCACCTTTATGGAATTTTCTGATTAAACCTTTAGAAAAAAAAGAGTTAGCCTTGAAAAGATCATCTAATGCTCAGGTATTTGATGATAACATATTTATAATGAATTTGCTAGTGCTCTTAAGTGATCCGTGGCAATTGTGACCAGTGCACACTTAAAGCGATTAATCCAAGTTACAAGCAACCTCACTTCTGATAGTGCTATTGTTTCAAAGCTCTGAAAGACACACCCATATCAAAATTATGAGCGCCTATGTAAGAGCATCCCTATTTAAAACAGTGGATTTCATGAAAGGGCTCAATCCTACTTAACATCTTATTTTCCTCTGTGTGTTGCTTGCCCAGCCTCATTTCTGTAGTACTGAGAATACGCATACAAATGCTAACAATGGTTCCATGCAATAATGGCCCCATGGAAGAAGTCACCAGGTAGGCGACTGCTTTCCATGCACCCCTAAAAACCTTCCCCCACATAGTCTAGGACGGTTCTAATGTTCTAGTCTAACTCCAGTCCTAGACTATTTGGGGAAAGAGCTTGATTTTCGTGGCAGTGCAAATTTGGGGAAATGTCGCTCCCCGGATACCGTAACAATAGGTTCGAATGGGAAATCTTGAAGACACAGATGGATATGAATGAATAATATAATATATAAAGTCACCATGCCTGTGTTGGATCCTTTACTTGAACAGTCGCTAGCTTGCTCTACGTCAGAGGAAGCGCCTAAGGAATCACTTTACTCATGCGTGAGTTACATGGCAAGCTGGAGCACATCTCTTTCATGTCAGAATGCCTCGAAGTACTGGGAACAGCTGCTCGCTTTAGGTGCAGTGTATAACTGCTCGGGCAAGGGCATGGGTTTTCTGTTTCCGTGGACTTTTTATTTCAGAATCTGTGGAGACAATTTTTGCCAGATTCCGAATCTGGGCCAACCTAGCCCACTTCCAGCAGCATGTGGGCCTCAAGTAATTAAAGACGTCACGTTTCTGTACCTGGAATGAAGAGGCGTTACACGTATTTTAATCTGTATGTTAAATATAATGAATGTGCTGTCAAAAATACAATAATTCAAATATAAAATATAAATTAGATCGAAATAGGACAAAACATACTCCAATCCCTCAGTTCTTTTGAAGGAAATCCATGATTCATTTGTATTGATATTATTACATAATTATAATGACAATAGCCCAATATAATATGTTGCAGATATCAAACAATGTAAACTCTATTTTATACTTTTTCTTGTGTGAAAAACAGGTGGTGATGATTCCTGTGCATCATCTGATGGGTGTCACTGTGTGGCAATGCTGCATGTTGGGCTATGGTACAGGCATACCACCGTATGCCCTTGATAACGTAAGTGCCGGGGTCCTTTGGCTATGGGCTAGCCATTTGATCATTTCTTTTTTAAAAACACTTTATTTATAATTTCCACAAAATATATTACAACCATGCATTGATTCCGAAGAATACATGATTACAATAAAACAACAAAAATAAAAATAAAATATATATGCAATACAATAGAAAAGTAAAGAATCAACATATTAATTCTAAATCTAAATACCAAACTCAGATTCTTTAAAGTACCATGAAACAACACAGAACAACACAACAAAACAAATCAAGACAAAGGACAATACATAAAACACACGCCCACATCCCAACCCCCCTACTATTTAAAAAACAAACATATAAAACTCATACCTTCATATATAATCATCCATTTCCATATAATTCACTGAAAGGTCCCCAAAGTTTCTCATATACTGTTTCTTTTTGCTGCCTACATAATAAGCATTTCTCATACCTTGAAAGAATCTTCGTATCACATAGCCATCCCTCCATAAGAGGTTTCTTCCTCGTTTTCTGCACCTTTAACACCTGTCTAATAGCCACCACTAAGCTTTTATTAATCCGATTCCTAGTCACATCAGCAATATTGCGCTCGCATCTTGGAGATAGCAGAAGCACAGATAAAGGGCTCCGCGGAAAATTGATGGTCCAAATTGCATCAATCCTGTCCAACACATCTTTCCAATAGTCCATCACTCTATCACAGTACCACAACATGTGCAACAGAGAACCTTTCTCCTTTCGACACCCCCAGCAAACATAATTTTCCATCAATCCTAGACCATACATATGAAGCAGAGTCCAATAAATGTTACCCAAAACTCTTTGATGAATATAACGCAAGTTTAAGTAAATTTTCGCCTTAACGGGGACCTTCCAGATTTGTTCCCACTCCTCCACCGAAATGTCATTGCCCAACTCTTCAGACCATTTAATTCTTAGCTTCTACCATGAGGCCAACCAAGCACTCTCCAAAGGTATGAAGTTCATGATATCCGACACTTTCTGCTGCGTCCCAGTAAACAACCCACATATCTCTGGCTTCTGCACAAACCTTGAGTCTAACATCTGTCGCCGTTTAGAAAGCAAATCCTTCAGTATTCTATACCTTCCCTGTTCCCTCCTACTTAGTCCATATTTATTACTCAGATTGTCAAAGGAAACCATTTCATCATCTTCATTCCAGACATCCCCAATCACCAGAACTCCTCTATTACTCCAACTTCTCCAATGCAACATTTTATTATTAACTTGAAAACCAGGATTACACTATAAAGAAGCTTCTTTATACATATGCAACCCCTGACCACTATCTGTTATCAATGAGACCAATGTATCCTTTGTAACAGCATTTCAGATTCATAGCCTGTCGAGGTAATTTCCCAAGAGAGTATAAGCTCTTCACATTGTATGGTTTCAACATTTCTCTCTCAATTCTCACCCACCAAGGCGCTAAGTCTAAATCATCATTTGAGAAAATACATTTTGTTTAAAGTAAGAAGCCTTTACAATAGCTACCCAGGATAGGAGAACCAAACCCACTTTTCGGGCCATAATATAACGTGGGATCCTAGTTTTTTTTCCAACATCCCACAAAAATTCTTGAAAGACTTTATCAGTATGCCCTAGTATTTTCTTTGTGAACTGTAGAGGAATGGATCATTTTAATTGCATTAACTTTCGCGCAGATACTTAAGGTGGTACAACGCCATTTCCTAATGTCTTTTTGGAGAACCTCTATTATTTTATTCACATTATACTCAACCAGCTTATTAACATCCCAAACCAGATAAATACCTAAATACTTGATACAATCTCTTTGCCATTTGCAATCCCAACCCAACAATCGATCGCAATTAAGATTAACACTCAGTAGAAAAACTACTGATTTCCCCCAATTGATTTTATAACCTGACAACTTCCCTACTTCCTCAATCATATTTTTCAAAATAGGTCCACCTTCCCTCAGATTATTCAGGATTACAACCACATAATCCGCATATGTCAAGACTTTTATTTCCTCACCCCGTATACATAACCCTTAACTTCAATATTCTGTCTGATGTAGGCCAACAAGGGCTCCAGAACCAAATTAAAAAGGAAAGGAGACAGGGGACAGCCTTGTCTTGTACCTCTAAATAATCGAAAGGGATCAGAAAATCCCCCATTGACCCAGACCCTGGCCGATATATCTGATTGCAGAGCTCCAATAGCATTGATAAATAGTGGCCCAAATCCCATCTTCATAAGAGTATAATTTAGAAATGTCCAATTAACTCTATCAAAAGCCCTTTCAGCATCCAAAAAAATTAACAAAGTCTCACTAGCTGCAGATTCTAGCAAGTGCATAATATCCAAAAGAGTCCTAATATTGTCATATCCAAGTCTTTGTCTCATAAAACCCACCTGTGCCTTATCATTCAGCCCTCCCATATGTTTATCTAGACTATTTGCCAGTATCTTAGAAAAAATCTTCATATCCACATTTAGCAACGAGATAGAACGATAATTGCAGCAACGAGCCTCATCTTTCCCTGGTTTTGGAACAACTGTTACAACAGCCTACCTCATTGACGGACACAAAATACCTTCCATTAAGAATCGATTATACAACTCACACAGTTCCAGCGCTAGCTGCACATCAAAACATTTATACAATTCAATAGATAAACCATCCATACTTGGAGATTTTCCATCTTGTAATCCACCAATTGCTAACAATACTTCTGATACAACAATTGGTGCGTCAAGCAAATTTCTGCCTTCCTCAGGCAAAGATGGAACATCAATTTTCCCAAAAAATACATCTAGATATTGCAATTGTGGTTAAGCTCATCAGGGTACAATTCTGTATAAAACAAACAAAAGAATTCACCTATCTCTTTTCTCTCTACTGCCACACCTTCAGTGCCCTTATCTATTTTACGCACATGGGATCTTTCCAAAAAACCCTTCAGTTTGTTTGCCAACAGCTTTCCCCCCCGATCTCCTCCTTCCCAATACCTTTGTCTCATATAAAAGAAACCTTTCTCCATTTGAGATACAATCTCTAGTTTCAGGGCATCCTTTACCACATTCAAGTCCATTCTATCCTTATTATTATTTGATAAAGCATACCTCTGTTGCAGATTTCCCACGTTAGTCTCAAGTTCTAACAATTTTGTTTCTCCCATTTTTCTCACCCTAGCAGTCCAGAATATCAACTCCCCCCTAATGAAAGCTTTAAAGGAGTCCCAAACCACTAGACTATCTGACAGACCTTTATTATCAATAAAATAATTTTTAATGGAATCACTCAATGCTTTCGAAGCGTTCTCCTTTTTTAAAATTAAGGGCTTGAGTCTCCACCTACAATTTCCTCATCTCCCACCATCAAAATGTATCTTAATTCTCACCATTGAATGATCAGATAAATTACGTTCCCCCCATACTTGCTTCCACCACAGATTCCACCAATACATCAGAAACTAAAACATAATCCAGTCTCGGAAATGAATCATGTGCCGGGGAATAAAAAGAAAAATCTACGTCTCTTGGATGTAAGCTCCTCCAAGTGTCTACAAGGTCATAGACATCTAAAAAGTCATTAAATTCCTTGCTTGATCTTTGCCCAGAAAAATTACACGCAGAGGATATATCCCTTTTATAATCTAATATACAATTAAAGTCCCCTCCCAAGATAATAGATTCTCCTCTCATATCACGTAACATTGCTTCCAACGACGCAAAGAATCTACCACTATTAACACATGGACCATAAACAGAACCAATAGAAAGCAATTTTCACTCATATTTTAAATCAACCAATAGAACACGACCTTCCGTATCCATACTCACTCTTTCCACACTAACATTCAAACCCCTCCTAAACAGAATCCCTACACCATTTGTGAAGTGATTAAAAAAGTGCTTTCACAGGAATAAAGAAGACCCATTGGAATCTAAATAAATTAAAGTCAAGAAGTCCGATTATCCATGTTGTAAGTTTCAATGCCCATGCTTGGCATGCATGCCAGCAATATGTCTGAATACAGCACTTATACGTTCCATCAATCGTGTTAATCCCCACTACAGTGGTGGTGGGCAGCATTAAGCTCAAATTGGCTGCCAACCAGTGCATTTGGACAAACTTCACTCAGAAAGCTAGAGCGCTTCAGCTAAAAACCGTTATGCAGCTTGGCCCATACCAAGGCAACTGTGACTTAATGAGACACGCTCAACATTTTTAAATTCATTTTGTATTTGTATTTGGTCAAAATGGCTTGTCGACCAATCCCAGCGAAGCAACTAACAACACCCAAATCAATGTTAGTAAATTACTTGAGGATAAGAAAAATGATGACATAATGGTAAAATCTCTTAACCCTGCCTCATTATTGGCTTATTAGGAAATCAAGTTAATCCCAGCATTTGCACCTTACCTAGATATTATGAAACCCAATGTATGATCTCCCTGTTTATTAAATTACGGTTTGGAATATGCGTCTTGGCATAGAATTTGAATAAGTGGGACAGGAAAAATTCAGACACATTGCCTATTGCATGACAAGTTGTGAAGCTGTTGAACGCTTTCTTTTATTTTTCCGATTATACTTACAATACAGGGAATTGTATTTAAGACTGAGATTTCTGTATTTCTGGAATACGCACTGTTACTGAAGCCCTACCGCTGCGTACAAAGACATCCAACCAGGTAACAACATCTGCCCATAGCCAAGTATCTATTTAGGGCATCTAATAAGAGAATCACATTCTTATATTCAGTTCCCTTATTATAATTTGCACTAGAGAACTACGTATAGGATCATGAATGAACATTAGCACCATGGGCGGGGCAGCCAATCAGGTGGCTAGGAACGTGGGCTTGAACTGCTGGTGTAAGCCCACGTTCTAAGCTGCCTGACGGCCAGCTCCCCGCCTCCATCTTACCCCACTCTCCATCCCTTATTTCTTTCTTTATTTACCCCCAATTACCGTATTTCGGGTGTGGCGGCCCTTGCTGCTGCAGCCGCATTTTCCTCTCAGCTCCCCACGGCTGCCCTGGAAAGGGAACGGGGGCTCCTCTTCCCTTTTCATGGTGGCCATGTTGGTAAAGGATTTCCTTCCTACAACGGGATGCCCGTGGTGTCCCATTGTAGGAAGGAAAATCCTTTTTCGTTAGCACCCTGGGTTGCCGCTTTGGTAACCCAGGGTTCTAATGGCCTTATGTACCTGTTCCACTGGCAACACCGGGGGGGGGGTAACAGTCCTGGACCCACGTTAATGGCCCTCGCTTCACTTTTTAGCTGCTTTTGTTTGTCACCCTAAGTCCCCGGATATGCCCAGAAGTGGATCCTTCACCCGATGTGCCAAGCTACGCCTCACTCCGGGGCCTCACTGCTGACAGCCAATAAGGCCAAAACGTGCCTTGCTTATGTTTATGTACACAAAAGTTATGACGTAGCAGACTGAGTTTGACTGCCCCTTTTGGAGTGGGGCCACGACCGATTTGCATAGTTAGGGCAAGGAATACGAGAATTACATTCTTATATTCACTTCCCTTATTATAATTTGCACTAGAGAACTGTGTATAGGATCATGAACGAACATTGTAATTAAGGCTCCATGACTAAACTATTTTGTTGATAAATAGAACTCTGTATTTCAATGATTATTTATTATGTTTATATGGAATGTGCTATTGATTTCATTGTATGCTTGTGTCTGATGATATAATATCGAATAAAGGTGAATGAAATGGAAATGGAATGGTATTTGTATTTATTTGAAGAAAGGGGATGGATGGCGGAGGCATTCCCAAGAAGGGTGGCTGTATGATAGCACAAAGATGGGAACAAGTGTTGAGTCAGCTTATGAAGACATGAACAAAGTGGGACATAGACCAGTCACAAAAGAAACCAAAAACTAAAATAATAAACAGGTGACTTACAAAGGTAGCACTAAGATAGGGAAGCAAGTGCTCCAAAATAAAGAGGGGGGACCATACAAATATATAAAAATACCTTATTAAATGGCCTTGGAGGGAGTGGCGGAGTCAGGTAGGGAGGACAGGAGAATGGGTGGGGGATGCTTGCACTTTGGCAGATCAATTTTAAGGCAATCTAAAAAAAAACACAGTCGGGCAAGCTTTGATTGTGATGGTAAGTGGGTTTCAATGGAGCGGGCGGGTAGGGAGAATGAGTGGAAGCAAGAGGAGGCACAGGGGCCATGATACAATGAGGTTCAGTGCGGAGGAGGAGCAGAGAGAACAAGATGGCGAGTAGACAGTGATATACTTAACCAGGTACTGAGGGGGAAAGACCATATATAGCTTTGTAGCCTCAGAGATGGAACTTGAAAAGGGAGAAAAAATGCATGGACAGCCATTTAGCATGGCATCAGGAGGCAAAAGTGGGGGAGGATCTGTGTAGGTTGTAGAGAGTGAGGATACTGAAGACGAGAACTTTGTCTAGAGGGAGGAATGAGTAGAGAGGAAGGTCAAGCAGTAGGCATGAGCAGTACTCAAGTATGATGAGCACAAGGATGGAGAATATAGCTTTCATACAGTGGTGATAAATTGACACATTTTCTGAATATCAAGAAGGTTAATACGAGCAAAAGAGGCAGTGGCAGTGAGGAATTGTCACAGTCAGAGTTCGCTATCAAAGAGGACCCCAAGGTTCAGAGTATTGGGTGTGGCAGCAAGACAGTTAGGCTGCAAGGCAATAGGAGAGGTTAGTGTAGGCATGGTACTGGACTACAGGAGTAGGGTGACTTCTGTTTTTAAAGAATTCAGCCTGAGGAAGCAAAGAGCCATCCAGTGATCAACCGTAATGGGACACTTGGCAATCACTTCTGAAATGGCTAGGGTGAAGGGGGTAAAGAAGAACATTATTTGAGTGTCGCCAACAAAGAGGTGATAGTGAAAGCCATAGGACAAGATTAGTCTTCTAAAGGGTGAAGAGCAGAGATCAAATGACGGATCCTTGGGAGATGCTGCAAGGGAGATGAGTGGGGTCTGAGGTTTGTGAATTCCAAGAGATTTTAAAGGTGCGACCTTCCAGGTAGGAGGCAATCCAGGCTAGAGCAGATTTGCAAAACCCATGGCCCCGAAGAATGAGGAGGAGAGAATAGTGGTTGAAAGTGTTGAAAGGGACAGTGACGTCCAAAATATTCAGTATAGAAGAGAGTTTGGAGTGGTGAGCACCTGAGAGAAAATGTGTGTTTACTATAGAAGACAGACTGAAGTGACTCTCCAGGCCCATTAGTGTTCTGGTTGAATACCACCCACTCAAAGACCTTTGAATCATGATGTAGGAGGGAAACGGGGCAATAGTTCACCATTTGGGTCATCAGAGGGTTTTCTTCAAAAGGGGTAGTATAGTTCCAGATTTGAAAAAGGAAGTGAAGATTCCAGCAGAAAAAGAGATAGTTCAGAGAGATGAGGGCAGGTGATTGTGACTTTGTTTTGGATCGTTTGAGGAGCAATTGGGTGGATTGCAGCGCCAGATGAGCTGGTTTACTAAAAGGATGGGTACTAATTCATTAGGTGGCGTAGGAGAGAAGAAGTTGAGAGTAGAAGGAGTAAGGAAAGAGTTGGTGGATAGAAGAAGGATTGGGGAGGGAGAGAGAGGGTAGGGCTGTTAGAGTTCCATGAATTAAAGAGATGTTGGAGGGAAAGTAGTGGGAAAAGACATTAGTACATATGGAGGAGCCAATGGATATTAGCTTGTAAGGTGGGTGCAATAACTGGAAAGTAGGTGAAAGTTTGCGTCGTTATTGCAAAGGGAGGAGATTGAGTTTGTAAAGTTGGAGGATTTGATAGAGTGCAGAGAAGATGGCAGCAAGGAGTAGGGTGCGGTTTGAGGATTTGCACCAGCATCGTAGGTCACAGCGTCTTTTTGTTTTGAGGGTCTAAATCTGAAAGGTGATACAGGGCTGAGGATGGGGACGGGAAGGTGTGAATGTTCAAGGAGGATAGTGTTGGGCAAATGGAGTCATACATGCATAGTGAAAGTTTTAAAAAAACATAGTCAATGGAAGAGGCATAAATAGGGCAACGACACAGGAGAGAGATCCTCAAATCATCACGCTAAGGGTCAAGTGAGTCCTGCTTAAATTTCCTTATGGACATTAAAGAGGGGACATGTGGAGTCCAGAGTGAAGGGACCAAGACATTAAAGTGATCAATGGAGTGATCAGCTGGAGAGGAGTCAATGGAGAGGTCAGATGAGGAGAGCAATGTAGAGAGAAAGACAAGGTTAAGAGAGTTCCCACCAGAGTAGGCTGGCTAGTCGGGGAGGGAGTAGAGGGCGAGGTCAGATAGGAGGGAGGTAAGTTTAAGCTGGCTGGCTGTAGAGGGTTTGGGAAGGTTAAAGTCCCACGAGCATGACAATGGGGATGTTGGTGGGAAGTGACTCAAGGGTTCATTTCCATAAAGAAGAAGTTGGGTGGACCAGGGGGTAGGCAGAGAGCCAGAACACCTCTCAAGGTGTAGGAGGGAGGATTTTAATAGTGACATATTCAAAAAGAAGGAAGTGATGTCAAAGGCGGCATGTGTGTTATTGGTAAGGATGCCCTGCTCTAAAGCCCGCCTTCTCAACTGATCAGAGAGAGTCGGAGAAGGTACAGTCAGTGTGATGAGACAGGTTTCTGTGATAGCAAGAAGTGAATGTTGAGGGTGATAAGAGTCAAAGTGGCGAGTGGGGTGAGAAGACTTTTTGCAGAAGAATTGTGCATCCCAGAGGCCAAGTGAAAGAGTGATAGAAGATGGAGGAGAGTAACAGGTGTTGTGCAGTAGGTGAGGTGGATAGATGAGGTTGGAGATTCTGGGAGAACGGAAGCATTGGGTTAGATTGGTATGGGTGGTGGGGTAGAGGTGGGTGATGGGGAGAGTGAGGTAGACATTAGATGGAGTTGTGGTTGTAGGCCGTGAGAGAAGAGGAGGAGAAGAGTGAGTAGAAGGAGGAAGGGAGAGAAGTCAAGGTGCATAATGGAGGTTAAAAGTAATATGCAAGTGAAGACAGTGGAGGAAGGGTGTAGCCCCAGAGGGAGAGGGTTGATGGGTGAGCAGAAAAGGAAGGGGAAAAGGTTGTCAGCTATAAGTGCTAAGTTGGGTTAGAATTGGACTTTACGCGACCAAAAGACAGTAGCCCAAAACAGGGATGCCTGTTGGTCCTTTGAGGTAGCAGCTGCTCTGCAGGGAATGGAGTCACTGTGTCAAAAGATACTTATGTGTCGGAGCAGGAGTCAGGCGAAGGGTGAGCACAACAAAGTCCTGACATGATAAGGGGCTCTAGGCCTAGGCCTTTTCTGTCACTAACAGACCTTCATAGGAAGTTGCTGTGTGTTGCTTTTGGCACTTAACTGCAGATGCCTGAGCAGCACGCTGAGGAGAGACTCAGTAACAAAGCTGGCAGCCTATTGCATGACCCTCCCGGAGCCAATCACAGTGCTCAAGATTGTTTCCAGTCTTTTTGGCAGGGTGCGTCTTTGGTGTTGTAGGCTCAGGGAGCTTTATTTTTGAGGCAGGACCCTCAGACAAGGCCCAGGACCCTCTAGAATCGCAAGAGCCAACAAAAATGTCTCTAAAATTAAATGTAGCCTGCAATTACTGAGGCATCTGCAACTTATTCTAACATGAGCCACGTATGCGAATCATAAACAATAATTGTAGATTTAATCTGAAGGAGAAGGCTTTATGCAAGCTCAAAACTAGGTACCCACGAACTGTTTACCGACTTCTGGTAAATTGTACATTGTAAATAATCAGCAATAGGATTGATGGAACTTATATGCACTGTACTCGGACATATGTTGTTTTACATGTGGGCTTCCTGACATGTGTTTTTTACGATTGTATATTCACTCTACTATTACTATGTTATCATGTCCATATTGAGCCCTGAAGAAGCTTTGAAGAGAGGAACGTGCTGGCACTTGAAATAAGTACGGGCATGGAAGTTTATAACATGTATGGCCAGTGAGACTTGTTGCCTGTACCTCATTTAGTTTCACAGGGATCGTCTTTATTTTCTCCCAAGTATAAATCGCAACCAACATCTTCATAAATGAAGGAATTAGCGCTAGACGACGGAAACACATGTTCCTCTTGCCCTTTTCCTTCCCTTGAATGCTATCAAACAAATAATCAGATTCCAAATGTATGTCATTTGCGATTCTAGACATGGCTGTAAGTGACATCTACCGGGGAAGAGCAGTACTGTCATGTAACATCATTTCATTTACTTTAGCAGGTCGATGAATTCAGTTAAGGGCTCAAAGGTCATTTTTGGAGAATGATGGGGTTAATCCCTGCCACGCCCCTGATAACTTAAATGCTTACTTGATTCGCTCCCCTTAAGCCCTTTCCCAGTTCCTGCACACCGAGCTCGAAAAGGAGATCTACAGCACAGAAGCTCCTACTACCCTCACCTGATGACCAATCCCACACGCCTCCCGCCCTTCTATAATTGAGGCACGTTGTGGATTTGGCTGGACTTTGCTTCTCACACTGGTTGCAGAAGACACACATGCACAGGCCTGATTCTCAAATGTTTGCACTGCACCCAATGAGAGAGATGGCATGAGCGTCTGCTGCTTTATACCTCATTTGCATAATCTAGAAGTGTAGTAGTCCTGGAAATGCCTGGGGCATTTTTGAGATTCTCACGTGCAAATGTAATTCACAGAGATTTAGCCAAGGGCATGAAGGTCTCATGCATGCTCCTGCAGCTCCATGTTGGCTGTAGTTTTAGGCTTTGTGCATCAAGTATAAGGTAGCAACGGTACAAATCTGGGATGCTCACAGGCATCTTCTCCTCCACTCTGCTAAAATTTTCACCAGATCAGACCCTATGGGGGTCATTACGAACTTGGAGGTAACCATGCCGCAATTTGCGGCATGGTTAGCCCCTTACCAGGTACCGGGTCCGGGTTCCTTAAATGAGAAATCACCGGGCCATTCCAACCTTGGAGGACCCGGTAATTCCTGATTTGAGGAACCCGGACCCGGTACATCCCCATTCCCATTCAAGCCCCCATAGGGCTCAATGGGAATGGGGAGGGAGCTAACAACGGGCCCGTTAATAACAGACCCGCTCTTAGCTCCCTGGTCTGCTAGTGGGACCCGCTAAGGGCACCTGCTTTTACCAGGCGCCCTTTGCGGGTCCCGCGAGCAGACTCGTAATAGGGCGGTAAGGGGTTGACGACTCCGGCACCATTAGCGGCGCTGTTAAGCCCTTACCGCCAAGGTCATAATGACCCTATGGGGGTCATTTCGACCTTGGAGATAACCATGCCACAATTTGCGGCATGGTTAACCCCTTACCGGGTACCGGGTTCCTTAAATGAGGATTTACTGGGTCATTCCAACCTTGGAGGACCCGGTAATTCCTCATTCGAGGAACCTGGACCCAGTACATCCCCATTCCCATTCGAGCCCCCATAGGGCTCAATGGGAATGGGGAGGGAGCTAACAACGGGCCTGTTAATAACAGGCCAGTTGTTAGCTCCCTGGTGTGCTAGCGGGACCCGCTAAGGGCGCCTGGTTTTACCAGGCGCCCTTTGCGGGTCCCGCGAGCAAACCTCGTAATGCGGCGGTAGGGATTTAACGGGGCTGGCAGCTCTACAGACCCCATTAAACCTCTACTGCCAACCAGGTAATAACCGCCCTATGTCTTGAACTCTTGATATCATAACTGACAATAAATGGAGCGGAAATTAGATTGCTCAGATGATCAAACAGCAGTGACTGGGGAATCTTCAAGCGGGTAGGAGTGGAACTACTGGCCCAGTTTTTACCGACTCAGTGAGCAACACGAGCAAGCCCAATACCCAAAAGGCTGGCGTGTGCCCCCCCAAATGATTGAGAACCTGAAGTATTTTAGAGCTATGAAGACAAAGACGACTAAGGCTTAAGCTTGCAATGACTTAATATTGGCGTTAGATAGGGGGACCAGATTTAAAAAGTAAAAAACCAGAACAGGGCAACTAACATAAAAGTAGGACTAACTCTTGAAAGTGGCTGTCAAGGTACTACACTTCAGTAGCGTTTGGACGAGAAGGAGGTTTAAGTGTTATTGTTCAAAGAAACACATATAATTAATTTGTTACAAACTAACACTATCTAAATTGTAAAATGCAGCATTTTTTCTCTGTGTTCCTGCCTGCCAGCTATGAAGACCTACTACAATAAAACGGGACCACTGCAGTTTCTAATAGGAACTAATCTTGAGAAAGGGGGACAGAGCTCCAATTTCCGGGACAGTCCCGGCAAAACCGGGATGTATGGTCACCCTACATTAGAGTGAAATGTTTTTTAAAATCTTCTGGCCCCTGAAATCCAGTGAAGTGAAGGTTCCTGCTATCGTCATTAAAAGTAACATGACCTAACCAGGCTAGTGGGCTCCTTGCTTTACATTGCACCTGTGAATGGTGAGCAGGACTACGTCTGTAAAGGCAGATCATGCTTCTCTGGAGGAAAATATGAAGTGTATCCAGACTGCCTATCAGGCATTGTTACCCCGTTGCTCTGAGATTCCCGGTAACATGTCCAAGAAAGATGCGGCCTCCTCCCGTGTCTGAAAAAAGAACAGCTTTCCATTATGCTCAACCCGAAGCTTAGCTGGGAACAACATGGCATAGTTCGTATTTCTGTCTTGCATCTGCTTCTTCACGTCCAGGAATGTTTTCCTAGCAGCTTGAATTTTGATAGTGCTCCCTCTATAGGTGACAGTTCCTTTTTCTCTCGCTTTCTGAAGCACCACGTCCCTGTCTCGATAGTTCAGTAGACGGGCTGTCAGCGGTCTAAGCGGTGCTCCTGGAATTGGCTTCCTCCCACTAGGGATTCTATGTGCCCTCTCCACGATACATATTGGGGAGAGCCCATCAGGCCTTAGCGTCTCCTTCAGAATTCCTTCAACCAGGGCTTCCATGTCTCTCTGGTTGGCCGACTCAGCCAGGCCCACAATCTGGATATTATTCCTCCTGGACCTTGATTCGAGGTCCTCCTGCTTCTCCATGAGCGCTTTCAGGGCCTTCCGCACTCCGGACAGCTCTCGAAGCCGAGGCAGCCACATCTTCCACACCAGACAGTCGCCCCTCCGCTTCATCCAGTCTCTCCCCATGCTTGTCCAGGCGGACCTGTATGTGGTCCACCTTGCAGGTAAGCGTATCAAGTTTCCCATCCAGGGATTGTATCCCGGATTGCAGCTGTGTGAACATAGCCTTGATCTCCCGGAAAGCGGCGCCAGGGTCTGTGTCCAATCCCGGGGCATACGGGGCAGGCAAATCTGCCATCACCACATTTTTGGTCTGGGTGGGTACTTCAAAACTTAGCTTGGCCTGCTGCTTACCACTTTTGCTGGATTTTGACATGCTGCGCAGCCAGGACAGTCCACCTAGCCCGCCGGTTCTGCTCACTGCACCACCGCGGCTCGCCTCTATCCGCTCCAAGCCAGAGCTCCACTCCACCTCCGTGTGTCAGATCTTGCCTGTAACCATGAAGGAGCGGGGTCTCGACTCGTCCGCTCCTGCCACTACACTCCCCGAACCAGGAAGCAAACCAGGGCACTAGCAGCTAGCCACCCCATATATTGTGTTATCCCATAGCGCTGACCCCTTGGCCACCGAGTCCCACCAAAGTCTCTGCCAAGGAGAGTGCCGCCAACTCTCCCAGCGCTTTCCGGACCGGCCACGATCCAATAGGCCCCACTTTGGGGCCACCTACCCAGCACCAAGCCAGTCACTGGGGTCTGGACACCTACACACCGCCGGCCGCAGTGTCTGCCCCTCACGCACAGCTCTCCAGTTACATTGGTGGCATGCTGAGCCTTAACTGTCCCTCTAATTGATTATTTGTTTATTGCCCACCTCCAGTTTCCAGGCGTCCAGCACTCAGGACAGCACCTCCCAGCGCCACTCCTCCGCTGATGTTTCCCCGAGGATGCGCACAGTACATGCCGCTCCCGTTCCGCTGCCCCCTCCACAACAGGTTGCCTTCCAGGAGAAATGCCTGATCGACGCACCCTGCTTCAGAGGGGCCGTCACACCCACACACTACTCCGTCAGCGTCCACCTATGGCCGTGGTGCTCCTACTGCAGCCCTGGTACCGGGCACTTCAGATCGCGCCACTCCTCGTAGCCCAGCCTCCAACTCCACAGGATATTCTGTTCTTAGTTTCAATTAGATGTAGCTATTGTTCGTTTCTTCTATTGGTATGACCTTGGTTCTCCTGGCATGAGTTGCCTCTGCTGAGTTTCGTTTGAGCCGTCTCTTCTTGTTTTTGCTAAATATGAAGCTTTCGCGTGTGGACTATAGTAACCTGGGTTGATTCTGCTTCTTCTGCAAAGTAGAAATAAACTTATAATAAAGTGCTTCATTTGAGGTAGATTATGTATAATGGTGCTTGCCGCACTTTTCTTCTACTAAGCATAGCAAGCTGCACTGTTTTGTTAGCTTTCTAGCAATTCCAAGCATATTTACAGGTGTAAACTGGTTGAATATCTTCATCTTGCTTACAGCTTAAATTTCTTACATTTTGACATCGTTCTTTTACTTTAAGTTCATGATATCCTTATTCATGGCGTTTCGTTTCTTTGCATCATTCTCTGGTTGTCATTCCTTCTATCTGCAAGTCAGTCCGGGCCCTCGTGAGGTCACCATTCGTCTTCTATTAAGGCCTTTTTGGTTTCTTCAGCGACTGTACTTAGGCGATCTTCATTTTGTTTCTTTTGTTGATAGGGTTTTCTTAATGGATACCTTACTATCCATGGTTTTCTGGGTATCGGTACTTCAATAGGTGCTGTTCTTCTAATAGGCACTGGGCAGACTCCTACTGCGGCTCTCTGCTGGTTTGTTTGCTCGTCATACGTCACATATCTCGGTGTGAATGTTCCTGGTACTTCAAAATGGGCGACTGGAGTGCAGGTTTAATTTGGCACCTCCTCTACATTCCCCCCCTCTGGGTGATTCATCGACCCCCTTCACCTCCTTCTTTGAATCCGTCTTCTTTTGTTCTTCTGCATTAGCTTTGATTTCATCGCCTGGTTCCTTCCTTCTTCATCTTCTGGGTCTATGCATCATGGGCTTAAGAAGTGTCTCTTTGGAGTCCATATTTTTATTATTCCTTTTAAACTTCCTGCTGTTCTCATGTGTTCATCCTTGTTCCATGTCATCAACTGACATTGTCCATTTCGGCTGCAGTAAACCCATCTTCCCACATAATTTCTGTGCTTCCTTGGATAGAGAAACTGTGTTCCCTCAGGTGCATGAATGCTAGATCTCACAAAGTCTCTTATTTCCTTATCAGTCAGGTCTTTGGGCTTCCATCGTGGCTGGACATCAATCATGATCTTCATCCCTATGGCTTTCTTTGCAGTTTTCTGGCACTGGGACATTATTATGTTAATAACACAAAATCCTAGCAATATCATCACTAGCAGGGCTACCAGAAATTTGAATGCATCTGCCATCCATTGTGGAACCCATGAGAATAGTGATCCAAACTAACTGTCATCATCAACTTTGTCTGGCTCATCAATCATCTGGTTCTGCAGTTTTGTCAACATACATATTGCTTCTGTTAAGGTTGCATTCTCCTCGTCATGAGATGGTATAAATGTGCAACATGATTCTCTGATTTTTGCACAAACTCCTCCATCCATAGCTGTGATCATGTCAATTACATATCTGTTTTATTTTTATTTTATTTATTTATATATTTATAACGCGCCGAAGCTCGCAAGCATCAGCGCGCGAAAAGCACACGAGAGGACAGATCACAGGACAACATAAAAAGAGAGGACGGGGGACTCAAGGGAGTCCATGCTGAATATGTAACAAATTACAGAAAAAGTAACGTTTTCAGCTGCTTCCTAAATAGCGAGTAGCTACTTTCCAATCTGAGATTGTCAGGAAGCTCGTTCCAGAGCGCAATAGCTTTGGTGGGGAAAGCTCTCCCGAGTCCAGTAGCTTTGACTCTAGTGTGGCTAACTTTAAGTAGCCCTTTTTTTGCTGATCTAAGACAGCGGCTTGGTTCATACCAAAGAAATTCCTTCTCTAGGTATGTAGGAGCCGTGCCAAAAAGACAGCGGTGGACAAGTGTCAGGGATTTGAATTTAATACGCTCCTAAATGGCGAGCCAGTGAAGGCCTATTCGGTCATGGGTGATGTGCTCACGCTTAGACTTCCCGGTAATAGTTCTAACAGCGTTGTTCTGGATTATCTGGCATTGTTTAATGCAAGAGTTACTTGAACCGAGCATCAGCGCATTCCCATAATCCAGTCGGGCCAAAATCGTGGCTCTAGCAATGGTGGCGCAATTTGTGACGTTGAGATATGGCCTAATGCGGCGTAGTAATCTCTGGTAGTATTGGCAGTTTTTTTTAAGAAAAGTGACCTGAGCATCTGCTCCTAATGAGGATTGCAGGTATATGCCAAGTGTTTTCACCTTACCTGAGACCGTGATGCTAGAGTCCTTGATAAGAAATGATGAGTAGGCTGGGCCTAGATTGGATAAGGCTTTTGAAGATCTGAATGTCATAAGTTCTGTTTTTGAACTATTCAGACACATCCAGTGGGCTTTTATCCAGCTTTCTATAGTATTATAGATTGCTGAGAGTCTGTTGTTGTCTGTGGTGTGGTCTCCGCTGAGTTCTATAATCAGTTGAGTATCATCTGCAAAATTGGTAAAGTAAATATCCAACTGTGAAAGGAGGGCGCAGAGACAACGGATATATAGATTGAATAGGAGAGGGGAGAAGCTAGCACCTTGTGGGACGCCACAATCCACTGGATTCGTGCCAGAGGAATGTCCACCCCAGGTGATTTTGGATTTTCTGTCATCCAAAAAAGAGGATATCCAATCGATGGCTTCCTCAGCACAGTTACCTGCTTTTCCCAGGGCCTCATGGAGCTTCCCGTGGTCTAATAAGTCGAATGCCGCCGAGAGGTCTAATAGAATGAGCAGGCCGGCCTTGCCTTTATCAAGGATTTCTAGCATTTTAGATTGGAGGTCGAGTAATGCTGATTCCGTGCTATGTGCTCTTCTGAATCCTGATTGCTGGGGATGTAGCAGGTCGTGCTTGTCCACGTACTCTTGAAGTTGATGAGTGGCCACCTTATCAAGAACTTTCAACAAGAAGTTGCAATTCGTGATGGGGCGGAGATTGGCAGGGTTTTTAAGGTCGAGGCCGGGTTTTTTAACCAATGGTGTAACTGTAACTGTTTTTAGACTGATGGGAACGGTCTGGTCTCTAAAAGACAAGTTTGTCATGCGGCAAAGAAAGGGTGAAAAAGTGTCTGTATTATCTAGAATGAACTTGGGGGGCAGTATGTTTTCAGGGCATGAGGTGCAATTCATGTTAGAGAGAGTCTCCGCCATGATTTCTGGTGTTATTGGTGTGACATCTGTTCTGGAGAGTCATCAGTCGGATGGCTCTGAACTCTTGATTGCATTGAATCCCTTTGTGGTGGTGTTGATGGTCTGCAGTAACTCCCATCTGGTTATCTGTAACCATTTAGTATTTGCTCCAACTTACAATCTTGGCATGAGGATTGTCGCGAACACTGATGAGGTGAGGCTAAACATTCTGTGTTCATATGGGATTGCATGAAAACATCTTCAGATTTGGCAGAGAAGTAATTTTCCCTCTTCAATTGAGTCATCAGTTTCACAGATCTCTTCTTTCTCAGGTGTGCTTCTGCTTTTGTGAAACTGTCAATGTTCAAGTCGCTTTTCGGAATCACCAAAGTTGGAACATGGACATTCACTATTGTACATATACCTCCCCAGTTTCTCGGCAGTCTGATGTATGCTTTGGACCCACATGCCCAATAGTGATCCATAATTACTGCAGTTCCATGCTCCATGCCTGGGGCATCAAAGATTTGTCCACAATTCTGATTCTCTCCCATCTTTCTTGTGCCATTGTTCCTGAAGCACAATTTTGAGCTTTCCAGTGGTACTATCTGCAATGGTCCTCCACTGTCTTCACCCATGTCAGTAGTTTTGGAAGCTTTGGCCACAATGGTTGGCATAGCCTTTATGAATTTTCAATTGCTTCTTTGCAGGCTCTGAGGACCGTCCATGCCCTGCAAATCACTACTCCTTTTTCCCATCCATCTGGTGAAAGCACTGTTCCCCAAATCTGCATTTGGCCTCTGTTCTTCCAACTTCGAGCCTCTTCTGGAGTTTTTCCTTGGACATTTAGCTTCTGATTTACTTCTAATTTCAGCTCCTTTTACTCCAGGTTTCTCGTACCTGATCACGTGATTTCTAGTTTGAGCTCTATTTCTTGTCTTAATGTCTTGAACATAATCATGTTCATCGAGATAAGCTGTTTCAGTTGCCCATTTTAGTGAGGCATCACTGCCCATGAACTGGCCTCTAGTTTTTTACATGGCTACGTGTGGAGGACAGTGTGCTGTCTGGACATCAATTTATACAGCTACAAAGATCTTGGACTTCCCATGCTGTATGGTAGGAGTGCACAAAGTATTCCCCTTCTGAACTTTGTCTTCAAACTTCTTTCATGTGCTGGTACCAAATGTTTTTTCCCAAATGTGCTGTACTGTCCAAATAATCGTTTAATTCACTGTCATCTCCATGCATGCTTCTCTTGAATCTTGATGTTTTCCTGTAGTTTGCTATAACTACATCCCTGAATGCATCTATATGGCTCTTTCTTACTAGAGGATCCTCAGGTATCTCGGTCCATGGTGCAGGCCTTCTCATCTGCGCCATTTGAGTAGTCAAATGTCTGGCAGCTTTTTCCTTGTCCTCGTATATCTTTTTCTTTCTGGTTAAAAATGTTTGTATCCATTCTGGCATTGGTCTAGTATATGGCTGGATTATGGAGCTTGTACTTGTCCCTTTCACTGGAACATATATGTTTGTCAATGCTGTCTCTGTGGTTTTATACTTCAGCTCCTCTTGTTTCTTCAGGAATTTAGCTTCTTCCA
Source organism: Ambystoma mexicanum (assembly GCF_040938575.1). Classification (NCBI taxonomy): domain Eukaryota; kingdom Metazoa; phylum Chordata; class Amphibia; order Caudata; family Ambystomatidae; genus Ambystoma; species Ambystoma mexicanum. The sequence goes on from NC_090926.1 coordinate 347,119,559, forward strand.
TCTGTCTTTTCACTTCGTCTGCTGTGGAGTTTCTCATATTAGGCTGTCTTTTCTTCTCTACTGCTTTGGATTGTGGTTCTGCAGTCATTGACATGAGGCCTGGTACATGTGCATCAAATGTTTGCATGTGTGTGGTTGTCAGTAACCTTTTCACATTCATACTTTGCTGACCCTGTCTCCGGCATTTTGATTTGTCTGTTACCACAAGTGTGTGTGTGTCATTGCTAATCACATCCAACTCAAGTTCATTCACTCCACCACCAGATCTTCTACGAACTGGAATGACTATGGAAGGTCTGGGTACTTTTGTAGGTTTCATGCGCATATCATTAGGTGGGTGCACTGGAATAGGAACGCTTTGTGCACCAATAAAAAATGCAGTTCTGATCGTTAATGACAGTAAAACAATGATGAATATAATACACAAATACATTATGCCCCTTTAGGTCAGGCGGCAGCATTTACTTCCAGAGAAATGTGGACGTCTTTCTTCCTGCAGGAGGACAAGGTTGCTGCTCTGGATCCCCATCTTGATCATTCGCCAAAATGTTAACTTTTACTATACTCCTTTAAACAATATTGTCTTTCGGATTCTTTGTTGTGAGTTTCAGGTGTTACACAATTGTCCCCCTTCTTGTGCATAATGAATTGTCTATTATCTCGGGATACAGTTCTTTTACTAGGCTATGGGAAGTGTCAACATCAAGCAATAATTCAACAAGTCTCTTTACTGTGCATGTTCAAAGTATGTCAGCTCCCAGTCTATGCCTCTTATCTGCTTCATTCCTGAGACATATTGTCTTTGTCAATATAAAATAAGAAAGGAAATCTCGGGCAATGTTCTCTTGATCTGTACCTCGGCGGAAAGTTTAAAATCTTCTCAAATAGTTCTGCTGATGGTTGGAGAGTTCCACTTGCATCACTATTCAATGCAAGAGCATGCCCATCTGTGTAGAATTAGCTGGGTCTCTGATGAAGTTGAGGACGTCAACATCTACAGGTCTCCCCACTAGCTCTGGAAAATCAGTGATTAAGCAAAAGAAAACATTGCTGGCCAATCTACTGTCTTCGGTGACAGGGACATTTGTCCTGTCCTTGCTCAAGTTTGGAACTATTTGCTCTCATTCAATGTAAACAGTGTCTGCAATTTCCGTTTGCGTGGAGTGCAACTAAGATAACAAGGTTATTTAGGAATCTGCTTAGATGTTCTGTTTTTGCTGGATCTCGAAGAAACATGAGTACGTCTATCGTTCTCCCGGCAAGATTTGGACAGTCTTCAATTATGCAAAAGAACAATGTATTGACAAGCTCATTTACTTCCTCCTTTACTTGGGACATTTCACTTTTCCTTGCTGTACTCAGGAAGTAGGAGGAATTGCTTGGTGATCACAGTAAGCAGCCTCCTTATGATCTTTTAGTTTTCAGGAGCAAACATAAAGAGCTGCAAACATTGAGCTCCTTAAGGTATTGACACTGGGCATCTCGACGCAACCCTTTTTTCCGTACACATTACATGAGAACTGCTTCACTATATTCAATGGTTTCTCTGTTTCATTTAGAGAACCATCCTTGAAACACAACTGCCGTTCAGGACTGACACCATCCGCATCTGTGCCTGCCAGTACATGCAGGCATCAACTATCAGCCTCTATTAAATAGCGCTGATACCGTGATCAAGTAAGTGAGTTTTAAGATTTTGTAATGTTTTATATGCAACTTACCTAAGTAGCCCATCCCATGCTCTTGGATGTACGTTTTTTGAACACTTAGGGTGATGGCTACACCTGTTATAATGAATAAGGTCTATAATAATTAGTAGGTTATTATCTAAGCAATTACTCTGCATTCACTTCCATAGTGACCATTTTTGCTCTTGTGGACGAATAAAACAAGGTGCTCCTCGCCACAGAATTTTGGCCATTGGGCCTCCAGATGCAATTTCTGCAATCTAGTAAACGGCTGATTTATCCACCGTCAGTATCACACTCGATCTAGTGATAACAAGTAAGAGACTGAACTCTATTATGCGTCACACAATGTCATGTCATTTGTCTGTTTTGTTAAATTTTTTGTCAAACTTTTTGTTAGAATATAATTAACTATCTGTCAATATTGAGGTCTTTCCACGGAGAGTTTTGTTAATATCATAATACAATGTCTGGCTGATAGGACTAACAGGCTGATCTGTTGTAAAAATGAATTCACTAAACAGTTTTGTAGTCACCTCTGTCTTTGTGTACCACAAGGTAACCATTTGTATATACATCTCTTTAGATCTATGATGTCACTTTCACATCACTTATGAGGCCTATCATGAAGAAATCATCTGTCCTGAAAATGGCCACATCACTCACCTCTGTATGGACACCTGAGAAAATGTCCAATCCATCATTTGGCCGAAACATGTCGACACCCCACATCTCAAAAAATGTCTAAATTTAGGCGTTTGTACAATCATGTTATAGGATTGTATGATTTACCCATTCCTTCCTTTTTTTCCTTTTTCTCCCTTTAGCCTTTATCTTTTTGGTGCAATGATTAGACACATCTCTTTGCCTTCTATGACTCATGGATGTATTAAATTGTTTTAGCTTTTTTACAGACATATGATTAAAAATGTGATCTTATGTTTTCTTGTGCGTTTGGCTATTTTTGCCTAATTTTGAGACTCATGACTACCATTCACTGTTGATTCCTTGTGAACATGTTTATTGTTAGACTCTTCTCTGTGTGACCATAATTGTTCAACCTCCTCCTAGTATCGAAGTAGTGAGGGGTAATCAATTCTCAGTGCTTTCACTGGCACCTTTGTTTTAGCACTAGTGTACTTACACATTTGTTACAGCATGTGCAAACAATAATAATACATAAAAACATAGAAAATAATAAAAAAAAATTGCTGTAGATCCTGCAGCCTGATTTTCTGGTCCCTTACGAGGTGAGTCAGATCAGAACCCCAGCACTCAGAGTCTACTGTTGTGTTTCCCTCCCTTCAACAGTACAAATAATACACCCTCAGTCTGATGGGGACATTCCTACAGAACACAGGTGATGATAATATATGTCCCTAAATTACTGCTGCTCTCATTCTAATTTTACCTATTAAAAACACAGTTCCCCCTCCTTCAAGATCTAAGTTGTCTCCTTTGGTTGCTCTGCTGTCAGCTATGTCTGGGCCAGGGTTCGAAATTGCCAGGAGCTGGGAGCTATTTAGCTCCTGGTTATAACCAAGTGGAGCCTGGCTAGCTTGAAACCAACAGCTACCAGGAGCTACTTTTCACTCCTGTGACAAGTGGGCCCATACAAACCTGGCTATGCGATATTTACTGTGCATGTTTGGGAATTTATATAAAGGAGAGTAAAGAACACACCCAAGAGACATTAGAGCATATTATATAGCATTGATAGATCTGCTGTACACTATAGTGCAGGTCCTCGTTCCCCAGAGGTAGCTCCTTCCTAACTGGTTATGCCCCTTACAAAGGAGCTGCTCTTTGCTACAAAGGAGCTGCTCTTTGCCCCTGGTCAGCAAATCCCAGTTTCACCCCTGCTGGGGTGGTTCTGGTGAATGGAGAGAACGGTGTGCTGGGGTTCTGTGGGAACCACCCATCCCCCACATGGAGCTCTGATAAGATGAACCCCTTTTGACGAGTGTTCCGAGTGGCTCCCTGCCTGCACATTTCTCTGACTAACTGGGAGAAAGAGCCGTGCACTGGCACATTTTAATTCCATTCAATGTAGTAAGGCTTTATTGGCATGCTTTGCAGCTGAGCAAATCGTTTTTCGAATTCCGGCGACCGTGCCACTAGTACTCAAAAGCAATGAGACCTCTTCCAAAGTTATGCCACGGCAAACCATCTGTCTCCACCCACCCCCCACTACTGAAGAACATTAAAATGTTTGGGGCCTATCACATTTTTGTATTTAAAAAAACGGTTCAACCTACATATCACGGCTCCCCATGTCATCCCCTCTTTTCCAAAAGTCAGTGAGGCACCTTGCCTGCATCCCATGCCTCGAACACTTCTCAAAACAGAGCGAGGGTCTCAGGACAGGTACAGCCCTTCATCCCTCCCATCCAAGGATACACTCAGAGAAAGGAGCAGGCGGGTGGGCTTAGTCTTTTGCATTAAAGCACAGACAGAGGGAGAGGAAGAAGTAAGGAAGGGGATTAGGCGAGATAGAGGGAGATGGAGAAAGAGAGGGGGAGAGGGAGAGAGAAAGCGCTTCTTCCTTTATTTAGCTTTTTTCTATTTCATTTTGCTTTGTCTTTTTTTAATTCAATTCAGTTTCCTCTTTTCTTACATTCGTGTGCTAACTGTAGGGTCTGTGTGGCTGTGAATCGTGCAGACCCCTCCAACTACTGCATCATTCCTGCACATGGCTGGCAGTGAATGCATTTGGCAGTATTGCTACAGGGAATACCCCCAAACTCGTATTTTGAAATAAACTGGCCATTTTAGGAGGCCAGGTCGGTCTTACGAGTCGTGAGCATCTGTGCCATGACGTCCCCAGATTGTAATGCTCCTATATCCTAGAGAAACCTTTTACTGGCTCAGCAGTGTCCCTTGTGAGGCCTGATGATGCTTGATAAATGCCTTACAACCTGACTTTGCTCCCAAACTTTATGTTAATTGCCTGGCCACGTTCTATTGTTTTATCATTTACTTTCCACATTGTAAGTTTTGTCACTATTTGATGTTTTCATCATGCAAACTATTTCTTTACAGTGGTTATCGGTTTTTATTAGGTGTTAGAATTATTTATGTTTAATTGATCGGGCTGTTCTGATCAATTCCAAGCAGGGTTGGTGAAGAACATGGGAACAACTGCAAATATTCTCCTCTTGAGTGCTTTGAAGGCAAAGATTTTGCAAGGTCACCCCAGAACATTTTCTGCCTTCATTGACCTGGCCTAAGCATTTGACCAGGTCAATCGCGATATTTTATGGCAGAAACTCTCAAATTGGAGTTGCCCATTGGAAACGATAAAAGACCTCCATGCTTATACATCGATGAGGGTGCGCCTGACTCGTGGACTTGTGGGTCTGCTGGCAACAGAAATCAAAACAGCAAGAGGAGTAAAGCAGGGCTGCCCAATGGCCCGGCTTTATTTAACTCATACCTGGGAGATTTTCAATATTCCAAGGAAGAAATAAGATTCTTCCCACTTGCATTAGGAGGAGCCAAAATCACTCGCCTCCTCTATGCCGACAATCTAATTTTATTAGATCAGACAGCAGTTGGTTTACAGCGACAACTGGACAATCTTGCAAATTATACCAAGATGAACAATCTGGAGATAAATAAAGGCAAAACTAAAATAATGTGTTCGGAAAGAAATCCCATACTAACAGTAAAACTCCATTGGTATTTGGAAGGATCTAAAATTGAACAGGTCAAAGAATGTAAGTATCTCGGGGTGATCGTAAACAACAGCGCAGTCGAACACCCAATGTAAGTAGTCCTGCTTGGAAAAATCAAAAAGCTGACAGCACAAGCAAAGACAATTGACAGGAAATTCGTCCGATTTTCCTTAATACCAGTAAGAGACTTCTACATTGACGTACAGAGAGGAGGCAATGCCACAAATTTCTGACAGAATTTGGCAAAGGCTAGGATACTTTTGGCATAGTGTCCTTCGGCTCCCAGCATCAACACCAATGGCTTCCATTCGTCATGAGCTGGGGCTATTCTCACTACTTTCAACGGTTGATAGAAACGGCCTAATGCTCTACAGAAAGATAATAGCAGATGTACGACCACATATTCATGACATCATAAACAATGAACTCAAGAGGGGATCTAATAAGATGTTAACAAATTGGGCAAATAAAAACAAAAGCAAACTGGATGACGTCGACCGTACTGAAGACAATCTCAGATGAAATCCAATGAAAGTGAAGAAAAAACGGGAAATTTGGGACTGGATCCAGCCCCTGAAAACTGCATCAAATAATAAGCTGGCAACCAACATACCAATGAACACAAAGAATTTGAACCAGTTGCCGGGGTACATGGCTAAATTCCCAAATAAATCCCTCTGAGATATCTTCCCCAGAGTACGTCTGAATCTGCTCCCGACTAATGAAATTATGGCAGTTAGGAGGAAGTCACTGTCAAATAAATGTACAACCACGGACCAAGTCGAAACTGCAAGACATCTGTTACTATCTTGCCCGGGTCTTACAAAATTAAGGACCACTTACTTGGGACATCACTCACGGACCACCGGACCTACACGCAAGATGATTTGTGGGCCAAGCTGATGTGTGGCGAAAGAACGTCACTGGTGATCTGCGTGGCACAATATTTTAAAAATATTGCTTTTAGCAACAGGGACACGATCCCGCCTATTTAAAACTGAAGATCAAAACCTAAGGACTGCAGAATAAAGGGAGAAATTCATCAAAGAAATTCATCAATGAATTTCATTTCCAAATGAAATATTTTCTTAATAAAATGTGCTGTACAAATTGCAATGCAATTGAAACATGCAAATTAAAAATAAAAAAAATAAGAAAAATGATTTATGTTTATTGATATATTTACATTACAGGCTCTCGAATTGTGATGAAATACGAACCTGAAAATGTTGAATAATGAGAAATGCCTGGCTAGTGCACAAGAAATGTGACTGTGAGGAAAAATTTAAATTGTAAAATTGTCATGAATTGAATAGGAAAGGTGACACAGTAAGCAAGGAATGATGGGTTAAGAAGAGGCAAGACCAACTGTAATAAGGCACACAGGACGACGTTTCCAAATGTGTTAATGATGACTTTTTATGAAAGATTTGTAAAAACCAAGCATATTAATAATAATTAAAAAATACTTATCCTTCTATGTAACGCACTCTAAAGCATATTAATAATACATGTCCTGGAGCATTATAGGAACTGTCTTTTTAATGGGTATACCGTCATATTATCAGTGGAAAAACAGTATACAAGATATCGTTTCTTAAAAATAATAGCTGGAAAAAAAACTTAATACTGCGAAAAACAACTTCGTATTGTGATTAGCAATGATAACATGACCGCATACCAAGGCATTGAGTGGAGGGGCTTGGGGAAGGGAGGGACAGTAATGGTGCCTTAGGGTTGTCACAGAATCTTTGTGAGAGAAAAAGTTGACACATGGGATTTCTGGAGAGTATTACGTCACTGTAATTGTTCAACATAAAGTTAATGCAGTATGACTCTATCTTAATCCACGCACAACTGAAAGTATTCAGAACTTCAGCACACCTGCCTAACTTCTAAACACATTGAAAGTACTTGGAGCAAACACTTTGAATAGCAGTATTTGTCCATCTATAAGTTCGAGATTGTCACACTGGGGAATCAACTGGTGTTGGAGCGCAAACATCAAGAGAAGGAGACAATACACGACCAATGTGGACGCCATCCCGTGTCCTCAGTAGAACAATGTCCACATGCGATTACAAAGAGGATTCTAATGAGAAGCAGACCCAGTGGTCGAAGTGGGTGGGGGCGGTTGGAGCCTTCTGGAATGGATACGTTTTAAAATAAAAGTGTAGGAAGAAGTTGAAATTTGCACTTCAGTGCACTGAGCATTATCTTAAACAGCAGGTGCGCTTGTTTGGGGGTTTGGATTGCGCATGGGAAGGGGCGTGGCGACAGGGTTGTTATGGAGCGAAGGCAGGCCAGCAGGGAACATAGTTCCGCTACTTCTTTTCGTACATTTCAACTACTGAGCAGAACCAGTCCCAAAGAGAGAAAGCAGACCACCTTTTGAAGTAGGATTACCCGAGGAGTGATTTAGCCCAGACCAGAGAGTATGTAAAAAACTTACAAACTGAACAAGAGGCTTGAAAGGTGCTTACTTGGGGAATTTGGAGTCTGAGAGAGGCATGAGACTTGGACCCTGCAGAAAGAAAATCTATATACTGAATTATAACCAACCAAAACCTATATTTAATAAACAATACTTATCTTGTTCTTTATTTCCAGTCCAGTCGAAATCTCGAGAACTGCTAGAGACATTTTTCGAAGGGATGTGCAGAAACTGTATGAATAATGCGTACTTTAGCCAACATGAAACTAGCATAGAAGCCTCTTACTTTGGATATCTATTTCCACCCAGGGCACGGCACAGTGCTATTCAAAATTCTATGCTCTGCTATACAAGCTATGTCGGAAAATTGCCCATTACCTAATTGACCAATCAGAGCTACAAGGCTGTTTTTTTTAAATAAATATATTTTTATTACATTTTTCAACAGATTCATTCAGTATACAAATGACACAACTTGAGGGAGAACCCTCTCAATGTGAAAGAAGACAACCTGGCAACATAAGTTCTTAATACCCCTCCCCTCCCCCCAAACCCCTTAGATACAACTGGACATACATTCCGGGCTGCTGAAAAATCAAACCGTGCGCCCTGAGAAGGGTCTTTGAACTGAAGGGCCATAACTGTGTCATCCATGTCCCTGTGGGGAATGTGGCCCACCTCGGTCGATATGTCTTTTGCCGTAGCAGACCATTCGTGCACTGTTGGGAGGTGTTCCCTTTTCCAATGTCTGGCCCTCTGGGCCCGTGCCGCCAGCAGGAGGAAATGGACCAGTGGTGAGGACGCATGCCACCCTTCCTCGTGCCTTTCCAGTCCAAACAATGTGAACAATGGGTTCAGGGTGTGTGCCCCCCCCCACCCCTACGTCCCTGATCCAGCCCAGGACCTCCGACCAAAACACCTGGACCCTACGGCAATCCCACCACATATGGCAGAAGTACGCCTTGGACCCACACCCGTGCCAGCCGTGGGGGTTCACCGTTGGAAACATTTTGGATAGGCAGACAGGGTCGTACTGCCATCGGTGTAGGATCTTTATTGCGTGTAGCTTGTATTGGCAGGAGATCGAGGTCTTAAACACGTGCCTACACATTTGCTGCCACAGCATGTCGGAATAGAAAGTATATTGTGCCTCCTATTGTAAAAAAATATATGTAATATTGGCCTACGCCAAGCTGCTCGAAAGTCGCTTGCGAGAGAAATCTGTGTTGCAAGGTCCTGACCTTTAATCTATGTAGGCCGCCATTTTAGGTCAAACCGCCATTTTAGGATTTGTTGTGGAAAAGTCGCCCTGTGAGCTAAAATGGTGGACGATGTCATTGCAAAATGCAACATGGCCGTCTTGACCTCTGTACATAGCTAATGTGTAATCTGCCTGCAGGCCACTTGTTGAGGTCATGAAGTGAGACCTCGTCCTTCGTTGACCTATGTGTAAAGGGATCACTTGTGCGATGAAACTAATCCACGAGCATATATTGAGATAATGTGTTTGCATACTGAACGAAGAACATCTGTCTTACTACATTGTATTTATGTTTAAGAAGGCCTGCATACGAAACTTTAGAATACACAGTTAATGCATACGCTTGTTGTTACATGTATTAAAGACAAACCAGTTATATGCGGTTATTTGAGACTCGGCACAAACCCTAGAATTGGTGATGTATAAAGTAGAATATTAACCCGAAGTGGGGCTGGACATAGTGCCCACAAAATGTATAAAAAGCGAATGCATTGTAATATACAGCGTCTCTCACTGAACACACTGAACCACGCTGGAGTTCGTTGTGTTGTACTGAGGGCCGTTAGCTATCTGACTTTGCACTGTTTTTGTAATTGAATTCAGTAGAGAATAAAGTACTTTGTATGTTCCTTTGTAACCCGTGTTCGGTGTATTTCCTTTTGGGGTACTCAGCCTCGATATTCTGTTTTAACAAGCATGTGTTCCATCTCCACCCCCAGATCCTCCTCCCATCTCGAGTGGAGTCCCCTGGTGGCCCCTCCCCCGCACAGGCATGAAATGAGGCCTCTCGTGTCTGCATATCCATCCAGTACCCGCTCTACCGGTGTTAGTTCCCTCTGAATGTGCTCCTTCCATTTGTTGGACATAAATATCCCCTTGAGGCTAAGATACAAGAGAACCAGCAAACTTCCTATTCCCAGGTCTTCCTCGAGTTTTTGTATATTATGAATTCCCCATTCTGGACCAGTTGGCCTTCCCTCGCTGGACCAGCCTCAAACCACAGGTGGTAGCGCTCAACTTCTGGTATGTTGTCCCTCACCGGCAGAGCCCAAATATGACTCATCGGGGAAGGCCATTTGGTGATCTCCTCCCCCTTTTTCCCCATGGCCATAACCTTCCAGTGTACTCCCAGGATCGGGTGCTCTCTAATACGTCTCGGGAGCTGGTTTCTAGGGACCCGCGCCATTTCTCCTATCGTTGCTGGGAGTAGGTGCTGGTTCTCCAAAAAGACCCACTGTTTATCCGGGTCTTCCCTCAGGTGTTGGACCATCGCTCTAAGTTGCGCCGCCCTGTAGTATGTCAACAAGTATGGCCAACCCACCCCCCTTTCTTTTGACAAAATAAGAGTTTCATATAAGGCTGTTTTTTAATTACGTATTGTTGTGTTCTTTGGAAAATGTGCAACATCAAACTGAGTACAGTTACATGAATAGTAATTCAAAGTTGTTTCGTTTCCCTTGACAGGCTGGTGGTCTCTAACAAACCAAGTCCTCTTGTTAGAGACATGTCTGAATTCATATGTACATGAGGTAATTTGGGTTCTACTTATGTTGGGGTGTAAGTGTTTACAGATGAAATTGATGTAGAACCCATTTGCTTTTAAGTGTTTTTTAATTGCACTAAGTCACATGGGGAGGTGTTGGCATTTTAACATGAATACAATGTACTTGTAAACATTAGGTGGCATATTTTATGATATTAAGCAGCCTCTCTTTTAATAGAAATCTTTTGCAAGGTGCCTTTTCCATTGACGTACATGAGCAACAGTAAATGTATAGATTTATATTAATATAACAGTATTGAGTATTAAATACTCTTGTTTTGGCTTACTGCACAAAAACCCAGACTCATTTAAAAGTGGAAAAGGTCGCTTTAATGTGACAGGCCAAAGCTTACAATCAAAACGCTTAACTGGCTCCATGGCCTAACAAACTAAAGAAATATTTTAACAACCAATTAAATAAATTAAACATTTTCATTTTCATTTCCCCCCAACAATTAAATAATTAAATAACCCATTTCCTCCCTAATTATCCCTTGGACCCTACCGTCTCCTTGCCCCTTTTCCAGGCGTCCCGCTTTCTCCCAGGGGCCAGGCCCCTCCAGGCTCAATACCTGTTCCCCCGGGGTGACCTGCTTGTGCAAACAGCGCCACCCCATCCTTTCCCGTGTCATTCCCCCATTGTGCTTCCCTCTCCCCACATCAAAAGGGGCCATGCCCCCGGCACCCCGACCCACTTCAACACCCTTCAAACTCCCCTCTATACCAAACTCCCCCTTCCTATGACCTGCAGCCAGCCTGACCTGCCACATCAGCAACATATATTACACACAAACTTTCACAATGCCCTGACCTGTCACACAAAACTACCAACCCCTACCATCCTAACAGACCACAGAACTCATAAAAAACTCGCCATGTCATCTAAAACCCCCCGCATAACCCCATGAACAATGGACCCCCCTCATATTCCATAACCAGACACCCGCCTAAAACCAAAATGAAGGGGTGGGAGGGCGGGACAATCACCAAGTCCTAACCGTCGCCTGCCTCCCGAACCTTCCCTGAGCCCTTAAATACCCCTGTGAGGCGCTCTGCCCCCCACGGCCACTCGCTGGCCGTGTGCAGCGCCAAAAACTCCCCGGGGGGAAACGCTATGCGTTCTCCCCGCGTCCCCCCTTTTGGCTTACTGCACAAAAACCCAGACTCATTTAAAAGTGGAAAAGGTCGCTTTAATGTGACAGGCCAAAGCTTACAATCAAAACGCTTAACTGGCTCCATGGCCTAACAAACTAAAGAAATATTTTAACAACCAATTAAATAAATTAAACATTTTCATTTTCATTTCCCCCCAACAATTAAATAATTAAATAACCCATTTCCTCCCTAATTATCCCTTGGACCCTACCGTCTCCTTGCCCCTTTTCCAGGCGTCCCGCTTTCTCCCAGGGGCCAGGCCCCTCCAGGCTCAATACCTGTTCCCCCGGGGTGACCTGCTTGTGCAAACAGCGCCACCCCATCCTTTCCCGTGTCATTCCCCCATTGTGCTTCCCTCTCCCCACATCAAAAGGGGCCATGCCCCCGGCACCCCGACCCACTTCAACACCCTTCAAACTCCCCTCTATACCAAACTCCCCCTTCCTATGACCTGCAGCCAGCCTGACCTGCCACATCAGCAACATATATTACACACAAACTTTCACAATGCCCTGACCTGTCACACAAAACTACCAACCCCTACCATCCTAACAGACCACAGAACTCATAAAAAACTCGCCATGTCATCTAAAACCCCCCGCATAACCCCATGAACAATGGACCCCCCTCATATTCCATAACCAGACACCCGCCTAAAACCAAAATGAAGGGGTGGGAGGGCGGGACAATCACCAAGTCCTAACCGTCGCCTGCCTCCCGAACCTTCCCTGAGCCCTTAAATACCCCTGTGAGGCGCTCTGCCCCCCACGGCCACTCGCTGGCCGTGTGCAGCGCCAAAAACTCCCCGGGGGGAAACGCTATGCGTTCTCCCCGCGTCCCCCCTTTTGGCTTACTGCACAAAAACCCAGACTCATTTAAAAGTGGAAAAGGTCGCTTTAATGTGACAGGCCAAAGCTTACAATCAAAACGCTTAACTGGCTCCATGGCCTAACAAACTAAAGAAATATTTTAACAACCAATTAAATAAATTAAACATTTTCATTTTCATTTTCCCCCCAACAATTAAATAATTAAATAACCCATTTCCTCCCTAATTATCCCTTGGACCCTAACGTCTCCTTGCCCCTTTTCCAGGCGTCCCGCTTTCTCCCAGGGGCCATGCCCCTCCAGGCTCAATAACTGTTCCCCCGGGGTGACCTGCTTGTGCAAACAGCGCCACCCCATCCTTTCCCGTGTCATTCCCCCATTGTGCTTCCCTCCCCCCACATCAAAAGGGGCCATGCCCCCGGCACCAGAAAAACCCTCCCCCGAGGAGTTCTTTCTGCCCCACCACCCCCCCAATTTTTCCTACCTCCAACTTTTTACTCAGTCTCCCAGCCAAGAACCCAAATCCGCCAGGTAGTGATTATTCCCATACACGGACAAGTGTACCCCATCCTCTCTAAAGATAAGGAGACCCTCATATGTTATTTCCTTATGGTCCATGACCTGCACCGCCACCGAGGCACACAATTTGACCATTTCTCTGTTTATCCCCTTCCTGGCCCGCTCTATTGCTCCCTCACTTCTCGCTCCCCTCCAAACTCTTCGCGGCAACAACTTAGTCCACACCACCACTGCTTGAGGCCACATTTCCCGCACCCACACTAAGTCCCTCTTCATTTTCTTTAGCAGAGCCACCCCTTTATCTCTCACCAGGTCATTCTCCCCTGCATGCATAATCACCACCGCAGGAACCCCATAGCGTTCCCTCATCCCTGCCAATATAGGAAGCAGCTGATCCCACCGCAGGCCCCCCAACCCGTGTCATCTCACCACCACTTCCTTGTAACTGCACCCCAGTTGCCTTCCAAACACCCTTTTCTCCGCTTCTTTCCCAGCCCACTTAACAATTGAATGGCCGACAATCCAAACTTGCGCCAACTCCCCCTTCTTTCGTGCAGCATCTGAAAAAAGAAATTACAAAAATCACTGACAAGTCAAAAATATTTCAACAACAGCAGTTGGCCCACAAAGTCCTACTCCACCCTTCTTCAACATTCCCCTTTATCAAACTCCCTGACGTACCCCTTGTATTTCCCAGACCTCCAACGCCCCAATCTTTTCACCTTGTCTTCTGAAAAACCTCAGATGCTGTGCCCATCCTAAAGGAATGAGTCCCAAAATCCTCTGCCTTTTCTCCCACTACCACCAGCGTCTTCCGCAATACCCCTAGCACCTGGGCCGCTGAAACCGGCGATCCATCCGCATGCTGAAAAACCGAGCCTGACTTACCCCCACAGCGCTCCTTCCACACCTTGCCTGCCTGAACTGGGCATAAAACCTTGCTCCCTCGACCCAGCAGAACCCACGAGCCCCTTCCTTTCTGATCCGTCTTAGACCTTTTAATCTTGATGTCTAGACCTTCTTCTGTAATTTGAACATCTTCCCCCTACCCCCTCTTTTCCCCCGACCAACTCAGAAACCCTGAAAGCCCCAAAGAATAACCACGTAAAACAAGTCGCAAACGGCTCCCCTTCCCATACCGACCAGCAAACTCCCCCCACCACCTCAATCAACCTCTGCAGCAATTCCGCCGATATCGGCCTCCTCTTATCCTTGTCCCTCTTACTCTCCCTTGCCCATCCTTCCAACATCCTACTCGCCATTTCCCCCCCACTTGGCTGAAAACCCCAAAACCATTTCCCGTAAAAGGCAATCCCTGCTAGCTTTCCCGCTATCGTTGCCCTTGACCAGCCCCTGTCCATGCACCTCAGGAGGAAATTCGTGCCATCATCCCTCCTCCGCTCTTCCGCACCCCATCTACCCTTCCAACTACAAGCTCCTCTTCTAATAAAATCCTCCCAGGCCCTCCTGTATGACTTCTTAGACGCCGAGGCCAATGAACCCTCCACCAAAGCCAGCGCTCTCAGCTTCCTATCTTCCACAGCTCCTCCGGAATCAGCTGCCCCTCCTGATCTGCATCTGGAGCCAATCCATGGAATCTCTGCCATTGAAAACGAGATAATGCATCAGCGATGCCATTATCCTTCCCCGGCACATGTGTTGCCTTAAACACCACATTCCATTCCATGCAACGCAGAACAAATTCTCTCATCAGTCTTGCCACCCTCTGATCCCTCGCTGACTGCCTGTTCACCACATGGACCACGCATTCGTTGTCCACATTGAAGTTCACCTTCTTGTTTTGCAACTCCTTCCCCCACAACTCCAATTCCACTAGTAATGGAAAAAATTCAAGAAATGCTATACTCCTCCCTTCCTTCAACCACCGCGCTGGCCACTTCTCCGCACACCACTTTCCTTCCCAAAACACTCCGAAACCTCCGGCCCCTGCTGCATCCGAAAATATCTGAACTTCCCATGTCACCGGGTCTCCCTGCAACCACATTGACACTCCATTGAAGATCTCCAAAAAGCGCAGCCAAATTCTGCAATCCTCCCTCACTGCCCCCGATACTCTTATCCGATGATGTGGGCACTTTGCTCCCACCATGGACCTTGCCATGTTCCTGCAAAACGTCCGCCCTGGGGCCACTACCTTACATGCGAAATTCAGATGCCCAACCAATCCCTGCATCTCCACCAGCATCATTTTCTTGGCCCCCACCGCTTTCTCCAACAGTACCACCAATTTGCTCACCTTGTCGTGCGGCAAGCGTGAGGTCATGGCCACTGAATCCAGTTCAATTCCTAGAAATGTTAACACCACTGCCGGCCCTTCTGTTTTGTCTTCGGCTAAGGGTACGCCCAGCTCCTCCATCAATTCCTGAAACAACTTTAGCATTTCTTTGCAGTCCTCCTCTCTTTTTGCCCCGCTAATGAACAGAAAATCATCCAGATAGTGCAGCACACTCTCCCAACCCGAGCTGAATGAGAAAACCCACTGTAGAAAAAAGATGAACCGTTCAAACAAAGCACAGGAAATTGCGCACCCCATTGGCAATGCTTTGTCTATGTATATGCGGTCCTCAAACTGAAAACCCAACAACCAAAAATCCTCTGGGTGCACCGGCAATAACCTGAAAGCCGCCTTGATATCGCACTTCGCCATGAAGGCCCCTCGCCCTTCCTTCCTTATCAGCTCAACCGCCTGGTCAACACTTGCATACACAACCCCACATTCTTCGGGGGCAATGAAATCATTAACTGACATACCCTCCGGCCATGACAAATGATGAATCAGTCTGAACTCCCCCGGAGCTTTCTTGGGCACCACCCACAATGGGGATATCACTAAATCACCCAGCATGTCATCAAATGGGCCCACTATCCTTCCTGCTGCTATTTCCTTGTTCAATTTTTGTCTTACCACCTCAACATTCTCTCTCGCCGACTTCAAATTTTCAGCCCACCGACGCACCGTTGGGCCCTGGTAACCTAATCTGAACCTCTGACAAAACCCTTCGCTCAAAATCTTAGCCCCTTCCCTATCCGGATAAAATTGCAACCATTTTTCCAATACACCCACTTTAATTGGAGTAAAAGCTTTTTACCACAACCCCTTTTCCTGAACCTCTCCCCCTCCCCCTGTCTCCCTGTTGGAAACACTGAGTGAGAGGGTGTTTTCCACCACACTTGCTACACTTGTGCCTGAACCTACACAGGGTCCTTGTGCAGCCGTCCTTATTATACCCCCAGCACGCAGCTGAGGACTGACCCCTACCTCCTCCCCCCGCCCCTTCATGGGCGGGGTGACCAAGAAAGGGCCGGAAAGGCACGGGCAGCCCACTTGCTGTGTGCAGTGTCGGGGCAGGCCTTGTTGGAGCCATCCATTGCAGCCAGAGGTCCATGTCTATCTACCCCCAGACCGCCTGACTGTCCTCTGCCATTCTCGCTCTGAATTCCTCATCATACCTTACCCAGGCAAAGCCCCCAAAACTCGTGAAAGCCTTCCTTATTACGTCCATATATTTTAGCAGGGCCACGCAACGCTCCGAGAATCTTTCACAATACACACTGGCATAAATGATAAACGCCGACGTCCAATTCTCAATGGTCACCTGGACCCTTGGCCGTGAAGCCAGCTGCCTCTCTTCCTCCTTAGACCCCTCCTTTGCTCTCACTTCCCTATGGAGCAATTTAAAGACATCCACAAATTCCCCCGCCTGAATCTTCTCCCTGGTTGCTGCCATCAAATGCGCCCCCAATGGTTTTGTTATCCCCATGTATGGCAATTTTTTCTCCTTTCCCTTCACTTCAACCACCTTATCTTTCCCAGCTTGTACTTCGAGCACCAATGGCTCCACCACCTTGTCCGTTTGGACCTCCACTGAGCAAATGCTCTTCTCAACCCCTGCGGCTCCAATGGCCTGCACACCAACTTCTTTCCTTACATCTTGCATTCCAGACCCTTCATTCCCTGTCCCCCTTCTTGTGACCCCTCTCTGCCATGCAGATGACCATTCCCTTTCCCGCTCACCTCTTTCCACGCCTGCCGCCTGTGGTCTGGCGTCCACACCGATGCTCCTCATCTCCTTTCTCAGAGGGCTCCTACTGCGGGGACAAAACATGTCAGCACACTCACCCAGCCAATAGTTCCCCTGACCCCTTACCCCCCGTCCCCCAGCACTTCCCTTTCCAGCTCCCACCTCAAACTCCTTCTCTCCTCCCCCCTTTCCCTGTCCGCCCTGTAATCTTCCACTTCCCATTGCCCCACATATTCCTCCCATCCAACTTCATCACACCTTAAATACCATTGCGGATGCGAGCTCATGCCCGAGTTGAGTTGATCTTCCTCTTGCGAGCCCGGGGCGTCCGCCCCGCTACTCCTTTGACGTCTTCTCGGCGGGGCCGCGGAAACCCCTGCCTGGTCCTCTTCTCTCGGGCGAGGCGTCCCGACCTCCACCGTGGAATCCTCAATGCTAGGGGCCGTGCTGCACCCTATAGGCTCTCCTTGCGCTGACCGAGGAGGGGTCGTTCTAAAACCCTCTACCTCCACCTGACCAGCGGGGGCTGCGCAGTGCCCTCCGCCCTCACTCCTCCTATCCGGGGGGGCCGTTCCGCGCCCCACTCTAACCTCCTCCATTGATGGGGACCTCTCCCTCCTTCTCCCACCTGCACTCTTCTGCAGGTATTTACCCCCTCTCCCCCTCTGCCCTAACACGCCCCTCTGCGCCCCATCACCGCCCCCACCTTCATTCCCTTGAGCCACCTCCTTTGGAGCACTCCTAGCTTCCCTAGGGCTATCACTCACTACCTCCCTCACTGGCTGCCCACCCGAACTCAATTCCCCCCCGGACGCCCTCCTGTCTATCTCCCTCCTCATCTTCCTGCCCCTGCATTCCCAAACCTCCCCTCTCCCCGCCGCGGGGGTGCAGGCCACCACTGCCGCGAGAGCCCCATCTGCCGCAGCTCTCCGCTGCGGCCTGCCCCCACCTAGCTCCATCTCACCTGTGACCTCAACCACCGCCCCTTCCAGCTGGGCCTTAGACGCCCTGCTGATAATTTCCAGGGCCTCCCTCAGAGCCCTAGCATCCACCAGACCCTTCTTGCCCGCTCCCTGGCCCACCATTGTGCACCAATAATCTGGATGTGCACTAAAATATGCCCTTTGACAATTAAACTAACTAACTAAGCCCCCGAGCCAGGTACCTACCCGTGGATCACTAACCTTATCCCGAGAAAACCCAATCGGGCTATCAAAAAATTCACTAGCACCCACAAGCGTTAATCAAAATCTATACTTCCAATATGTTGAATACCGCAACTTATTCTAGGGGGAAAAGAAACATTTTTAATTTTTAATTTTTTTATTTTAACTCCCCCTTCTTTATAAAAACCCTAGCCCTAAAAAAGCCCTTCCCTCAAAAACTGACCTAAACAAGAGAAAACCGACACAAAACTCAGACCCCAATCAAATTGGGCCTAGAAAGACAGTATCACACTGCCCCCCGGTGGCTCAGAGGCCACGCCGCACTTGCACAGGAAATTCCCCCTTTAAGGGAACTGCAGTGCCCTCTATCCCTGCTTAATGCTAACGCGTGCAGTAAAAACAAGACGGTCCCTTTAAGTGGACCGCACTGCCTCCCCCTGACCAGACGATGCTCCTGCCCGGGAAACCCCGCCCACGCACCCCTTCCCCTTGCCCTAACTACACCAACAGGGAATTCCACAGAAAAGAAAAGAAAAAGAAAACAGCTGACTCTTCCACACCCCGCCGGCCCTTGAACGACGGAGGGAAGTGCCCAAACAGAAAATCCCCCACAGCACCCCCCCGAACCGGACGCCTCGCACCAGCCACAACGGGACCCGACGGTAAGCAGGCCAGGGGTGTCTTATCTACGGCACCCCTACTACACGTTCCCCAATACTCAATAAATATATATATTATTATTATATATATATATATTTTTTTATTTTACTAACAACTACCTACCCGCCCACTCTACAAACAATCCCCTTCCTCACCTCACTACTCGCACACCTAGGCCCAGCTAATACCAGGGAAGGCTCGGGAGCAGGCAACAGGACTTGACAATCACCAAGTCCTAACCGTCGCCTGCCTCCCGAACCTTCCCTGAGCCCTTAAATACCCCCGGGAGGCGCTCTGCCCCCCACGGCCACTCGCTGGCTGTGTGCAGCGCCAAAAACTCCCCGGGGGGAAACGCTACGCGTTCCCCCCCCCCTTTTCACATGCAAATTGGTTCAGAGGCATTTAATTAAGGGGGATTCATAAAGTGTTTGTGCTTTGCATTGCATACCCGGCGGAATTCCTCTGTTCGGGTCCCTCCCATAGGAGAATGTAATTATTTTGGAGGGCCATGTGAAAGTGACATTGCCATTTTCTGAGGGCAATGTAGAAGCTAGCATGCACATGTGTTTTCCTGAGGGAGTTGAGAAACTAGCATCGCATTGCTGAAATCGGTATGGCAATGTGTGATTAACTGGGGAAAGCTGAGACTAGAATGATCAAGTGGAAATTGACACGTCAATTACAAAGAGGACGCGCTGGTGCATTGAGCTGAACTCTGCTATATCTCAGAACAATGTATTGTACATATTTGAGGAGCACTCTTGGCGGGTTTGCGATTGAGCATCTTATTATGAGCATCAGGCTGCTATTTTTGGGAGCATGCTGGAATATGTGAGCAGCACTTAGATATACTTTGAAGTAATCAGGTGTACGGTGGCAGAACCTTAGCATATAAGAGCGATTTTGATCTGTATTGTATTTACTATGTCACGAGTAGGGAGGAAGGAATCGTACCAAAATGTCGCCCTCACAATTACGACGGCTGAAAAGGCAGACCTTTTTTTGTGTGCATCCCCACTTACACCACATATATATGTGGGGGCATATAGAATATAATATTAATATGGGAGGGGATTGCGGGGGTCTCCCCCCACAGATATATGTGGTGAAAAGGGGTTTAAAAAAAAGTCCGCATTTTTGGCCGTCACAATAATCACATAGATACGGGAGGAACAGAACATGCACACACTGGTTTATAAAGTTCTCAGTAGGATTTATTTCGGGAGTCCTGATCGAGATACGAAGTAAACGATAACTCAACATAAAGAAAGCGTCATGGCGCTGAGCATTCTCCCAGTTGGTTCCATGTCATTCCATCACCAGGGTTTTTTTGGTGGATTTTTTTGCTGCTGATTTTATACTGAAAAAACTCATCTGCATTTTTTTAAAATCTTGGGCCACCTCCTAAACCCCCTTCCCAGATATTAACCACCTATTTCCCACACCTCCCCCCCTAATATTCCTTTACCCACCCCCATTTTTTCGATTTGTTTTTTCACCAAAAATCAGCGGCATAAAACTGCGAAAAGAAAACTGGCGATGAATGAACTCCGTACCCTTCCAGTTGTATAGTCCCACAAGGAGTATGCTGAAACCCTTAAGCCCTCCCATCCCCTTTCTCAGAGTCTAGGAGGTTGTTTCCCCAGTGAAAAGTCCACCAAGATGGGCAAAGCGCCATAGGTTGAAAGACAGCCTACAAGATAGAAGCTACTCAAAAGGAGAGATCTCTGCACAAAGTCTCTGAAGCGGTAACTAGTTTATGGGACCGGCAACATAGTCCTTCCCTAATCTAAACCCTATCCTCTAGGGACCCGAGGCCCAAAGTGCACCCCTATTCTAGAAAAGGCAAGAGGCTTCCAGAGTTTTGCCAACTCACAGTGAAAGGGTTCAGAGTGCCCCTGCAACCTTCATGCAAGATGCTGGCAGGGCTAGCTCTCGGTCAAGATGGTGGCAGTGTAATGGCTTGTCCTGGAACTGGTTTCATAAGGTGAAATTGCCTTTGTCGTTTAGGGTGATTTACATGCTTCACAATCCATGCGCTCTCCAGCATAATCCCCTGTCCCCAATGAAGTGCTTTACCAATTCAGGCATCCTTTACCACCTAAAGATCATTTTGTATAGATATTCTGTGTGCAGTCAGAGGCCCTATGCACTCTCCTTTCGATCTGCCATTCCTTAACTTTTAGTTCTCTCTACAAATCATTGTGCCATGATTTAGTCTGCGCTCCCCCATTCTATTCCCCGGATCCATCAGAATGCTGTGCAGTTTGGAGATTAAATTCCTTCTGCATGCTGATGAGAATATCACCTTTCCAAAGCTTTTGAGGGTCTTGTTAACTTTGGTTTCACTTCTTTTTGTATTAGCCAATGCTTGAGCTCGAGATATCTGAGGCACTTTGCTTCCCTGAAGCCATACTTGTTTATGGTTCCAAGTTAAGATGCAATGGTTCCTTCCCTGAACTGCTCAGCTGCAAATTCGTACGTAGGAACCTTTGATCTATCTGTAAGCAGGGGAAAAGTGTGGGTTCCTATGGATTAGATTAAAGATAAGAGTATGTTGTCTGAAAACAACACACGACTACGTGTTCCTCCTGTATTCAAGTCCATTACCCCTGCCAGGCCTCCCTCGACACGACACATTTCTCAGAATGGTACCCATTGGCCCTTACTGCAGTTAATGGGGCAGAACAGAGCACCATTATTGAGTTCAGAAAAACCTCGCCCTTTCCCACCCTCAATACTGCTGTAAGGAAGTCCTACTTTACCCAAAAGCTTTCTCTGCATCTAATGACATTAGTATTAGTAGCATTAGTTTGTCACTTATATACGCCGTTATACCATTAATATGGCCGCAACACGCTTGTGGTGGGTTCGCTCTCGGGGGTTCACGGTCCAAGGTATGGGATTAGAATGCGTGTGTGCAATTGGCCAAGATAGGGAGTTAGGTGGGCTGGCCGAACTCCAGTAAGTGACCCATGACGTCAGGCATGTGGATGGGTGCTGAGGTGGTCAAGAGAGTGCGCAAGTGCAAGAGACTCGTTCTGTGTCCAGCTAGAATGAATTCTTTTCTGATGGCACAGTTGTTGTGCTTTGTGTTTTAGGTGGAGGTGAAACATTTTGTGTCCCGCTAGATCGAATTGTTAGTCGTAGGTCATTGTTGCATTATAATGCATTCGGGTGGGTAGCCGTGCCTACGACAGATGTCCACTGAAGTGGTGCGTGAATACATACCCTGAGGCCCAGAGTGAGCTTTGTCTTTGATGTAGCTTGTGATCAGATCATCTGTATAACAGACAGGCAACCCTCATAAATCTTCTAGGTGCAATAGACAGACTACCCTCTGTGATGAATTTAACTATATCATCACCTCTTCCATGGTGGAACTCTCTTTGCATATGGCCAGGGAAGGGAAGGGCAGCTGCTACCTGATCACAACCCTGAGTGTGGCTGCCCGAGGGAGGATCACATGAGAGGGAGAGGGATTGGTCACAAGAAATGTGGCACCCGCCTTCCCATTCTGGGCATAACCCTCCCCTAAGTACACAGACTGTTATAGATTATTGTAGTATTCAACTGGTCCAGCCATCTTATACTAGCATCAGGGTTCCCTCTGACAAATTATACCAAAGTACTGAGACAAGAAAGAAGACTAGAGTGATGAAGATTAATAGAACCAGGAAGCTAACACTGCGTTCAAGTCGTTGGCGGAAGCAACATAGTAGTGGAATGTTGAAATACCTGTCAGTTGTGTAAACTGGGAAAATCACAAGAAGAATCACAGGGAGAGAGACATTGTAGAGTGAACCTCGCTGCATGCAAAGCCGACCCGAAGTTGGAAAGCAATCAGAGTGCTACTTGTTGCTGGAAGACTGCTAGAAATGCTGTCCGGACAAGGCCTGGAAGCCAGAGGCCTGCTGCAGTGAGACAGAGGGCAGTATGAGGCTGTCAGGTGACCAGGCGAGAAGAGGAGAAGGGGCAGAATGCTGCCCGAGCAGCTGGCCTGCCACAGCAACCGCGGGATGACGCGAAGAACACAAGAGCTGCCAAAACCAACCAGTGAGCCCAAAGGGGATGAGCGCAGGGACGTCATTTGGGGGTCACATCTGCGACCCCTGTGGGGAAATATTTGAACCCCTGGGACTCCCTTGTCCCAGGGGTTCAAATATATTTAAAAAATATATATTTTTTAAAAAAGTTGGGGGAAAAATGGGTGCGCCTGGTGTAGCGGGCCCTCCCACAGCAGGGGGGACCCGCCACACCAGTTCTGGTGGGTGCCCGGCCCAGTCCTCACCCATCAGGGTGAAGGTTGGCCTGGGGAGGCACTCAGCAGGGGTTGGATCTCACTATGACATGTGGCACATGTCACATGGCACGTTCAGCTCCAACCCCTTCACCCTTGGCTTCTTTCCTTGTTCCTGTTTGGGAGCATCAAGGAGGAGCCGAGGGGGCCTGGAAGAACGCACTAGAGCTGCAAGAAAAAAGTAAGAATGCTTTTCTTGTAATATGATGTCTGTTTTGCAAATGTGAAGTGTGTGTCAGATGTATGTATGTGAATGGTGGGTGAATGAGAAGTGATGTGATGTGTGTTTTTGAATGTTCTCTGTGGGTGGGTGTGTGCCTGTGTAGAGAAAGCAATGAGTGGGTGTAAGAGAAGGTGCGAGTGACTGGTGGGTGAATGAGAAGTGATGTGATGTGTGTTTTCAAATGTTCTGGGTGTGTGGGCGGGTGTGTGTGCCTGTGTAGAGAATTCAATGAGTGGATGTAAGAGAAGGTGTGAGTGACTGGTGGGTGAATGATAAGTGATGTGATGTGTATTTTTGAATGTCCTGGGTGGGTGGGCGTGTGCCTTTGTAGAGAATGCAAAGAGTGGATGTAAGAGAAGATGTGAGTGACTGGTGGGTGAATGAGAAATGTGATGTGTGTTTTTGGAATATTCTGGGTGGGAGGGTGTGTGCCTATGTAGAGAATGTAATGAGTGGATGCAAGAGAAAGTGTGACTGACTGGTGGTGAATGAGAAGTGATGTGATGTGTGTTTTTTAATGTTCTGGGTGTGTGGGTGTGTACACGTGTAGAGAATGCAATGAGTGGATGGAAGAGAAGTTGTGAGTGATGTGGGGGAATGAGAAGTGATGTGATGTGTGTATTTGAATGTTCTGGGTAGGTGGGTGTGTGCCTGTGTAGAGAATGCAATGGGTGGATGTAAGAGAATGTGTGTGTGTGTGAGTGACTGATGGGTGAATGGGTATGAATGTGATGGTGTTTTTTGAATGTTCTGGGTGGGTGGGTGTGTGCGGCGCCTGTGTAGAAAATGCAATGGGCGGAAGTAAGAAAAGGTGTATGATTGAGTGACTGGTGGGTGAATGAGTATGAATATGCTGGCGTGCTTTTGAATGTTCTGGGGGGGTGGTGTGTGCCTGTGTAGAGAATGGAATGAGTGCATTTAAGAGAAGGTGTGAGTGAGTGACTGGTGGGTGAATGAGCATACATGTGGTAGTGTGTGTTTGAATGTTCTGTGTGGGGTTTGCTGTGTGTCTGTGTGGTGAATCTATTGTGAGCGAGTGCGAGAGGAGATGTATGGGGAGTGACCGGTGGATGAAAGGGGATGCATGTGTGTGCAAGGCCCTGGGAGACTGGGGATCACTGGAGCATTTTTGCCACATCCTTTATTGACTTTGCATGTTTTACTGGTATTTTTGGACAAGAAAAAGTTCAAGTGGGCCATTCCCTGGCTAGACTGGCATTTTGGTGCAGTCAGCCTAGCCACTGCTCACTGTGGCATGACATTTATTACTCGGCATCTTTAAAAAAGCAAGCATGGCAAGTAGTGTTACCTCGCTAGACTGATGTTTTGGCGTAGCAGCCTTTATATTCTTCACTGTAGCATGACTTTTTATTAACAGAGCATCTATGATGAATCAAGCAAGATAAGTGCTATTATGGGTCTATACTGGTTTACATTGGAACCAGTTTGGACAGGATTCCCTATTGTAACATGTCACTTTTAATGGCAAAACCAGTGGGAGTATGTACTTACATAGCAGTAATGATACTATAGAAAAACGTCTTAAAGCGAACATAAGTATGCTCTTATGTGGGAATACTAGCATATGTTGGTGGAGCCAGCATGGAAATGTATGGGCACAGCCAGCATACACATGTTTTTTATACTGACATATATTGTCGGGACCGGCATGATGATGCATTGGGAAAGGCACTGTGCACTTTTGGTGACTTGCGCCTATTGCACTTTTTTCATGATTTACCCCACACCCTTCAAAACCGATTGTTGGCCTTTTACTCACATTGTTGGCCTTTTACCCAAATTTCCCCAGAAAGTGTGCTTTGTAATGCACCATTTTAGCCCATTATTCAAAACATTTACTCTGGGGAGGGAGAAGTAACTTCCTGGGCCCCCTCCCCCCCAACCCATTTTTGTTAGTTCGGGATCCCTCGCTATGCTCAGTCGCAATCACATACTTGTGGCAAATATTTACACCTTCCAAAAAACAACTAACCAGCCACCACTGGTGGCTGGTATATTTGTGGACCAGGCACCACCCCTTCTCTCTATGTTACGTTAAAGATTTACGCTTTGATTGAAAAACATATTTATTTCTTGTAGAGACACGTGGTGGTCCAGATCGGCCAGGGGTGTGCGTGCCCTGTGCTTTGTTAAGGAGTTTTGGGGGCCCATAGCATGGCCAGCAGTGGAGCTGCCAAATTTTGTGCTATGCCATTAGGCACTACTGTTATGTTATGTTAATATATTTCTATAGCGACAAAAGCCTGTGTGCATCCAGAAGAAGCCCAGCTTTATAACCTGAAGAATTTTACTTGAACAGTCTGGTTTTTCTGAATGACGAGAGGGTTCTCCTCCTTACAGAAAGCTTCTGGCAATTCATTCCAGGCTCGTGCTGCCAGAACTGGGAGCGCACAACCGTTTTCCCAGGCTTTTTATATATGGTCTACTCTCAGGCAGCAGACCTTTGTGGATCTGAGGTCCCTTTTAGGTGATAAATTGTCACCCTTTCTTTAAGGTAATGTGGTGCAAGTCCAAAGATACATTTGTGACATTCTGTCAACTGTTTAAACCAAAATCCTTGCAGAGACAGGTAGCTAATGCAGCTCCCTCCGAACTGCCGATGTAGGTTCATTTCGACTCAGTTGGTGCTGAATGCGTACTGCCGCATTTTGTACTTTTTGTAGTTTCTGAATATCTTCTTTATTTTCCCCACCCAGAAGGGCATTACAATAGTCCAAATGCGGAAGTATCACTGCCCTGGCTAAGTTGGCTCGATTATCTTCTGAGACCATGGGAGCAACATGTCTTAGCTCTTTAAGATGATAATTGGTGCTCTTTATGATCGCCTCCACATGAGCACCACCATTCAGGCTGGCCTCCATGTGAGTGCCAAGTGTTTTCACTTTGGAGGTAACTGCGATCCGACTGCCATCAATCACAAAGCTATGGAAGGCCTGGTCGAGGCTATCCCTAGAGTGTTGGGACTCATAAATCATTAACTCTGTCTTGGATGCATTTAAGCATAACCAGTTGTTCGACATCCAATTCTTTATAATCTGATAAACAAGATTTAATTTTCCCTGGTCCATTACATGGTTCCCGCTAATCTCCAGTGACATCTGGAAGTCATCTGTGTAGTTAGTAAAGAAGAGCCTACATTTTTCCAGTTCCATACACAGAGGGAAAAGGGGTGTGCTTAACAAGGGATCTAGTATT
This sequence comes from Ambystoma mexicanum, assembly GCF_040938575.1. Lineage (NCBI taxonomy): Eukaryota > Metazoa > Chordata > Amphibia > Caudata > Ambystomatidae > Ambystoma > Ambystoma mexicanum. The sequence goes on from NC_090926.1 coordinate 347,146,272, forward strand.
AAGCAAAGCCAAATTCAATTTGGCTGCTGGAAGCAAGTTCATTAATGTTATTTTTGTTTCCACAACATCTGCTTTGTGGTATGAATAATTTGACTTAGAATGCTGAGATTGTTTTGCATACGTACTGGGAGGCAGAGGGAAACCCCACTTTGATGCTCATGTTTAGTAGGAGCAACGTGTGGTACAATACTAGATTGTATATTTTCTATTTTTCTATCCCCTGAGGAAAGTAAGCCTGTTATCCCGGCAGGCTGGACTTCCTCCTTACCACTCTCAAAATCAGCCTTCGGTACACAAATCTCACTCTCAGCGCTTGGGGGACTCACAAAGGGCACAGTACAAGCTGCAGCAACTACTGATGTATTGATAGTGTAAGCAGCCTGCTCAATCATCATCCCTGTCAAAGGTATTCCATCAGTGCTTGAGGTGTGTACATAGGACTTACTTCAGGCAATTGCAATCGCCTCCAGTACTTCGATGATCCCCATGGTGTAGAAGGAAAAAGAAACAGGATAGGTGGCCGCACCGGCACCCGCACGTCCAAGTACGGACAGGCACAGATCAGCGGGCTCCTTCGCACTGGGTTTCAAGCAAAATGCGTGCTCTGAACTACAAGAGATTCAGGGAAAAGTAGTTCAGAGCCGTAGCGGCACCTGCGTGCAGAGTAAGACCGTCACGTTGTTTTAAATCACAGGGTGCGTAATAACAATCATAAACACTTGTCTCACAAAGTTACCAGTAAAATACAGTGAATACAATATTTAAAAGGCTAAACATTAATACAAATGAGGCTAAAACAACGAGTGACCTGATAGCAGCAATATAGAAATCTCTGGGGCAGAGAGAGATCAAGCCCTTAAGTACCGACACAGACCGGCGGGCTCCTTCGCGCTGGCACGTTTGCGCCAGTTTTCAAGCAAAATGCACGTTCTGAACTACAAGAGACTCTGGGAAAAGTAGTTCAGAGCCGTAGCAGCACATGTGTGCAGAGTAAGACAGTCACTCTGTTTTAAATCGCACAGTGCGTAATAACAATCAAAAACACTTGTCTCACAAAGTTACCAGTGAATACGCTATTTAAAAGGGCAAAAATGAATACAAATGAGGCGAAAACAATGAGCGACCTGATAGCAGCAAAATATAAATCTGGGTCTGACAAAGGGGTAGTATGCGGTGCATGCCTTGAAGCCTGCCAGGGAGCCCCCGGTTGAGAAGCAACTTGTGGGTGTTTTCAATTTTAAATAATTGTGTGGTGCTATGAATTTATGTGTACAACAATGGTATTACATTACATTTTTTTTTTAAGTCCTCTGGCACCTGGTATTAGGCTTAGATAATAATAACTATGGGGGGTATTGGGTATATTGAAAGAAACGTTCTCAGGTATTATACTCCAGTAAAGATAACATTATTATGTGCAGTCCCCTCTGTGCATGTAGACCAGTCTAATAGGTATCTTTTATCGTAGTGGTAGCTGAATCATACATACATTTATAACCAGGGAATTTTGTTGATACTAAATCCTGGTCAATGATTTAAATTTCAGGCCTTGCTCGTGCAGCATTTTTCTCCTGGTTAAACAGAGGCGCATGCCTCCCTGGGTTAGTGCTTTTTTCGTTTGTGTAACACAGCAACACCACAGATAACACGTACTTCTATGTCTGTTGATCTATAGATGTTTTATACACTTGCTGCAGCCGGCCTTACTGATTTTGGTTACCATTTTAGAAATACTGCATTATGTATGTTTTACACATAGTCTCCATGTTGAATCTGGAAAATGGCATTCCCCAAATGTGTAATCATGGACATATCATGCTGCCCTCTGTGCCGTGGTTCGTATATCTGACTGAAATGCGAGCACCTGGAAACACTGGTGCTAGATGCATCTAAAAAATCTTGAAGGTTGTTTGCCATCACTTCTGGTGATGTCACTTGGGGGAGTGGTCAAATTAACACACTTCCTGTGATGTCATCAGGGGTCAAGGGATGTGTGATGTCACTTCCGCTACTGCTACTCCTAGCATTTTGGTGAAATTACATCCCCGGAAGAGCAGTACATCGGGGTGCTTCAGGTCGAATGCCGTACACTGTGGGTAAGGGTAAAAACTCTGTTGAAGCGAGCAGAAAGCCCTCTGACAAGTAATGAAAATACTGAACGAGAAGGTGGAGGCTTATTAACAAAGTGATAAGAAAGGCATGGACAATGCTATTGCCTAGTGAAGTGTACACATTTGAAACCTACCTACGTTGTAAGGAACAGTTTAAAAAGTCCTGGCAGGAGAATAAAATAGGCACTGTGCGAATTGGAAACCTGCACCCATATATAAGTGTGGAACATTGTGAAGGCAAGTCTGAACACCCACACCTGAACTGGTTGTTAAGTCCTGGCAGGAGAGTGAACCAGGCCAAACTGAATGTGAAGTTGAATATTAGATGTTCTGGCAGGAGAGTAAACCAGGCCAACCTGAATGTATAAATATCATGAAGTCCTGGCAGGAGAACAAACCAGGCTAAAGTGAATGTGCGTCTCGAGAAGCACATCTTAAAGAGAATGACATCTAGGAGAAGGGAACCATACCCCCTCAGTGGAAAAGTTTAAAAGAACTGAGAACTGTGAATTGTAATAGAACTGTGTAGAAAGTCAAGAGGTACGGAATAACCCTTCAGTGTGTGATGCTAGGGGAAGGGGCTCATACCCCCTTCATTGTAAAGTTGCCTTTTGCCAAGAGAAAGAACTGTGGTAGAGAGCTGAAGAGAAGCTGAAAGAAAGACCTTCTCCCATTGTGCTGAGAGCTGGGAAACCTTGGGCTGCCTTATTGCGGAAGGAGAAGGACCCTTCATTGTATGAGATACAGGGGAATGGAGATATACCTCCTGTTCTGAATAAGTGTATATTACTGAGGAAAAGAGTTGTGTAGAACTAAAAGTGTGTTAAAAAACGCAAGGGAAAGAGGAAGGACCTTTAACCATAAAAGGACTAGGGTAAGAAAATCCCCATGAAAGGTTTAACAAAGAGAGACAGGTGCGCAACGAGGAAGCCCCGTGAAGTCCCTCTCTGCCCGAAGCTTCACTAGACTGCTATATTTGGCGGATTGTGTTTGCTACACACGAACATCCTAAAGCCTATTTACGGGCTATTTCATTTACTTTGGGATAAGCCACGCCCCTTTGGATACACAGCCACAAAGGCGACATACCACGCGCACCAGTGCGCGCACACCGAGGAAGCCCCGTGAAGTCCCTCTTTGCCCAGGGTCTCACTCGCTGCTACATTAGGCGGATTGTGTTTGCTACACACGGTACTTTTTACATCATCACGCCCCACATGAGAGATCTTCATAGACTCTGCACGAGTGAACTAATATATACTTTGTTTTTATTTTACTTAGAACATCCTAAAGCCTATTTACAGGTGATTTAATTTACTTTGGGATAAGCCACGCCCCTTTGGATACGCAGCTACAAAGGTGACGACCCACGCGTACCAGTGAGCGTGCACACAGGAAGCCCCGTGAAGTCCCTCTTTGCCTCTTCGCTTCGGCGACTTGGCGAGGCGGCTCCTCCCAGGCTCTCCGGTACTTTTTCCTTTTTTTTTAATTAAGTTTAAACAGCATGAGTTATAGCTTGAAAACCGGCATGCCGAATGGCATCTTGCCGGAAGTTCGAGCACCCGACGTTAAGGTAACTCGGAAGCGATCATACCAATCCTGCTCTACCCCGAAAGACTCCTGCGGCTCTAAATTCGCAAGGCTTGGTTTCAAAGATATGGTAATGACGGACATACGCACATTTTGCAAAGACAAGTATGCCGCCATGTTTTCATTAATGTCGACGGAGGGGCTTCTGGATCCAACTCTAGATTTAAGAACAACATGCCCGAGAGTTATTGTGAAAAGATCCATGCCGGCAAATTGTAATGTTGGCAACTGAAATGAATCTGACGGTAAGGCTGAACAATTACTTTCCTGTGGAGATAAACACCAAAGCGGTGTTTGTTTTGGTGAGCAGCACTCTATCACGGACAGTATACTTTTAAACAATGTACCATTGACGGCACCAACAGCCGCTGTTGCTGGCACTGTTACTCCTGCAAATGTAGATGTGGCAATAATTGATCTCAACTCAAGTAACTCCTGTTTTTCCCCGAATTTGCCCTCTGACAATCTTTCTAAATCCCCTATTATGTTCACTAGCAGTGAAAAAAGCTCTTCTGATGTTAACACATCCTATTGTGTTCCTACTCCTCGAAGGCCAACCAACTCGCAATCACCATACAGTCATCCATATTGCCCGGTACCTGTTTTTACCCCTTGCAGACCAAATGGTCTACAAACCTCTAATCAAGACCTTGCTGTCGCAAATCACACGGGAGGGGGTGTCCATCTAGTTGAAATTGCGCTCAATGCCATGCCCTTGTCTTTATCAACGTTAACAAAGCTGTTAGAAACTCTAAATTACAAATTAAATGAACAAGCCTCTCGAAATGAGAAACTTTTACTATGGCAAAAGGAAACAAGTAACTTATTACAACTCAAATTGAGTAACACGCGCACAGAGGCTGAGGCGCTTGCCACATTTGTAGCTACTTTCACTCAAACTTCCTTTTGCGTAAAACCTCTAGAGACCTTCACTTCCCAACCACCTGTAGCTGGATTGAAAGTTCTGGCCAGCTCCCTGCCACTTATTGAGAGAATTATTTGTGAGCAAGGCTCAAATGCTGAATGGGTTTGTCCTGTTACTGGTACAAACATTGAGCCAGTAAGCTCTGAAAATAGCACAAATCACTCTCAGCCCCAGGTAGAAAATGCACCCAAAGTTGCTTACACCATTTCTTCTAAAGATATAAAGAAAAAATCGTCCCTCACCCAATTTAAATTGCAAAAAAATCAAAGAAATCTCAAAAAGAACAATACTACTAAAACAAAACACATTTTTTAAGAATGTAAATGTACCAAGTAAAAGTGTGGTGTTGGCGGCAAATATAGTCTCAAAAAAATACCACCAACAGACTCTGAATAAACTGATGAATCCTGCACTAGAGGTTACTAAACCAATGGCCCCATATCCCCCTTGGATGATCTTGTTATGGCTGTGTCGGCTCAAGAGATAGTTAACAACCCTAATAACCCAAGCTCAATTAAACTAACACAGTCTAAATTGAGCAATAGTGATAGCGGCCATTGCCCTGCACTGAACACCAAAGATTTCCATCAGCTGGAAATTAGAAGAGCGGTGGATGCCTATATGGCTAGCCAATCTTCGTTCCCTCATGTAGGGAAAAATGATACTGACTCCAAGGTAACTCTCACTAATTGCCCAAAGATCTGTAACAATCAATTGAAGGTGGGCGAATCAGCCCCTTTGCAATGAGCCACTGATGATATGAATATTCCGCCCATTAAATCCAGGATGTCTACTCTAGATGGGTTGATGGGACACTAACATCAAATAGTGAATTCCCAGCCATCTCAGATCGCCCTTTCCTTAGTAACTTGTAGCTCGGTATCGCCTCCTGAAAGGAACCGTGCTTTGTTGGCAGATGTTGCACCCGAGCTTCTCCTACTGATTCAATTAGCCCTGCATATTGAACCCAAGTCTAACAACACTAATTGCAGTGCAGACACAATTACAACACTGAACAAAAATAGGTTCAAAGGCTCGCAGGCTGTGAAACAGCCAGCACATTTTCCCTTATGGTGGCTTGTAGACCGAGCCCACTTACACAATATGCTCTGAATCGAAGGTCGATTTTGGCCATATTTCCGGACATCCCTCAACTTGAAGATATTAGCACCTCGGACATTGTTCTGGTTGAGTTTCTGAACAAACCAAACATGAACTCAGTTAGACTCTGGATGAATTCCAGGGTCATCCAGAATACTATATGGATGGCAAAAAATCATCTTTGTGCATTGGGATTTGAAATTACCACCGAGTCTGCAAAAATGAATGGTCTTAGAGCCACTCCCCAACATCAGGCAAGCCAAAACAAGCTTAATAACATGTAATCAAAGGAAATGCACCTGTGGGGATACACCAAACCCAGCTTAACTAGTGCAAGTCATAAAAGCACAATACATATCCCTCATTAGTTGGAACACAAGAGGATTCAGACATCTGATAAATAACAATGAAAATTCTTTAATCATAGGATTCTTATGCTACAAGAGACTTGGATGATGTCTGCCCCTCTGTGGGACAATTATGATATTTTCCTGAATACGGCTACCGAAGAGAATTGTGGGAGACCCACCTCTGGCTACTTACAACTATTAGAATAGATCCAGGTATTGCTGCACAGGAACGGGTGACCCCGAATAAGTATATGCAATTGGTAAAAGTAAAAATACATGATATCACTTATGCACTGATTAATTTATATTGGAACCCGGTCGGGACCTCCGATGGCTGTTTCTTAAAAGACTTGGGTGATCTCCTAAATCTAATTATTATGGATTCAATGACTTCACAGATTCTCATTGCAGGAGACCGGAATCTTGACTGCAATTCCGAGAATCGGTCAATTAAAAACACAAGACTGGCTAAATGGCTCCGTTTTGCATCTGATTACAACCTACATAAGCTCAATGGAGCCTTCAAATCGGATATTCCCCCGCCGACCTACATGGAGAAGAGGTGCACGCTCTTCCATTGACTATATCTACATTAACGTACTGCTTTTTCACCATATCTCAGACTTTTGTATTACGGAAAACACCAATAGTGACCACAATCAACTAATAGCACAATGGTTGATCCTCAAATCTAAGGCAAATGAATGTACTAGCAATCGACAAGTGTCCTTAACACTCAATGCGGGTGGCAACAGACTATGATGGACGGAGAAATCGCTCACCAATCTTAACACATACTTGGCTGGTCAATCGACTTATTCGTCATCGGGTCTCATGATATCATATATTCTGCCATGTTTCAATACTTCCAAAACCCCAAATTTTCTAAGGTTAACGCTAAACACTCTTTGCCCCAGCCAAAGTTGCATGTTTTCAATCAGGAAGTAAAAACAAGAAAAGCGCTCTTTCGACTTCAAAAGCGTGAAGCTTCCAATTGCTTCCATTGTCATTTTCACCGTTCATGTTATACTGTATCACTACCTATGTAACTGTTAATCTCTTCTCCTGGAACCTGTAACTTCTCCTCTGCAACTTGTAACTGCCTACTAAACATGCGCCCGCAAGCCTCCGGGCAAGGTGCGCAATACAAATAAATAAATACAAATACAAATAAATAAATAAATACAACCCCCAGTTATCAGAGCTCTGATGCTGGCAAATATTAAGACCAAATATAAGAACTGGCTTAAGGCGATGCAAGCTAAAATATACCAAAAATATGGGGCGTCCATGTTGTGCTCACTGCAATCCAAAAACATTGCAGGAACTTGGTCTCTTCTGAATCGAGTATCTCATGGACCACAGAACGCCGTTCAGGCCAACAATGGTACTGAGCTGATGTGGATCACTCACTTTTCTGCTCTTTATGCCTTGCCTTCTAATTCTTCAAGCTTGGAGTCTTTGGCTGCAACTAAACATTTTTGTTTAAACTTTGATCTAGAAGATATTCGTTATTTCATAAATAAAATTAGTCAGTCAGGAGCGTGTGGTCCAGATGGGCTCTCAAATCGGACCTTAAAAAGACATCCTGAACTGTGGGCAAACATCTTGTACAACATATTTTCTCTTATAAATAAATCTCAAACTCTGCCTACTGCATGGAAGCACTCCATCATAGTTCCGATTTACAAAAAAGGCGATCGAACGTCGCCAACCAGCTATAGACCTGTAGTGTTATTGGACGCCCCTGGTAAAATCTTTTCCAGAATCATCCTGAAAAAATGTAATGAATGGACTCTGAAAGTTCATCTCAGAGATCCATTCCAGTCAGGTTTTGTCGCCGGCCTAGGAACTATTCACAATTTGATCACCTTGAAACTTTTAAGATCCAAATATGCATCACGGAAGCAAATATTATATTTAGCTTATATTGGGCCTCATTAGGAGGCAGGTGGCCACGTAATGAACGGTGCCGGTATGGGACCGGCACTGTTCATTATGGGCTGCCCTATTATGAGGACTGCTGCGGGACCCAATAAGGAACACCTGGTCAGACCAGGCATCCTTAGCGGGTCCCGCTAGCAGTCCAGGATGCTAACAATGGGCCCGTCATGAACAGGCCCGTTGTTAGCATCCTTCCCATTCCCATTGAGCCCGATGGGGCTCAATGGGAATGGGGAATGTTTTTTTCCGGAGCCCAGAAAAGGGCAATAACCGGGTCCGCCAGGGTCGCATGACCCGGTTATTTTCCTTTTCTGAGCCCCGGAAAAAAATGATTACCGGCTTCATAAGGGCACAGCTACCACCAGGGTCCTAATGAGGCCCATTGACGTCCGAGCTGCATTTGACTCTATTGATCGCACTATCTTGTATCATAAACTTCTGAGTTATAATTTCCCTGCCTCTATACTTGCTCTGATTATGATGCTTCATACGAATACAACAAATGTAAGTTAGACTGTCCTTAGCAGGTGAACTATCTGCCCTCTTTAACACACACTGTGGCCTCAACCAGTGTTGTATGTTGGCATCCTCTATTTTTAACTTGTTCTTGTTTGATTTGGGCTTATCATTACCAAATGTACAATGTCACTCTCCCAAATTAGGAACACAAGAAATCTGCTACTTACTTTATCCCGATGATCTCATACTTATGTCTCAGACCCCAGTGGGTCTGCAGAATCTGCTGAATGAACTAGCCCGGTATGCGACTGCAAACAATTTGATAAACAATATTCAAAAAACGCAAACCATGGTGTGCAAAGCGAATAGCAGAACAAAAATAAAATCTTTGAATTGGAATTTACAAAACGTGAGCCTCTTAAAAGTCCAACAATACAAATATCTGGGAGTCACTATAACAGACCTTATGTCCAATCAGACTTTTGAACTCTCATTTCGCAGGCCAAAATACTCTCAAATTCTCTCTATTGCATATTGTGCACTTTTACCAGCAGAAAGTGATCCCCTGTTTGACGTACAGTGTTGAGGCCTTCATGCCGAAGGAATGCAAGTGGTGGGACAATCTAGAATCAGGGTTTTGGAGGCAACTACTGCACTTACCTAAGTTCACCCGCTACCGCTTATTCGATATGAACTAGGGCTATTATCTTTGCAATCACAAGTTAAGTGGAAAATGTGTGCTTTATTTAGAAAGTCTATAATGTCTAAATCTAGATCTGACATTTTAGGCATCATGGTGCAGAATCTGCTTGCACGCGACCATGTGTTTACCAAACTGTGGTGTAATTACACCTTGGATGTCTTAGCTGATGCTTCGATTACCCTGGATCTCTTGTCACAAAATCCTGTACGGTCTAAGCTAAAAATGTATCAACACGATTGGATTGAAAATCGACAAAACTGTTTGTGTTATAAAGATTTCAGTGTGCATCTGTTTGGTCATAAAAGTTATCGCAAAATGGCGGATTATCTGATCAAATGCCCGTCTCCATATATATGCGATCAGTACTGGCGATTCAGGTTGAATCTATGGCCGACAAGAGAGGTAATGGCTAGAAGGAAGATTATCCCGAAAGAATTGAATTATTGTCGCTTTTCTCTAAATAGATCGCAAAAAGAAACATTGGAACATTGTATAACAGTCTGTCCTATGCTCAACAGCAAGAGAAAACTTTTTTTTAAAAATAACGTGGTTGCCAAATATTGCACTAAGGAAATATGGCAACAAATATTTAGTAGCCACAAACTGGCTGTTCGAGTGGCTATAGTACAATTTCTGGATGCAATCTTCCCTAAGTGTGTTAAAGATGAATAATGAAATAGAATTGTTAATGTTTTTAAATTTATCTTCCTTCTGTGGAATAATGATATGTGTAATAATGTGACAATGTTGACTTAATTTTGTTTTAAAAATTTAAAATGTTTTTTGTATTATATATAAATTTGAAAGGATGGTTATATTATCCAAACAAATAAAAAAATAAAGAGAAACTGCACGTGCAGTGGAGACTGGTGATTAAACAAAGACTGGGAAAAACCACATTGCGGTACATGAACAACCAAAGAGGGAAGGAATGCATAACCAGTGTAATAAAAGGAAATACCAAGAATTTGTTAGCTATTTTGTTTGCAACCAGTGGACGAGGATCCCTCATAGGAGAAAGAAAAGCCCTCTCTTGGAGAACTGTGGTGGTTTGTGGAACTTTAATCATTTTTCCATTTGTGCACCCTTTTGGAACTTTATGTTGGAACATTGAAGAAGACTACAGAGAGGAAAGGAAGCGAGGGCAGGAACGGAGGAAAAGAGTGCAGAATGGCGCAGGATGGTGAAAACGCATGAATGCGGCTCAGTTTCCCTGCTCTTAGCATGCCAGAGATGGATATGCAGAGAAAATGGGAGGGTCCTCTTTTATGTTCAATATTCTCTTGCTTGCCCTAATGTCATTAAAGAGGTCCGTGATGGGTTCTGAGAGTGCTTTTTTTTAATTTCGTACAAAAAAGTGGGATACGCCCATCATGTCCAGGGGATTTACACAGCTTTAAAAAAGAGACAGCATTGATTATCTCTTCCTTGGTTATTGCCCCATCCAATGATGTAATCTCAGCTGAGGAAATTCCTGCTAAGTGAACCCCTTCTAAAAACGATGCCATTTTTTACTCCCACATTTCCGAAGTGTATAATGCCTTGTAGAAAGACGAAAATAATGTATTTTTTCTCATCTTCAGTGTCAATACTTGTCCATGTGCTGTCATACAAGGTCAGGATTGGCTCTATTGCTCACCTTGAGTTCGAAGGAAAACAATCTATTAGGTTTTTTACTAATTTTGTAATATTTATGATTAAGCCTGCGTATCATATATTTAGCTTTGTTGTTGTGCATGGAGGTTATCTGCCACCTGGCCATTTGCAGTTGTCTGAATGCTTTGTACGAGCCTGCATTCTTATGCACCTGTTCCAGCTTCTTGATTTTGCAAACAAGGTCCCTCTCTTCTTTTGTTTTAAGTCTCTTAAGCTGTACTTTTCTATGAGGGACCTTCATTGCATTCCCATTGCATAAGAGTGGAGGTATCGGAGGGTCGGTTAATCCAAAACAATTCTGAGATTTCGTTATCCAACTCCTTAATAAAGACGTTGTCCTGTTATAATCCCAATAATTGCACGTTTCCACGCCTTCAGCCTCGGCTCCTTTAAGAATCCAGTCTATGGGTCTCATTACGACTGTGCCGGTCCGTTGTTACTGGACCGGCACAGTACGACTCTCTGGGCGGGTGCCGTCACACCTGCCAGGGTCAGACCTGGTGGGCGGAACGGCACCCGCCCACAGAGTTTCACGGAAGCCAGTGCTTCCGTGGTCCAAATTCCCATTCAATCCTATGGGACTCAATGGGAATGGGGATTTACAATTTACCAGCGCCAGACTTCCCGGAACGCTGGGGTTCTAATCCCCTGGTCTTACCGGCAAGCCAGGTGCCGGTAAATATTGCAAGTCCGGCGGCAACCCGCGGGTAGCACCAGCAGGGTTACCGCCGGCTGTAATGAGGCACTATTTCACAGAAGACCGGTACATAATCAGAGAGGAAGATTGGGCCTATATTGGTTCCTCCCTGTGGAATGTTCAGGCCCTCATCTACCATGACATAATATGGGAGTAGCTCACATGGGCATGAGAGTAGTAAGAGCAGCCTCACATCCCCCGGTTACCTTCCTGTTATGTGCCTCCCATAGGCTTGAATTACATCTTTCGTTGCTTGGATGCTTCCCCGTCCTATAGCCCTAACTTGGCATTTGTCCTTAACGATACTAACGTCTTCTGTTAGGACTATGGGATCCTTATAATTAATTTGCAATCTGGCAAGAAGGTTCTAATATACGCGTTTTGGCCCTCGTTTGGTGCATATAAACTGGCTGTAGTGAGATCTTTTCCCTATATTAACCCTTTCAGTATAACCTACAGGGTTTCTTTATCCATTATCTTATCTGGTTCTGTAAAGAGGAGTTTATCAGCCAACAGGATGCCCACTTCCTTTTTCTTTTCTTATAGCCATGCAGTGATCCTGAAATTGTCTGAACTTGACTCGGTGTGACTCTGAATTCTCTAGATGTGTTTCTTGAAAGGTAATCACTTGAAACCCCGGGTATAATTTAAGGAGTTTTAACTCTTGAGGGGAAATCGACACGCCTCCATTTTTTGAGGCCACCTTAGACATTAATGAGGATTATCTTTATCTAGTATACTCCCTACACCTTTGGCGAAAGGTCCTCAAGATATTCCATTTACATGAAATACCTCTTCCAGCTTTTCCAAAAATGCAAATGATGAAACTAAACTGCTGCTACTAAGCACAGCCATGGGCCACTGTGAGGGTGTCCTGCAGCAGATCCTGGGGAGCTTAGAGTGCCTAACTTCCTCTTCCAGGAGGCGGCTGCGCGTCCTCGCCACACACATTTCCTACCCTGATCCCCTCCACTGAAAGCTATGCAAATTACTTGATGTAATTTCTATTTACATAAAACAGTATAAGAAAATGACGCTTGTTAAAGCCATGTATGAGTCATTATTGAGTCGCTAAAAAACCCTGAGCAGGCTGCTTTATTGCATACATCAGCAATAGTTAACATCACAGTAGGTTTTACGAAGGGTCAGGTATGCCAATATCGAATTCTGTTTCTAAACCCTACTACCCTGTTCCCCTATAGTCTATGGAATGAGTTTGTGGTAATCTGATCTTGCAAGGAATGTTCCCCAGTCCTGTCTAAAGATTTCTCATAGATAATCATAAGCTCCCTTTTCCCATCTGCACGCCCACTACTCGTTTTACCTGCACACAGCGTGTGCCACCAGTCAGATGGGCTCTTCTTCGGTGATTGGTTTCCCTGCAGATTCTTAATAGCTACGCGTTTTAAAGCATTGCAACATCATCCACCTTGGGTCTGCGGCATCGAAAACAGTTCCCTTTTCTGACATATCATTCAGATGTGATTCTTTCTCCATAATTTGTGAAGGAATCGCAAATTGAAAGGAGAGCCTTCCTGTTAGAGACCAGACTGTCTTTCGTAGCCATGCCAGTGGGGCTAAGGTCTCTCTGCGGTTGCCCAATCGAACCACTCCAAGAGCCGACAATGCCCAGCCTGTATCATCCTTTCCTCTTCATTTTGCTAATGTCTATTTCCGGTTTCCTTTCTGTTTTGCTCCTCTACCTCTCATCTTTCCAGTTTATTTTCTCTTCCACAAGACACTAGTGCCTATTGATGGGTCTACGTTATCAATTTTGATATGCAGGATAGGAGGATGCTTCCTATAGACTTGTCACTCACTGATTTTTATTTTCCCAAAACGGGAAAGTGCATCTGTACCTAGCATTTGCCATTCTCAGCGACTCAGTCACTCTCTTGAAGGCCATATGCTTCTGTAATAACACTGGTGAAAGGTTCTTGAAAATATGGAATGTGTGGACCTGGAAAGAGGTCTCATTCATAGCTCCAGACTTCTTAGTTGCTCTTTTGTGCTGAAGGAGTGATATTTCATAACAATGTCCCTGAGAGCCGGCCCTGGGTCACTCCTCAGGGGGCTTATTTGAAATACTCCACCCAGAACAATCCCTGTGGCACGAGCCTCGGGATCTAGATATTGAAATCCTTGTTGTATGCATGGCAACAGACCATTCCCCTCAGTTCCCTTAATCAGTCCTTCCAAGTGGAGATGACCCCCTCTGTGTCGATTTTCCAACTCCTCGATGTGCATTAGTGCCAGCTCACTGACTTCCTTATACGCTTTCAGAAGGGAACCTTTCTGGCTGGGATTCTCTTGCAGCTCCTGAATCGCTGTGTCATTGGTATCAATTCTTTGACGTAGTTGCCAACAACTTGTGTATGAGCTCCTCCACCACTGCATCAATGGCTTTAGAGGTTGCGTGGAGCTCCTTTGTGATTTTACTTCTTTGCGGAGGTCTGCCATACAAGCAAGCGATTCCTGCTGTCTGATTGGCCGTGTGTCTACATTTTCATCTGTGCCACTGCTGCAGGATGATGGTGATGTTGTACTCTTCGTCCTTGTGGCATTCTCCCTGTAACATTCTCCATAGTGTAAATGTGTTTGACTGTGAGGACCACCAATGTGCAAGAGAGTTGTTCTTAATTGGGTTGGTTACTTTCCAGGACACCCCCTTTGCTGGGTTGGCATAGAGACACCTCCCCACTCTTGGGGAGCCCAGACCTCCTTCGAGAGCCTGTTGGCACTGAGAGTGCGCCAGTATCCCAATGCCCTTGTTATGGGGCTCCTGGTTATTCTCTTGCATATTGGCAGTGCTTAGAGAAAAAGTAAGGGCAACAGTGAATGTGTACCTTGTTGTAGTCTTACATAAGCAATCTCTTGCACCTACTCATCAAGAGTTGTAGAAGATCTTCCTCCTGGTTCGTTCACCATGGATCACTCCGCCAGTCCCGGCGTGTCGGATCGATCTTCGTACAATTGGATTTGTGAACATGGACACCCAGCAAGTCCTTCTCCCGCAACATCTCCCTGCTGCAGATCTCACCTCGGGTCCTTAACTTTGTTCTTATTGCGCTGGTGGGTTTACTGACTGGGACCTGGGCTAACCTTGTCCAGGGGCAGGTTCTTCAGAGCAGGTCTGGTCCAATGTCCGGCACTGCCGGGTCCCCTGTCTCAAGCCCGTAAGCCACCTACAGTGGCCCTGGCATCACCACAATTCCTTTCCTGGCCTTGCGTTGCCTGTCATCTTGGACAGAGTTCCATGCTGTCAGCCCGCCTTTACAACAATCTTGTGCTCATTCATATTTGCCAACGAATGGGATAGCCTTTACCACAGAGTAAGAAGTTGTCAATGACATGACTGTCGAGCCAGTGGGACCATCTTCTCCGCCATGAGTTTGAGTGACAGTCTGAGATCATAAGACCTTCTTCCTTATGTGCCCATCTTGAGCCACACCAGCCACACCCCATTGGATGTCATTTTCAACCCATATCTCGACATGATATCCTTGGTGAACTCAGTAGTGGGTACTATATATGACTATTTAAACAGATGCCACCAGATCTCAGCGAGACCCATTTAATCACCACATTTAAAGCTTTAGTTGGAGCTAAAGTGGGGTACTGCAACTCCAGCTATGTAGGTGCTTCTAAAAGCCTAATCTGGAAGCTGCAGGTATTGTAAAGTGATATAGACAGGATTGTCACCAACACGCCTTACCGATCTAAAGCTTCTCCGATTCCGTAACATCTACATTGGCGTTTGATCTAAGCTAGAATAAAGTTCAAATCCACCATCAACACCCATGAATGTATCTGTGGGACAGCTCAATGCATCTGGCAGAAAGGTTAAAGCAGTACAAGCCTACCTTGCTCATCAAGATTGGCCATTAGTGTTCCCCATAAATTCAATCCGAGGTTAGTGGAAAAAGTCTCTCAGTCCAGGGTGCCCTGACCTGGAACAAACTCTTTGAAGCTCTCTGTGTGGGGTCAGACTTGTCTCTCTTTAAAAGCTATTAGAAACTAGTCTCTACTGGCAATACCTGTGCTCTCATTGCTATTAGTTGTTCTCTGAGCTTGTTCTAGTCGCTATGGTTCCTACAGTACTTCAATGCCTTTGAGTTGTAAGTGCTATACAAAAACACATAAAAGACTTAGCGTACATTAAGGACACCTGCTTGGTACTCTGAATTTAATTCAGCTGCAGCAACCTCTTCTCTCGAACTGTGGATTAGCAGGTTCCTTCCTTGTTTGCCAGTTCACAGTTCACCTCCGGTCTGACCATTGTAGGGGCATAGCTAATGTATTACATGCAGATCCTCATGCCATGTACGGCTTGTGCAAGTTACGATCAGCTTATTCCACAGGAGCAGTCCTCCAGCTCCCATCTGATAATGCGGTCCACTCCAGGGATTTGACCTTCCTTTAGAGCATTGCTTTTTCCAACCAATTTCAGGGTTCTGGCTTGAGAACAACTAGGACCTTAGCAGTAATCAAGACAGGAATTCAGGGAACATTTGCTTCTCTTTCTCCTGGATGGCTTTGCCATTCAGCAATATTTTCAAATCCTCCCATGAGCATGCCTGAACAGTCTAAATAGGGAAGAAGGAGCAGGTCTCCTTTTCATACACCGGCCTTGTCTGCTATGTGATGTCATCACACACCCTGGCCAGTACGTTTGTAGAGAAGGTGACTATACTAGTGTTGTTTCCCCCAAACACAAAGCCTATGGTTTCTTCACTTTTTTTATAGTGGGGTTTCATCCATCTCACGAAGAATAAAATAAACACTTCCAACTGAACTGCATATTTATTAAATGTTTATAATAGGCACAAAGTAACAGCAGAGGAGCCATTAATCATTTGAGCTTTGCAACCAAAAAAGTATGAGTGTACCAAAATTCAACTTCGAGTAAGTATTCGGCTCAATTCCTGCTTAAAATTAGCTATTCGGCATTCAGCCGAATACTTAATTAATTATCACTCGCAGCTGAATAGCTTCCTCTTTGACTGCATGTCTGGAATCATTCAGCCATGTCATAGTCTTTGTCTTTGAGTGGCCCATGTTTACAAACTGCAATTTGTGACTATTCATGATAGACTGTTTAGTAATACTTGGAAGTGTATATATTGGAAAATGAGTGTGCAGTGCTGCATTTTAAAGCCCTCTGATGAGTGCAAAGCTACCGCCACAGCACTGTGCAGCTGGTACCTTTACCCAATGTTATTGGCACAATGTGCTTTAAGAAGCTTCAAAGGCCACCCTGTTCATGCAGTATCAGGTTACATTATCCCCACCAATAATATCGCCATATATATGGTCGTGGGGTAAGGCCATGGGCGATATTATTAGTGGGCATAATTTGTGGGGTTATTGAGACTAGGAGTTACAGGGGTGTCCCCCCACCATTAAAAATATGATGGGGGTTGCAGGGTTTCCCCCGCAGGTTCCATGACTTGATATTGCGCACAAATATGGCAATATTTTTGTATGGCGATATTTTTGTGGGGATATTAACACATGGAACCATTCACGCTAAGTGGTCGCTGACACATCAGGCAGATGACAATGTTTATTGCTTCAAAGATAAGGATGAAAGTAGGGAGCGGTGATTGCTTTTAAGTGGCTGCTCCCGATTCACAAAGTTTCTGTCGAGTGAGCGCAAATTGTGGCTACCGTATTTTACTCTTGGATGCACATAAGTTTGCACCAATGCACATGATCATTAACAAAGAATCCCATGCAAACAGTGCTCAGTTTGTACGTGTCACAAAATGCAGCTGCCAGAGTTTTTAACTGGGGACGAAGGCACCAACTCATAAGAGCAGTTTGTTATGTCATGGGTGCTGCAGGGTTGATATGTGTGTCGTCGAGAAAGTTGTGTCTTTGCCACATAAGGTACGCCACCCTGTCTAATAGCCTGCCATGGGCCCACAATAAGACATGGGCTCCCTCTGTAGATCCAGTGGGTCTGAAACAGTGTCACTGTTCCTGTGAGAACTCTGCTGGCATAATGTGTGTATGTGTGGCACTCCATCTGCATACATGCAGAGTGCATGCACGCTAGGAAAGGCACCAACATTTCTTCTTCTTGCACATTTGCTTCACAATGGTCCTCTGAAAACAAACAGAGCATGCCTGCAGCCTCTTTTATTTCTCGTCACTAAACTCTGCTTCAAAAATATAGATTATATTTTAGCACATAAAACGAAAACACTAAATATTTGTATGACGTTGCCAGCTTTGTAATGAAAACAAATACATGTGGGGTTTCTTTGGGTGGAGGGGGCCCCACATTTGAATACAGCCTTTATTTTTGGTGAGAAGGAAAACATTTTTTACAAAAGCAATTATGGCAAACTGTTGGTTTTACATTTTCGGGAATTGATGGTCAGTAATTGTCTTCCTTTGGAGATTGGGGCTCCTGCTGCCCCCTCCCACCTCTGGTCAGATTCATTAACCAGTTCTTGTCTTTCGAATGCACAGGGTGGCCAACTCTCTCCTTCCACTGCCACTGCCCCTCCCTAAAAGATAATCTCCTCAACTCTGAAAGAAAGCCATCAGCCTATGGTGGGCTCCCTGTGGCGTCTTCTAATTCGCCCCTTTCCCTGGGCGGTTGCAGCATAACACCAAAAGATGTGAGGGCAGGAGAGATGATTTAATAAGAACAAAAGGCCCCCACTACTGGGGCGTTGTCGAAGACACTTCTATTATCAAATAAAATGTGTGTCCACAGAGGCAAAGACTCATAACTTAATTAATTCAGGCTATTCATCAGCACAGCAATTAAACCGACAAATTGCTGTAAATAAAGTGAAATTGGTTTCATGACAGATGAGCCGAAGAGGACCCCGACATGAAAACATTAAACGAAATGCAGTCAGAAAGCAGCAATAGTGTGGCCAGAATGTACAAAGGTTGCTTTTAACAGTGATGGCCCCCACCCCGTGATAGTAATTGGTATATATTACATAAGGTTCAACTTTCATCAATACATAATCAATACATAAGCAATGACAGCTTATGCTCCATGCCATAGGCGGAAAGAAACTATTCGGCTTCGGCCGAATACTTTGGCCAACTATTTGGTATTAGGCTGAATAATAAATCTACTATTCGTTACAACGCTACACAAAAAGTAATGTCCTCTTCTCTATCCACAGAGCCCCCTTCCTACAGAGTAATGTACAGAGGAAGACTTAGAGTGGCCCTACACTTAAGGCCACACTCCAACATTCATGCACTCAGGGGTGGGGGGGGACACGGCATGCTTCAAGGGGTGACTAGGCAACCTCAATGTCTATACTTTCGTTTTCGCGAAACCCAGATCCCACGAAAGGGTCTTGTAGGCCCGTGGTATGGGACTATGTTGTTCAACAACATTCATTTCAGATGACATCCCCCAGTGAGAGCAACAAACCATGGCCTGGGCCTTGTGCTCCTGCATCCAAGCTACTTCTGCTGCAGGCTATTTCCCAACAGGGTGCTTTGTTCAAACTGCTGCCTGTTGGGAATCAGAACATGTGCATTTTCGCAGACTGGAGAGGTGGTTTTCGGCTCAGGCGCTGACTGAAAAGTCAAGGATTGGCAAGGGTGAGGGGTGAGGTTGAGGGTGGCGGGTGTAATTGGCATTGTGCGATCTAGACAGTAGGAGAGAGGAGAGGAGGGAGCAGAGTGAGTGAGCTTGGTGGGAGATCGGGTGTTGCAGGGCTGTACCCCGCATGAGTAGGGATTTGGATGGTGTAAGGGGGACAGCGAACCTTGGGGCTGCGTGGGTGGCCCCCACATGACAGAAAATGCGGCAGAGAGGGAGCAGGCAAAGTGAGGTGTTTTCTCCACAGTGCTGAAGCTGGAACTGGAAAACGGGTTTGTGGTGAAAACGACCTGCAGGGAAGGCTCATAGAACTGTGTTCTTGTCAGGATCCCAGGCTCGGCAAGTCCCCTACCTTTCTCTATAATCAATGGGGTAGCAATCTTCCTCTCTCTAGGGTCTGGGTAGAATACTCGGCCCTTCACTGTTGCTGCAGCCTGGGTTTGCTAGAATCTCCCCCTAGTCTCAGAGTAAGTTATCCCTCCTGTGGTTCAGCTGTGACCCTCACGTGATGCCCTTTTGAGAGCTGTCTGTCAGACTCTGAGAAGCCGTCTATTCGCTTGGGGAGCTCTGGGTGGAGCTCTGTTATAACATGGACCACCGTCACTCTTAATCTGTGGGAGACTCCTTTCCGTTTAGATTTAAATGACCCCTGATCCCTTGAGACCTCCTGCCATCTCCTCTTCTCCAGCTGATCATTCAACTGCAATCCAACTGCAATCTTCTCTACGCCATGCTCAACCATATGGAATATTATGTTCCTCCACCTGCCACCAAACATCCCCAATGCATTTAATAAAAGATAACATCTTTAGTGCTTATAGCATTTAAGAAACAATTCTCCACCTGAATGACTAAATGAGTGTGCAGCGAGTGCACGCGTACGTGCACACACACATACCTGCCCCCTTTCCACAACTTTCCTTAGATGTAACACTGCAAATGGCATAATACTATAATCAGCTCTTGCAAGCCTCTTCACATGATGTTGCCATTTGTACACCTTTAATTATTGAGCGATGATTAATTTCATTCTGTGGCCCAGGTTGTCTCAGGGCGATACAATGACCTTTTCTTATGTGGGATCCCATTCTGTTTCATACAGTCTATTATCTCTTTATTCATGGATTGCGCTTCATTAACGTTGAGTGTACTCGCTGGTTGGCCTCCTCAACGGAACACCCCAAACAAGAACTCATCTTGCCGATGATTTCTCAACTTTAAATAAATTCCACTCTTTTCGCGAACAGATCCAACATTACAAGTATGAACTTCTGCTCAAAAGGCCCCACTCATAATAATCAACACAAGCGTGCGGGGGGGGGGCGTCATTCCCTTGGAATTTTGCTGTTTGTCTTTTATTTAGACAAACAGACTTATGTCTTTGTCATGTAAGGTAAACACTTCCCAAATTTCAGTGTACTGGGTAATCATTTCCATCAATATTTAGGAAAAGCAAAAACAAAAGAACAACAAACAAAGAGCAAAGAATTGCATATTCGTTCAAAAAGAGGGATAGCATTTATTAGTTGGCTTCCTCCTGATCTTATTTTTCTTATTTTCATATTTTTTTTAAAAAGCAAAGGTCTTGATGGTAAAGTCTATATACAATGTGGATCCTTTTACCCCAAACAACATGAACCTAGTTGTACAAAGTGATAGCTGTGGTGTGCCTTCACCTCCAGTGATTTGTGAAACATTTGTCAAATTATACAAATTCAAATATTAGTCACATTATAGCAACCTATATGGGTACATAGTTGCAATGCTGGACACATAAGGGTAACCTAATAAGCCTAGAACATCTGTGATCAATTCCACAATTGGCTTCCTGGACAACCTCACTGGAGACGATGTTGAAGTGTCATTTTGCATATTTTATCACCATGTTTTGCCTCGTTCAGCTCCCTTCCCACAACCCAGTCAGCCCCAAGCCATTGCTAATCTTCTAGATCCTTAGTTTACTATACACTATGCGGGAGTTAGACACTGATGCATTTCTTATGCCTTCCTGAGCCACCCCCAGTCTTATACCTCCTTCCCTTCAATGCTGAACTCCTCCTGGACCATCCCTTATTTTCACATCCACTGATGAATGATCATCTTCTTTGGCCATCCTTTAAAATCCTATCCTTTCCACTTTCATGATCCCATGTTTCTGTAGCAACAATAATAAGCCTTGCCAGATAGACTTGTTCTGTCCACTCCCACGGCTACCCCATCTCCACTTCCTTGAGGCAACCTAGATAAAGAGCGTGTAAGCTGATTTTTCCCAGTAAACATTAACTCACAAAATCCTGACCAAAAAGCCCATAACCCAATTCATCACCTATCTCGCTATTCCACCTAAAACCTTCTATTTGAGTTCTGCCCTAAGTGGCTTGTATTCAGTATTCCACGCAAGATGTTTTGACACTCAAACATGTTTTTAATGTCCCTACTGCCAGTGGCAGGCTAATCTATAATGTTCTCTGATGAAATATCTCTGTCAAGGATGGCACTCTATTAAGAGCGGCACAGGACACCCAGAAAGGGTTTGGGTGGTTGTGCCAAATAAAGTGGACAGATCGGAACACACACAGCGGAAAGGAAAGGGAGCGAAGAGTAGGCAAGAGTAGCAAGGGAAAGGATACAGAATGAATACCCTCTTGGGGTGTATGCAGATATAGGAAAAGAGTATTCCACGAACCTTGGAAATACTCTAGCCTTCTGCACAGTTTGCTATAACAGAGGCCCACGCTATTTGCTCATGACTTGGAACAGCAGCTATGGGTGTCTGTGATGTAGAAACGAGACAAGGGAAGGGGCAGAGGTTGACTGATGGGAACCAGCAGACAAGCTCTGTACAAAAGGGTCTACAAACAGTACAAAAGAAGATACAACAGACAAATCCAGGAAAGGAGATGATAGCAAACTAGCAGAAGGATATGAAGGGAAAGTCGAGTAACAGGATAGGATGGCAGAGGACAGAAGGGTAGGAAGAGAGTTCAGAGGAGCAGGAAGGCAATGAGTAAGCCCACAGGAGTGGGACTGTAAGGTAGAAATCCCAGAGGAAAAGGGCTTAGGGCAACAGAGTAAAGCAGACTGCACGGCAAGGATCCCAGAAGGGCCGGGCAGTAAGGAGTGAACCCTGTGGGGCAGGGCCGCTGAACGTAGAAGGTTGCAGAGGACTGTAGAGGGCTGCTAGGCCGAGGACCCAGCGGGAAAAAGGTAGGGGGTAGGCAGCGGAGCGTGATAAGCTGCAAGTAGGAAGCCCAGAGGACAAGGGCTGTAGGCAGCCGGAGAAAGGTAGGCTGTAGAGCAGGGAGCCCAGAGGACAAGGGCAAAGGCAGCCGGAGAGAGGCAGGCTGTAGAGCAGGGAGCCCAGAGGACAAGGGCTAAGGCAGCCGGAGTGAGGCAGGCTGCAGAGCAGGGAGCCCAGAAGACAAGGGCTGAGGCTGGAAAGCAGCAGAGCGTGATCAGCTGCAATGTGGAGAGCCCGGCAGGGCAAGGGCGGAGGCTGGAAGGCAGCAGAACGTGATCGGCTGTAATGTGGAGAGCCCGGCAGGGCAAGGGCGAAGGCTGGAAGGCAGCAGAGCGTGATCCGCTGCAATGTGAAGAGCCCGGCAGGGCAAGGGCGAAGGCTGGAAGGCAGCAGAGCGTGATCCGCTGCAATGTGAAGAGCCCGGCAGGGCAAGGGCGGAGACTGGAAGGCAGCAGAGCGAGATCCGCTGCAATGTGAAGAGCCCGGCAGGGCAAGGGCGAAGGCTGGAAGGTAGCAGAGCGAGATCCGCTGCAATGTGAAGAGCCCGGCAGGGCAAGGGCGGAGACTGGAAGGCAGCAGAGCGAGATCCGCTGCAATGTGAAGAGCCCGGCAGGGCAAGGGCGGAGACTGGAAGGCAGCAGAGCGAGATCAGCTGCAGTGTGGAGAGCCCAGAGGAGCAGGGCTGAGAGGCAGGGAGCCTGGAAGGCTATGGCTGGAGGCAGCAGGGTGGAGCAAGCAACAAGGCAGGGAGCCCAAAAGGCTAAGGCTGTAGGCAGCGGGGTGTAACAAGCTGCAAGGCAGGGTCCAAGCAGGAGTGAGGGTAAACAGCATACAAGGATCCGAAGACAGACGCGAAAGGTGGAGGAAGGACTCTCAATGCAAGAGGCTGAGCCACTGCAGACAGCAGCCTTATATACTGCCTAGCCCAGCACAGAGGCAGGCTAATTGGTAGCACCTGGCTAAGCGCACCTGCAGGCAATCGGCCACCTCCCTTTATGTTCCTAGGCTGGTGGAAGCAGGGCAAGTCCCTAGGGCTTCTGGGGGGTGTAGTTCCTTTGATGACAAATAGGAACTGCCAGGAATCGATGTTAGTAGCCAGGTGCATTGTGGTATACGTAGTTTGTTGGAGTCTGTTGTTAATAAATGATAAGCAAATAGTCCATATAGAGCGTAAATGGATGCGCCCATGGCGCAAGCATGACAGTATGCCCCTCTCCAGGCCCCTCTCCAGGCTCCCTGAAGACCGACCTAGAGGAAGAATGTCTGTCACATCGTACCAGAGTCTTAATCCAAAAAAGCACATCATCAAGCACCAGAAACGGGTTAAAAGGTGAGAGTCTTGAATGACGGAGACAGTACCAATGTTCTGAACTTTAGATGTTGAAATCAGAAAAGACGAAGTCCTTGGATCACAAACGCCAACTGTGTGTGCATGAAGAGAGGAACTGCGAAAAACAGCTGCAGGCTCCATGATAGATTTTACTCTGACGGGCAACAGTATGATGCTGGAAAGTGGAGCCATAGGTACAGCAGAGCTGGTAGCTTTAGGAAGGATTTCCAAGACATCCGGAGCCGCAATGACAACGTTAGGGTTAGCCGCAGAGAGTTCAGGAGTCACAGTGGCTATAGCAACCTCAAGATTTGCAGCAGGGACTTCAGGAGTCTCAAATGTGACAGGGAGTTTAAGAACCACCGCAGCAGGAAGATCATGAATTGCAGTTGGAGGTTCGGGTGTTGTAGCGGCTACAGACAGTTCAGGTGTTGCAACTACTGGTAGATCGGGTACCACAACCACTGGCGATTCAAGGGGTATCGAAGAAACGGAAGATGTTAATTGCTCGAGAGTGTTGTCTGATAGCACCGCCACACTTGGGCAAGCCCCGCTTGCCACTTCAGTATGCTCGGTGTGAACTGCGCCAGTCCCTTCAGCTGCCATTGTCATTTCAGAAGAAGTTGTAAGTGTGAGTACTGGACGAAAGGCAAGAGTGAGGGTGGAACCATCCTTGTTTTGTGGTGTAATGGCTGTGTGCGTGATTTGACCCACCGGAGGAGTTAATTCTTTTCTGTCAGTACAACAACCTGAGTTTCTGCGACCGGAAGGTGAAAGAGCTGTGTCAATCTCTAGAAGGGATACATATGCTATATGTAGGTCTTCCATCTGCTTGGTAAAAGTCTGTATACTTTTCTGTATGGCAATTCCAGGCCTTATCATGTCGATCTCAAAAGATAAGATGTCAGGTGTTGGACATAGTGTCAGAAGGTCTGGTGACTTGTGTCCCTTCATAAGATTCTTATGATACAAATAAACAAAGTCATCATAGAGGTCTTCGGTCTTTCGTTTAAGTCGTAGGAGTTGTTTGTGTAGCAGGTAAGTATCATTAGTTTGATCTAAAGCTTCAGAAGCTGGTGTGGCAGAATATTTGGTTGTAGCAATGGGAAGACTGACCTTAGGGTTATTGTGGTTAGTAGATACTGTGGAAGTATTTAGACAACCGATGGTTAGTATAGGTCTTTTGTACCCAGAACCAGATGCACAAACCTCAGGATAATGACTGCCTTGTCCTGTCGAATAAGGTTTTCCAGCATTCTGGGGAGCTTGCCAAGCTGATCTTGCGCATATCACACTGGCAACAGCGTATTCTGGTTTAGATTCTCCCACAATGAGTGATATGTCCTTAGCTGTTGCGGTGTTAGAAGGCTTGTCAGAAGACGCAGGAGAGTTTTCCACTGTTTGGTCTAACAAGATCTTTAAGAATTCATTATCTTGCTGTAGCTCTGCAACAGATAAGGAATGCGGATCATAGTCGCAAATGTCATAATAATTGTACATGGAAGAAGGGTCAGCTAGCCAGTGAGTATAGTACCGTGCTTGTAAATCTTTGTTTTCTAAGGCGAGACTGTCCTTTAGACTAAGTTTCTTGTTTGCTGTCCTTAGGGAAACCATAGGTTTATGCAAAGGTTTCTTAACTCGAAAGGATAGCATCTTTGGTCTGTGTGTGCCCTTCCGGCCAATGGAATAAGTAATTTTTGGCTCTTGCATTCTGTCAAGGATGGCACTCTATTAAGAGCGGCACAGGACACCCAGAAAGGGTTTGGGTGGTTGTGCCAAATAAAGTGGACAGATAGGAACACACACAGCGGAAAGGAAAGGGAGCGAAGAGTAGGCAAGAGTAGCAAGGGAAAGGATACAGAATGAATACCCTCTTGGGGTGTATGCAGATATAGGAAAAGAGTATTCCACGAACCTTGGAAATACTCTAGCCTTCTGCACAGTTTGCTATAACAGAGGCCCACGCTATTTGCTCATGACTTGGAACAGCAGCTATGGGTGTCTGTGATGTAGAAACGAGACAAGGGAAGGGGCAGAGGTTGACTGATGGGAACCAGCAGACAAGCTCTGTACAAAAGGGTCTACAAACAGTACAAAAGAAGATACAACAGACAAATCCAGGAAAGGAGATGATAGCAAACTAGCAGAAGGATATGAAGGGAAAGTCGAGTAACAGGATAGGATGGCAGAGGACAGAAGGGTAGGAAGAGAGTTCAGAGGAGCAGGAAGGCAATGAGTAAGCCCACAGGAGTGGGACTGTAAGGTAGAAATCCCAGAGGAAAAGGGCTTAGGGCAACAGAGTAAAGCAGACTGCACGGCAAGGATCCCAGAAGGGCCGGGCAGTAAGGAGTGAACCCTGTGGGGCAGGGCCGCTGAACGTAGAAGGTTGCAGAGGACTGTAGAGGGCTGCTAGGCCGAGGACCCAGCGGGAAAAAGGTAGGGGGTAGGCAGCGGAGCGTGATAAACTGCAAGTAGGAAGCCCAGAGGACAAGGGCTGCAGGCAGCCGGAGAAAGGTAGGCTGTAGAGCAGGGAGCCCAGAGGACAAGGGCAAAGGCAGCCGGAGAGAGGCAGGCTATAGAGCAGGGAGCCCAGAGGACAAGGGCTAAGGCAGCCGGAGTGAGGCAGGCTGCAGAGCAGGGAGCCCAGAAGACAAGGGCTGAGGCTGGAAAGCAGCAGAGTGTGATCAGCTGCAATGTGGAGAGCCCGGCAGGGCAAGGGCGGAGGCTGGAAGGCAGCAGAACGTGATCGGCTGTAATGTGGAGAGCCCGGCAGGGCAAGGGCGAAGGCTGGAAGGCAGCAGAGCGTGATCCGCTGCAATGTGAAGAGCCCGGCAGGGCAAGGGCGAAGGCTGGAAGGCAGCAGAGCGTGATCCGCTGCAATGTGAAGAGCCCGGCAGGGCAAGGGCGGAGACTGGAAGGCAGCAGAGCGAGATCCGCTGCAATGTGAAGAGCCCGGCAGGGCAAGGGCGAAGGCTGGAAGGTAGCAGAGCGAGATCCGCTGCAATGTGAAGAGCCCGGCAGGGCAAGGGCGGAGACTGGAAGGCAGCAGAGCGAGATCAGCTGCAGTGTGGAGAGCCCAGAGGAGCAGGGCTGAGAGGCAGGGTGCCTGGAAGGCTATGGCTGGAGGCAGCAGGGTGGAGCAAGCAACAAGGCAGGGAGCCAAAAAGGCTAGGGCTGTAGGCAGCGGGGTGTAACAAGCTGCAAGGCAGGGTCCAAGCAGGAGTGAGGGTAAACAGCATACAAGGATCCGAAGACAGACGCGAAAGGTGGAGGAAGGACTCTCAATGCAAGAGGCTGAGCCACTGCAGACAGCAGCCTTATATAATGCCTAGCCCAGCACAGAGGCAGGCTAATTGGTAGCACCTGGCTAAGCGCACCTGCAGGCAATCGGCCACCTCCCTTTCTGTTCCTAGGCTGGTGGAAGCAGGGCAAGTCCCTAGGGCTTCTGGGGGGTGTAGTTCCTTTGATGACAAATAGGAACTGCCAGGAATCGATGTTAGTAGCCAGGTGCATTGTGGTATACGTAGTTTGTTGGAGTCTGTTGTTAATAAATGATAAGCAAATAGTCCATATAGAGCGTAAATGGATGCGCCCATGGCGCAAGCATGACAATCTCTTTTCAGGACCTCTAAGACTTTCTACATCATGTTGAGTTAAAGCTGCCACTATCTTCAGGGTACTGGCTTCCTTGCTACTTGTGGAGACACTCTTGGGGGGTCATTACGACCCTGGCGCTAAGGGGTTAACGGCGCCATAAAAGGCTGCGGCACCGTTAACCCCTTAGAGCCTAATTACGAGATCCCTTTGCGGCTCCCGACCTTAACGGCTGGTCTGGACCTTGAAGGTAATTGAAGGTAATTAAGTACCGCAATTTGCTGTACCGTAATTACCGCCTTCCCCATTCCCATTGAGCCCTATGGGGCAAAAATGGAAACGGGGAAGGGCCAATGGTGCAATGGGGAATTACCGCCCCGCCAACCTTGGAATGGGGTGGTAATTCCCCATTGCACCATGGCGGACACGTTACAATACCGGCAGCAACCATGGTGCTAATAATGCCATTGGTTACCGCCGGTTTTGTAATGCGGGCCTTGGTGTCAAACTGGCACAAAGGTCCCACTGCATCTATCACATTTTACATCTCCCTAAAGTGTTGCTCAGCAGTGCTTCCCTTGCTTCATAAGTTCCCCATCTTAGTTGCTTTTGTCAGCATTTGTTGGATTACATTGTAGACCAAATTCAATAAACCGCCAAGAATGATCATTCACGATTTCTATTTTGGGCTTCTCACCCCTTATTGCAATACGTGCCTGGTGCGTTTGTGCGGTGAGGGTTCTTGAGAAAGCGGATTGCCATATCTGCTTTAGAACTGAATGATAAGAACACCACCTTACTCCAGCGTCAATGTGCTTCTTGCAGTGTCTCACTCCTGCATCTTTTCACTCTTCCCTGGCAGAGCCAGTCTCAAGCGCACCCTAGAGAACAGGGACTCTGCTACCTTTTCATGATGCTCCCAAAGGTATTGACCGACAACGGGCAAATTACAAACTTGATCAACCACTTACATACTGACACACCTAAGTGAAACTGCTGCTCTCTTCAATATTGAGATCTATACAATTCTTTAGACACTCTCTGTCTCATTCAGTGAGGTCTGAGCACTGCCTCACCAGAATCACCAGCCCAGCATAGTTGTATGAATAGAAGTTTCTTATATGGAGTATAATCCTGCCTTTGGGCCACTTCACAGTGCTGTAAAGGAAAAGGAGAAAGTAAAAAGGAGGAGAAAGGAAAAGAGGACAGCTAGAAAAGCAAGGGGTAAAGCGGGAAGAGATATTAGGGCTTAGGGGTGAAAAAAAGCGCTGACAATGGGTTTGGACCTAGATTGGATGCAACGCATACATGCCCAATTCTAATTGGGCTGCGTGTCCAGACCTGCTTTCTTTCTTTGCATTCTGGGACATGTAGGTCTACTTTTGACTTTGTAAATACAGGACTACAAGTAAAAGTAAAAGAACGAAGAAAAAAACCAGGACTGGACTTACATCTCCCAGTTGGATTGAGGCATTTTTGCATGTATGGTAAAGCGGGAGGGGACTGTTGCAAATAAGTCTCAGGTCTGCAGATGTTCGTCTTCTGAGCTCCGTCGATATTTCTCAGATCAGTTTGTTTATTCTGTTACTCAACATAAGGGGACACATCACTGGTCCGCCCACATCAAGGCTCAGACTACCCTTGTTGGCATTCGGCAGGAGGAAGTAGCCACCTTTCACCATGCAGTCCTTTTCTCTCAGGCGGATAGCTCAAGGACAATGTGCTCGCCTTGGAAGCAAGACGACACAGGGCAATACAGGTTCAATCCCCGGGTCCTTGCTTAGAAACCTCGGGGCTCTCTGGGTATTAAGCGCGTTATAAATAACCTATACATTCATATTATATCCCTCATGCAACATAGTGCCTATGGCAGGCCTAGGGCCCAGCATGTTTGACATTAGACGTGGCGACCTTCCAGTGGTTCTGAGGTCCGCTAGCAACACTCTGTACTTTTCCTTGGAAACTGCTCTTGAAAAAACCTGTTTTGCCAATTGGCAAATTGTTCAAGGCGAGTCTGCCTTTGGAGTCATGGCTAGACAGCAGAGCAGAGTTTTTTTTGCTCAGGTATTGGAACTCGTCTGTGAGCTTCTTTTCTTGTACTCCCAACGTTGGCACACCAGCTAAGCGCTCATCGCCATGAAATGGAACTGAGCTCTGAACGGAATGTTACGGTGGGGGATCAACAGTCGACTTGAAACTAACTTGGCTTTCTTTGCTTATTTTTATTCTTATCACTAAACAGGAATGGTGTTGTAGACAATCTATCTGGCACCTCTCGAGTCCTCATCGGTTTTAGAACTGTGGTTCTCAGTCTTTCAGGTATTTAAAGTGTCCCCAACACCTCTTCCGTGGTTGTTTCTTTTTAGCTTGAGTGGGTAGTCAGGTTTGTGTGTTGCTCTCCCAAGACTCAGCAACCAGGTGCCCCCATGATATGGAACTCTTAGGGCGTCCAACGGGCGTCAAGTGTCAGATGAGTGTACACAGGCGAACCCAAGGTACTTTCAGCTTTGATCTTCCCCCTACAACTTAGCCTCAGAGCACTGCATTCCCAATGCTGGCTGTTCTGCGTGTCATGAGCCCTATGCCCAGGCCTTGGGTTTAGATTTGCCTTTCTGGTGTTCCCACTCCAGCTTCCTCTGAATATTCTTCTGGCTCAAGTCCTGAAGGACTTAAATCCCTGTCTCCCTGGACTTACTCCTTCGCTTTCCTCACTCGGGTACTCACTCCTGGTCTCCAGTTGGTGGTCCTCTTCCCCCTCATTTTCTCCCCCCCTCCCAACTCCTTTCCTTTCCTTTCCTTTCCTTTCCTTTCCTTTCCTTTCTTTTCCTTTCCTTTCCTTTCCTTTCCTTTCCTTTCCTTTCTCCCTGGGGATCTCAATTCCTCTTCTTTCTTTCTCAAGGAATTCTCCTCTTTCATCCTCCCCCTTTCTTCCACCAGTAGGTGGTTTTATTTCATCTTATTCCCTTCCTTTGCCCTTCAATGTTCTGCCACCTTGTCTCTGACTTTCCCTTGCCTTGCTCTGTTTCTCTCTTTATATGTCTTTCAGCTCCTCCTCGCCCCCTCTTTCTCCTTTTCTCCTCCTTCCCTCTCTACTCTCGTTCCTTCTCCTTTTTGCCGTCATCTCTCCTCCTACTTCTCTCCTCGCTGCTCTACCATGCTCAACTTTGCACTCTCCATCTCTCCTTCATCTCTGCTCTTCGACTCCCAACTCCTCCTACACCTCTCTGCTGTTCTTGTGAGCGTCAAAAGAAGTCAGCTAGGTGATTGGGTATGGCTCAGGCAAACTACGATTTCCCCAGGTGCTCCTCCTTCTTCAGTGGGTTGTCCTATGGCTTAGCAAGCTCAGGTTAGAAAATGGCTATTCACCTCCTTGGAATTAGTCTGCCCACTGTTCCGCTTGCCTGACTCCATGGTTGTATACGAATTGACCGAACGAAAATTGCTTGCGGGAGAATTACTCGTGGGAGAATTGACTGAATTTAAAAGGTCAATTTGGACATATATGTGGGGGGCAAACCCCTGCAACCCTCCACCCAAACCAAAACCCCCGCAGTCCTCCACCTATTCACTTTAAATAATTTAATTAACAAAAACCAACCCAATATATATATTTATATAAAAGTGCAATTGTACAAAAGGTCAATTAGGACCATTGAAATTCGGTCAATTCTCCAAATGGTCAATTCGCCCGATCAATTTGGGTAATACTGACTCCATGACCAGACTGCCAGACCCTGTGGCTGAATTCCCTCTATGGCATGAAGTCTGGTTTCTTCAAGTCAGTGGTGGGCCCCGCCAGGGTTGTGGCAGTGTCTACGAGTTGTGCTAGGGAGTTTGTATTTCTCTGGCTCATTATGGCTAACAAGTGTATCACGGCATCCTGCGGTTGTGAGTCTGTGAGCATTTTTTCCTAACTATTCCAGCGCCCCATTCTACAATCTATCATAATGCAAATAAGTAACACGGTTACCATTGGATACTCTTACAGTCTGTTCCCTTATGTGACACTAATGTATGTTCATATTACTGGATCATTAGCAATATGCAAGCCAGAGCCTGCACACCCTTTCCCAGATCCCACTGACATGTGGTCCTCTGCATTGAGGCATTTTCTCATAAGCCAATCGATAAAAGCAAGGAACACACGGGCAGCATTTACCTTTGCATCTGGGGGACCAGGGATGATCCCATTTTACTTTACTCATTGTGCCGATCACACTTATCTGCCTTTAAGTACCAAATACTTTCCACTTCTCACACATGCTGATCTTGGACTAGACCACCCTTTGGAGTCAGCTTCACATTTCCAGAATTACTATTTGGGAACTTACCTGTGGTTTCATAAATGGACACTGCAGGTATTTTAAGCCTACCTATCTGCCAGGATTGATCGAGCATGCTCTCAAGCGCCTCACCCGCCCAACAATACTCAATCTCTAACCTATAATTCTTCCAAAACTGCCTTGGGATCCCAATGCATAGATAAACCCAACACATACATGTCTGTGTCTTCAGACATCCACACCCCTCCACTTTGCAGTTCCCGGCCAGCTGTTGAAGTTCATGGACAGGGATTAGCACAAATGAAGGACTTAGCCTGTGCGGTGTTTCTCTGCCTCAGTTGTTTCACTCGCATCCAATCCCGTACAAGATCTGCAGCTGGGTAACGTCATCACGCGTGACTGCGTAGGTTGAACAGTAGACTGCATGAAGTGGCTAGTCACTATACCGGAACAATGCATCACGCTGCAAACAGCGTCCCATGCTGGTCATGCGCATGGTGTTAATAGAAGCATGTTTAGATTCCACATTCGTCCTGGGACGTGATGTGACTGCATTCAACGACTTCTTTCCACTGTTCTCAGCAGCATTCCACAGCCCTTTGTACCCTGCCCTATTGATTGCAGAGTACTGGGCCCCAGCCTGGAACCTTCTGAATTTCACACACGGCTGTACATTCTTGCACATTCAGCACCACCACACTAGTGATTGACAGACCGGCTGCGTGACAGGCTCGTCTGCTGTTGCAGTATGTGGAATGTTGATGACTATGTAGTAGGTTAGCCAACTTTGAACATGGGGTTCACAGGACACTTCAGATGCGCAGAGCGCCGGAAATGGTCGGAACAAGACGAGCAGGTTGCTCACGCCTGCTAACTCCACAGGGCGCTGCCCTATCCCCAGGCCCAGGGTACTCGCACAGAAATCTAGACATTTGAAGAAGCATTATCGTAAGGCACGTGTAACCCGCTCTTTAAATAGTTCTCAGCAGTCTCGGAACTGGAGACTGCATACAGCTCGTTGCTTTTATGCAAATTGCCAGGATTGGGTTCTATGAAGAGATGATGGCCTTCATTACGAGGTTGCCGGTAACTCGCCGGTGCTAACAGTGGGTTGACGGCAACCTCGTGTTACCGTCACCTGACATCACAGTGCTACCGGGATATCACAGGCGGCGGCGGTACATAAGTTCACATTCCCATGACTCCATGGGAAAAGGGACACTGAAGCACCAGTTAACGGTGCCGGTGCTTCAGTGAAAAACCTGCTGGTAGGGGCCTGAAATACCGGCAGGTCAGGCCTGCTGGTTGTTCATCGCCCCAACTGGCAGACTCGCAGTGAGCCGGTCCGGAAAAGGTGGCGGTAACTTGTTACCTTTATTTCCGGACCAGCTCACTTATAATGAGACCCACTGTGTTGCAACCTGGCCGTGGCCACAGCACGTTAGCGCTGCCCCCTCCTTCCCACCGCCTCGCCCCTCCAAAGAGGTGAAAGTTCTCGCAGTCAATTCTTTCCAGATCCAGCACTGGATGCGCACCATTTTAACGCATACACAGTAAAAAAAAAACGAATAAGACTGCAACATTTATATACATGGAGCTGCATCCCTGGGGGGCCATGAGAGCTCAGCACAAAATGTAAAAAAAAAATATATATATTTTTTCATTTTTTAGATTGGAAGAATGGGCAGGGGCGGCTCACATGTTCGGGCTGAAGCATGAAACTGTCTCAGGCACCAATGAAAAAGTGGCCCACAGTTGTAAATGGATATTCATTCCTTTAGTCACAGACTGTTTGAATAGTACCCAAGGGGGTGCTTTCGGTTAAAATGGAAGTACATTGTGATATTTAAAGAATATTTATTCAGCAGCAATGGTCAAAATGACTAACTGCATAGTGAAGTAACTCATCAAACTGGCTCAGAATGGCTAAAAAGGTGCCCATATTGACTGGCCCACACTAGCATTTTGCAATTTTGGTACAGGAATTGCCCCATTGCCCTATAGGCCAGTCCGAGCCTGGTGGCTCATCCATAATGGCGAGGGGGCACCCACCCAGTGGCCCCCTCACTCATTATGGGGTAAGGAGTAGCTAAGGAGTTAGCCCAGTGAAACAATGAGCTCTCCCTCAGCTGCTTTTTCCAACTGAGGGAGTGCTCCTGGGCTGGCTGAACTGTCAAAGGGAAACCCTATTACCCTTTGACAGTTCAGTTCAGTTCCCCAGCTGCACATGCTCACTGAGCCATGCAAGGCTGGGGCATTTTGCTTCACCAGCATTGCATATCTCATTGGAAATGCTGGTTGGGGCACTGCATGTCTGTATGTGCGAGGGGGATCTCCTGCGCCTCCTCGCACAGACGGACAGAGCAGCCTGGAGCAGGGCGTTTCAGCACCCACACGCAGGCCAATGCAGAAGGTACGTTTATGTTCATTTTCTAAATTTAAATATGTGTATGGATGCATGTATGCTTGTGTTATGAGTGAGTGTATGATAATAGATGATCGTGTGAATGATAGAGTGAATGCTCTATGAATGTGTGTGTGTGTGTTAGTTTGTTTTGGTCCGTTGAGCTGATTTTGGCAAGTGGTGGATAGAGGGGCGAAGGAGGGTTTCTACAACAAAGGCATTTAAAAAATGCCTAAATGCCTTTGGTGCACAATGCCCCTACCCACCTGCCAAAATAAGCTCTCCCTCTGAGGCGCGGTGGAGCCCAGAGGACAGGGATGGTATTTTTTTACTGGATTTCTATCATAGATGTCCAGTGAAAAAGACCATGCTTTCCCCCTTGGCGCCCCAGCACCTTGCATATACACATAATCATGTTGATTGTGTTAGGGCCAGTGGGACCCAGGGGACAGGGATGGTATCTTTTTACTGGACATCTATCATAAAATTTACCACCCGCCACTGGCCCTGGGACTGTGTTGGGAACTGGATGGGGGGGGAGCCCAGGGACTGTGGTGGGAGCAGGATGGGCGGGAACCATGGGATAGTGGTGGGAGCAGGGTGGGAAGAGCCCAGGGTGTGTGATGGGGTCAGGAGAGCCCAGGAACTGGGTAGGAGTGGGATGAAGGAGCCCAATGACTGTGATGGGAGCAGGTGCGGGAGCCAAGGGACTATACTGGGGGTAGGGTGCAGTGACGGCGCGCAACCATACTGTCCATTTGGAATTTTTGGGGGGGCCTGGCCTGCCCAAATTTTGCTCAGCGGGGGCCCAGACAAGAACAATGGAGTCCACTCTGCTGTGAAATTATTTTAAGAGTAGTTTTGGTGGTAGTTTAATTAATAAGTGTATCAACCTGATATCACTAAACCAGCAAATTAGTGGCTGTAGCAAACTCTGAAAGCAATCAAGATAATCTCATGGTAAAAAAGAAAAAGAAATGTATTGCTGTGAAGATTATATTTCAAAGAGCATAATGATGAATGAATAAAACAGTCTTGTAAAAAGTTAAACAACAAAACAGAAAATCAGAAAATAATACATTTGATCAGTCACTTGGCTCATCACAGTGAAAAAAAATAAAAACTATAAAAACTACTGAACAATAAATACATAACTATCAACTCCAGGTATTGACTTAAATTCAGCCAAAACTCAAATTATTGGGTTGATGAATTTTCACATTTTCGGTTAACAAAGTTTTTCTTGTTCATTTAATTGGCAGGTCTGCCTATGTGTTAAGTGTCATTTCATAACTCAATTGAAAAACGAAAAACAAACTGAATAGACATCTACAACACGTTTCGGCAAAAGAGCCACCTGTCTTGCAAATAATTCCAGAAAAATAGTTGCCTTCCTCAGGGCGAAAAGAACACACAACAACTGGACCCTGTGGGGAAGCAGACATAAAACATAATGAATAATGCGAAGAGGTAAAAATGAGATAATCTTATTATTAAATTCTGCCAGGTTTGCTTGCAGAGTAAGTTTAAAGCCAAAAGAAGGCAAATAGCCAATAAAGTTGTAACTGTAACTAATTAGGAGTGAACAGAAGCAGTGCTTACCGGCGGCCAGGGCTGGGCGTCTGGGCAATAGGGCCAGGGATGGCCTCACCAGTGCAGCATCATCACAGGGGAGTGCGACGGAAAAACAGCCTCTGAAAGAGGTAGTTGAAGGCCATTTCATCATGTGTCTAGAGAACCGATTGTACTGAGAGTACTATGCACATTGAGGGCGCTACTTAATTACTCTAGAATACTGGCCAAATAAAGGAAAAATGGAGCCCAGAGCTACCTTGCAGTTTGTGTTGCTTTTCACTGAAAGAATTGGTCCATTTAATGCCGATGAAAATGTTATTGCTCAGAATGCTGCAGCGGGGGCCCAGGCCAAAAAGGTTTGAAGACCACTCACATAGAGGGCTCTGGCCTGTTAGATTTCTCTCCAGGTCCTGTGCCGGTATTTCTGATTAAATGTGCGGTCAATGATCTGCAGACCCCCTAATTTGCCATTGTATTGACATCCCCAGAATCGACAACACAGGAAATTACATTTGAAGGAGCGTAATCATTCTCTGATACTCGAGGTCATCATGAACAATGACATTCACAGACATTGGCATTAGTAAGCCAAGAAACAAATAACTGTGACAATATGAGAATGGCAACTATTATTACATATGGAGCAATTCTATGGTGCAATGCACCACGTGGGGGAGGGGTATTTAAATAGCAAAAGCTGCAATCAGAATCACTTCTAGGGATTTACAATTTCAGCAGCTAAGACACAGTTATTCCTAAAATGACACATTGTGGTTAAGTATTGAAACTAGGAAATGGCCCCAATTTCTGATTTAAGTACTCGGCCATGAATCTTCCCAGCTTTAACTTATATAAATATTTGTTGAGGTTTGGGTTTCAAGCGCTTAAATTGTTTGCTTTTTGTTTTTTTTTTTTTTTTTTTTTTTTTTGCCTTGAAAAGTACACAAATTACATAATAAATTAACCTGACAATATAAAGATAGTAATAGTAACATGTTAAGCAAAAGGAGTACAGTTGTAGCTTTATTTTCTCTATTCTGAATGGAAGATTATAGTAGCAACATGCAAAATAATGTGAGCCTAAACAAATGTCCTTAGATTTTAAAACAGCATTATTAAGACTAAAAGACAAAGTAAAACAAAATCAGTATTTGATATCATCAGCTTGAGTCATAATTTCACCCAGCATTCAGGATTATGCGCCCCTCCATTGTCTTAACACCCACACATCTTAAAGGAAAATACTTGAATCAAAATTGCCATCTCGCTAGGCCTCATTACGGTGCTAACGGCGGGTTGCCGCCCGACCATAATAATTTACTGGTGCCTGACTTCCCGGTGCCACCAGCTCATTACGAGTCTGGCGGCACGGGAAGACAGGCGCCGGCAAATTGTTAGTCCCCATTCCCATTGAGTCCTATCAGACTCTATGGGAGTGGGGACACGGGAGCAACGGCACCGTTAGCAACGATGCTGGTGCTCCCATGAAGTGTCTGCCTACCGTGGCCGCTGTCCCGGCAGGATCAGACCTGTCGGGCACAGAGGCCACAGCAGGCAGACACAGAGTTTGCCGATCCGGAAACAAGCTTGCTGGTGAGCTTACTGGAACCCTTATTTCCGTACCGGCAAACTCCTAATGAGGCCCACTGTCTCTGGGACATCAACCTATAATCAATCCTTTTGTAATGCTTACTCACATCCCTTGAAAAGCAAGTCCTGGGAAGGTTTCTAGCAGTTGATCCTGCTAGCTGAAGAACAGCTAAGTTGAGTGTTTCGGCCATGCTGGACCGTCTGTGTCTGGGTCATAGACTTTTAAATTAGGACAGTCCCACAAATAAGGGATGATTGGCTGCGCTACTATGTAGACGCTCTAGGGATACTGCCAGTGGTGTGAGATTTCTGCAGTGGTGTAGGACCCAACAAATAATAATGTTAATCCTAGTTGCCAGTCAAAGCCAGGAAAGACTGGTTTACTTCCTCAAGGCCCCAGAGATCAGAGACCCCAGATATTTAAATAAATTCCCAAGCAACTTGACCTAGGCTAGACGTTCCCTGTCTTGTTTTAAATGTATTTCTCTGTCTTTATGTCCGGGCCCTGATGTCTGCAGGCTTTCGGCGCGTATCAAATAAATACAAATACAAATCGGATACTCAGTATCGCATGACCTTGAATCGTATTAGACTAAAGGCCCAGGAAGGTCCTGTGCAGTCACTGCTTCCAACCCGTGCAATACCCTACCAGAGGAAATTCGGTGTATTGATCATCTAATAGCCTGTAGATAAAAAGGTCCAAACTGCCTGAATTTAAGTTTAGCTCCCGTTTGGATGTGCTATTTTAGACGAGCGCTTAGATACATTTTGGTGGTTGCACCTCTCTTTTAGTATAACATAACAAAACATAACACAACACACCAAATCATCCAGGCAACCCAGTGGTCTGTAGGCGCTTTGGGTGTGTGGAAAATCCTCCCTTGAAGAGACAATAGCCCTGATGAAGTATCTGGATCGCACCGAACTTTGAGCGAAAGCAGTGAATGAGAAGAAATCAAAGTCACACAAACAAACTCACAATTTGACAGCTGTGCACAAGTAGGTTGAGAACTCGCGGAACTCAGGAGGCAACAAAGAGTATACGAGGCAAAGTATAGACATGTGCAAGGTGAAATGTTTCAGATATGGAAACATCTGCATTATTGCAAATCTAAACTATGCCCAGCCATTAGTCAAAGAGAGTACAGCCATGTGCAAAAGGGAAAGAATTAGGTATGCCTAAGAGCCATGCAATGAGGATTCGGTGCAGGAGTTCGTATTAGGTTCTGGGCCACCTTAAATGATTGTGACACGGGAGAGATGGCATTGTGCAGGCAGGGTGTGTTTGCCAAGATGCACAGGCCAGACATCAGGGACCCTAGTGGGTTTGAGGAAGAGGTACACTATCACAATGAAACCCTGCAAGCTTGTACTTGTGGAATGTACGGACTGCATGTCATCTGCCACCAATTGCATAGCATGATAGGGGATTTATTTTGGGATGGAAAGGCGAAGCAGGTCTCCATATTAAACCTGCCCAAACATATCAGAGCAAATGCTCAACGCCCAGGTAGATCAAGCGGGGATTCCAGAAGAAAGGTAGTTTGCCATGAGTTGATGGGAACCCTGAGTAAGGTGAGAGGGTATTCCCACACAATAGTACATATGAGAATCGCCCCAGTGGTACACAAACTGAGGAACATTCCACTAGCTCAGAGAAAGGAAGAGGAACAGGAGTGGGATAGGTTAGTAAAGAAATAATAATAGAACCTATTGTAGTGGCTGAATAGTTTTCCCCAATAGTCGTATCCCCCAAGATGAATTGACAGGTCAGAGTAAGCATAGATCTCAGAAGCCTGAATAAGGCCATAGTGGCTGAAAGATATCTGCTAACTGTCATCCTGGACATGCTTAATACCTTCGGGTGGGACATACACATTCACCACTACCTATAAA